>NC_080791.1:111479132-112175836 GCF_028018385.1 Neofelis nebulosa | reverse complement strand
GGGGCGGGGCGGGGGTCACTGAAAAGCATCCAGTGTCCCTGATTCCAGAGGGCAGGCGGCCGTGGAGAGGGAGCGGGGCGCGACTCTCAAAGGGCACGAGGTAAGGACACAGAGCCTCCAGGGGGTCCACCTGCTGATCACAGGGAGCCGGCTCGCGTGTCTGAGGGTGCCTGTCAGCGCCCCAAATCCTCCGCCCGCTGGGGAGCAGGGGGTCATCTCGGCCTCCACCCCCCTCCTCGTCCCCCACGGGGGTGGCTCTGCCCTGCCTCCCCCCGCCCGCCCTCCCCATCTCCCTGTTCCTGGTGCCCCATCCTGGTCCAGGCCCCACACCACCTGTCACTCACTCAGACCACCCCAGAGCCGCCCCCCCCCCCCCCCCGTGGCCCCATAGGGCCCCATCCCCCGCCCCCCGCTCTACTCGGACCCGAGGCCGCACGCCACTCACGGGATGCCGATCTCAAACAGGTTGTTTTGAATGAGCTGCTTGCCCAGCATGATGATGCTGAGCTGGATACAGAGCTCCATCAAGCAGCCCCCTGGGGCACACTGCGGGACGGAGAGCAGGTGCGTTAGCCCCTCCCCCACTGGGGGACAGAGAGCAGGTGCATCAGCCCTCCCCCCCCCCCCCACTGCGGGACAGAGAGCAGGTGCGTTAGCCCCTCCCCCACTGGGGGACAGAGAGCAGGTGCATCAGCCCTCCCCCCCCCCCCCCCCCCCACTGCAGGACAGACAGCAGGGGCATCAGGCCCCCCTTCCCCTGCCCATCCTGGAGAGACGGCCGCAGCTCCCAGCGAGGGGAGGTCAGCCCTCATGTTGTGGGTTGAATGTGTCTTCCACAGAGATATGTCCGCATCCTAACCCCGAACCATAGAGTATGACCTTAGTTGGAAAAAGGGTCTTTGCAGACATGACCAAGTTAAGACGAAGTCACACTGTAGTAGGGTGGGCCCTGATCCCGTCACTGGTGTCCTCATGAGAAGAGAAAACACACAGATACACAGAAGACTGTCTGAAGACGCAGACAGAGATTGGAGGGCCAGCCGAGGATGCCAGCGGCCCCCAGAAGTCAGGACAGAGGCCTGAAGAACCCGCTCCTGAGCCTTCAAAGGGAGCACAGCCCTGTTGGCTCCTTGATTTTGGGCTTCTGGCCTCTAGAACCTAAGAGAATATACAGTCCTGTCGTTTCGGGGCCACCTGATCTGTGGTCTTTTGCTACAGTGGCCTGATCCCACGCACCACTGTCCATCTACAGTCCCCGTATGGCCACGGCAGGCCGGGGCCTGTGTAGTTGGGAAGCCACGTGGTGAGGCAGCTGGCCACCCCTCTGAGGTCTAACGTCCCTGTCCCCTGTCCTTGCTGGGCCTGCACCAACCGCCTTAGGCTGGGTGATGGGCAGGCAGGCGACGGACCAGAAGCTTCACTTGTGCAAGTGAAGAGAGCTCACGGGACACTGGGCGGCCCTCTGGGGCAGAGCTGACCCCTCCGTAGGTCCAGGACAACATTTTTTACACTGTTACCACAGAATTTATGTTGGAGAGCCACAATTTCATTTAAAAAACGATGTCCTTGGCTTTACTCTATTTTGCAAAGGCATTTCTCCAATTCCTGCAACTATTAAAGAATTTGGCAGGGTATCATTTACGTAAAGAACGAGTCCTAGAAGGGGAGATCACTTCACGGTCCTTTTGCAAACATGTTACTGCGGGTGAGGCCCACGTCTTGGGACGTTCAGGGGCCGGCACTCAGGGGGTTGAACCTCTAGGCTGTGCCCTGGGCAGCCAGATCACCCGGTACCTGAAGCCCACCCCCATGCTCTCTACCGTTCCCGAGGCCCGAGCCACGGGCGGCCCTGGGGCCCCGGCTTGGTCTGACGGGGCTGCAGGAGCCAACTGAGTGGCAGGTGCCCTAACCAGGCCCACGGTGGCTGGATCGGCCAAGCAAAAGCCAAAGGTCACCAGCACAGATTTAGGGGAGAGAGGTGGGCCTTTCTATGTTAAAGTCAAACAATGAAGCTGAGTTCTGTTTCTCCCCCACGAATCCATTCCGACCAGAGACGAAAACCTTCTAGATACTAGAAAAGGGGGGGGGGGGGGGGGAAATACAACTGGCATCGTTCTTTGGTTTCTCCTTTGAGGGTAACCCTACATGGACACAACAAGTGAGATCAAAACCCCACCCCAGCGGCCGGACCGCAGAAAAGGACTCCCCCAAGAAGGAGGGAAACGCTACTTGACAACACGTGCTTCTGCGGAGTCTGCCGTGGGGACACAACCGGGGAAGCAGAACAGAACACGGGGTCAGTTACCTCCTCCATCCGGAAAGAACGGAAAATGTACACGTAGTCACCCGGGCGGCCGACAAACCTGCAACGAGGGGGGGGCAGTGGGAGAGGAGGGGGCAGCGCGGGGAGACCCCGAGGAGGGGGCTGGATCCCACCCCCCCCCCCCCCCCCCCCCCCCCGCCGAGCACACCCACAGGCTGAGCCAGGACCACCGTGCTGTGTATTACTCCCAAACCCACAGGGGTGAGATGAGACGGAACTTCAGACGAGACGGAACGAGGGAAACTGAGAGGGAAGCCCCTCCCCCCGCCCCCCCCCCCCCCCCGCGGCCCTGAGCAGCAGGGTGGGGGTGGGGAACTGGGGTGAAGCAGCTGGAGGGCAGACCGTTCCACCTGCCACGGTCAAGTCAGGTGGGGGAGGGGACGTCCCTGAGGCAGCTTCTCGGCCTCCTGCAGGACGTTCAGGGCGGGGACCTCTCAGGTCCTGCCCCGTTGTCATGCATGATCTCAGGAGAGCCTGGACCCCTTGGCTGGGCTCTGGCATGGGACGGTGGCCACTAAATCACACGATGCTGAGGAAGAAGACTTTGGGGGAGTTCTGGGATCACACCCGCTAGCTCCTGGCAGGAGGGATGCTGGGGAGTCTCAGGGGGTGGGCCACAAGCCCCTCCAAGCCCAGGGTGTCTCAGAGGGTCCTGGCACAGGGTTTGCCACACCACTAGCTAGAACAGCAAGCTGGCCATGGCTGCCCTTCTCCTACCTTCTCCTGCAACCCTAATCCTCTCCGGTCATCCCGCCCCCCTGTGAGGGCACCTGGAGCTCACTGCCCTGGGCTCTGCTGCCTGGGGTCCTGTTGTCGAGGGCCCCTGCTGCCTGGGGTCCCTGGTTTCCGGGGTCCCTCCTATCTGGGGTCCCTCCTGCCCCGGGTCCCTGTTGCCTGGGGTCCCTCCTGTCTGGGGTCCCTGGTGTCTGGGGTCCCTCCTGCCCGGGGTCCCTCCTGCCCGGGGTCACTGGTGTCTGGGGTCCCTCCCGTCTGGGGTCCCTCCTGCCCGGGGTCCCCCCTGTCCCAGGTCCCTGCTGTCTGGGGTCCCTGGTGTCTGGGGTCCCTCCTGCCCGGGGTCCCCCCTGTCCCGGGTCCCCGCTGTCTGGGGTCCCTCCTGTCTGGGGTCCCTCCTGCCCGGGGTCCCTGGTGTCTGGGGTCTCTCCCGTCTGGGGTCCCTCCTGCCCGGGGTCCCTGCTGTCTGGGGTCCCTCCTGCCCAGGGTCCCTCCTGTCTGGGGTCCCTGGTGTCTGGGGTCCCTCCTGCCCGGGGTCCCTCCTGTCTGGGGTCCCTCCTGCCCGGGGTCCCTGGTGTCTGGGGTCCCTCCTGCCCGGGGTCCCCCCGTCCCGGGTCCCTGCTGTCTGGGGTCCCTCCTGTCCGGGGTCCCTCCTGCCCGGGGTCCCTGGTGTCTGGGGTCTCTCCCGTCTGGGGTCCCTCCTGCCCGGGGTCCCTGCTGTCTGGGGTCCCTCCCGTCTGGGGTCCCTCCTGCCCTGGGTCCCTGCTGTCTGGCACCCCTGTAGAAGCCAGGCCTCTCCATGGGCTAGGCTGTGAGAACCACACTGACCGCTCTGCCCTGGGCCTTGGCCTCCGGCCTGCAGGGAGAGGGGGAGGAGAGTCTCTCCTGCACTGGGAGGACCGTGTTGGGAGAGACCGTGAGTTTCAGTAACTGAAGTCCCTACCTGCCTTTGAAGAAAGCCACGTAAAAGATGGGGGTGTAGGAATTCACGAACTTCAGCAGGAAAGCCTTGAAGATCAGCCTCTCCTCGAAGCTCTTCTCTGTCTTTGGGACTTCTAGAAGGGGTGAGATGCACGTGACCCCTCTCACGTGAGTGAAGCCCAGAGAGGGTGAGGGGCCAGCCCAAGGCCCCACAGCGGGAAGGCGGCCACGGTCGCCTGGGGCACGCACTCACCAATCTTGGTGAGCCACCTGGCTATGCAGCCGTAGACCTCGTCCAGGAGGATGATGACCACCAGGTTGATGATGACCGCGGTGGCCGTGACCGTGACCCGGATGTTGGACCGCACGGACGGGGAGGAGTTCATGGCTAAGGCGGCTGCGGTGGAGATCCTGTAGATGATGACTCCCAGGACGATGGCGAAGGTCACGGCAATCTGCGGGGGGAGGAGGTCCCGTCAGACCCCCACACGCCTAGCTCCAGCCCCAAGCCTACAGCAATTCAGGTTCAACACAGACATGGGCTCCTGTCACCCTCTCAGTGCCAGGGCTCTAGGCTGGCAAAACTTCACGGACAGATGAACGAGGGGCTGGTTTCTGTTCTCTGAAAAAAGGCACTGAGTTCGGAGAGGCTAGGGAAGCAGGCCAGGTCACCCAGCTCGAGCCGGGATTCACCAGGTGAGTCCACCCAGCCTGACATTCACGGGGTCTCTCTGCCACCTGCCGTGGGGCACCGTGCCTCCTTTCCCACCCACGGACCCCAACAGGGCACAGGGTGGTTGGAACCCCAGGGGCTGGCCTGGTGTGTGTGAGCCAGGCTGACTTGGGGAGGGGAGGAGGTTCTGCCCACAGCGTGGCCCTGAGCAGGAGGCGTTCGGTAACCGAGGCGGGGGTGGGGGGGGGGGTGCGCTGGCTGGGATGGTGACTTTAGTCCGTGTGGAGCTCTGGGCTCCTCTTGCTTTTCCTCAGAGGCCCTAACTCCCCACGGATGATTCCATCTTTACTCTCCAGCTGTCCTGAACTGGCAGGAGGACACAGGCAGCTCCCCACCCCGACCCCAAGGACGCACCGAGGATCCCCCCACCCCCACCCCAGGGCACACTGAGAATGAGGGTGGCTGAGCCCGGCTGTGGACCAAGCCCAACTCCACCTGTGGGCCAGGCTCTGTGCTGTTTCCGTTCCCTTCTGCGTGACCCGTGTCACTTCTTCCCGTTAAGGGTGGGGAGGGCAGGCCCTGCCCGGTTAGGCCGATCCCTCGTGGCTCCCAGGACCGGGACCGTGCTGCAGAGGCGTGGGGCTGTCCTCTGTGTCTCAGGTCACAGCCTGGAAAGCTTGTGGCTCCTCCCCCCCTCCCCCCCCCCCCCAACACCGAGCAAGGCTGCAGCCATCAGAAATCTAGGAGAGCTCCTATTTTAAACTTTGCTCTGCACACATCTGTGGGTGCCCGGTGGTGACCACGCCCCGTTCAGGAAGCTTCTGCAGCCCACGCCACACCCTGACCGCGTTCCCCAGCCAGCCCCGGGAATGAGGGCTTTCCTTGGAAACTCCCTCTCTCCTGCCAAAGGGCCCCACCCAGGGGAGGGCACCACCCTGGCCCCAGAGACGGCCCCAGGCAGCACGTGGAGGTGGGGACAGGGCGGCTGGCCCGCAGGATGACTCAGTGGGGAGGGTGTCCCCCTCTCCCCGCCAAGGGGCTGTGCGCCCCCACAACGGTCTCACTGCCTGCGGGCGATCCCCCCTCTGGGTCAAAAGGGCCACGGGGGTCTAGCCGGCGTGTTCGCACTGGCCTTCCCGGGACCAGGAACGTGGGGGCGCACTCAACCAGCGTGTGCTCGGTGAATGAAGCTCCTGGGCGGGGGACAGAGCCGTGACTGATTCATCCATGAGGGACAAAGGCACGCCCCCCCCACCTCCAGTTGGGTTCACACAGAGCAGGGGGGCTCTGGGGGCAGGAGGCCTGAGTGGCACCTGGGCCTACCACCTCCTGCCTGGTGGCCTGGGGGGAGGGACGCGCCCCGTGGCCTGTGTTCTCATCAGCAGGAGGGGGAGGTATCAGGCCAGGCAGGTTTCCAGGACTCAGTGAGAGACGCCCCGCAAGGCCCTCAGGCCGCTGGATACGCACTCAGCACCGGTCCGGTCCTCGGCGGCCAACCCCAGGCCCCTGGGTGTGGGCTGGGGGCCATGCGAGACTCTAATGTAAAGCCGGGCAAGGGGCCGGTCCTTTTTACGGTGCCCGCAGGTGGCCCTGACCTCTCGGGAGGATCAGAGAGCAGGTAGCAGGGGGCTGAGGCCTTCCAGGGATGAGACCCAAGTAATGTGGGGTGAAAACCCCCAAAGAGAGCCAGGGTGTTGGCTGATTTAAATCGGCAGCGTTGATGGGCCTGGAGCGACGGACCCTTGGCGAGGTGGCTGCCTGGGAGGCGGGAGGGCTCTGGCTAAGGCGTAGCTGCTTCAACAGCACTGTTCTCATTCTTGTTCTGGCTGTGCATTATTTATTTCATGATTTTCTTTAAAAAAAACCCCAAAAAACCCCACCCAGTTTTGTTTTCACATGGGTGAAGTTTTAGGTTTGAACGACTAATGGCGTGAACGTGTCACTCTGGGAGCGAGAGCCGTGTGCCTGGGACCGTGTACCCGGGGGCCCATGGGTCGCCTGGGGTCTCTGCGGAATCCTGGTCCCCTCCCATCATTCGGGGCCTCCCCCCACCCTGCACCCTGGGACGGGAGCAAATGTCACGTTGATAGCCGGCTCTGGTCTGGGCGAGCACACACCTCTCCCCGTGGGCCTCCCTGACCTCTCCCGCCTTAGCCTTCCGGAACTTACCATGAAGACAATGGAGACCAAGTTGGTGATGTAGGCTGGGAACCGATCTCTCCAGGTCAGCTTCACCTTGTCTGTCTACAACAGGAAACAACGTTGGGTCACCTGGTGGGAACCGTCGCGGAGGAGAGAAGTCTGTGCGCGCGCGGTGGGGCATGGGTGAACGACTTGGACAGACAGAAATACTCAGCACACCTTTGAAAAAAAAAAAAAAAAAGCTTGCGGGTGATGCGTGAAAGCAGACGCCTAGCGTCCAAGGAGGGGCCTGGGGTCTTACCACCTATCAGACGATGTCATGTGACAGAAAAAATAGCGTTTAAAAACGTGGTTCGTCTGCGTCCAGGGCGTAACAGACCCAAACACCTTTCTAAAGGAGGCGCTTAGGCCCACGTCTGGGAGAAGAAGACTGCGTCTGCGGCCAAAGTCTCCCGTGGAAGGCGAGAAGATCTAAGAGGTCTTGCCCTCTGCCACCCAGACCATAATAGTTATTTTTCCCTCTGCAGGGCAAGCCGAAACAGGCAACTAGCATTCCAAGGTAAAAACGCTGGTTGCCGCGTAGCATCGGCGAACCGCGGCGACTCGTGGCCCCAAGGCTCCCTGGCTCAGGGACGGCCCGGTCTGGCGGGCCCGTGAGTAGCAGCAGCTGGTCACCAACCCACGAGGTTCCGAGAACGGGGGCGGGTTTCTGGACGGGGACACGCACGTATCGGGTCAGACGACGCTGGCGAGGGCGCCGCACGGGACGCCGTGCGCTCCGGGGCCGGGTGGCATGCGTGTTAATGGAAATGCGACGACCGCTGGCAGGCAGCTGTGACAAGCAGGACTCACGAGCTCCAGGCAAGGCCGGAGCCCCCTCCCCGCCCCTCCCCCCCCCTCCCCCCCCCCACGCAGACCCACTGGAGCCATGCAGTGACATCTCAACACACATGGGCACGGCTCGACGGGTGTGGAAGGAAGGCAAAGAGGCGTGAACGTGAGTGTTAAAGAAAAGAACACAACAGACTTCGTGGAGGAGACACACAACGGACTTTGGTCGTCGGCAAACAAGTCAAGACTCGCGTTGCCCCCGAAACACAAAAGTACCAATTTCACCCCCGCCATGGCTGTCTTAACCCTCTGCTTCCATTTGTTTGTTGACTCCTCTGGAATATGCCGGCGCTTCTGGGGGCGGGTGGAGGGAACAAGAGAGCACCGTGGGGTGAAGCGTGACGAGGCTCGGAGGCCGCGGGGGCCAGGCCGATTCGGGTTCTGAGCGTTTGCAACCAGTAAGAGTTGGCGGCAAAGGTCTGGGAACGGGAGACCGGGCTTTCGCGATGGCCTCAGCGGGGAAAGGCTGGCAAGGCTCTGAAGCGCCCGCTGGGGACGTGGCCACTGTCATCTCCACGGCGCGCGGCATGCAAAGACAGGTTACTCTGAGCGGTTTACGCCGGCGAAGGAAGCCACGCCCAGAAGTGCAAGTTCATAGGCCAAGTAAGGGGTGGGTCTCTTTTTCTCTGGTAACTGAATCTGGTGCCAGAGCTGGCGAACAATTACAACCATAAAGTAGCCGCTAGGGGCCCAAGGAGACCGAGGAGAAAATCCGGGGCGTGCCCGCCAGGAGCATACGGGCCCTGGGGTCGCCATCAGAGCCCTGCGTGAAGGAACCAGGTACCTTTGCTGTTCTCACGATCACAGCCCAGAGGCGGAGTGACAGGGTCCGGGAGGCGCCCCTGGCACGGCTGCCCAGATCCGCTGTGTTGGGGCTTGGTTGAGTCCCGCGACCTCAATGGATGTCACGGGTGCCACAGAGCCTATTGCTAAGAGGTGCCACCGTGAAGCCACGGGGTGGACTGTCTCGGGGGCTGTGCACTCGTTCTGATTTAACGGAAACAATGACCTCATTTGGGGTGACGACTCACGCCCGTGTGGCTATTTGCAGCCTGGAGTCCCACTCGAACCCCAAGAGCGCGCACCCCCTTCCTGGGTGCAGCAGGACTAAGCCGGATTTCCGCCACGTTCCGGGAGCTGTGGCCCGAGACCAGGGTTCTGGTGCGCTCACTTTATCCCCCAGAGGGGACCGTGCCAACGGCCACCTCTGGCCGCTCGGAGCGAGCAAACCCCGTCCGCGTGCCTCAGTAGGAAGATAAACCCAGGGGTTCGCCTCAGCAGCCCCAGAGGCTGGGGGGTGTGAGTGTGGACCGCGGGGCTCAGGGAGCGTCTGCCTCCCACCCTTCAAGACAGACACAAACTTCCCCAGCCGCAGGCGGAGGCTGATGGGGGCCAGCGCCCTGCCCTCCGGGCTTGTTCCAGGGCACGTAAAACACCTTCCTAAGAAAACAGCCACACGCCTCTAGAGGTGGGCCAGAAATCAGTCTGCAGACAGGAGACAGCCCATTTGAATGAGAGGTTCGGGGAGAAGCAAAGTGCCTGATTATGAACAGGTCGTGATCTTGAGACCAGCGTGGAGCACTTCTCTCTCGCCCCCACGTCTGGGGGGGAAACAGGGAATTGGCCGTGTGCTCAAGGGTGCTGGCTGGGCAACCCCTTCTATTGCATCATTCAACACGGAACACAAGGGCTGGACATACTGGATGTCAAGCATCCTGTGAAAAAGCTCCACGGCTCCCTGGCTCCTGGTGTGGACGTGTTGGCTGAGGTCTGAGATGCCCCTAGGATAGATCAAGGAGGGGGACCCCCAGCAGAGTTCGGAAAACTTCAGCCTGTAGGCCAAACCTGGCCCCTTGCTTGTTTTTACAGATGAGGTTTCACTGGCTCACTTGTCTACCTCTTGTCTATGGCTGCTGTTCACCTACGAACAGAAGAACTGAGTGGTTGTGACCGAGGTCTGCAGAGCCTAAGATATTTACTCTCTGGCCCCTGTCTGGGGTCCGGGCCCTGGTCTCCACCGCCGACGGGCGCACAGTGTTTTATTACTAGGAAAGCCACCTGGGCAGTGGCCGCCGTACCTCTTTGCTTTTGGATTCTTTCCTAAGGGACTTCTCCAAAACTCTGGCTTCATATTCGGCTCTGGGATGGTCCTGTGGAAGAAAACCAAATCCACGCGGGGCCTCGTTAACTGTCAGTTTGAGAGCCTCGGCACGAGCCCACAAGACAAACTCAGCCCTTGGCCTCGGGCGCCCCGTGGGGGCAGTTCGTAGCTGGCTGCTGCCCTGTCCCCACCCAGGACTCTCCCCGTCGCCGGGAACCCCGGCCCCCTGGCGTCCGCGTCCGGGAGGCAGGTTGTGTGTGCGAGGCTGCGGCCCGCCCAGGCCCCGCCCCCGCCGCACGTTCCCTTTGCGAGCACCCAGCCACGAACTGGCCCCCGAGATGATTCTGGCAGGAGCCGTGGGGGTCGGAAGAGACGGCAGTGAGCATCAGCGAGTGCGGGCAGATGAGAGGCGCCGGGCCTCAGGCGAGCCCAGAGCAGGTCAGCGAAGGGGGTGCTGGAAGGAAGAACGAGGGTTAAGAGAGGCCCGGAGGAGGGGGAGGAAGCAGAGACCCCTGCCCACGGTGGAAGCCGGGAGCTGCGCAGCACAGACGCGTCAGTGTGCGAGAAGGTCCCTCTCCCAGGAAGACAGGCCACGGGCAGACAGTGGAGTGACAAAAAATCCAAACCTTGACGGCCTCCTTCGGGGCACCAGGACGTAAAAACAAAGACAAAAAGATCACGTTACTTTGTGCTGTTTTTTTAAGATAGGCTGCGTCCTCTCGAGATCGTTTCCTCAAGAACTAGGAAGGAGGCAGGTACGCACAGTGGGCGAGGCGGGCGTGGGGGTGGGACCGGCCGTAGCCGCCCGGGGGGCTCCTGCAGCTCGTGGGGTTTTGGGGGCCCCCGAGGGCCGGATGTCGGAGACGGGGGGTAAGGGCATGCGGGCCAGCCAACTGTGCCGGCTGCCGGCCCGGGGCTCAGACCCCCACAGAGGAACGGCCTTCCCACCAGTGACCAGCTCCCGGCCGGCTGTGGGGGGGCGGGAGGCTCAGTCCGGGGAACTCATTCGGGCTGGGGACCCGTGTCCAACGTCCCCGAGGGGTAGAACAGAGGGGGCTGCCCCTCACCCCGGACCCCACTCTCCTTTAACCACAGGCACGTCATTCTAAATCTTCTTAAAGAAGAAGAAGACTGCTTTCTGTGCTACTCGAGTATTTCTATAGAAAGTTACAAGGAAGGCAGCCTGCCCGCCGGACGTCCAGGTGGATGGCCGGGCCGTGGGGGCAGCGTGCTGGGTTCCATGTGGGGCAGCACCCCTAAAGAACTGCCCGCCGGTGGTGGCTAGCTGGGGGCCCGGTTCTGGGGCCTTTCCCGTGGCTGGGCCCTGCTCCAGATCTGCTGAGCCTTCAAGATCCCCTCAAACCCCACCGAGTGAGGACTATTCCTCAATCTGTATTTGAGAGGCGAGGACACTGAGGCACAGAGACTCGCCCCAGGTCACACGGCGAGGGCTGTGCCGCATCGGGACGGGACCCAGTAGCCCGGCCCGAGAGGGCGATCTTGTCTCTTTAAGCCGCTGTGGTTCTCCTCTCCCCCTTGTCTACCGACGGCACAGTCAGCACAGAGTTGGCACCGGCCTCCCTGGCTGACCAGCGGCGGGCCCTTCAGTCCCAGGAGGGAGCGCGGTGTGTGGAAAAACACAAGAGGGATGTTAACAAAATCAGTGGAAGGGATTTCCCGGTCACAGTGAAAGTGCAGGACAGGCTTCTTTAAAAAAAAAAAAAAAAAAAAGCACGTAGGGCCGCCTGGTTGCCTCAGTCAGAAGAGCATGTGACTCTTGAACTTGGGGTCGTGAGTTCGAGCCCCATGCTGCGGGCAGAGTTTACTTTAAAGATAAAATAACATAGGGGCGCCCGCGGGGCTCAGTCGGTTAAGCGTCTGACTTCCGCTCAGGTCGTGATCTCGTGGTTCACGGGTTCGAGCCCCGCATCAGGCTCTGTGCTGACGGCTCAGAGCCTGGAGCCTCCTTCTGATTCTGTGTCTCCCCCTCTCCCTGCCCCTCCCCTGCTTGCACTCTGTCTCTCTCAAAATAAAATAAAATAAAATAAAATAAAATACAATAAAAACATTAACAAAACCCATAAAAACTAAAAAACAAGAATGTGTTTTATAAAAGGAAGTCGTGGTCGTGGGGCCACATGATGAAGCTCTGTCCTGTGTTGCAGCCGCGTGTGGGGGCCTCTTTCCTCTTTAGTCCCTCCCACCGCCCCCAGGGAATTCTGGCCGGAGCTACTGATCCGGGGTGGGGCAGTAGCCAGGGGCTTTGGGGCAGGGGTCTCCCCAGCCAGGCCCGACTGCAGGCGAAGAGGATGGCCGGCCCTCCCAGACCCTCCAGGCCGCCCCAGACGTGACGGGGTCAGTGCGGGGAGCCTGAGCATGTCCACGGGAGCTTCGAGATCGCAGACTCGAGCAGACCCCGCGATCTCAGGCTCCTCCGTGAGTCCCCAGGAGGCGACCGGCTGGGGGCAGGGGTGCGGCGGGGGGATCGCAGGGACAAACCCGCTCACCTCCTCTTCCTCGAAGCCGGTGAGGTCCCAGCGGTAATTGAGCCGCATCTGTTTCCGTTTCCAGTGCTCCATGAAGGTGGCGGCTGCAGGCAGGGAGGGAAGGCAGAGTCATCGACGACACAAGGGCACTCTTGTCCTCTGCACCATCCGGCCAGCGAGGGCGACGACATTCTGGACCGAGACCTTCACACGAGTCCGCCTGTTCTGCCTTCCCTCAGACCCCACAGGACAGGGACGCTCACTCTCCCATTTTACAGATGGAAAAACCGAGGCACAGGAAATCAAGTCCCGGCCAAGGTTACTCAGCCAGCCAGGGAGGGGCCAGGCAGGCTGGTCCCAGAGCCTGTGCTCCTAACATCCTGCTCTGTCAATCCTGAGGACCCGGGGTCACAGGTGGGTGTGTTGAGGTCACAAAGGGCGCAGCGTGGGCCAAGGTCACTCACTCCAGCTTCACGGCCGCGTAGACAGTCTGACTGCTGAGCTGCACTCTTAGCTGTAATCCCAACAGACTAGACACAGTTCAAACGCTGCCTCCTCCAGGAAGGCCCTGATCATCCCCCTCAGTGTCAGACAAAACCCAACTCCTCTTGGGACCTCTCTTGCTCACGGTGTCCACACCACCTTCCATATGATCCCTATCCCGGGACAGGGGCCCTTCCGCGGAGTGGCGCTCGGTGAACGAAAGAATGGCTCTTAGCGCACAACAGTGGAGAATCGTCTATTATCAACGACCCTCCTCCCCGAACGACAGTCAGGGGAGGCTGAGGGCTGGAGGGCTGATAAGGGCGGTCATCACGTCAATCCGAGCTCTGAGCTCGCGGGTGCCCGGCACGGTCTTGAGACCTGTCACAGGAAGTAGTGACCTTCTTTAAACCTCCCGGGGGTGCCTGGGTGGCTCAAATGTCCGACTTTGGCTCAGGTCATGATCTCATGGCTGATGAGTTCGAGCCCCACATTGGGCTCCTCACTAATGGTGCAGAGCCTGCTTGGGATTCTCTCTCTCTCTCTGTCTCTCTCTCTCTCTCTCTGTGCCTCCCCGACTTGGACACGCTCTCTCCCCTCTCTCAAAATACATAAATGAACTTTAAAAAACCCCCCAAGAAACAAGAAAACCCCAAACCCTCCCACAGGCATCAGAGGAAGGAGGTGCTGTTCCTTCTCTGGGTTTCCAGAGGAGGAAACTGAGGCCCAGAGGAACTTAAATGGCTTGTCTGGTAAGCGGTGGGGTCAAGATGGAAATAAAGTGAGGCGTGCCGCTGTGAACCTCTGGGCGAGCCCCCAGCAGTGAGCTCCGTCACCAGGAAGGGATGCGGCCTCGGAACAGACAAGGAGGGGGTCTGAGACTGAATCAGCTTCAGGTTCAGAGGGCTTTCATTCATCTAGAAGCACCCCCCTCTGTCCAGAAGCGCCGCTCTCTGTCCACAAGCTCCCCTCTCTGTCCACAAGCACCCCCCCTCCATCCAGAAGTACCCCCCTCTGCATTAAGGAGGCGTCAGAACAGGGCCTCTGAGTTTGCACATGTCTGTGCACAGTAGGTGTGCTTTCGGTATGAGCTGCTGAACCAGCCGGGCCCAGCCAGGAACCAGGAACCTCTCCAGGTCTTTCAAATGGGGGTGATTTCATCGTGGGAGCCGGCCGCCCAGCCAGCGGGAGAGCCCAGGAGACAAGGGCGGAGGTGAGCGGCCGGAGCTCAGCAACAGGAGGCCGCTGGCCGGGGAGGTCAGGGAGGGGGGACGAGAGGCTGTGTTGTCAGAGCCCCGCTGGGCCACCCGCGAGCAGCCAGCGTCACAGTGCGTGGGGGGGGGGGGGGGGGAGCCTTCCCGTGGGTGTCAGAGCCACGGAGCCGGCAAAGGGGATGTGGGCAGAAGTACCCATCCCTCCCTCGGCCCGCCTTCCGATCTCCAGGGCCTTCCCGTTGGCGAGACGGGGCACGGGAAAGGGAGGGAGCTGCAGAGACGGCCCCGCGGGCTACCGAGGTGCGTCCAGCAACCACATGCTGAGCAGCGTGGCCGTGGCCGTGGCCGCTGGGAGAAAGCTGGGCCGGGCGGGCCAGGCTGAGGCCGCACTATCTCCCAGGAAGGAAGACACGAGGGGGTTTCTCCACCCGACGCCCGTTCTGGAAGGCACCTCACTCTTCTGTCCTTCCCGCCGGCCCGTGGCAACCCCTCCTCTCAGTGCTCAGGCCGAGCGAGCGTGGGAACGAGGGTGGGCCTGTTCACCTGCCCCATCCCCGGGCTGGCCCTCCCCGCCTCCGCCTCTGGGGCCCCACCCGCCCGTGTGCTAACAGCACCACGGGCTCAGGAGGACTCCCCTCTACTGCGCCCTGTGCTCGGAAGTCACCGGCGGGTTAGTCCGACCCTCGCAACCCACGCCACGCAGTAGGAAGGGTTTCTATCCGCGGATTTACCAACGACCACAGAGACGCAGGAGGTTGAATGCCATGCCCAAGGTCAACTGCGGGACAACAGCAGGGCTGGGATTTGAACCCGATCCTGTTTGGCCCCAGCATCTACACTTAATCCGCTCTACCTGACCGGCCCTCTGTACGGACATTTGCTCGTCTTTAAAGGGAATAATAATCACAGCGAAAAGAAGTCTGGTAATTGGCCAAACTTGTACTGTTGTTTTATGGATGAGGAAACAAAGGCACAGAGAGTTTAACGACTTTGCCCAAGGTCACCTGGTATTTGATCCCAGGCACTCTTGCTTAGAATTTGTGCCTGAAATCTTTTTTTTTTTTAATTTTTAAAAAATGTTTATTTTTGAGAAGAGAGAGTGAGAGCAGGGGAGGGGCAGAGAGAGGGGGAGACACGGAATCTGAAGCAGGCTCCAGGCTCCAGCACAGAGCCCCATGCGGGGCTTGAACCCACGAGCCATGAGATCCTGACCTGAGCCGAATTCGGACGCTTCACCGACAGAGCCACCCAGGCGCCCCCGATCATTTTTTTTTTTAATGTTTCCTTATTTATTTGGAGAGAGCGAGCGAGTGAGTGGGAAGGGCAGAGAGAGATGGGGGGAGAGAGAATTCCAAGCGGGATCCATGATGTCAGCTGTGAGATCATGACCTGAGCTGAGATCGAGAGTCGGCCGCTCGACCGACTGAGCCGCCCAGGTGCTGTGACACCTTAGGACAGACACTAGGACCCTCTCCCAGAGGTATCTGGGTCAAGGACCAAGACTGGAACCCGGTGGCCAGGAGTGGGTTTGGTGTACAGACCAGCCTCATGTGGCTTCGGTCATGTGTAAGAAATAAAAACATTTTATATAAAATAATAAATTTCCTGCTTCTTTAAACCTCGGAAGCATTGGCACCAGGAGGCTGGAGCTGTGGGGAGACCATCGTTCGTCAAAGGTTGGGGGCACCTTCTCCACTTGGCCACAGACCCCACCAGGCCCCACTGCTGGACCCTGGCACTGAGGCTGTCGCTCCAGCTTTGGAGCCAAGGGGTAGAGTCATTGCGGACTTCAGGCCTGGCCGGCAGCAGGGGATGTGAAGGCTCACACTGCGCCCGGGGGCAGCCCCGGGGTCTCAGCTCAAGGGACACTGTGAGCGACTGGGCTCACAGGCGAGTGCCCGTCCTCCTGTCCCTCCCAGCTGTGCTCTGAGCCCCGCCCCCACCCCGACCACGCGGACAGCAGTGGGTCTCGCGAGGTTCCCTCGCTTCCCGCGAGGTTCGTGCCAGTGTGACAAGGGGGTCACGTCGCACAGACGTGATGTGAGCCCCGCCAGTGTCTGCACCCCTCCGATAAGGGGTCTCTTCCCACCCCAGCCTCAAGGCCTCCATGCGGGGATAACACACCCCTCTTTATAGGCGCCCCAACTGAGGCTCTGAGCCATCCGGTGACTGGTTCATAAGGGGCAGAAAACCGGACCCAGAACAGATGCCAAGATGGGCCAGGTCGGGGTGGCGGCCTCCCCCCCCGCCCCCCATCTGAGGGCAAGCCGTGTGCTGAACGTGGTCAGGGCACAAAAGAATGGCCACGTGGCCTCACCACCACGGCCAGCGGGCCCAAGAGACAAGCCCAGGTCCCCGAAATCCAGAGCCCGGAGGACAGCAGAGCACGAAGACAGACGCCAAAGAGGGAGTCGGGCCAGGACGGAAGCAGGCGCTCGAGCTATAATTCTTCTTTCTTCAAACATTTGTCTTTGTGACACAATGGTCGACAAACACATGCTTGTAGGGGAGCCCGGAGGCAGCAGGTGAGCACGGGACCCGGGAGCCACCCTGGATCAAATCCAGGTGTGAGCCTGGGCACCTGACTGCCCCGCCCCTGCCCCCTGCAGCACCCCCTCCCCCCGTCTACACCGGGGGCTCGATCACAGAGCCTACTCTGGGGGCCTCACGACCCCCCTGAGGATCGTTCCTAGGACCCGGCTCTCGTGGAAGGATCTCCACCGGGTCTGGGTAGGATAAATGGCCACGTATGGTATGATTTTACTTACAGCAAACACCCGGAGTATTTACTGGTAAACCCGTAGAGACAGAAGGCGGATGGGTGGTTGCCAAGGGCGGGGGGGGGGGGGGGTAGGGCGGGGAGGCAGAAGGGGAGCTTGTTAAAACCTAGATTCCAGGGCACCACGGAATCTGCATTCTGAACAAGCCCAGCAGGCCGCCCGTACGCAGGCAGGCGAGGGTCTGGAAGCACCGACCCGTCCATCTGTCCTCCCAAACCTTTGCCACCTGCTCCCCAGCCCATCCCTGGGGTGTCAGTCCCCGGGGCCCTGGGGGCAGGCAGGGCTCCGCGTCAGCCCAGGGGCGCGTCCTCCTTGAAATGCCACCCACAAGAGCTCCTCCGCGTGGGGACCAGAGGCGCGCTCCCCTGAGAGCTGCGGGTCCGGCAGATGGACCTTGAAAACGCCCGTGACCGCTCAGCGGGGGACGGGGCTCGGGCGCGAAGGCCCCCAGCCCTTCGTTTCCTCACTGAGCCACCAGGCACCGTATTTGCTCGCCCCGAACAAGGGTTAAGTTGTGAGCGGCCACTGGCCGTACAGCTCTCCCGACACCCCCTCCCTGCTGGCTTGGGGGGCTTGACCGGGCCCAGCCCAGCCCCCGGAGGGATGTCAATCACATCTTCCCCATTTCATTAAGGTCAGGGCCACCTTTCTGAGCCTTCTTGCAGCCGGGGCTCAAATCAAACAACCTGCTTTGTTCTGCACGGAACTGACGAGCAGTTAAAACCCCATCATTATGCCGTAATTCCAGAAAATTGATCCCAGCAAGTAGCTAAGCGGGGCTCCGAGCTGCTTTGTGGGACACCTTATCGGAGGCTTTGAAATGTCACAAATCCCAGGCGGCAGGGAGCTGACGCCTCTGGGCCCCGCGGGTCAGCGCAGGGGCACGCGGACCCCACCGCGGAGTTAGAGCAGCGGGAGGGGACACGGCCCGGCTCCCGCTACGGGCGGTGGCCGGTCTGGTGGCTCTGCCATTGTGCCAGCAGAAACGTCAGCAGCCGGAGGACAGAAGAAAGGACACAACAAAGAAGACACACTGGTGGGAAAACGATCCCCTAGAGGGAAACGAACGAACGGCTGAGCGAGGGATTTAAAGAAAACGAACCCCGCGGTCTCGCCAATTACGCGTGACGGCGACTGTGCAGAGGCAGGGCCGAGGGGGCGTCTCCTTCTGCCTCCCTGTGCCAGCGGGGGCTGGACCGCACCTCCCGTGCCCCAGCCCTCCCCCCCCCCCCCGCTCTTTCCTGTGGCTTCTGTCTCAATTCACAATAAGCTCCTTTTCTCCTAAAGTAAGTGCTCCATGGGAGTGGCGTGGCCTTTTTGTTATTTCTTCCCCCAAATGGGAGTGTGTATGCTGAAGTTGCACTTGACAGACGGGCACGTTGTCATTTCTCTGTGGTGGGAATGGAGCTGGGGAAGGTGTGGGCGGGGGGGGGCAGCCAGCAGGAACACAGATTTGCCCCTTTCCGTACATCTTGGGGGGGGCGGGGTGGACGCATACGTTTGTCTATCAAGGGCCGGCCGACACCTCTGGGGCTACAGAGTGGCACTGCCCCACACCTAGTAGGTGCTCAAAGAAGCGTGAGTGGAGCAGGCTGGCCTCCCTGAGCAGGTGGCAGAATTTGACGAGATCCCCGCAGGGCCGGCCGGCTGATGGGGCCAATCACACCCTCTCTGTGCTGCAGCGTCCCCATCAGAGAGTAACCACCGACCCCTTCCCCCGCCCTGCTCCAGGGCTGTTGGGACGGCACTGAGGTCACCCACAGCAGGGCCCTCTCTCGGGGTCTGGCACACAGTCAGCCCTCGGGGCAGGTTCTGAGGGGAGGGAGGCATATTTGGGGGCAGATGGGGAAGCTGTCCAGGTGAGAGCAAATCTGGGGCAATGCCATCGGGAATGAGGAAGGCCCGTGTGGAGCACGCGTGTCAGTGGGAGAGGGTTCACAGTGCAGGCAGAGGGAGGAGGGGGCAGGGGCCCAGGAGGGGGCTGGAGAATCAGGGGGCGAGGGCTCAGGTTCTGCACCTGCCTCTTCTTTCTGGTTCGCCAGAAAGCCTGGGACAGCGGCCTCAATGTGCTCATCTGTCAAATGGGGTCATCAAGCCGCCTACCTGCTACGGCCACTGGGGGCATTACTGAGCACAGCAGCTAAGCTGCTTGCACGGTGCCTGGTGGAGAGCAGGTCTCCCCCGAACGGGGTAAAGTGACATGTTTGACAGAGGCCCCCAAGCACGGGGTGAGGGATCACACTGGAGCTCCAGCCTGCCAGGGTCCGGGCTGTGTCCACAGTTTCAAAAACCAAGTGTTCCCTGAGCCAACGTAACAGCTGACACAACGCGACAGCCAGCAGCGGGCACGGGCCCGGCGGTGTCACCAGGAATGACACACCCAACGTTCCCAGCGACCCCCAGGGTGGCTTGCATCATGATCTCCATTTTACGGATGGGGAGCCTGGGGCCCAGAAGCAACTTGCCTGAGGTCACACAGCTGGTGGGTGACTGAGCGGAGAGACCCGAACCCGGGTCTGGCCCGGGAAGTGGCGCCGTTAACCGCTCGACTGTATGCGACCAGCCCGGTGCAGGGCCGAGCCGGCTGAGTGTGGGATGGGACCCAAGCGTCAAGCCTGTGCAAGCTCTGCTCCACCGGGCCGGGGGGGGGGGGGGGGGGGGGGAGGGGGGGGGGAGTGGCCCAACGCTGAGGTCTGGAGGGAGCCCGGCGTGAGAACCACGGGGAGGCTGTTTCAGGCCGAGACCCTCGGCTCAGGCATGCGGGACAGACGAGCCCAGGGCCGCTGCCGCTCGGGGAGCAGGGCCGGGCTGGGCCTGGGCGGGGGCTCCTGGGAGCCGGGGTAGATGGACAGTCCCGGATACGCTCTGTCGCCCGAGTGTGCACGGGACGCAGGTGCCCAGCGAGCGAGGGACGAGTCTGACCGCCGGGCGCTGGCTGGCCCACCCTTCCTGGACTCGGGCGCGGCCTGTGTCCGCTCTGGGGTGACCGCCCGGGAGAGAAGTGCAGCACCCCACGCACGTTGGCACGTTGGCACGTGCTCCCGCGGGCGGCCGTGGAGGCGCTGGTACGCATAAGACGACGCCTGTGATGGCAGGAAGCCAACGGAGCCCTCGGGGAGCTTTGGGCAGGAGCCCGTCTCTGAACACCTGGTACCGACGCCTTTCGGCCGGAAACACGGGCGTTACGGCTCAAGACGGTTCATTTCTGCGGCGAGCGCCCGGGACCTCTGCTCCCGCCCCCTGCCTGGGACCGGTCTCTCACTGGGCAGGGAGAAAACGGACACAAAGTGCTGCTTTGCCGAGGAGAAACGCCGCCACCTATAAATTACGATCTGTTCCACGATCTGTTCCGAGAGGCTCGCAGAAGCAGGCGTGTTCGCGGCTGGCCTCAGAGGATGTCCGTGCTCCGGGAACCCGGGGGGCCTGCTCGCTCCCCATCCAGAGGCCACGCCCGGGACAGGCAGCACCCAGGAGGCCGACGCCCTCACAGGCCTTGTCACGAGTAGAGGGGGGGACGCTCTAACCGTACTGCTCGTGCGTCACGTAGAGGGGGAGACGCTCTAACCGTACGGCTCGTGCGTCACAAGAAACCGGCCCAGCCACGCCTGCCGGCTTCTCCTCAACCGCCGGGAACGGCCCGCGTGAGAGAGGAGACAAAGGCCCGAGTCCTTTCTCTGCAGAGTCACCTGGAGTCTGGGGGCTGGGCTCCTCTTAGAGCGCCCCTCGAGGGAAGTGGGTTGGGCGGGACAGCACCGGCAGCAGCCCGGGGCTGGGGAGGGAGGCGACACAGTCTCCTGACGGCTGCTGACCCTCCCTGCAGGCTCCCTCCCTGCTCGGCCGTGCTGTGCCTCCCTCAGGATAACCCGGCTTCTCACCATTGGCCCAAGCACCTGCCGTGGAGCTCGCTGTGGTGACGAGCGTGACCACACGCTGTCCCCACTGCAGCTGGGTTGGTCCTCCCTTCACTTTTTTCCAAGCCGTCCCGATATCTGCTGCTCGGACTCCAGAATGGGACACAGGCACACCTTTGGCACAGCAGGCCGACGGCACTGGCTTCTGATCCGTCTCCGTGAGAACACGGGCCCCGGCTGGGCTTCTGGGATCCTCCTGCACCCTTCCCGCTTGCTCCCTGCCCCCGGCAGACTCCTTCACCCGGCCCCGCACGCCCGCCACAGGGCCTTTGCACATGCTGCTCCCACTTGACTCCTCGATTGTAACCTTCCAAGGGCAGCGGACACATCAGTTTTGCCTCCCAGGCTTCCCCGAACACGGGCAGCCCCCCTCAGCCAGGCACCGTCACAACACATCTTCTCTACTTCTCACACTGCCCCGCGTGGTAAGCACCCCCAGCGGGTGCGAGGCTAGCGGCAGGACCCCCACTGGCTCAGCTACGCGTTCAGCATCGGCCGAGGCTCCGCAGCCAGTGCCTCTGACCCTTGCCACGTGGCTTCCGGGGCGAGGAGGGGAAGAGGTGGGGCTGGAGTCAGAGTCCCGAGGGGGGTTTAAATGCTCGCTGGGCAGCATGGGCCGACAGTCAGAGGGGCACTGAGCCACCTCCGAGCAGCTCAGGAGCTCGGCACTGCTCACGGGTCACCCTACGGACCACCGGGGGGTGCCGGCCTGGGCACCCCGAACGGGTGAGTAGAGCCAGGGGCCCACGTGGAGGGTGCTTGCTGGGAACCACCCCCTGACCGAGCGGGCAGAGGTGTGGGCTGCAGCGTCGGGCCCGGGGCACGAGACACAAGGCCTCGGGGAGGGAGGCCCCTGGACAGGGGCTCCTGCTAAGGCCACCAAGCGGCTCTCTAGATTCGAGGGTGGGTGGGGGGTCTACACAGCATCTAAGGGGAGACGGCCCAGCTCACATCCTCACCGGGACCCATCCCACAGCTGGCGGCCACTCCAGTCGCCCCGACCCCGTTTCCAGCAAATGCAGAAATGTGCCAGAGGAACCGAGCCCGATGCCCAGCCTTCTGCTCCCGGGCCTCCCCCGAGACGCCTCTCAGCCCGCCCCCCTCGCCTCCCCGCCCCTGGACACCCGGCGCTCCCGGACCTCGCCGAGGATTCTCTCAAACCCCACCTTGGGTTTGAACAGACTCTCGTGGGCAGGGGAGGAGGCTGCTGGGCCGTGCAGGGGCAGGTTCAGGCCCGGTGAGGATTTCGGCAACGTGCAGCCTGGGCATCGGCTCTGCTCTGCCGCGGAGGCTGGCTCCGCCTGTCGTCCCTTCTCTCCTGCGACAGACCTCCCCGGGCTTCCGGCACCCCCGGGGCAGCTGCCGAGTCGGGAAGCACAGGTCCTGCCTTCGAGGATTCCGAGATTCCGAAGAATCCTCCCGAATGGAGGGCTCCGGTGCGTCTCCGACCACCCATTCCGCTTAGCAATGAACGGCTTGCCCCGGATTCTCCGTCTGACCGATCCTCGCGGATCTAGGTCACACTGACGGGTAAAAACCGCACACCTGGCTGGCCGGCGGCAGCCTCTGTCCCCACGTGCAAAATAAGCAGCTTCTCAGCCCATCCCTGCCCCTCGCCTGCCCACCGTGCACGGGGACGATACCGAGTGTGCAGAGCCCCGGAGGGGGCCCTTCAGCAGCAACGTGAGGCTCCGGGAGGCACCGGCCGGGCTGTCCCCAGGCCTCCCTGTCTCTACGCCGAGTCCCCACACCACAGGTGCTCAGCATCTCTGCCCTCAACGTCTTTAGAACCCAGCTCGAGGGGCTCACACCTCTTCCAGGAAGTCTGTCCTGACTTCCTCCTCCAGGCCTCTGGACCCGTAGCTCCTGTGCCCAGCTCCATCCCCTACTAGATGGGAGCCCCCGGAGGCGAGGACCGGGGCTCCGGCACCCGGGGGACAGGTCAGCACGCTGCTGCCCAGGGCCCGAATCCCAATCTCCAATCCCGATCCTCCACTGGCAAAGCTGTAACACAGGGCCACAGAGAAGCGAACGGGCCAGTCTGCTGATCCAAAACCACCTGCCCAAATGCACCCAACCGCCACGAAGCATCCCGGAGGAGGAGCTGAGTGCCCTGGACTCGGATGGCACCGGAGTCCAGCGGGCACAGGCTCTGGAAACAGGACAGATCTACGCCTTGGACGCTCGGGAGCTCAGTGATCTTGGGAGAGCCGCACCCACCGTCTCTAGGCCCTGGCGTCCTTCCCTGTTAGGTGGGCACGCGGACCCTGCAGGGAGGCTTGGAGGATCTAACGAGCGACGTCGTGCCCCAGGGCCTGGCCCCGTCAGCCTTCCCAGCACCCCCTGGCACTCCGGGTTCTGAGGCACCTGCCTTCCTGGGCCAATGATCCCGGTCCCGGGCGAGAGGGCTGCTTCTAAGAGCAGAGCACCTTCCCCAGCTTTGCACAAGGGGCCGGTGGCTGGGTCGGGAGAACCAGTCTGCCTCTGGGACACAGCCCGACACGGGGCGTAACCTCCCTCCCACGTCCGATGATCTCAAGGAGAAGGAAGGAAATGGAGGGGCCCGTCCAGAGCGCCCCTGCCCCACAGAGCCGGGCAGCGGCTCCCTGCTTACCCCAGAGGGCCATGAAGACGGAGAAGAACACAGTGGCGGGGTTGTCGAAGAGGTGGCTGGCCCGGGCCGTGGCGCACGCTGAGCTCATCTTCCAGTAACTGCAGGCCTTGTCGCACAGCGGGCACATGGTGATGTTGTGTCTCTGGTCACACATCTCCATGCTGGAAGAGAGGGAACAGCCTGCGAGTCCCCGGGCCAGGACGCGCAGGGCCTGCTCACGCGGAGATACGATATTCGAAGGCCATCGGCCGCGTGAGCGGGAAGCTGCAAGGGTGTCGTCTGGCCCAGACCGGCTTTGGGGACGACGAGACTCCCGCGTCCGCTGACGGAGGAAGGAGTCCAGAGAAGGAACGGCACTGGCCTTGGGCCACACAGCAGAGCGGGGACGGGGTCCCGGTCTCTGTCTGGAGAGCCCGTGCTGTGCCCGGCTCTCGCCTCCTGCTCCCGGGTCCTCCTTTGACTGTTCCCGCCCTCTGCGCCCCTGGCCAGGCCACCCAGCCCCTGACTCAGTTTCTCCTTCTGGAAGATGAGGAGAGGGGCCGGAGTAAGGCCCTCCCAGCTCTGGCTTGCCCTGAACTTTCTCCTCCCTGCCGGCCTGGACGAGGCACCGAGCTAGGAATAGACACCAGGCAGGGGTGCTCATTCCCAGGGGCTGAACTGGAGCATGCTTTGCGTGTTTTGCTTCTGGCTGCACACGGACTCATGTGCAGAATCGTGCCTGGCCCACAGCAGTCGGCGTTTAATCAACACCCGCTGGAAGGCTCCCGTCGACCCTCCTCTGCCCGGCGCGGGGGGCCTTCTGGCTCACTCCTCAGTTACCCTCAGCAGCTGTGAAAACAGCGTGAATACAATGTGTGTGCCAGGCACGTACGAGGCACCGAGATGCAAAGACGAATCGGAGCAAGGCTGCTGCCTCGGGGCACCTGGGGGAGCGAGCGCGTGCGTGGGGGGCGGGGGGGGGACGGCACACGCAGGCGCTGGGCAGCGAGGCCCCCCCCCCCCCCCCGCCCCCCGAGCCAGCCGGCTCTGCCTTTGGGCCTAGGCTCTAGCGTTTGTAATCTGTGCGGCCTGGGGCAGGTTACTCGAACTCCTGGGGCCTCAGTTTCCCCACCCGTATCGGGGGAGGGGGGTGCTGGGAATGAGGCTGCCACCACAGTCGGCTGTCGAGAGGATTCAACGGGAAAGCACAGGAAGGCCCCGGAACGGTGGTGCCCATCGTTAGTATCACGGGGGCAACCAAGCCCAGACGGCTGCGTGCGCCCCTGGCTGAACCTCCTCTCTGCTGAAGGCCCTTGCTGGGTGGCAGGTGTGAGAGGGGGTGGGACGTCCCACCCTCGCCTTCCTGCTGATAGAGGCCGCCCGGGGCCACGGCGACCTGGCCTGGGGGTGGGGGGGGGGGGGGCACGGAGGGCCAGGCCTGCCGCCCGGCCCTCCTCCGCGTTGGCATAAACAAGGCCGGCCAGACAAAAAGCCTTTTTTTGCTGGTTTTAAACCCTGTGCCGCGCCCTTCGTCACCTGCAGCCAAAATAAAGACAAGGAACGGGAAGGTCTGTTCTTTGGAGTGGACGGGTGCGGTGGGGCGGGCAGGCGGCTCCTCTAGGGGCAGGGCGGACTGGACTCCAAAGGGGACACACGCCTCCTGCTTCGCACACGGCACCAAGCGGGCAGAGGCCGAGAATCTCCGAGATTCCTCTGGAATCCCCAGGAAATGCCGTTCGCCTCTCTCGCCGTGTCAGGGGGCGGTGGTGCGGGCCTGGCCGAGGGGACCTCGGCATCCTTGTGGGGGAGCGCACACGCCTGCCAGGGCAGAGCCTCGTGGCTGAGGCTGCAGCCTCCAGGGGAGGGAGGAAAGGAGGTGGAGAAGTCCCCAGGGGTCCCGGCCACTGGCCAAGTCCCTCGGGGCTCTGGGGTTAAATCCCCGCCACACCTAGGCTTCTCTGACGGCCACAGGCAGACCCAAGCACGGTGACCTCATGTCACATTAGCCAACAAAGGCACAAGCTTCCTCTGGCCTGTCTGTGCCCAAAATAACCCTGGAGGGGACATAAGCCAGATTCCTTTACCGTTTTGATTCCGGGTGGGTGGAATACTTTAGGTGTTACTCATGCATCAAAGCACCATTTATACAAAAATTTGCCGGATATGGCCTTTCTGCACTGCTGAGTCGTAATGAGCCACTTTCTTGGCCAGGTAGAGACTCATTGGATCTTCAGTGATGGGAACTACAGATGAATTTTCCAAGCCACAGCCCTGCTTTGGAGACACGGGGCTGAGTCGTAAGAAATACAGCCGAAGCAAGTGATGTTCTAGGACTTTCCCTGAGGGACTGCAAGCTCGTGGAAGGGGGGGCCAGCGGGCGACGCCGGCAGGGTCGCTGACAGAGGCAGGGGCTTGTCCCGCGCATGCAACACAGTTCCCTCCGGCTCCGTGTTAGCGAGCCAAGGAAACAGTCGGAAAGGACGAGAGAGACTCCTTGCGCACTGAGAAGCGGCCTCCCGGCTCCCACCACTTGACTCATGTTCTGGCTGCCATGTGGGGAGAGACACACCCCGGCACGAGGCCAGGCCGCCTCGGGGACCCCGGCCTTCTTCCACGAGCTCCCCATGCCTGCCTGACGTGCCCATCGGGGGACGGCAGCGGGAACGTCAGCTCTGAGCTCAAAGATCTGGGTCTGCCCCTGCGCCACGTCCCAGAGCCCCGGGGACAAGGGAAGCTGGAACCAAGAAGAGAGGGACCCGGGGGCTGAGCCCAGGCACGGTGGTTTGTCCCCTTCCCGGAGCTCACCGGGAGGCAGCGGATGTTCTCATCACATAGGGACTGAAAGCTCAAAGCGGGGGGAAAAACCCTCCCAAGGACGAGAAGGAGTCGGACGCTCAGGGACGTCTTCCTCCGGACGGGAGCGCGCCTCCCAGGGCGTCTGTGCTCGGAAAGGACGCCTGCGCTCAGCGCTCGAACCCGCGGCCGCGGCTTCCCGGGGGGCCGAGTGCCAGGATGAGGGGTGTGGCGCCCGCCTACCTGGGGATGTTCTCGTCGACGGTGGCACATCCGTACAGGAAGACGATGATCCCCACCACGGACGCGGGGATGAGCATCTGGGTGTACACGCCCAGCCAGGCAAAGTACAGGCCGATCTTCTCCCCAAAGTACTTCCTGCGCCGCGGGGCAAACAGAGACCGGCTTGCGCTCGCCCCACACCCCTGCCCGCCCCGCAAAGGAGCGGCTCCAACTGGGGCCCCGGCTTCTCCCGAGCAGGACTCGGAGGGTGGGTGGGGGCCCTGGGAAGGTGGGGTGCTGCTGGCGGGGGGGGCGGGGGGCTACCCGGGGGGCTGTCCCAGGTCCCGGGCGGCGTGAGCGCAAGACGCCAAGGGGACGTATTAAGGGTCTCTGGCGCCTGGAGGGGCTCACGTGAGTTTTGACGGGCTGGACTCCCGTCTGCAAGTCCCCACAGGACATCCGTCGCCTACTCCGCTCCCCTTCCCGCCCCGGGAGAGAGGACGGCTCTCGTCTTCCTCCCGACCCACAGACTCAAGAAGCCTCACCACTCAGCGGGGTGGGGCCCGGGCCGCGGGTTGGGGAGGAGGGGGTGAACAGGACGGAAAAGAATCTGTGGGCCCGTGGGGGACGTCGGGCCCCCTACCCAAGCTCAAGTTCAGACAGGCTCCCGGGTGTGGAACAGTCAGTGTGGTGAAAACGCACAGGGACGCTCATCCGACGGGCTGCCCACCAGGGACTCGCCTCCCACCGCCTCCTTCCGAGCAGCCGGGCCTGCTCGCACCCGGCGACCCCCTCTCACCTGACCAGGTCGATGGGCTGGTACTTGTAGAAAACCCCGTAACTCGCCCACTCTTGGTACAGGAGCTGGGGGAGAGCAAGCAGTGAGTGAGGACCAGTGGAAACGTAGCTTTGCTTCCCAGTCTCGGCTTACGGTGCACTGTCCATTCGTGCTGCAAAACCCCTCGAGAGCCGGCCACATGCCGGGTACGGTGCTGGGCACTGGGCTTTCGGAGGGGAGCACGGCGGACGCAGCCCTGAGCCCCGGGGCTCCCGTTCTGGCAGGGGAGACCCACACAGACCCTTCGGCTCCCACGAAGGTCTCAAAGAACCCACCGCCGTGGGAGCTGAGCTGGCAGGGGAGGCCGGTAGGGGCCTCCTTTTTAATTTCTTCTTCTTCTTCTTTTTTTTTTTTTTTTTTAACATTTATTTGTTATTGAGAGACAGAGAGACACAGATCGTGAGCAGGGGAGGGGAAGAGAGAGAGGGAGACACAGAATCGCAAGCAGGCTCCGGGCCCTGAGCCGTCAGCCCAGAGCCCGACGCGGGGCTCGAACTCACGAACCGCAAGATCATGACCTGAGCCGAAGTCAGACGCTTAACCGACTGAGCCCCCCGGGGACCCCCAGCTTGGGGGGGTGCTCCTCAGCAAGAACGGGCTACTTCTTTAAGTGTGGGTGAGGACGGGAGAGAAGCTTCTAGAATCCCTATGGAACCCTGACTCTCCATGATTTGATCCGGAATTGATCTAAAACAGCCCAATCCTGTGAGGCTTTTCCCTTCAGGGTTCTTGGTTGTCTCAGTCAGACACCATGTCATTCTTCATAAAGGACAGAAACCACCAGGCTCTGGGAGGAGAGAATTACCGGTGGCAAGATTTTCAAAAACCTCACGGGACACAAAGAGAGCTCGACGTTCGTCTCCCGAGATGGGCTGTCTGATTAACATGGCTTCGTGAAAATCAGCACACACCCCGTTGCCCCCCCCAGCCCCCGGGCTTTGGGCAGGGATGGTAATGAGCTTGGTAGATGGAAGGCCGTGTATGAACACGTAGAGAGCGTCCTAGGAAAGACACCAGGTTAGGACTGCTGGTTTCAAAAAAGAAACCCCACTCCTGTGGGTAATCGATGCTTTTCCAACCTTAACGCAAAGCCGAAGTCACACGGCCAGGACCCTCTGCGTGGGGCCGCGTGGCTCGGCTGGCACCAGGCAGGAAGGAGGGGGGAGGCAGGTGTGAGCACGGCCCCAGGGGCCCCCTGCTCCCTTCCGTGCAACGCGGCTTGCCCTGTGACCTTCCCCCATCTCTCAACACTTAAGTTGAACATTTTGGGGGGTGGGTTTCCCGGACTCACATTGTGCGCTGGTCCCTGGGACGCACACCAGGCCGTGTCCCCACCACAAACACGCTGTCCTATGGCCCGCATGTGTGTCCCCCCGCCCTCCCCGCCCCAATTCGTCATGTCGAAGCCTTAACCCCACTGTGCCTGTATTTGGAGATGGGGATTTTGCAGAAGTGATTCCGGTTAAACGACATTGTGCGGGTGGGGGTCTGATCTGAAGGGACCGGTGTCCTTCTAAAAAGAGACACGAGAGGGGCGCCTGGGTGGCTCAGTCGGTGAAGCGTCCGACTCTTGGTTTCGGCTCAGGTCACGATCTCGCGGTTTCGTGTTCGAGCCCCGCGTGGGGCTCTGTGCCGACAGTGCTTGGGGTTTTCTATCTCCCTCGCTCCCTGCCCCTCCCCCACTCGCACTTTCTCTGTCTCTCTCAAAATGAATAAACTTAAAAAAAAAAAGAGAGAGAGACACAAGAACTTTCTTTCACCACGTCCGCGTGGAGAACATTGTGAGACAGCAGCCGGCCGCGAGCCAGGAAGAGGGCCCTCCCCTGAACTCGGCCCTGCTGACCCCAGGATCTTGGGACCTCCAGCCTCCAGAACCGGGAGGCCATGAACGTCTGGGGTTCTGCTGTCGGTGGCCAGCCCTGACAGATACGCCTGCCCCCACTGCCCCACAGACCGGAGCTGACAGACGTGACCTTTACGGGCACGAGACATCTTCAAGTAAGTCTCTGAAAACCAACCGTGTGCAAACGGTTCGCGGGGAGGGGTCCTGTTTCCACGGACCAGGGAGTCAGGGGTCCCTAGAGATGACCCTCCAACTCTCCATGTCCTCGGGATCCTTTGCAGCTCTGAGGAACAGGACTCAGGGGAGAACATAAGTTCTCTCTTCAGAGCGGGGAGGCAAATATCAGAGAAGCAAAATGCATCCTCAGGGAAGTACAAGCAAACCTCGCTGTCAGAATCCTGGGTTTTGCCTGCTCTGATCTTTGTAAGAGGAGCTCTCTTCAGATTTTAAGGCTTCCTCTAAGTGCTACGCACTGTGTTCAGCCGGGTCCACGTTCTGGAGGACTAGGGGCCGGGCCGGCTGGTGGGCGGCCTCTGCAGCCCCCTACGGAACTGGGGTGCACGGGGTCCCCCCAGGAGCTAGAAGCCCCACTCCTGTGCCGAGATGCGGGCTCTGCTGGGCCCCTGGTGGGCGTCCTGGGCACTGAGTCTGAGTCCCGAGCGCCGGGTGGGCGTCCTGGGCACTGAGTCTGAGTCCCGAGCACCAGGTGGGGCCCCCTCCCCTCTGAGCCCTGTCCAGGACAGACACTCCCCTCTGAGTGCATGACAGGCTCTCCTTCCTCCCTGGTCTGGGGGGATCCCCACGGGCTTAGGCCAGAGAGCTGGGGCCTTCCGTGTCTCAGCAGGCCCAGGTGTGCAGAAAAGAACGCGAAGGCCCCCCAGTTTCACCCTGCAAAGTGCCAACTTTGACGAGGGTGCGGGGCACCTCCGGAGAAGCGACGCGGCCACCAGTGACCCGGGTGGCTTCCTCCCCGAGCCGAGATCAAGCTGCCGCCACGGGCCACACGCAGGCTGGGGGGTCGCACCAGAGATGGGGCCAGAGGGAGGAGGGAGGGAAAGAGAGGGACGAGGATTTTGCCGGGGGACGGAAGGCCCTCTCAAAGGCATGGCCGGCCACATCACACCGGTCCCGAGGCTCCCTGGCCGGCCCAGTGACACCGGCCTAAAGCAGGCCGGCCACCCTTCACTGGTGCGTGTGGCACACGGTGGCTTCCTACGTGACCACTTTACCTCCACGAGACTCTCTTCCTGCCAAGAAAAGAATATCAATCACCCTGCAGCTGTCAGCGTAGAGAAATCGAACTCGAGATTTCCCTGTCACGGTTGGCAGAGCTCCAAGGGTGCACCTCAGCCTTGCGAGCAGGGTGGGAGGTGTCAGGGCCCTGGGGTCCACCAGCTGGGGGCTGGTGGGCCCAGTCACAGTGACCTAAGAGCCTCCCAGAGCCCGGGCCTCAGAAGGAGCCCGGCTCAACCCACTGGCATCTCTCCTGCTCAGGCCTCCCTCCTGGGCCCATGTGGCTGGGCAGGCCCGTTAGGGCACTAACGCTGTCCTTAATTTGTCCCTTGCTGTCTCCCTCTAGCACGAAGGCCCAGGAAGGCCAGGTTTGTCTGGTTCATGTTATCCCCAGAGCCTCTAACAGGGCCTGGGGCAGATAACAGGGTCCTAGTAAGTAACTGGGGAAGGAAGGAAGAAGGGAGGGAAGAAAAGAGGGAATAATAGGTCAGGGTCCTGTGGCTCTCAGTCCAGTACAGGGATGGACACAACTCAGTTGACATCTGGAGCAACTGCCCTGCCCCATGTCCCCAGATGAAGGAACGCTCGCTCCCAAGGGCCCTGAGGATCAAGCTGACAGTTATAGCCGTGCTCAGCCTTGGGTCTAGCCTGCCTCCTGCTCAAACATCCCTACTGTGCCCCTGCTCCTCCAGCTCAGCACAGAAAAATGGCCTTAGCTAGATTGCAACCCCCTTTCCATCCTGTGAGGTATCTTGGGTCAGGCACTTGGGGCTGTTGACACTGATGGGACCAATAATGGGGGAACCACAGACTTTGTCACTGGAAAGGCAACATACTCAGAACGAGGTTGCTTAAAATGAAGCCACATGGGAGAAGGAGAAGTTCTCCAAAGCTCTGAGTTAGGACCCAAACACTTATCTGGGACGTTCCTCCCACCCTCCGTCCCTTCCACCTGTCCACCCACCCAAGCATCCCCACTCATCATCCATCTATCCATCCAACTACACACCCATCTCTCCATCCATCCCACCCATCATCCATCCATCCATCCACCCCTCCCTCCATCCCATCCATCATCCATCCAACTACCAATCATCCATCCATCCATCCATCATCCATCCATCCCTCCATCCCATCCATCATCCATCCAACTACCCATCTATCCATCCATCCATCCATCATCCATCCACCCGCCACTCCATCCCATCCATCATCCATCCAACTACCCATCATCCATCCCATCCATCATCCATCCAACTACCCATGCAACCATGCAACCATCCATTCCTCCCTCCCTCCCTCCCATCCATCATCCATCCAACTACCCATCATCCATCCATCATCCATCCACCCGCCACTCCATCCCATCCATCATCCATCCAACTACCCATGCAACCATCCATTCCTCCCTCCCTCCCTCCCATCCATCATCCATCCAACTACCCATCATCCATCCAACCCTCCATCTCATCCATCATCCATCCAACTACCCATCATCCACCCATCCCTCCCTCCCTCCCATCCATCATCCATCCAACTACCCATCCATCATCCATCCATCCATCCATCCATCATCCATCTACCCACCCCTCCATCCCATCCATCATCCATCCAACTACCCATGCAACCATGCAACCATCCATTCCTCCCTCCCTCCCTCCCATCCATCATCCATCCAACTACCCATCATCCATCCAACCCTCCATCTCATCCATCATCCATCCAACTACCCATCATCCATCCAACTACCCATCATCCATCCATCATCCATCCCATCCCTCAATCCCTCCATCCCTCTACCCACTCACCGCCCCCCCCCCCCCATCCACCCATCATCCGTCCATCCGATACTCCCAGACTACCCTCATGGGCCGGGCCTGGTACTCACTGCTGGGACACTAAATTCAGTGGGGGCAAGGGGAGGGGAGGGTGGACAGCATTCTAAGCAGAAGGAACAGGTAGATCTGAACAAACCTGGAAGCATATTTGCTGGGCCTGGTGCCCAGTGATGCCAAGTAGCTCCCGAGTAGGTAACTGAATGAGACACTTTTGGTGCCAGGCGGCCACAGGCTGCGGAGTCTCAGATTAGCGAGGTGGCCAGCATGGCTGGTGCACAGGGAGGCAGTGGGGAGAAGCCACAGGAGGACTGAATTAGGCCTAAAGGGGGTCCCCGGGGCCCAAGGAGGAAGCTTCCCTAGGTGGAGAAAGGGCATCAGACCAGTGGCCCAGGGGCACAAAAAGATGAAGGGGCGTGGATTCTGAGGCCAGAGCTGGCCCAGGCAGGCCTGGGGAGGGGACGGTGCTTCTCCAACGGGATCGAATGGGGGAGTTCTGCAAGTCACAGGGTCACAGACAAATGCCAGATGTCCCACTAAAAATAACCAAATATGTAATTTTTGAGCTAAATCAGATAGTATCTTCAGCTGGATTCCCGGGCGGGCAAGTTGTATCCAGTACCAAAGGTTTAAAAACATGTACGGGGGGCTGGAGGGAGGCAGGAATGGAGAACATTCCTCACCAGAGGTTCCCAGCCCGAGACTTGGGACAAGGCCACCATTGTGAGGTTCTCAGGGAAGTATCTCCACCCACTGCCTCCGGAAGGATCTGCTCGTGGGGGACAAACACAGGTCCGGTGAGGACTGTTCCCCGAGGTGAACGAAGTTTGCATTTGGTTGGGAACCGGGAGGGGCTGCGGTGGACACGGGGAGGAGGCTGGACGCCAGGCATGGGTTTGGGTGCTGGACGTCTGGGAAGAACCTTCCGGAGCGTGGGGGATGGAAGAGAAAGGGCCACGGTGGGGGGGCGGGGGGGGGGCGGGTGTGGGGAAGCAGGGAGCCTGGGCTGGGAGCAGCAGGGAGAACACTGAAGAATAAAAAGAACACTCGGTGTCTCCCAACGTGTAACCCCAGGAACAGTAACTTTTCCATGAGAAAGGCTTCCAGGCCGAATAAGCTTGAGAAACACCGGCTGAACGCGTCCACCAGAGTCGCCGGTGTGCAGAGGGGGCCTGGCCAGAGCGGGGCCCAAACTTCCTCACCCAGGAGCCGTGCAGGATCAGGCCCAGCGTCCGCAGGGAGTGCGGCAGACTGAACACCCGGGTGAGATACAGGTTTGGGGGCCCGCGGGGAAGGTCCAGGCGGAACAGCATGCCCTTGCCTTTATGCAACCCCCGCAACGCGCCCCGGACACTTGTCAGCATCAGCGAGAGGGGAGCAAGGCAGCGGGCAGGGTTCAGTGCCTTCCCCCCAGGCGTGGGGGCTCCCGCGGGGGCCTCGGAGCAGCCCCGCCCCACCCAGGGCCCCCAGGGCCGAGCAGCACGGCCTCAGCTCCACGTCCACTTACTTTTCTGTCGTTGAACTCCACGTTTTCACCTTCGTAGTCTCCCTGTTCAAAAGGAGGAAAGGAGAACTCTCACCACCGGATGCAGCTTTCGAGTGGCGCAAATCCGCATCCAAATGCGAAGGCCAGACGGTGCATCACAGGAGAGGGAAGGCTGGCCTGGCCCAGCACCTCCGCCGGGCAGCCCTCCTGCCCTCGCCCCCTGTCACAGAGGCCACGTCCCGGAAAGGACCCAGGGCCACTTGCGAGGAACCAGCAGCATGCAAGAAAGGGGCTTTGCGGGGCCGTTGGGGGGTGGGGGGGGCGCGGGCGGGACAGTCCCAGTGCCTTGCCCTGCAGGTGCTGGGAGGACAGGAAGCTATACGGTCACCGGAGACAGATCAGTGAGCCCCACACTCGCATTTCACACGTGGTAACGCTGAGGCTCAGAGAAGCAAGGTGACTTTTCCGGGACAGACTGCTAAGCTGGGACCCGGTTCCGAGTCTGTAAATCCAGCGCAAGGGAGGGAGGACGGACCTGAAAGTCAGAAGCCTGCCCAGCATATCGACAGCTGGAACCAGGGACTCAGGGGAAGCAGCGGAGGGAGCGTGGCCCCCCGCGGGGCTGGCCTGCCCAAGCGGACTTGAAGATGGCCGGGAAGAAGCTCTGAGGCCCCCTGGAGGTCTGCCGGGTATCTGCTGCACTCACTAGATCCTTCTATGACCCCCCCCCCCACCCCCACCCCTCCAGGCAGGGAGCACTTGGCCTCATGCTCTCTGAACAGAGGTGCCCTGAGACCAGTGTCATTAATGTTTCCCCCTGGGTCTTCAGGGCACCCTCCCCCGCCCCCGCCCAATCCCGGAGGCTTTCTGGGTGTTTCTCTTCATGGCCCAGACAGCCACACAGTCCAGCAGCATCTCATCTATTCGGGACCTCGAGGGTGACAGGTGCCAACCAGGAGGGAGGCCGCCAAGCCGCCACCTGAAATGTTAGTCCTGTCCCTGTATTTGATGCACGAATTCCAGGAGCCCTCCTCAGGGTCTCGCTCAGCGCAGACCCCTACTCCACACACCGTTCTCACAGTGGCTCTCTGGTTGCCGTGGCATCCAGCGCCTTGCCTGATGGGTATTCTTGTGGAACGAATGACCGGATGAACGAATGAGCACAGTAAACGAGGCCCTGCAAGGGGGTGGCGATGCCGCGGGCGACACACTGAGGGCAGCAAGCCGTGACGCAGGACGACGGCGGAGTTGGAGAAGGACCACCCAGCGTGCGGCCAAGAGCCGGCCACCTGAGCCTGGGTGTGTGGCTTCACGGTCCCGCCCCCTGCTCGAGCATGCAGGGTACGTTTGGACCAGTTCAGAGTGATTTATGTCCCCAAACGTTCCAACATCAGCGGTGGTACCTACGGGGGTGGGTGCCCTTCAATTGTGGGGAAAATTCATCGCTGTAAAATTCCATAGTCCCTCAAGACGCCCAGAGTCCTTACTCCGGCTGGAAAGAACCCCACGGGTAGAGCTGGAGGCTGTGTGCCCCTGGACAAGCTATTGGGCAACCGCAGCCTCAGTTTTCCCATCTGTAAAGCGGGAGCGGGCCCCACACGGAGGGCCTCTCCACTGCCGTGTGAGGTTCAACGTTGGGCCCAGCTCCCCCCGCAGAAGCTGTTGCGATCCGGACCACGTCCTTAAGCCCGAGTCTCCACATCTGCACCAGATTAAAGGAGACAGAGCTCCTACTAAACACAGCTCTCTGCATACAACGGGCGCTCAGAAATGTTGATGTCTCCCCTTTCCCTTTCAAGCCTTAGAGGGCTGACTCCAAGCAGGTCTGGATGGCCCAGAACAGGCCCTGGCATCTCAGCAGGGGTGAGATCAAGGGCCCAGCAGTTTGTGAACTGGCGCAGGGCTGCGGGGCGGGGCCGTATTCCGGGAGCCAGCGGGGTGAGCACCCACTGACGAGAGCCTGACGGACGGTGATCGAGGCCCCTTCAGCCAGGACCACCGGCCAGGACCCGGGAGGTCTGAGCCCTGCCCTTGAAACACGCAACAGGTCGCTGGCCAAGGCAGCGCGACCCACGCGGCCCAAATCAACACGGCGCTCGCTGAGCACCTACGTGCCGAGTGCTGCGCCTGTCCTGAGACCCGTGGGCGAGGACCAGCAGCCAGACGGCGGTGTCTCTGTGGGACGGGGGGCATTGGAAGCCAGGGGGATGGGGGGAAGCAGGGAGACATCAACGGGGCAGGGGCAGGGGCAGGGGCAGGGGCGGGAGGAGGGGGAAAAGGAAGGCTTTGTGTGGATGGTCTGTCCCGGGGAGGGCGGCTGCCAAGAAGAGCTTGCGGACAGAAGGGACAGCACCCCCGAAGGCACAAAGCGGCTCAGGTGACCCCACCTCCCCACAGGGAGTGACGCGAGGCTGGCAGCTGTGTGTCTCTTGGAGGCAGCGGTCAGGCAGGGCGGGGGGGAGGGGCGGCCCTTTGCTGTCGCGGAGACTGGGTTTCTCCGATCCAGCGTTTCACTGGAAGCCCTTCCGCTTCTGTGTTCCCTCTGACACCGCTGGGAACCACTCCCACTTGCAGATGGGGACACTGAGGCTCAGCGAGAGGACAGGGGCCGCCTCCGCCCAGGGCTGCGGAAGACAGCGGCCAGGACTAGACTCTGGGTGCCCCGCCTCCCCGTCCGGCTCCCGCCTCGTGGCCCCCAGTCCTCGTAGCCACGCACGTTTGGAAAGTTCCAGAGGCCCTCTGTCCGGGGTTCCCACACTGCTGGGGCCCCACGGTGCATTCCCAGTACCCTGCTGAACCCTAGCCCCGGTCTCCATAGAGACAGCAAGAAGAGACTCATCCCTCTCCGGCCAAGCCGATGCACGGCCGCGGCCATGGGCTATATTTGTCGGGGGATACCGGAGGGATTTGGAGATCCAGCTCAGGAAGCTGGCCACTTGCTCTGCAGAAACAGACGCACACAGAGCCCGGGTCATTCTGCCAGAGCGGGGGCGGGGTGGCCGGGGAGACCCAGGCAGGGGCAGCGTCTCAAGGACCAGCCGGCCACTGGGACAGGGTGTCGGCCACAAACGCCCCTGCCTCGGTGGGCTCGTTCTGCAAGAAGAGATGGGCCCCCACCGGGGGAGCAGGGAAGGGCTGCGTGCGGCTGACATTTACAGGAGAGCCAAAGCAGGAAGCCAAGACCGCAGGATAATTAGAGCTCCCCGGGGGTGTGGCCCGCGGGGATTCGGGGCGGCCAATGACGCAGGGGCAAACTCCGTCAAGGTTACTTACATCGTGCAGGGGGTAGGCGGCCGAGTAAACGCCATTGGCCAGCAGGCTGGTGATACCTTAAAGACAAAGGCAGAGTGAGGATTAGGGACCAGGTCTGTCTCCTGCCTCTCTCTTTGCAAACAGAACAGTCCCAGGACTGACTCAGTCGCCGAGAATTTTCTCAAAGCCAAGTGCACCTGGCGGCCCAGAGCCAGGCCGCCTTTCTGGCGTTTCCTCCCCGGGTTCGACCAGGAGACGGTAAAACACATGCTCTATCGGCAGAATTAGGAAGACAGAGAGGACACCCCGAGAGAAAGTTCCACCTGGGAGGAGGGAGGTTCCCCGAACCTGCCAATCCACCAACTACCCACAGCTGCTGGAGGGCCAGTCTACAGACAAGAAAGGTGGATTGTAAGTGGTTAGAAAAGCTGAATCACGAGAAAAATACGGACGGGAAAATTGATGGTGTCAGAAAACACACATACAATTTGCAATTAGATTTTAGGCTGATTGGGAAAAGCCGGAGGGGAGGCCTGTGGGCCCCGCGTGGGGGCGGAGGCACTTACCGTATTTACTACATTTTCGCCTCTTACTTAAAAGGGCAGAGTCCTTCTTTCTTCCCTCTCCTTGCCCTGTTTGTACATCGGGCTATTAGTTACGTGAAAACGCCTGAAAGGACCAAAGCTGCATTTGGGGGAGAAAGCGCTCGGTGGGGCGGTGGCCGGGCCTCGACGGCTGCCCCAGGCCCTGCGCTGGGCGTGTCACGAGAGTCGCCATACCTGCACCTCCCGGGGCCCGGAGGTGTGCATTCGGCGCCCCGCCCCTGGAGACGGTGAGGTGGACGGAAAGGCAGAGCCGGCCACGCACGGGGAGCCGGAACTCTGATCTCGCGCACATCCTGGGGGCCCAGCGCGGCACACGAGTCTCCAGGAGCCCTTTCCTGGTCACAGAACCCTCTGCCTGGCCGAAGGGGCTCTTTGTAGGGGGTCAGTGGGTCAGGGTTTCCAGTGGCCTGGCCGGCCCATCCCGTACTACTCCACGGGAAAACGGTGGGAGAGTGTCTTCCTCAAATCCACTTAAAAAGAGACCGCCTCTTCGGTCAGTGACCTGGAATGCTCGGGGTACCTGAGGGACGCTTGGAAACCCAAGCCAGCGAGAGGTGGAAGCATACGGCTCACGCCCACCCGCGTGAGAACTCATCTGTAATAAAAGTGGACGTGGGTCTGATTCAGGTTCATTGGCTCTTTACTGTCCTAGAACACTCTCAACGTGGCGTTGCCACAGGGCCTTTGCACAGACTGCTCCCTCTGTCTGGACCCCTCATTTTCTTCAGATCTCTGCTCAGATGTCCCCTCATCAGAAAGGCCTTTCTGGTCATTGGTCCTAAATCCTCCTGGCATCCCTTCCGACTGCAGCAAGACAATGTTCTGGCTTTTCTGATTATTTATTATCTATTTCGTCCCCCAGAATGTAAATCCCCCGAGGGCAACAGAACCCATCAGTACTCGCTGCAAGGTGAATGTGTGACTTCGGAGGTCGGCAGGGCTTTCAGACAAGGGACCGAGGTGAAACGGGGTGCAGCAAGGACCCTTCACCTATCTGCTCTGCCACTGGGTTTGCCAGGGAACCGACAGGAACACTCAGAGACGTCCACCCCGGGGAAGACCCAGAACAGAGATCAACTCCAGCTGAGAAGCCCCCAGACCCGGGACCGCTTACAGACCTTCCTAGCAACCACGCGGGTTTGTGCTGGAAGGGACCCGACAGGCAGACTGAGGTCTGGGACACAATGCAGGGACGGCAGCCACACCTTCTCCCGTTTTTGGTGACCCGGGCCACCCTGGAAGCTCCTGTTCCCCCTGAGGTGGGCTGGGCCTGCGGGGACAGGTCTCCTGGGCTCCTCCTTGACCCGCGAAGGGGCCCCCGCTCCCACGGACTTAGGACACGGGCTTAGAGACTCCAGGCCCAGAAGGAGTCCCTGTGACTGGCCGTCGGGCATCCCAGCAGGACACGACAGCCCAGAGGGTCCAGCCTCCCCTCCCTCTGACTCCAGAGGGTCCAGCCTCCCCTCCCTCCGACTCCAGACGGTCCAGCCTCCCCTCCCTCTGACTCCAGAGGGTCCAGCTCTCCCTCCCAGCCCCCTCCCTGGGGGACGGGCCGTCCCCCAGCAAGCCCACCACACTCCTGCTCTCCGCTTGCTTCCGGTGGTACTCTCCCCTCTGCGGGAAGCCACGCATGTGAGGGTTCCCTGTCCTGCCACAGGCTCTGTGCCAGCCAGCACCACCCTGTACCCCTGGAGGGCGTTGTGCACACAGCTCTCAGCGGGGCGAAGGAGAGCTTAAGGAGAAGGGGGAGCGCTAGGCAAGGACGTTCCTTGGCTCCGAAGTCTCTCATTCTGGGGACCTCAGCCTGCCGCTGCGAGCAAGGGGCCTGCGCTGGGGTGGGGCCGGGGGTTCAACTCTGCACACCTCGGTGGGAAACGTCTGCATCTGTGGCTTGAGGCGCCCAGCCGGGCTGGTTCCGCGGCACGTTCGGAACCTGGGGCGCGTGCTTGACACGCGCCTTCCGGCGAGGCTTGGTGTGGGGCCATGTGGGTCCCTGGTGGGGTGCCTTCCGCCCCCGGCCGGAACCCTACTTCCCGCTGGACCGTGAAGGTCAACGGCAGGGGACAGGGCCTCGGTCACCCCTGTCGCGTCCAGAGGCCAGCGGGAGGCTCCGAACGGCACCACGGAAGCCTCGAGCAGAGAGAAGGCATCCTGAGCACCGGGCCGTAAAACGGCCCCGCGGTCCCAGAGCGGCCCTCCCGTCTGAAACGGTTAGACCAGCTGAAACCAAAACACGCTCAAAACCCCCAAACCGGCAGCCTGCCCCCCACGGAGACGATGGAGGCAAGATTAGCCCGGGGAGGGGAGCGCTGGGCTCAGGCCCCAGCAATGTCCTCACCCATGCTGTACTTGGCCTTGGTACACGTCGTTCTTTTCAGGATTTCATAGACCTGTTGCGGAGACAAGAGGGAGGGGCAGACGGTCATCCGGGCGGCAACGGCACGCAGAACCTGCCAGGCGGTGGCTGAGGAGGGACGTGGCCGAGCGTTACGGGCAACGACCCCCCACCGCTCTCTGAGGCAGCCTTCGTGAGGGTGCACAAGAACAGGGCCAAGGGCGTGGCGTTCTCAGGGATGCGTGTGACCGAGGGGTCCCGTGTCGCGCTTCCCTCCGCGGAGGCTGTGGGGTGCTGTTCAGGGTTGAGGGTTGTCCCCGGCGCCCTGGGGGATGGGCCGTCCTCCCTTTGGGCTGGGAAGGGAGTTGGCATTCAGAGCCACAGGGACCCAAGCAACAGCGCCCCTCCTGGGTGTACCCCTGGATCTTCTAGAAGCCCGAGGCGGGGACAGGTCTCGGGGTTCCACGCCACCGTGCGTCACGAGGCAACAGGGCGCGGGGTGCCTGGCGGAGGCCGTCTGGAAGGTCCCGCACCAGCCCAGCTCTGGGCCGTCTTCACTAACGAAAGGTTTCACCCGGTGGCCTCGAGAGCCCGGGCTTGGGAGCCTGCCCGGGTCTGGGCCTGGCTTCACGTGTAGATGTGAAGGGCAAGCTACCTCACCACCCTGTGCCTTAGTTTCCCCACCTGCAAAATGGGCTGAAATGACTGGCCCGAGGCCACAGAAGTGAGGGCGGGATCGCACAGGGCTCTCCCACGGCTGCCGGCCGCCCCCAGGCCCTGCTCCGTTCACCCCTGTCCTGCGTCCCCACCTGTCCCAGCCCCGGCCCAGCAACCTGGCCTCAGCAAACCCTCTCCCGAGGCCCAGGCCCTTCGCTGTCACTGTTCCTTCTGCCGCAAGCACTTGTGCCCGGAGACCTGAGGCTACGGGGCAACTGCCGCTGTTGCTCTGCCTCCTCACCCTGCTCTTGTCCCGGGGTGCTCCCTACCACCTGCCAAAGACATGCCTGTCGCCTCTCTCCTCCTGCCGGTGCTGGGCACACACCAGGTGCTCCACAACCGCCCATGGATACATGAACAAACCACTCAGTCAGGTGGCCCCCTCCCTGTCACCTCCCGAATCTAACTGGTGGCCCCGTCCTGACCTCGCTGATCCTCCCCTAAGTACCTCCTCCCCATCCATCTGGGGTCACGGCCCCCCTCATAACCACATCCGCCTCCACTGGCTGTCATCTTTCTAAGGACAGACCTGATCACAACCCAAACCTTGCTCTGCAGCCTTCTGTGGCTCCCTAGTGCCAGAGGCTGAAAGCCTGAGTCCCAAGACCGACATGTCCGGCCCTTCCTGCTGATCCTGACTCCTACCCACGTGCACACTGGGCAACCCTGATGCCAGGAGCATGGGGGGTGGGGGGGAGGCAGGAGGGGCTGTTGACCGCCATACCTTTGCCTAGAATGACCTTCCCCCAATGCCAGAGACTGTCAGGTCTCAAAGACCATGGGGCCGGACTAACCAAGGGCAAAGTTCTGGACGGCCAGTTTCTCTGGGGGTTGGCGGTTTACAAACTGGCCTTCGAGGTCTCTGGGGGAGGCCATCCCCAGCCCGGAGGTAAAATGGACCACTCTGTCAGTATTTAGCACCTGTGACCTGGGGGTCAGGGGCAGAGCTCTATTACAGAGACCCCGAATGAGATGGGGTCTAGAGCTCTCCGTTCACCTATGTTCCCCCTTCCTCAGCAGTGTGAATTCACGAATTTGCACCCTGCCCTGTACTTCTGGGGGCATCCTGGCAACCCCAGATCATGCAAAAAGCGGGGGCACGCGCACATGCTGAAACCGACACGTGACTCAGTCTCCCTAGCTGGCCGTCCCGACTCTCGCCCATTTCATGGTGACAAAGAACCGTGGCTGGTCCTCCTCCTCTCCCGTGCTCGAAGTCGGAGGGAGACGCTCCCTTGATGGCTACCTGGCAGCCCCCAGCTATGCCAGAGGGCCGATGTCCTTGCATAAACGAGTTCCTTCTCGTTTATTGTTATGAGACCTCATTGCCAGGATCAATCAGTAACACGCTGAGTGAAAATCACACTGTGCCCAGGTCACCCCACGTGGAGGTGAACCACCGCCCTTCGAGCAGGAAGCCAGAATCATCCTCGTTCTGACGCAGGCTCGGTGTCTCCGGAGGTCACGAGGCTGGGAGGGGACCGAGGGCGGAGGGCACCCAGATCTGCCTTCCCGAGCCCCCCTCGCCAACGCGACCGGCACCGCTGTCCCGCGCCCGGCCACCTGCCGGCCGGGGGACGCGGCCGCGAGGGGCAGTTATCTGTTCAAGGCCAATGGCTGCTCCCCCCGCCCCCCAGCCCTGCACGTCTCCCCTCCAGGCTGGGCTTTCTGGGCAGGGGAGGCAGCGGCGGTGGCCTGGCTGCGAGGTCAATTTCTGGTGTAGAGGAAAGTCGGGTCCCGAGCTGCGCGTGGCCCAGCCTGGCTGGCGGACAAGCCGGTGGCTGATGCATAAACATTAAACCGATACCTTGAAGAGGGCAGGGTGGCCTGGTCAGATCTCCAACTCCAGGGCATTCCTCTGGCACAGCCCCCGCAATCTACCCCGACCCACACAGCTTTGCCCCCCTGCCATCGCTCCTGCTGGGACTGGCTGCCTGGAACCCTCCGGGCCTGGGGCCCCACGATCTCCACTAAGGGCAAGGGCAGGGAGGCGGGGGAGAGACGCCGAGGGGTCTAGAGGCTCTCCTCCTCCCGAGGAGGGGCAGGGGCTCCCCCTGGGCCCCTGAAGCCTCCCCGTCTCATTATTCTAATTATTGCTGTCGCAGGCAATTAGAGTGGCCCTCCACCCGAGGCGTTCTGCCGAAATGGAATCATCACCCGTGTGTCCCCGGGGCCCCCCTGCTGGTGAGCCAGTGGTTCCCACGGCAATACTTACTATCGTGCTTCGGGTTTTGCTGTCGAAAAAGGAATCCTTGTCAGACAGGTCAAATCTGTTGAAACATTGGGTAGAAACAGACACACAGTTCACTGGGGTCACGGCTCTCCCGGTTTCCAAGGCCCTGGGAGGCCACGCCGTCCCCAGGAGCCGTGACCGTGAAATTGGGCAAGCTCCCTTCGGATGCCAGGGTTGAGCCAGCCCTGGGCGTCTGGAACGGTCCGTTTCGTCCCTCTGCCCCCCTCCGGGAGGCCCGCACACCCACGCCTCCCTCCTAAGGATCTGCTTCCTTCTGACGACACCCCCAGTCTCTGCTTCAACTGATGATGCCAACCCACCCTGGGATGTGTTACCCGCTCCCCCAGGCACTCAGGGTACAGCCGGGGAGGGTGGCTTTGTCCCCATGGAGCCTGCAAGCAAGCTGGGCTTGGCCAAGGGTGTCAGCCAGGGCAGAGCCGAGGGAGGCTGGGGCGTGGGGTGGGGGTGGGGTCCTAGAAGGAGGGCGTCTCCCTCAAAACCCGGGGCGCCCCCGTCCTGGAGCCCCCCTCCTGGAAGGAGCTGGGCTGGGGGCCGCTTTTTAAAAACTTCCTATCCCTGGCAGGATCGAGAAACACAGCGGAGTGCAGCACGTGGTCCTTGCCCTGTGACTAATACATCTGCCAGAGCAGGAGCCCCAGTTCTGAACCGAGAAACAGTTCTCCACGCCCCGGGAGACCAGTGGCATCTTGGTGACGCCCCCGCCCCCGCCCCGAGCTTGAAATCCACGTCCCACTGGGCCCAGAGCCCGAGCCCTCTCTGTTCCCACCACCGCTCACACTCCAGCTGTGTCCTGCGAGGCCCCATGGAAGCCGCAGCCACCAGCGACCCAGGGGGCTATGCCCCACTGCCCCTCGGGAGCCGAGTAGGAGGGAAGGTTCCAGAACAGGTGCCAGGCAAACCTGCTGGCCGCAAGTCCCTGGGGCGTCAGGACTCCAGCTGGGGCTGCTTTTCAGCTCCTGCCTCCCAGATGGAGCTCGGCAGCCTTCGGGAGGCACGGTCAACCGGACCCTCCCACTGGAACACATCCCGAGAGGGACGGAGAGGGACGGAGCGGGGCGGGAGGGAGGAGGTGCCCAGATCACCGCTTTGGGGCTTCGGGCCAAGGTGCAAGCATGCTCTCACTCGAGCCCACCCGATTTTTCCTAAGCGTCCCCCGGCAGAAGGACGAGACTCTTCGCCTCACAACTCCTCCGTGGACGGTGACCTTGGAGGGCACTCTTGAACCTCTTCTGTGCTCAAGAACCATAGGCTCTTATGAGGATGTGCTTCTGGGGCCGAAACTCCCACATCCCTGGGTGATGGGGAGCTTCCTTCGGCCCCAGGGGACTGGCCTGCAACCTGCATCTCTCAGGTCACCCACCGCGCTGCGGGGGCCACCCGGCAGGGCCCTCTGGGAAGGGACGAGCGGGCGGGGGGAGGGGTGTTTCCCCACTTACAGATGCTGCTTCTCCCGGGAGAAGGGGTAGGACAGTCTCTTTGTGGTCTGGGGTCTGTGCCCTGCCACCTTGGGCTGGATGGGGTCCGTGATCTTCTGGAGCACGGAGTTGATCTTTTTCAGGAGGCCACGGGTCTCGTTAATGTGATACAGCTGCAGAGCAGACCGGGAAGGGGGGAGTCTGCATCATCTGCTGAGCCGTGACCCTCGCAGTCTGTTCTCAGAAGGTCACAGAACCGCCCCTCCCCCCCGAGATGGCAGGTCCTGGGAACAGAGCTCCGGGATGGGCCAGAAGGCTCCCTCCGCGCCTGCTTTCCAGACAAACCCAGCGAGCCCGGCGGAGCCCGAGGAGAGCCCCGAAAGCGCACACCCTCCAGAAAACCTGCCCGTGGACTTTCCTTCATTTCAAAAGAGGTAATCCAGACGGTCTCAGTGGACCTGAGCAGCCGGGGGCTGATTTACGCCCGAGGACAGCTACGCTTCCTGCCTCCCTCTCTGCACGCGAAGGTAAACACGGACGCCTCGCTAAGCTTCAGGAACACGCTGTCAGGCCGATTCCCGGCCGGAAGTTTTTGGAGATTACAAAGAAAAATCCCAGCAAGCTAGGAAACGTAATTAAAAGGAGCCTGATGAATTAGCCGAAACACCGCAAGCAGGAAAAGCAAGACTGAGAGGCCTGTGTTTGTGTTTATAGCAGGTTCCTCTGACCCCTCTGCCCACGCCGATCTCTTGCTGGGGTTTGGTCCGGGGTCTCTAAAGGCCCCCCCGGGGCCGCCCCACACCCCCCACAGTCAGGACACGGGAGCCCACGGCCCTCGCTCGGCTTCTCACCACAGCCGAGGACCCCCCCCCCCACCCCGACCCCCCCGGTGGCATTTCCCCCTCCACGTGCCCGTGCGACACTCAGACCTCGGGGCAGGAACGTCAGCACCAACCTTCTTCGTCGGCATCTTCAGTTTCAAAAACTCGGCTTCTCTGCACAGCACGTTCCAGGGCGCGTGGATTTTTACAAATCCAACCCCGTGAATTTTAGTCTAGGGAGGAGAGAAGTGCTCGGTCAGCGCGGAGAGCCCGGGGTCGGGGACCGTCTTCCCCCGGGGGCACGACCGCGGCCGCTGGGGTGCTCGCTGACTCCTCCTGGCCCCCCTCCCTGCAGGGCGCCCGGCAGCCAGAAGGGCCTGGACCCGGGTCCCGGACTCCGGGACACCTGGGGCATTTTCAGGGACTCCAAGCGGCACGGCCACAAAAGAGGACCTTTCACAAGGGAGCTTGGGCCCGTTTGACCGGGGGGATACACGAGCCGCCCGGTGTCCCCGAGCAGGGACGGGCAAAGTGGAGGCGTCCCCACCCCCCAGCTGGATGTCTTCCCTCCGTGGGGCCAGGCCACGTCTCCACCTGTGCCCAGCGGACCCCTGCGGTCCCCCTGTGGCCCCTGCGTCTGCACCCACTGCCTCCACGCTCACGTGAGCGGACAGCCCGGTACAGGGGCTCGAGGGCGGGCCTGTTGGAGCCTGGCACCCCCCGAAACTGCTGAGAGCTCGGAGGAGGAATCGCTTCCCCCTGGGCCAGCGGGTCTGAGGGACAGCGAGGAACGGCCCGGGGCTACGGGGGCTGGCCGGCCGGGAGCTGCACGGCCAGGGGCTTTATCAGCGTGGACACCACGGCCCTTCACGGCGGGAACACGGGGCTTGGGGAGTAGAGTCACGGCCCAGCCTCCCCCCAGAATAAAAGCAGCACACAGTGCCTCAGCGCCCCCCGCCCCCCGGCCCCGGCTGTATATCCAGAGGGAAAAAGCCTGAACCTTGGAAAGATACGCGCATCCCACCCTCACGAGCACCCTTCACACGGCCAAGACAGGGGAACCACCGCGTCCAAAGATGGACGAGCGGGGAGAAGACGCGGTGTGTGTGCACCAAGGAGGATCACAGGCCACGATGTGGCAGAAATCCCGCCATCTGCCACAGCGTAGACGGACCCGTGCCTTCTGCTCCATGAGACAAGGCGGAGAAAGAAAACACCCCGTGGGACCCCCGACACGCGGGATCTTCGACGGCGGGTTTCACAGAAGCGGAGAATCGACCGCTGGCTGCCAAGGGAGGTGGGTCAGAGGCTACAAGCTGGCATTAAAGGAAGACGGGCTCTGAGGTCCCCGCGCAGCACGGCGATGCCAACACCGCGGAGATCCTCCGCGGTGGCCGCGTCCGAGATCTCACCTGGGCCACCGCCCCCCCGTTGGTGAGACACGTGAAGCCTCCGACACCCCTCGACCTATCTCCGAGCCCCTGAATTCTGGGTCTCGATTCCCTTGGTGGCTCCAACAGCCCCAAGGAGGTGATACGAGGCGCGCGCAACATAACGGACGTTCTGAGCGCCCAGAGATAACCAGCGTGCCCCGTGGTGGTGACGTCACCGCGACCAAAAGCGAAGAAACACGGCTCGTCTGTGAGCCAGAGGCGCCTGCGGCAGAGGGGCCTGCAGCACACCCGATTCCTCGAGGGGTCCCCCCACCCGGGCTCGAAGGCCGGGCTGCCCCAGAGGTCCCGCCCGGCTCTCCTTTCCACGGTCCTGAGACGTAAGGGGACCGACCGGGAGTCTTGGCAAAAGGGGCCCAGGATGTGGAAGGGAGGGTGTCACCTGCGTGAGCCCAGCATCCAGACTCGGGGCCCAGGCTCCGTGTCGCGTCCCCAGCCCGGGAGTGGGCACAGCGCGTGGCTTCGTTGCAGGTTCGGGGGGAGAAACAATGGGGCCAAAGTCACGTGGGGAAGGATGCTAAGAGGAACATCCTCCATGGGCCAAATACACCCGCCCACCAGCCCGCGAAGCCGAAATTCACAGGAACCCAGGAGAACGCGGGCAGCTGGGCGGCGGGAGGCAAAGCTTCCAGGTTGGCACAGACAGTGACAGGCGGACCCCACCTGCACCCGGCCAGGGGAAGGGGGTCCTCCCCGACGCCGAGCTCCATCTGGGGCTTCCTCCCCATCCCAAGAGAGGGGGGCAAATGCCCTCTGGCGGAATCCCAGCCCGCCCGTCCTCTGCCAGAGCCCCCACTCCCCTCGGGGGCCAGGGGAGTCGTCCTGTCCGGGACCCTGGCCTCAGTGCCACCGCAAAGGCCTCCTCTGTGCTGCCCCAGCACGAGGGCTGGTCCCGCTCAGGGGCCTCGGCCTCCCGGCCCCACTGCCCACGGGCACGGCGCACACGCCCCACACGTGCTCGTCCAGTGAGGGGACGAAAGCCAGACACAGGAGGAACGACCGTGACGGCGCTGAGACCCGCTTGGCGCACGGGTGTGCATGGACTCAGCCCGAACACAAGCCTGGGGGGTGGGGCTGGGCCTCACTGCTGTCCTCGTCTTGGAGCTGGGGACCCCGTGCAGGCTCATGACACACACTGCGCGGCTTAAAATGACGCAGATTCGTTCTCTCACGGTTCCGGGGCCGGAAGTCTAAACCGAGCTGCCCTCGCGGCCACAGTCCGCCCGGAGGCTCGAGCGGGAAGGTCCTGCCTGGCTCCTCCAGCCGCTGGGGGCTCCAGGCGTCCCTCCAGCCCCCGCCTCCGCCACCACGTGGCCTCACCTGTGTGCCTCCATGTTTCAAACCCCTCCTTTCCCTTCTAAGGACACCTGTCATTGGGTGGAGGGCCCGCCCTAAATCCCGGGTCGTCTTGCCCAGAGACCCTGAACTCCATCCACAAAGACCTTTCTTCCAAGCAAAGTCACATTTGCGGGTGCCAGGTGGATGCCGCTTTGGGGGCCACCGTTCAGCCCGCCACGCGGGTCTAGAGCTGCAGCTCTGAGCCCCGCAGGGCTTTGTGCAGGGAGCCTGTCTACGTGGTCAGAGGAGCTTCCAAGAAGCCTGGGCCCAGGAGCTGGGGCCTGAGGTTGCCTCAGAGGGACCAGCCAGGACCAGGGTGCTCGGGACAGAGGCCCGACGGGTGAGGGCTTCAGGGGCCCCAGGGTGCCTTACCCAGCGCAGGGGGCTCTGGGGAGCGGAGACCCCATCCTCCTCCAGGGCCGGCGCGTCCGGCAGGCACCGGATAAGGTCCTGAGGTTGGGTGGCCCGAGTCAGCACCCTGTCCCAACCCTGTGTGTCTCTGGTGAGTGATTCAACCTCTCTGAGCCCGTTTCCCCATCTGCAAATCTCTGCAGCGTAAGACTTGATGCATCCTCAGGGCAGCCCCTGGTGCCCCTGGCGTCCCCACCCAGCCCCCCGGCGGGCAGGAGAGGTCACTCTGTTACTTCTGCTCAGGAACGCCTCCCCTTGGCCACGGGGCAGCCGAGGCCATGCGGCTAACGTGCACGGGCGCCCTTGGCCAGCAAGCCCGGGGAAGCCCCGGCGGGCACCGAGATCTGAGAGGCCGCAGGGCCCCGGGTCCCGGTGACTCACGGGCGCAGGCCGACCCCACGGGGCATCCGGGGCGGGGATGAGTGACCGTCAACAGCCCACACGCAGCAGGAGGCTGTCTTCCCGTGTCACAGACCCGGGTCTATTTCTGGGCACCGCTCACCCACCCACAAAGACCCGAAATCCACTCTCCTGAGTCCCACGGAGATTTGTGTGGGTAGCGACGAAGGAGCTGGTGCCTGTGGCCGGCCTGCCTGGGAAAGCACGCTCCTCTGTTTACGTGAGCAACGAGGTCTCTCCCAGGAAACATCTGGCGGGATTTGGGAAAGGGGCCGTGGGACCAGTTCGGAAAAAAACACATGTGGGATGTTCTCGGACGTGGTGCCCGGCCTGACCGCAGTCTGCCCCCAGCGGGAAGAAAGCGCGAGAGGGCCGGGTCCCCGTTTCCCCAGCCGGATGCCCGGAGCAGCGAGGGGCGGGAGCGCCCGCAGGCCCCTGGCGCTGTCCTGGGCAGGGGCAGGGGCAGGGCCCCCGGCGCCCAAGCCGAGGACATGCCCACCTGGCCAGGAGCTCTCCGGGCGCAAACTAAGTACGTTCAAGTCTCTGTTCTGAGCCAAACTCGCAAAAACTGTGACCTCGCCAGAACTGTTTCCAGCACTTTCCTTTCAGAAGGAAGCAGAAAGTCACAAACCAAACAAAATAACATCCCCACAGGGGACTCGCGGAGGTTGAGCGCCGCAAGGGCTCCCCCCACATCCCCACGGCCGCCATCTGGTCGCGGCCTCCTCCGGCAGCTGAGGGCAGCTGAGGGCTCGGGGATTGCTGGAAGGTTCTCGGCAGCAAGGACCAGGCATGGGCGGTTTCTGGTTGCCCTTGGCTCCCCAGAGCGCTCCGGGCAGCACCGTCTCCTCGCCCCCCTCTGACCCCCAGGCCGCTTCACGCCCCGCAGGCACCTTTCTGGCTGCCGCAGGGAACTGACTGAGGGAACTGAGGGTCCCCGGGGTGCTGGTGGCACCAGGAAGGTCTCCGCGGCAGCTCCCTCCCTGTGTGCTGACCCTGCCCCGGCTCCACGGGCGCTGGCTCTGCTGTCCCCAGCAGGGACGCCTGAGCTCAGTCCGGAAGGGGAAGCCCAGGAGGGGCTCAGGCTGGCCCCCCGACCACCACCCGGGCCTCAGCTCCCGACGAGGACCTCGCAACGCCCACCTGGCACAGGTCCCCTCCAGACCCTGCCCTCGGAATGCCGGGCCTGCCCTCGGGGAGGGGTCCTGTTCTCTGCCACAAATAGGTTTTCGTGGCCCGTGACGCCCGGTGCCGCGTGTTCCGCCAGGCGCATTTTCCGCGGCACGGGTGTCTGTCTGCTCTTCTGGTCGGCACCAGTGTCCCGCACGGATGTGACCTGGAACACTGGTTCTGGGCCAGAGATGTCCGTGTGGCTGACCACGGATCCCCTGATCCTAGGGACGGAGAGGGTGCCTGGTGCCCTGGGTCCCTGGAGCAGGTGCTCGATGACGCTTGCCGAGTGGGCCCAGGGGGGAGGAGGGCGAGGCCACCCCTGCCGAGCACCCGCAGGGCGCAGCCTGGGGCGGTCCCCTCCCCGACCCGCTGGCAGGTACCGCCGTGCCCCGGCTCGGGGCAGCTCGACCCTGATGGGTTCATATCTGCCCCCCACCCACATGGCGTCCCGGAGTCACCCTCCGTCACCAGGCGTGTGGTCTGCTAACGGGCATGCCCCGCGTCACAGTCTCTGCTGACCACGTCTACGCTGTCCAGGAGGAGCGGTCACGTCGTGCACTGGGGCAACCACGCCTCCTACACCATCACACCGCTGCCACCAATCAAGGCTCAGGTGAGCTGGGGGGAGGCCGAGAACGGGAGCGAGGACAGGGCGGGGGGCATCTGTACCCCCAGTCCCTGCCACGGGCTCTGCCCCAAGGCCTGGTGTGCTGAGGGAATGAGTGATAAATAAATCACCAAAAATAGTCATTCGCAGTCCTTGTTCTGTGAAAGGCAAAAAGTAAATAAAATAAACGTCACAGCCTCAAAGGAGCTCAAGGGGTAAGAGCAGGGCGCTGATGGGCTCAGAACGCTGACCAAGGCTGGGCCGTTCCCAGGGCGGCCCCAGGCCCACCCCCTGGGGAGCTGGACATCCCTGGAGACCCCCAGGAAGGGCCCTCCCCCTCCACACACGGGCAATTGCAGGGAAGGTGGTCGTGGTGCCGGGCAGAGCAGGAGAAGGGGGAGGGGAGGAGGTGGAGATCGCCCTGAAAAGTCCTGGCCCCCAAACTCCTCGGATCCAGTGCATCCGGGGACCTCAGCCTGTGACCTTGGTTCAAGGTGGTTCCAGCTGTAACGCCCTCAGATGGGTGATGCAGACAAGCCCCAAGCCTCTCCGGACGAGGGCCCCTTCCTCCTAGGCCTTGGGGGCCCCCGGGCATGTAAAGGGCAGGGGCCGGCGGACGAGAGGGCGAGGCGCCCCAGGATGAGAGGTGGCCGGGGAGAACGTGCACAGGTCCTCCTCCCCGCCCCCAGCCAGGGGACGCAGAAAGGATTACATGAATCACAAACCAGCCATGTTTACCTCGTTCAAAGAAATAAACATCAAGTCAGAAAGGTCCCGCAAAGGACAGGAAACCACGGAAAAAGTGACACAGCCAATTTGGGAAAGAACCAAGCAGAACTTCCAGAAACAAAAACATGTCATAAGGAGCCCTAACGCTCAGCAAACGTGTTTGAAGATCCTCCCTGCCTGCAAGGGGAGGGTCAGAGGAGTCGGTGAAGCGTCCGACTTCGGCTCGGGTCACGATCTCACGGCGCGTGGGTTCGAGCCCCGCGTCGGGCTCTGTGCTGACAGCTCAGAGCCTGCTTTGGATCCTCTGTCCCCCCCACCTCTCTCTCCCGGGACCACGGCAACCCTTCCCACCACCAGCCACAGTCACCCCGTGTCAGTGTGGTGCACGAGGGGTCCCCACGCACCAGAGGACCCTGCCCTGCCCAGATATGCCTTCTGATTCCCGTCTGGTGGGAGGGGTCCCGGGGGGCTGCGGGCAAGGAGCTGTTTGCTTTCCAGCCTTCCCCCAGCACTCCGTGAGGAGGGAAGGGCCATCATCCCCATTTCACAGGCAGGAAAACTGAGGCCCAGAGAGGAGAAGCCCCCCGGCTGCCCCGGCCGAGTGGGTCTGAACCTCACTGGGAGCTCGGAGGCCGACCTCCCCGCCGCACTGTGCACCCCCGAAGCTCGTCTGGAAACAGCAGCCACTCCTCCTGACTCGCTTTTGAAAAGCAACATCCACGCTAACAAAGATGGGAAACCCTTGCCTCGGGGGCCACGTCAGCTCCGGGGCAGGCATGCCGAGAAGCACCGGCCGGCCAGCCTGGGTGCAGAGGTGAGCCCCCGTCAGCAGCATGAAAGCAAACAGACGTGACAGGGTTCCTGCGTCCGTGGCCTCCACAGCTCTACCAAAACCAGGGTCAAGTTCAACCCCGGGGCAGGATGGGCCCCAGCCACCCCAGCACACACAGCCGGGACTTGAGCGCGTGGCCTTCTCGGCAGTGACCCGCGGACATAAATAATGTCCGGCAGGCTTTGAGGCCAGACTTGAAAAACGCTGACGGGTTTCAGTGGCAAGGAAACGTTGTCCTCCGTTTGGTGGGAAGCCCGGACGCTGGCCCCGCTGCGGTGGGTGGGGAGGGGGCGGACACCGCCCTCCCTTCCCGCCACTTCCTGTCATGCCGTCCTGGGGCCTCTGACACGGAGCCCTCCTGGACCTCGTGTCCAAAACGGACGTGTGGGGCCACCCTCCGGATCGCGGCACCGAGGCCTGTCCGCCCCGGGGTCTCTCCCTTCCAGGCGTCTGGGACGTGGTTTTCAAATGGGGTTCCTCGGAGCCTACGGTGCCTGGGGGAGGACAGTGCGGAGGGGAAAGATGGGGGACCCTCGGCCACAGGCTCCACCTTTACTGTCCTGTACCCGGGGTGGGGGGGGTGTGTGTGAGGGACAATGTGTCTCCCGTGCCCCGTGCGCCCTCGGCCCAGCATAGCCACTGCTGGGGTCTCTGTCCGGGGCTGCCTCTGGGGGACCGAACAGTGCACGGCGGGGGGCTCGCGTGGACACTGGGGGGCCCATCTCGGGGGATGCTTCTGCTGGCTCGTGGAGGAAAAGGCCTGCCAGCTCCTCACAACTCCAAGTACGTTCCGGGCTCCTCAGCCACCATGCACCCTGGGAGCTGGTTAGAGATGCTGCTCAGGCCCGCCCCCGGCCTGCTAAGTCGGAGCGAGCATCCTGACGGGACCGCCCCCCCCCCCCCCCCCCTCCCCGAGTGTTCCTGTGCGTCTCCGGGCCCTGCAGCCGGACAACCTGCCTGAGGCCAGACCCCGCCCTCCAGACCACCTGCCCCGATCTGCCCCCAACCACGAGCCACGCCTCTCCTGCCCACCGCGGGCACCCTGAGATGCCCGCTCCACCGCAGCCTCAGCTGTTGCGGTGGGTGTGTGGCGTCCCCCCAAAGAGACGTCCACGTCCTAACCCCAGAATCTCAGAACGGGAGCTTATTTGGGTATAAGACTCTGCAGATGCGCTCAAGTTAAGACGTGGTCACAGCGCGGGAGGGCAGGCCCTTACAAGCAAAGGAGACACGTGGAAGGCGGCCCTGCGGAGGCAGAGGCTGGAGGGGCGCGGCCACAGCCCAGGGATGCCGGGGGCCCCCTAAGCTGACGGAGGCAGGAAGGACCCTGCGCTTGAAACCTTCAGAGGGAGCACAGCCCTGCCGAAACCTGGATTTTGGACATCTGGTCCCCAAAACCGTGAGACTCAATCTGTGGTCATTTGTTCGGGCTGCCCCAGGTCACTAACCGGTCCGCGTCCCTAGGACGTCATCCCAGGACGTCTTCAAAGCAATAAACCTCCTGACTTGGGAGAAAGGCCCCGTCGGGGCGCACATTCTGCCCAGGAGCAGTGCGGCCTTGCACGCCCGCTGGCCTCTCGCGGAGCAAAGGCAGGTCACGTCCGTGCCCTGGTGACCTCTGGGCGGCTGCCCGGTCGTGGCCGCAGAAGGCCGGGCCAGCAGAGTGCAAGAGGGGCCCTCATCCGGGGCACCTGGGCAGCTCAGTCGGTTGAGGGTCCCACTCTTGATTTCGGCTCAGGTCATGATCCGGGGGTCGTGGGATCAAGCCCTACGTAGGGCTCCGTGCTGGGAAGCCTGCTTGAGGTTCTCTCTCCCTGCCCTCCGCCCCCCGCCCCATTTCTCTCCCTCCCTCTTTTCCTCTGCCTCCTCATCCAGGCTATCGATGTAGGGTTTCTCCACCAGGAGTGATACTGGGTCCTGAGGACGTCTGGAAACCTCTGAAGCGTTTTGGTGATCGGGACCTGGGGGCGCCACCGGGGCATGGCAGAAGCCCCTCCTTGAAGAGTGACTCCCCACCTCACGAGCGTTTGAGTATCTGATGGAACGCACGGGTTTTTCTCACCAGGAAAGTGCACCTAAGCCCCGGTGCCGCTTCCAATCGGGTCAGCTTGCACAACTGGGTTCTCCTGGGGGCTATCCTATTTCCAAAACTGCCACCCTTCGCTCCTTGTAATCGGAGCACACACACCCCCGGGAGTGATTCATTAGCCAGGACGTCTCTCCTTGAAATCAAGGCGACAGCCGCGGTCTGCTAATCACGCTGGCAGGGGCCGGCACACACCTCAGCGGCCGCGCCCAGACGGTCTCTGAACAGATTCTGGTTCTGCCCGTGTCCAGCAGGGCGGGGGGGGGAGGCACCAGGCAAAACCAGGCGGATGGTTTTGCCAACCGCCTTGGGCCCTGGCCATCTCCGATGGAAGCTCGGGGGTGAGAGGGGCCCTCGTAGAACACGGTTTATGACTCGAGGGACCCCGGGAGGGAGACGACACGGCCTGGCTTCAGCCGCTGGAGACTGGAGCCGCCCGGTGCTGCTTTCGCTTTTAAAACGACCCGCATCCACTGCTGAAAAACCTCTTTTAGCCATGGGGCAAAACTTTCAATGAAATTCTTAGGTCTTATTGGGAAAACCGGATCTGTTGTGGGACAGTGACTACCATATCTCCATTTCCTTTTTTTTATTATTATTTAAAAAAATTTTTTTTTCACTTTTGAGAGAGAGAGAGAGAGAGTGCTTTCGTCAGTGGGGGAGGAGCAGAGAGAGAGAGGGAGACACAGAATCCAAAGCAGGCTCCAGGCTCCGAGCTGTCAGCACAGAGCCCAAAGCAGGGCTCAAACCCACGAGCCGTGAGATCACGACCAGAGCCAAAGTCGGACGCTCAACTGGCTGAGCCTCCCAGGCGCCCTTCTGTGTTTGCTTTCTACTTCAAAGTCACGATCACATCCTGTGAAGTTTCAAGAAAGGCATGTGTGTTGCAGTGGACTTGGAAAGGCTCCTCCCCCTCCTCCAGATGAACCATAACACGTGATTTAACGTTAACGACAGCCCAGGATTTGCCTCGTGCCAGACTCGAGTTAAGCCCCTGCCCTTTGCTCACGATCACCCACTGATACAAACACGACCGCCATTCCACGTTACAGATGGAGAAACTGAGGCCCACGCAACCCCGTAAGCCTTGCGAAGGGCAGGCCAAGGCTCTGGGATCTGGCCGGGGTCAGTGCGCATTGCCACACCTCGGGGGGGGCCTTCCAGGCGCAAGACTCTGAAGCCGTCGTCGGGAAAGAATGACGGGAACAGGGAGCACATCCCTTAGTGGACGGACCAGGCACAGGTAGCTCGGAGCCCAAGCTCGCCCAGCAGCCTCTCCTGCCTCCGACGGAGCCCGTTGTCTCCTCCAGCTACGAAGCGCCACGTCAGAGCTGAGCCCACACAGTGGCCACGTTGTTCGGACAACAGCACGGGGCTGGCCGGGCGGAACGTGCCGGAAGTCAGCGCACCGACGGCTCCCCTCTTCTGAGCGGCCCAGGGCTCAGGTCTCAGACAAAGTGAGGAGACAGAAAATCCCAAGGGACGGGCACTGCGCGCCCTGCCCTCGAGAGAGCCGTCTGCAGTCTCCTTAGGACCCCGGACATCAAAGCTCACACGCCCCTCCAACGGGAACCACTCCAGCCGCAGAAATCAACCCCCGCCAGGGAGCCGAGCCTCCGAAGGAGAGAGTCACCCAGAGAAATGCTCCGTGTGCAGCACGAGATCCCTCGACCGCTAGGTCAGGGGAGAGAGAGGCCCCACCACGCGTTTTCGGACGCGTTCGGGGCCAGCACTCTGAGCGTGTCGGGAAAGGGCGTTCACACCAGCTGACTCCGCCGACTGGCTTGCTGGTCGGAGGACCCCAAAGGCGTCCCTCTCGCCAGACCCAAAGCATCCATCGTTTAAGGACGCGGTGGTTCTCGATGATACGCGGCAAACTGAAACCAACTTTTAAACACGCACCGTTGGCTCACGACTCCCTCAGGCCGCCTGCTGACTACTCGCGCTGCTCTTAACGTGTCGCAGAGACTTTTGCTCCTTCTCGGCCAGTCTGCACGGTGACAGCGCTGTGGGTGAGGGGCCTGTCCCCCCAGTGCTCGCGGAAGGAACCCCCCACCACCCTGTGCACAGAGAGGTTAAGGAGCTGGCAGGGGAGGGCACGGCAAGCTTGCCGAGAAGTAGAGGGAAGCACCGACTGTCCCAAGGGCTGCTGAGGCCCCGCTCCCGGCCGCTGCCCGGCCTCCCGCCACCGGGGCGGCCCCGCACCCCGGGTGACTCAGCCTTTCATTCTCCCCAGAACGCTTTCCTTCGAAAGATGCTCAGGCTTTGCCAGGGACAGGCGTTCCAGAAAACGGTTTTATGGTCGGGGGATTTCAGAGCACCAGAGCCCCCAGAGATCAAGCCAGACTGACCTCCCCACCTGACAGATTGAGAAACTGAGGCCCCAGAAGGGCCGAGGTCAGTCTCCAGGAGAGCTTCATCCTCAGTCCCTGGGGAGGGACACGTCTTCCTTAGGGAAGGACGTGACCAGAGCAGGAAATGCCCTGACCCCGAAGGCCAGCCCCTCCCCGAGAGCAGGTGTCTCCGGGGCTGGTGGTGCGGGTTGCTGGCTGGGGGGTCTCCCCCAAACCCGAACAAGCGATTTCTGCCCAACCTTAACAGGAGCGGCCTTTGCGTCGGCCCTTGTCGGAGAGCAGGCTAAAGCCAGAGGACCCCTCGCCGCACCGCCTTCTGGACACAGGGCCGGCCTGCGCACCCCGCGCGCCCACAGGAAGCGGGGACAGTTACCTCCTCGTCCCGCTCCAGCTCCAGGCCGGCCTCCAGGAGGTTCCCCTCGTACTCCTCCCTGCGGAAACGCTTGTCGTCCTCATGGTAGTCCATCGGGGGCTCGGGCCCCCCCGCCGCCCCCACGTCCCCCTTGCCCGGCAGCGGCTGGTCCTGCCTGGTGCCGCGGGCTGCGGGGGCCGCGTCGCCGTGCTGCACCCTCCTGGCCAGGGTCCTGCTGCCCGAGGGCCTCTTGGGGTGGTACACCAGGATGTAGTCCACCTTGCGTCTGCCGTCCCGGAAGTAGAGGCCGTGCTTGCACTCGGCGTCGGGGTCCACGGACAGCGAGTTCAGCAGCTGCGAGGGGAGGACAAATCACCCCTGTCAGACCGTCAGGGGCGGGCCCGTGGAGGGGAGCGGGTTTCCTAACCGCCCGAGCGCCCACCCTGGGGCCGGCAGGGTGGGCGCACGGCGGCCCCGTCTCCGTGGAGCCGGCGTTCGAGGAGACGTTCGCCGTCACTGACGCAGGGAGGCCGGGCCGGACCCCCCCCCCCCCCCCCCCCCCCCCCCCCCCCCCGCTCGGGAGGCCTCCCGGTCTGCGGAGGTGGAGTGGGCCTGCTGGGAGGGCCCGGCCTGCTTGCAAAGGCGGCCAGAAAAAGTGCAAGACCACCCACCCCCTCCAACCCGGGGAAGTGACCTTTATTCGCTTCCCCAGGGTCCCCGGCCGGGGCGCTCGGGTCCCGTGCCTACAGATCTCAGCCTCTGATGGCCGGCGTGCAGGGTAACTTCCCGGCAGCATGGCCGTGGGCCCTCGCCTGGCCCGGTTCCAGCTCTGACGCCAGTTAGCTGTGTGTTAGTCTGGGTCCCCCAAGGCCAGAGCCTGAGTTGAGTGCGTGGGTTCAGAGGTTTACCCGAGAGGTCGTCTCGGGGGCCAGAGTCAGGGTGAGGGGAGGTGGGCACAGAGGGAGGGGCTGAGAGAGGCGGGCTGCAGGCAGGGTCACGGCCTGGGGCAGCCGGGCTCCATCCTGGGTGGTTGTCTACCTACTCCTGGGCATTAATTCCACTTCCCAGGTGGCCTCCACCTGCTCCGCACCCAGGGGGTGCCCTGGGGTGGGCCGAGGGGTCGGGGCAGGGCCCTGACAGGGGCTGCTCTGCATGGATTTGCTTGCCTCAGTTTCCCTGTCTGCCTGAGGGGCTCTAGAGGGCCAACGAGACAGAAATGGGGGACTGAGGAATAAAAATTAAAACCGCCAGGCGCCTGGGTGACTCAGTCAGTTAAACGTCCGACTTCAGCTCAGGTCACGATCTCACGGTCTGTGAGTTCGAGCCCCGCGTCGGGCTCTGGGCCGACGGCTCGGAGCCTGGAGCCTGTTTCCGATTCTGTGTCTCCCTCTCTCTCTGCCCCTCCCCCGTTCATGCTCTGTCTCTCTCTGTCCCAAAAATAAATAAAAAACGTTGAAAAAAAAACATTTAAAAAATAAAATAAAATAAAATAAAATAAAATAAAAAAATAAATAAAAAATAAAAAGTTGAACTATCGGGGCACCTGGGTGGCTCAGTCGGTTGAGCGTCTAACTTCAGCTCAGGTCACGATCTCGCGGTTCGTGGGTTCGAGCCCCACGTCGGGCTCTGTGCCGACGGCTCGGAGCCTGGAGCCCGCTTCGGATTCTGGGTCTCCCTCTCTCTGCCCCTCCCCGCTCACGCTCTGTCTCTCTCAAAAATGAATAAATGTTAAAAATGTGTTAAAAAGCTCAGCACAGCTGCACTGCCACTAACACTCAACGCGAATTTCTAGAACTCCAGTGGGATTTCGCTGGTTGCCGAGGGCAGACAGGTTAATCAGCAAACGGGTCTTCGGCAGGAAGGGAGAAGAAATAAAATGATGCTGGAAGCAGCCTCATGAGCAGCTCTCCTCTGAGCCGAGCCTCAGTCCTGCAACCTGACCTCCCGGCTTTCACCCCATCCCTGCCATCAGTCCTAGACACGCACCTTCAGCCAGGAATGCGGCCCCCGCCCCCCCCGCCACAGGGCGTGAGCCTGGCACGTGGCTGAAGGCAGGCCCCAGGCCCCATGGTTCGAGGACAGAGCCGTGCTCAGAGTCTCCCCACAGGGTCGCCTGGGGACCCAGGATGCCCCCCGACCCCCGCACTGGGCTCCAACGGGCCTTGCACGTGGTCAGGAGAAGCCGTGGGAGTCCCGAATTTCGGGGCTGATGGTCTGTGCTAGGTCCGAGGACACCTGGAGGGCGGGGGCCCCCGTGCGATCATTTCCTTCCAAATGTCCGGCTCGGGGGCAGCAGGGAGAGAGGAGAGGGAGAGAGGCAAAGTGATGGATGCACGCCTGGAGGGAGAGGGGCATTTGGGCCTCACCCCTGGTTAGGGAGGGGGGCGTCACGCCCCCCCCCCCCCCCCAGTCGCAGTCTTCCTGGCTGGTATCAGGATGCTCACAGCCCGACAGGGCGCGGCCTGCACCCAGGGCCGGCAGGTGGCTGGACGTGAGCGGTCGATTTCCACCTGCAGCGACTGGGAATCTAGGGTCACCTAGGTGGCCTTCACGGGACCTGGCAGTGTGGATGCCCAGCTGGCTTGCTCTTACGGGTGTCCATCCGGAGACTCGTGGGTGAGCAAGGGCCAGGGCCCCACCTGCGCGGGCAGGGTGGGAGGAGGAGGGGAGAAGGGAGTCCCAGCCCCGCCAAGCCCCGCACGGGACACATCCGCCAAAGACCCCAGCCTCTTTTCAGGGTCCTGAGAGGCAGGAAAGAGCGGCTCTCCTCCTCTCCTCTGGGAGGCAGGGGGGGATACAGCACAGGTGGGGAGGCTGAGCCCAGCCCCGAGTCCCGTCTGCACACCCAGGGCACCCCCCCCCCCCCAGTAACTGGGACAGGGGCGACACTCTTCCTGAGCTCAGGGCACGTCCTCTCACTGAGTCCTGACCTGATGAGGGAGCACTGTGGTACAGTGGGCAGGACTATTTCCCACACAGCGGGTGGAGGCTCACCCGTGGGAGGAGGTCAGCCCACGCTGCGGGGGCCGACTGCCTTCGCTAACCTGCCTGTACCGACTTCCCTAGCTTCCTCTCCCCACTCCCGCAGGCTCTGCCCGAGTCGGGACATCCGTGTCCCCTGTCCTCGCCTCCGCACACGCCGTGTTCCCTCCCTGCAGGTGCCTCCCTGCTTCCCGGACGTGGGGCCAGTCCCCATCCCCAGTGCTCCGGGGGCCCCCGGTCACTCCGGCCAGCAGAGTCTCTTGGGCTGGGGCTGTCTTGGGACCATCTACTCACGAGGTGTTAACTCCCAGGAGCAGGGTGGTGGGATCCCCAAAGCCGGGCCAGGGACCCCCCTTCACACAGCTCCATCTAGAACCAGCTACACACACAAGGGGCTTGGCACCTGCCAGGGGCCCTGCAAATGCTCCTGGGTGGCTGGGATAATGCCTAGTATTGAACAAAGTGGACAAAAAAAAAAAAAAAAAAAAAAAGCTGTAGTGAATGGGGAGGAAATTCAGAGTGAGCCCGTCAGGTCAGAGGACAGGGAAGTGGGTCTGGGGACATCCAAGAATCCCCCACCAACACGAGACAGGGAAAAGTTAACCGGGTTCAAAACTGAACACTAACCATCTGTCTGCTGGGGCCTGATCGTGACCTTTCAGGGCCTTTGTAGTCCGGGGGAGAGAAAAAATATCCCTGAAACATCTCCCCCCACCTGGCGGGAGCGGCACGGAGGCCTCGTCAGGAATGGCTGTCCCTTCTACCCGCATTCCAAGACCAGCTGAGCACTTAGCTGTGCTACCCCAGGTAGCTCCTTCTGGAACCTTCCTCGCAAAATGGGGGCCAGGGGGAATAATAAAACCCCCCTCGTATAACACGACTTCCCTCAAAGGGTTACTGGAAGGATTAAACATGTCTATACACAAAGAGTTCACACCAGGCCCCGGCATATAAAGAACCCACAAGAGGAGTTTGCTGTAAGTGGAAACTGAGACAAGAACAGATAAAGAAATAGGGGAGGGCAGGGGAAAGACAATCCCATGGTCCAAGTGGACCACAAGTGAAAGACGGTGGGCTGCACCGTGGGGACGGGCAGGAGACAGCCCAAAGCACTGGTGCGAGAGTCCCTGATCTCCCTCAGGGCCTGGCCTGGTCACTGATTTGTTGTGGACCAGGGGCGTTCTCTGTTGGGGTCTTAGTTTTATGAAATGGGGGCGGTCCTATCCGAGTAAGTGTAAGGGCTTAGCAACCTTTACACAGAAGGTGTGGGTTCCCTTCCTACCATACTGTATGCAGATCAGAGAGCGATTCTGAGCTGGCTATAGAAGGAGCTGGAGAGGGAGTCGCAGAGTAAGGCCACGGGGGCAGCCGTGGTGGCCATGTGTCTCCGCGGGGCCCTTCCGTGACGCGGGGCAGTGGGTGCTTTTCTCGTGCAGGACGGGACGAAGCGGTGAAGATTTAAGTTGCAGCAGGAAGGTCACGGGTTAGACTCTATGTGCAACTTTCCAGTGCGAAAAAAGCTTGAAAAAAGCCTCGAGACCTTCTCCTCTCCGTATCCTCGAGAAAGGGGCAGGTGGCCCCTCGGCACACCTTTCTTGAAGGCGGGGGATCTGCCATTCATCTTTTTGACGCCTGGCGCCAAATGCGTGGTTAAGGAACGAACGAGCACACACATACATAAAGGGCCACCCGAGCTGGGGCTCTGCACAATTCCCGGCGGGCGTCGCCAGGTCAAGGGTACCGGAGCTGAGACCCAGCCGGGCCAGCAACGGTAACACCACACCCCCCAGCCCCGAGCCTCAGTTTTTCCATCTGTAAGGTGGGGACAAAAACATCCCCTCGACCTAAATCACGGGATTCTTACGCGGACACGCGTCACGGGAGATCTGAAAGTATTCCGAGGATCATCCCCAGAGCGCCTGGCAGGAAGCGCTCCCGGATGGAGCTTCCCTGAGGAGGACGGTCACACCGGAGGATGTCAGGGGACCGGGGTCCCCTCCACGGCAGGCCTGCCCCAAGCAGCACACACAGCGGGAGGGCAGCCTACATCCGGTCCACACCTGCCTCTCTAAACTCTCTCCCCGAGCTCCGAGAAGACGGCAGAAGAGGCGAGCTGGCCTAGGACCAGAATTCGTTTATTTGGCTTCTGACTTGGAATCGGGAGCTCCAGGAGCCGAAGTCACACGTTCGTGTGAGATGGCCGAAGCCGGGGCAGGTCTAACTGGGGGCAAAGAGAAGCTGCTACGTTCCCTTGTTCCTAAAACGGGGAAAAGGAAACCAGCCACCTGCAAAGTTTCTTTCGGTTCTGGGACTCTTTCCGCGTTCACTTTCGAACTTCACTTTGCTCCCCCAAACGTTAAAGCTCAGATCACCCGCGCGACAAATGACTGTCGGGCGCTCCCCACCACCTCCACACGGATCGTCCCCGGTCGGTCGCCGACAGAGAAGCCCTCTTATTTTCCAGGCAGGTCGACACCAGGCCCGGGCACTTCTCTCTGGGGCTGTCTGGGCTTGTCGGGGCATACAGATCCCGGGCCGCCGACAGCCAGCAGGACGAAAGCAGAAACTCTCAAAGATAAACACAAAGAAAACTTAGCGAAATTAAATTGCGTCCAACTTGGCCTCTGGCTCTTGAGTCGTTTCTGGCGCCTCTTGGTACAGAAACAACGAGCTGACTCTTATCCTGGAACCTGGGAATGGCAGGAAAAGTAGAGGCCCGGGGACTCCAGCTGGGAAGTGTAGCCTGCATGGGAGGGGAGTCCCGACGGCCAAGTTAAACTCCATCCATGCTGCAGCGGCACGTATGCAAGCTCGTCTGGGAACCGGATAGGAACTCTGTGACCAGCCCACGCCCTCCGGCCTTCACCGGGTGACTCAGGGTAATCACCGACCAACCGTCACTGGCTTGAGCTGTGCTGGGGATGCCCTTGGAGGCTCTCCCCATCGTGCTTCCAGCCCGCCCCGTAGACATTTCACCGGCAGGACCCTGCTCGTGGGGTCAGTGCCCCTGATTCACGGCCCTCCGAGCCCAGGGACTGCCCCGAAACCTGCCCATAGGAAGAGCCGTGTGCAAATTAAGAGGCGACAGTCTCGTCGGGGCTTGTCTACGCCTTCCCAGACCGTGAAGACCTCTAACGAAGGGCCAAGTCTTTGCAGATTTCGTGGCCCCCGCCAGGGTCGGGGGCAGACAGAGAGTTTCTGAATCCAGATAAGCAACAGGCCCCTGAAGTACAACTCCAGAGCCCAGGGCCATTGTTAAGGGCTCCGCTCCCTATTTCAGACCCAGCCCATCATCAAGGGGAATTCGGTCTTCCTCTGGAATGCCCACTCCTCTCCACCTCTTTGGCTGGCATCATCTCTGGCGCCTTCTCACTGGTGCCCCCACACTCCCGCCTCTGGGTGTTGCCACAGGAGACAGACCTCTTTGTCTGGAAGGCCCCACCCGACCCCCATTACGGGTGGAGCCAGCTCCTTCCCCAGGACGCTTGTTCCTCTGGCAGGCCGTCCATGACACCCGCTTCTGTGTCTAGGTCCCAGTTAGCTCTCCTCCCAGCTGCTGGGTGACCCCACTCCCGGCCTCAGCGTGCTCACGGGTCGTAGTAACAGCGCCTACCCCCCAGAGTCGTCAAGATTAAGTGGGCTAATTCTCAGCTCCGGCCCCTTCTACGGGAGGGTCCCTCCGCCACCGTCCTGGGCCACGCTCCGTCACCACTCACAAAGCCCCAGGGGGGTGCCGTTCCCCGTCTCATTCCCCGGGGGTGCCCGCCGCCCGACCCGATGTGGGCACACGGTGTTTTTGCCGAAACGATGGCTCCGAGCTTCTGAGGCCAGTGGTATTTATCCCAAGCAGACACCCCTCTCTCCATCAACACCCGCTCCCAATGCCCCCTGCATCTCTGTGCAAACCCCAGTGCGGAGAGGGCGCAGGGCCTGAGGGTGTCTGCTGTCCCTGGAACACTGAGAGCCGCCCTGCCAGGATCCCATCCCACAGGGGCCTCCCTGAACGCCGGCCGGGCTCTCCAGTCCGGGACTAGGGAGGCAGGCCTGCATCCCCGTGAGGTCAGAGCCAAGAAACAAGGCTGGGGCCTCAGCGGCAGCCGCTGTAGGGAAGAGCGGGGGAAGGAGAGTCTGATCTCTGGTCCGGAGTGAGCACCCCGGGGTCCCCTCTGCTCTCACTGAGGCCCCCTCTCAGCCCTTCCCTCTCCGGGCAAACTTCCTTCTAACTTTAAACCAAACCCCCTCACTGGCGAGTTCTGCCCTCCAGGGGTCCCCGTGACCTCTGGATCTGGCCCCAGAGGGAACGGTGGGGGTAGCAGGCCCCAGAGAGGGGTCCCCAAGCACGTGGCCAGCTGGCGCTAGCCTACGCGGCCGGCTTCCACTCCCACCAGGCGCCGGCTGGGGACGGGACCCGCGCGGAAAGAAGTCCGGTGCCACCGGCGTCCCCTCGCTGGCTGCCTGGGCGTTGAGCGGTCGGAGCAGGGCACGGCGCCTCCCGGGGATTCCGCGTGCCCCAGCAGGTGAGCGACTCACCGGAGGGTCCAACCCCAGAAGGGCGCGGCTGTCGCCACCGGGGGAGGGGGGGGTGCCGGAGGCGGCCACCCTCCGGCGGCCGGCGCGGCGAGGCGGCTCCCCCCCTCCCCCACGGCGCTGCTCCCACCGGCCCCCACGACAGGGGGGGCGTCCCACCGGGGGGCCCAGCCGTGCCCCGGGGGGGGGGGGGCGGGGCGGGGGAGGCCGGCTCCGCGGGGGGAGGGGGGCGGCCCCCCCCACGCGCCCCGGCGCGCCCCCCACCCCTCCCCGGACGCGGCGCAGGTGAGCGGCCCTCCCTCCGGGGCGCGGCCGCCCGCACTCACCGTGCCCTCGGACGGCAGGTAGCCGATGTCCTCGATGGCGCAGATGTTGATGATGTGGACGCTGCGGTCCTCGGCCGGGAGCGTCGAGTACTTCTCGTTGACCCTCATCGCGGCCGCCTGTGCGCCCGGCCGGCCGGGCGGCGCGCCCTCCGCATCCACGGCCCCGGCGGCCTCTGCGGGGCGGACGGGGCAGCGTTGGCGCGCTCGCAGGGGGCCGGGCCTCCCGCCCCGCCCGCCGCGCCCGCCCGGCCCTGCCCTGCCCGCGCCCCGTGCGCTGCGGCCGCCCCCCTGCGGGCCCCGCGCGCTGCTGCGGCTGCTGCCGGGGCCGCCGGGGCCGCGCTGGGGCAGGGGCGGCGGCCGCGCGGTCAGAGTTTCCGAAGAAATTTAAACACAGGAAGAAAGCGCTCCGTCCCTGGGCCCCCTCCAAGTGTTCTTTTCACCCGGGAGGGCGCCCCGTGCAGTTTTGGAGGGTGGCGGCGCTCCCGTCCCCGGGGGGGCGGGGGGGGGGCTCCCAACAGCCCCCACCTTCAGGAAAAGTCTCCAAACCTCGCCCTGCTCAGCGGCGGCGGGGTCGCCTTGCCTGGGGGAGAGGGAGGGGCTCCTGGGGTTGAAGTGGGAATGCCCGCCCTGGGGGACTTTTGCTACCACGCAGACACCTCCTCCGGGGAGCCTCCCCTGCTTCCTGTGGGCCCACCCTCTCCAGCTGGCCCTGGCTCCCTCTGCGGCTCCCTCCTCCGGGGTAAGCATCTCTCTGAGCCCCCATTTACGGGAGGCTTAGTGTCCCGTGACCGGGCACGAGCAGTCCCATTTTACGGCACAGTCTGGTCCTCACTTTGCAGCGGGAGGGGGGGGCGGGGGGGGGGGTGAGGGCTTTCCAGGGCCAGGGAAGGGGCCTGGAGTCCGTGCACGACACTCTACTGCCTCCCCGAGGGAGGGACGGTGACTTAGATGGCTCTCATCCCGGGATTAGCAGGGACCGGGCACACGGTAGGCAGGCAGGCAGGTAGGTGCTTCTCAGGACATGTTTTTAACCCTCCCTCCCGTCAAGAGGATGGCACAGGTCTCCAGGAGCAGCCGTGCTCGGGTTCGGCCCCCACCCCCACCCCCAGGGGGCCACGCTGGCAACCCTGCCCAGGGGAATGAAGTTTCCTTTTCCTCTGCCTCCCCACGTCTTGTTAGTTCCTGGGGGGGGGGGGGGGTGTACTGAGCGCCACCTCCTCCGGGAAGTCCTTCTGGATTGCTCCTCACCCAAGCGCTCGAGCCTAAGACCGACCCACTCTGCACCTCGACTACAGCACTCCCTTTCCTCCACCTCACTTTACGCCAGGTTTATTCCATACAATCAATGCTCAACAGCTGCTGGCCGGCCACCGAGGAACATCCAGGGCCTACAGAAGTGACCAGAAAGCTGTCCTCCGAGGTGGTGATGTCACCGGCAAGCTTTGATGCCCAGGGTGGATTCTGGAATCACAGAGGACGGGGTGGGGGGATGGGGTGGGGTCCAGTTCCAGGTCCAGCACTTTCCGGCCCTGTGATCTCCGTCAGGCCCCCTCAGCCTCACAGAGGCTCCGTCCCGTGAAAGTCACGGGTGCGTGAAGCTGTGTTCGGCTCAGCACCTGGCACGGGGAGGCTGGTCTTGTCACTGTCGTGACCTTCCCTGCTCCCTCACCCCTCACCCCCCTTTAGGCTCGGGTTTGTGAATTTCTTGAACTCGGAGAGGTGAACATCTACGAGGTATGATTTGGCAAAAAGAAGCAAAAACTAGAATGCCTCCATTCTGGGGACACTGAGAGTCCCCAACACCTGGGAAGTGGCACCCGACTGCGGACCGAGAGCGCTCTGGGGCGCAGCGGCTGGGCGCTTCTGGGAGAGGCCGGGTGGGGCACAGTCTCTCAGGCGAGGCCGTGCCCACCTCCCCTCTGTGGCTTTGCCCAGGAAGCTGGGCTTCACCTGTGTCCGTGGTTGATGACGTGGCCAGGTCCGGACACGTGTGCGCTCGCAAGGCATCACGTTTCTCGGCCACACGTCGGCCGATTTCCTTGCTCTGCCCCTGGCCTTGCATTCTGCTCCCTCTCCCGACCCCCAGGCTGCCAGGTGCACAGTGTGGAAACGCTCGAGCAGACGGAGGGGGGCGTGCAAGGTGGCCTCTGTGCAGAGCGGAGAGGACAGGCCAGCATGGATTCGTTCCGTCCCCAGGGCCACTTGTGGCCTGGGCCGGGACTCTGTGGGTCTTGGGATCTCGGGGATCCAAAACGAAAACCGGCATTCCCCGCCCCCTGCCCCCAAACCAGGGAAGGCAACGGGGTTCTTCCACCTACAGCTCTCCTCCAAGTTGGGACTCGGAAGGCCTCCCTCCCCGGTTTCCCGCCTCGGCTGTCCTGCTGGGACTGGGTCTCTACCCTGAGCCGCTAACTGCTCGTAAACCGGACCTCTGGAAACACTGGTGCGTTGGTTTCGCACTTTCTGCTTTTTGCCTCAGTGATTCTCATCGTTCAAAACCCAGAGGGGCAGATCTCGCCAGCCGGATTAAGTCCCCGCTCACGAATTAGTAAAAACCCAGTCTCATTAGTCTAAATGGTGCGTTTTATTATGGGAAGTTCCGGGCGTCACCGCTCGCCCTACTTTGCCGCGACGCTACCCTCTCGGGCTGTTGTGATGTCCACCGCTGTTATGCTCTCACGTCTTGGCCGACATTTGAGTAATCGCCAGGAGCACAAGCACGGGGTGACAGGGCAGCCGGGCAGGGGGCCGAGCTCGCAGTCAGCTGCAAGACAAGCTCCCTTTTAAGAGGCTCAGGGGGCCGGCCAGCGACATTTATTTCCCCTCCTTGCCATTGCCCACGAGAAGGGACACCTTGCTCTGTGCCCTGCCCAGCCGCACCTGCCACGGCACTCCCCGGCCGTCAGCAGCCTAGCGAAAAGGTAAACAGGCCAAGCTTTAGAAAGGGAGGCAGGTCAGGTGAGCCCCAGGTCACCCGTCCAGGCCCTGGTGACTCTCCTAACGGGGTGCCCTCGGGCTGGGCTTCTCGGAGGCGCTGCTGACATCTGGACTGGCTCGCTGTTTGTCCCAGGGAGCCAGGCTGTGCCCAGTAGGAAGGTCAGCGACATCCCTGGACTCTGCCCACTAAATGCCGATAGCACCCTCCCTCCCAGTGTGACAACAACAAATGTCTCCAGACATCGTCAGATGTCCCTGGGCGGGGCGGGTGGGGGGCAACCCCCCCCAAGGTGAGAACCGCTGTCCCCAGGCTCCCCATTGGCCCCTGCCTGCCTCTCAAGACCCGCAAGGCTGATCTTACCACCCACGTCCTCGGATGGGAGGGCAGAGGCCGGGAGAGGTGATGTCCTTGGCTTCAGGCCCCGGCCAGGAGGCAGATCTGCCTTTCCATCTAGCTCTCCTGACCCCTCAGACCAGGGCTCGTTCCGTGAATTCAACACGCACACACGCCCACGCACGTACACGCATGCACGCGTGCACACACGGGACTAGACCGATGAAGCAGGAGATTCAGTTTGTTTTCACAAAATGCACACGTGGCCCTCGGGCTGCCCGCAGCCGGTGGAGGGGGTCGTGCTGGCTCTGGCCGTCCCCACAGCGGGACAGCCCTCGCCCCAGTACCCGTCTCTGCACTCAGCGGTGCTAAATAAATGCTGTTGACTCACGCAGGCAGCCGGGTGGGGAAGACAGCACGGAAGGAGTGAGCCACTCATGAGTCAGGGCTACGGTGAGCCCAACGGCCCCGTCCCGCTCCCACGCCCCTTCCAGGGTCCGGTGGGCGACCGCCAGAAAGACACGCGCCAAACAGGTGTATGACCTCACGCGCTAAATGCGCCTCGGGGTGTCATTTCCCCCGGGGAAGACGTGCCCGGGAGCTGACAGCTGAGACAGGGTGGGCAGGAGACGGGGCTATTGTCACTTCCTTCCCTCGCATGATGTCAGAGCCCCGAGCGGCGGCGAGGGAGACTCCGCGGGCACAGACCCCGCCAGGCCCGAGTTCTGGAGCGTGGCCAGAGCATGAAGTTCTGTCTGATCCCTGGATCAGGCGTTTTCAGACGCCTCGTGTGTTTTGCTAACCCGTGCCTGCCTTCTGAGAATTCCTAAGAACCCCGCGAGCACGCCCGGCTGGGTTAGAGCCCGGCCAGCTCAGCCGGCCGCCGCCTCCTCCCGGAAGCCTCTCTGCTTCGGCTCAGTTGGTGCCACTCTCCTCTGCTGGCCCCGCTCCCGGCTCTGTCCCGGCACTCGGGCTCGTTTCTGCTCTCTTTCCACCCTTCACCCCCTTCCAGTCCTCAGCACATCACAGATTTCCCTGTTCGTGTCTATTTATTTAACAAGCAGTGGCATGGGGCTTGCTGTGAGCCCGCACCGTGCTGAGCCCTCTACAGACATCAGCTCGAGCTCTTACGGTCATTACAGCCGTCTGCAAGGAGACTGGCACAGCCGTCCCCTACCCTCCAACCCCGGGGTCCTTCCTTCGGAGGCGTCGGGGGAAGTCCAGCCTGAGTCTCCCTCCTCCCCAGCGCCCCCTTGGGAATCACAGCGTTAATCCTCACGACAGATGCCTGGGCCTCAGAAACCCCGCCCCCCCTCCCCGCTCTGGGGGCTTGGGGACAGGGACAGCCCCCCTCCCTGCCGCAGGCCGAGGCCGAGGCCGAGCCAGCCGCCAGACCCCCCTGCCCAGCGGTGTGGAAACTCCACGTCATGGCCCGCCAGCCCCTGCTTCTCAAAAGCAAAGCCTCAGAAGCTCCTTTTCTGCTTTAACTGTTCTCCCCGGGATTTGAAAGAAGGGAAGAGCTTCAGACTGCCCTGCTCGGGGCAGGGGGGAGTCCCTTGCACCAAAGCTCCCGGCGAAGACAAAGCACGCCCATCTCACCTACATGAATTGAACTGCCGTCCCCCGAGCCTAAACCACTCCGCACGCGCGGAGGCTGCCTCCCGACCGCGTGCTGCCTTCCAGGTGGACGGGAGGCTCTGACAGACAAGGACGGGGTGCTCGCTCGGAGTGAGGGCAGGGAGGCCTCCGGGCTGCGGAGCTGGGGGGCGAGCCGGGGCCCCTGCCCTGCTGAGAGCGTGTGAACATCCCCCCCGCCCCACGCAGCCCTGCATCCTCCACGTGTGTCGGGGGGCACGCGTGTGTGCATGTGTGTGTGCGCGTGGGTGTTGGGACAGTAAATGCATCACACCTGCACGGTCATTCCCCTGGGGTCAGTGCCCCCCCCCCTCCCCCCCCCCCGCTGCCCTTTAATTTCCCTAAGGACCCATCTCCAGGGAGGCTGGACCCTGACGTCACGGGCTCTGGCTACGGCTGGAGCCAATCCCCTTGGACGTGTGTGGCTTCATAGAGTTTCCCCAAGGATCGAGCAGACCCAGAGCCCCCTGGACAGATGACCAGGCTTGGGGATCCTTATGGGACGATTCTGATGCTTTCCTGGGGGACTGGAAATAAGGGACAGGAATAAGTGACCTTTCCAGGTTTTCGCGGGGCCCAGAATGGCCTTCCCCTGGAAACCCTGACGTTCACTTGGTCACGCCCTTCACACGTACGTGACTTCGGTACGGGCCAGGGTCTCCGTCCTGCGCCGAGCTGCTGGGCCACAAGCCTCTCTCGGGCGGACACCCCCGGGGTATCCCCGGGGCCGGCCCGGCCGGGCACAATTGCCCACGATGTTTGCGGGACATACGAACGAGCACGGAAAGCAGGGGCCTCCGCAACAAGTCAGCCCGTCTCCCCGACCCAACCCCGGCGATCAGAATATGAACCGCAGACCTCATCCTCCGGAAGGAACTTCTCTGAAAGGAGGGATTTCCTGGACCCTAGAGAACGGCACTGGCCGACGGGAACGTGATGTGAGCCGCGCAGGTAACCGGACATATTCCAGTAGCCACATCACAGCGTAAAGTAATCGGGGGCAGTTAGTAAAAGACTTCATGCAGCCTATTTCGCGGAAAAGTAACATCTTTTCCATAGGTGATCAATACAAAAGTTACTAACGAGATATTTTACGTTTCTTTCCCCTACCGCGTGTTCGAGACCTGGGGTGCCTTTTGCCCCGACGGTACGTCCCAGCTCGGACAGGCCACGTTCCCGGGGCTCGGGCCGCGCGGGGTCAGGGATAAGGTGTCGGAGAGCTTGGCTGCAAAGCTTTCTGCCGGGTATCCTTCTGCGTTTCCGGAAGCTTCCGCAAGGAACCCGAATTAGTTTCTTCACCAGGAAACGCGTGACGGTTTCGGACGCCATTGACCTCCCGTGGGGTCTACGGGCTTCCGCTGGGCCCTTTTATCGTTTAAGGGAAAGTGACCCACCTGCTGAACTTTTCTCTCTCCAGCACCACTTGAGAGAAGGCCCCCTTTGCCTCAGAGCCGACGGAGCACATTCCTCAAGGTTCTGACAGAGCGCCTCCACTCACCAGACGGATCACGCGGAGCGGGTCATGCGGGCTTTGGGTGGAGGGGGCGGAGCTCTCCAGCCGGCCCCAAAAGCAAGCCCACCAGGGCTCCCCTAGGACACCCGGGGCCCTCCGTGTCAGCCTCGCCACCGCCCGACCGCGTGCACAGGGCTGGGGGCGTCGGACCCAACCGCCTCCCTGGGGAGCCCTGGACTCAGGCCGATGCTCGGGAGGTGGCGGGCCCCCTGGAGGAGGTGTCTCAGGCTCTTCTGCACCAGGATGTCTGGTTGGGGGAGGGGGCGCTCATTCACTTGTCTACCCAGGATTCCCTCACTCATTCATTCATTCATCTACCCTGTTCATTCCCTCCCACCGCACTGGCTTATCGGCAGGCGTTCTGGTACTTGCTCCCTCCCCCTCCCAGCATCCTATCACCTCTGCCCTCCTCTCCCTCCCCTGGCTTTGTTTCCCTCCCCAGACTTTGGGGCCCTGTCTTGTTTGCTGTCTTGCCCCTCCCCCTCGGTTACAACGTCAGCTTCAGGCTACTTTGTCCCGAGTCACTGGCTCTAGATTTTCATGCCTGAAAATGACACCGGCAGTAGCTGTGGGCACCCAGGAGAAAGGCACACACACGCGTGCACGTATGCACACACATGTGCACACACACGTACGCGAGGAGACCAGCTGATCCCTACGGGGCCCAAAAGGGACCCAAAGCGTCTGACCTCCCCTCTCCCGTCAATATGATTAGTGGCCCTGAAATCCATCCAGAAGCTCAGCCCGGCTACAGCCCAGCACTGCCCAGGTCCGCAGACATCGGCGGCCCCCTTCGAGGCGCCCGCACCCCTCGACCCTGCACGACTCGGCCTCCCCACTTCCTGTGTGTGGACTGTTACCTCTGAAATCAGACTCTCTGGAAAACCAAATGTCTCTGCTTTCTTTCCCCTTTCTCGCCCCTCCCACCCACCCTTAAGCAGCTAGAGAATCCCTTGGACAGGTAACGTGTCGGTTTCTTATTTCATGGTTGGATTCTCGGCGCAAAGACCTTGAGATTTTCTTAAGCATCACGCCTCCTCTCTGCTTTCTTCCCCATTTGCTGGAGAGCCCCACCTCTGACCTCAGCTCTGGGTACAAAGCCCATGACCCCTGCTGGCCCCGGCTCCTTCCTGCCACCTTTCCGAAGAGAAAGCCCATCCTATCCGTGCTCAGGGAGGACGTCGGAGCGCCCAGTTCCTTCCAAAAGGAGAACAAAGGGAAGGAGAAACTCTGGACAGTGCCCAGAGGTGGACCGGGTCCTGTGTGAGCAGATGCACTGAAACCATTTGGTGAGGCAAGTCTGTTGAGGGGACATCCTGCTGTCCAGGGGGACACCGAACGGGCCCTGCCCCGCCTCTGTGAACACGCCTCAGAAAGGACAGCACGGCCTCCGGCCCTCGGTGCTGGACGGCCGTCTGCAGCCCCGGGACGTGTGGGGCCGGCTTTCCGGCGAGGAGCCAGGTGCTTCCAGTCCTACGGCCCCAGGTCACAGCCTTGGGGACCAGAGCAAGGGGACTGTTCTCCCTTAAATGACTCCTGGGACCCCCTCACCAAGGAGCAGACTCTTGCTAACGCCCTCACAGGAGTTCACTTCTTCCCCTTAGGCTCAGATAGTGCCTTTCCAGAGCGCGTCCCCCGGCCCTCGCTCCCGAGCTCCAATCTGGCCTCTGTCACTTGTCCCCTGGCTAAGTATTTCCTCTCTGTGCTACGAGAGGGGGCTGCTGTCCGTCCTGCTGTGTGCTGTCTTCTCAGCACCCAGTGGAGCCTGGCACTCGGCAGGCTGCAGAGGTCTTTTTCCGAAGCACGAACGAACGAATAACGTGCACTCCATCAGTGTCCACACATCCCAGCGCCATGCGGAGCGAGAACTGGCACCCACGGGCCCGTTTTCATCTGCGCGGCCTGCCTGTCACGGGACGCCGGGAGATCTTTACAAACGGGTTCTTTCCGGGAGCGAGGAGGACGAAGTTGTTGTCTTAACATTTTCAAGCTGGTCCAGCTGCCACAAGAGCACCATTGACAAGCCCCTGCCAGGGGAGGGGGCAGGGCTGGGCTCTCCAGGCAGGACGGCACCCCCCCCCCCCCCCCCCCGCAGGGGCCATCAGCGGATTTACTGGGGTCCTACCAAGAGCTGCCTCGGAGCTGTGGGCTACAGACACAAAGGGACACGGACAGACGCAGCTCACAGCTGCCCGCGAAAGTAAAAAAGAAAAACCCATAGGCTACAGAAGTAGAGACAGATCTGGGAAAGAAAGTTCAGGAAGGTTCTCCAGAGGGAGTGGCTTCTCAGCGGAGCCCTAAGAACTCCCCCGGGGACAGGAAGCGGCAGAGGAGGGGACAGTTGTTCCAAAGCAGGGGGAAGGCCTGCAGGAGCCCGGAGGAGGCCTGAGTGGGGCCGGCAGGGCGCAGGGAAGACGGAGGGGTGGCAGGGGAGGGCAGGGCCGTGGGCTCATCCATCTCACTGCTGCCCGGAACACGGCATGACACGGCTGACCAGGCGCCGGGACCAATGGTTTTCAAATAGTATTTGAAGGGAGGCTTTTTTTTTTTTTTTTTTTTTTTTAAGAGAGAGAGAGAGAGAGCATGCACGAGCGGGGAAGGAGCAGCAGAGAGAGAGGGAGAGAGAAAGAATCCCAAGCAGGGTCCGCGCTCAGCACGGAGCTCGACTCTGGCCTCGATCCCATGAATGGTGAGATCATGACCTGAGCCGAGATTGAGAGTCGGACGCTCAACCCACTGAGCCACCCAGGAGCCCCAAACACGAGGATGTTTATAAATAAAATGTTTATTTATTTATTTATTTAATTTATTATTTTTTTTAAATTTTTTTTTTTCAACGTTTTTTATTTTATTTTTGGGACAGAGAGAGACAGAGCACGAACGGGGGAGGGGCAGAGAGAGAGGGAGACACACAGAATCGGAAACAGGCTCCAGGCTCAAGCCATCAGCCCAGAGCCTGATGTGGGGCTCGAACTCACGGACCGCGAGATCGTGACCTGGCTGAAGTCGGACGCTCAACCGACTGCGCCACCCAGGCGCCCCGAATGTTTATTTATTTTTGAGAGAAAGAGACACAGTGTGAGCGGGAGAGGGGCAGAGAGAGGGAGACAGAATCCAAAACAGGCTCCAGGCTCCGAGCCGTCAGCACAGAGCCCGACGCGGGGCTTGAACTCACGAGCTGCGAGATCACGACCTGAGCCGAAGTCGGACGCTCAACCGACCGAGCCACCCAGGTGCCCCAAACACAAGGATTTTTAATGATGTACGTTGGCACTTTCTTTTCACCAGCAAGGGTGACCCCTGCAGAGCAACGTCCTTGGGGACGAGGGTGACCGACATGGGCAATGCTGGTTGTTAGCCCGGGCGCGGGCCACAGACTGGCCTCCCTCGGGCCTCGGGACGGCCTTTCCTTGCTTCTGGGCCCTTCTGCACGTTCGTCGGGGTGGGCGGGCGCTTCCTCACTGAACTATAAGGGGGTGGCCCTGGGGTCCTCTGACCCTCTGTGGCCTGGAAGGTCACAATGGTGGCCTGGCCTGCATCCGTGCTCCTGGACGGATTTAAAAGTCCTCGGGGGAGCAGCAGGCTTGGCAGCCACCAGGGGGAAGGCCAAAGTCAGGGCGCCCCTGCCACCCCGCCCTGAATCACTTGACACACAGCAGGTGCTCCAAGAGCCTGGGAGACACTGGCCCAGGAGGGTTCCAGAAGCGTTAAGTCCTTTGGGACGGAACTTCCCCGAGAATCCCGCCAAGTCCCCATACGCCTTCAGGGCGACCTTGGGCAAATTCCCTTGGCTCTGGGGTCCCTGTTTCTCCCTGGCTCCCACTAACAGGCTGTTGGGATGGCGGGAAGGGACCCAAGACACCCAGCACAGGCCCCACACGTGACGCAAGCTTCGCGCCCGGACCCCGCTGGTCAGGGCTGTGACGACGCGGGCGGAGCTCCGCGCCTGGCCGTCTGCTCGTGACAGCCGCCGATCGTCACAATTGTCTCGGATCCGGAGGGGCCTGAACGGAAGAGCACTCAGCCGCCCGGGACCTGCCTCTCGGCCACCAGTCACAGCCACCCACTGGATGCCTCCGCGTGCCCGGCCGCTGTGCCCCTGCGCCCGCAGGGCCGACACCCCAGCGCGGGAGGCCAAGAGGAAGCAGGAGCGTCAGCGGGCCGCCGTGGCGACGGGGACGTAGGGATGGTCGTGCGGCCCCTCTGGGGCCACTGAGCTCAGCTCCACTGAGCAGAGGCCACAGCAGGAGCCAGCCCTGAGGGAGGGCGTCCGGCAGGGAGAGGGGGGCCAGGCTGCAGGGGCTCTGACCCTGCTGGGCTGGAGAGGAGCTTAGAGGTGGGGGTTCAGCAGGCCGTGCTGAAGTTTCAGCCAAGGGCCCCCAACAATGCGCGAGGCCTCCTCTGATGATGGCGAACCGAGATCTCAAAGATCCCAGAGGCGGCTGATTGTCCGCGGGGCAGCCCTGCCTGTCTCGGAGGGAATCTGCTCCACAAAAGCAGCTGCTTCCACGCGTGGGCCCCACACCGTGGCTCCTTCACAGGAAGGACCTCACAGACTGGAGTCAGCCGTCCTGTGCTCCGTGCGTCCCTTCCTTGCCCAGCCCGGCAGCCCCCAGCTCTCTCCGCACCCTGTCCTCGGTTATGCCACAAATCACCCTGCACCCCCCTGGGACCACCCTGGGCCCCTTTGTCCCGCAGCATGGGTAGTTCGCAGACTCAGCCGGGACTCAGGGTGAGCGGCTCGCGTGTATGAGTGCCCGGGCTCTGCGGGAGGCCCTCCATCCTTAACCCCGGTTTCCTGTAACCACCCCAGATGTCTACATTGCAGCACTAAGCTTTTCACTGGCCCCGAGAGCAACCATGCTGCGAAGAGGGCCAACTACCAATCAAATTCATACTAAGGTGTAAATGACTTTCCCCTCCCAAATCATTTTAGTAGGTGAACAGGGCAACCGGCCACAGGCCCACAGATTCGTGGGGATGAGGGATGTGAAGAAAGGGAAAGAACTTTCCACAGCAAAGGGACAGGGAAGGAGGAACAGGGACAAGGAAAACTGTTGTTTCTTGCTGGGCTGGCCTGGACGAGCTCAGGCCTTCGCTGCCCAGGGCCTTGACTTTGGCCGCCAGCACGAGCAGGGAAGGGGCCAGCATCTGTCTGATCCCCAGGGGGGAGATTTTAAAGTTCATCCTAGTCCAGGGTGTCCATCTGAAAAGCTTCTCCACTGCAAAAATAGAACCAAGAACAAAGGAGAAAAATGGTTCAGAGAAACAAAGGGCAACATGGGGACTGAGAAACCTGTTTTTCAGATAAGCATCTGGCCTTTGGAGAAGTTTTCCTTCTCGTCTGTGGGGCTGAGGCCAGGGAACCAGCACGGGGGGGAGGGGGGCATGGGGTTCTTCCCGATAGTCGGCGCCTGTGGGCAGACCCGGGCCCCAGCTCCCCGGGCACAGGCTGCGAGGCCCCACGGACCTGCCCCTGCGGGCTGAGGCTCCAGCCCCATCAACCCGATGCAGGGAGCCCTGGAGGCAGGAGGGAGGACCCTGGGTGGTATTTCATCAGTGTCCCCCACCCTCTCCACGAGCCATGACCCTGCCAGTGTGCCAGGAGAACCCCTCGGCCGTACCCACCGTGGAAACAGCCTCTGCAGTGGGGCAGGTCGGGGGGGAGTGAAGCTTTTTGCTTCCACATTGAGAAAAGAAAAAAAAAGGAATCGAAGAAGAGAAGAGAAGGGAAAGAAACCGGCAGGGGCGGGGCGGGGGGGCGACTCCAGCTGGCTCACGGAGGGAACAAAGGCTGGTGGGGAAAGCCCGAGACGCCGGCCCAGAGCCAGGCAAGGTCCTACCTTTGTCTCGGGGGGGTGGGGGGGGCTGGTTTTGATTCATCAAAAAATGACCAAAAGAAGGGACAAACGGGGCTCTGGGGCAGCCGGTGGGTGGGTGAGGGTCACAACGTGCTCTAAGGTGACGGCAGTCTCCTCACGGATGCCAAGAAGACAGCGCTGAGACCTCGGGAAGGCTGGACTTCCAGGGAAGTGTAATGCCCCGGTGATAAGACCCACGTTAGCATAAATGCGTTGTCGTCTTGAAGAAAGGCAGAAATCGCTCGGCTAAAACGCCCGCTCTTGCTGCAAGGCGGCTGGTCGCCAGACCACGCCGGGAGCTGGGTCTGCCGTGGGACCGGGGACTGGGCGCCGGGAGCTGGGTCCGCTCTCGGACGGAATGCTTCCCTTCCCTCCCTGCCTTCTTTCAACGAGCACAGAGCGAGTGCCAGCACCCTGGAGCCGACGGCACTTTCCTGCCCCAGCAAAGTTCAGCGTCTCGGCCAATGTTTACCGAGCGAAGGTCTGGGTAGTCACTGCTTTAGAAAATGCCAGATGGAAGTCTTCACGTTCAGAGATTTCAACCGCTCCGAGGGGCTCGGAGGGCAGCTGCGGTTGGGGCGCCCCCTAATCTCAGGACGAGGGACATGCACACAGGTGACCATGATGCCGCTGGACCAGTAACCCCTTATCGATCGGGCACAGAGCCCACGGATGCCCCGAGGAGGGGCTGCTGCACAAGGCTGGTCCGGGGCTCTCTGCATCTTTATTAAGAAAAGAAGTCGTTATTCTCAGACTGCCTGTGGCTACACTCCCTATGGCTCCTCCTCCCAGGAAGTCTATGAAATACACAGCAGGGGCATCTTTAGACCATTTTGCAGGTAAGAAAATCGAGGCCCGCGCACAGATGCAGGGGCTTGCTCAAGGTCACGGTGTTGGAAGCAAGAGAGGGGGGGTCTCTCCCCTACCTACTTGACCCCGGGGGGCAGGCTCTTCCTCTGCTGTTGGTCTGAAGTCCCACCTCCGCCCGGCCCTCTGCGCCTACACCCCTCGAAGGCATACGGGGGCCCGCAGGAGCCAGCTTTTACGATGCATAACGGGGAGCCCGCTTCGGGCCATGGCAGAGCGTGACCGTGTCAGAGGAGCCTTTCTGCCAAGAGCAGCTACAGAAGCTGGATACAAGCAAAAACGGAAACAGAAGGGCCCGAGTGTTGGGAGGGCCCGGAGGGCGGCCGAGGCAGACAGGACTCGGGGGCTGAGACCCCAGAGAGAAGGGGACCCCCGAGAAATGGGTCCAACACTCTGCTCAGCTGGTCAGACAGCTGCAGGTGCAAAGACTGACCAGGCTGAGAAACAGCGGACGTGGCAGCCGGTCGGAGACCCCAGCAGGTCCCCTGACGCTGGGGACACAAAATCCAGGGCCCATCAGGAGGCGGGGGGCCTCGTAAACTTACCGGCTCTCAATCGAGCCTGGAAAATGTACGTTCCCAGAGCCCAGCCTCCCCGAATCAGGACATCTAGCCGCATGTCCTCTGCAGCCCTGAGAGAAATGAGCGGACATGCCCACCAAAGACACAAAAATCCTCTCTGGAAGAGGCGAGCGTCTGCCAGGGCTGCCCCCTTTTCACACACAGCATCCAAGTTGTCGAGGAAAATTCCAGCAGGTGCCAGGAGGAAGGGTCAAATAGTTAAAACTCAAGCAAAACACACACACACACAGACACTCCCATGACAACAGAAATGGTCCAACGGCAGCCCCAGGTGTTGGGGGTTATCAGACACGGGTGTTAACCTGCTGCAGAAAACGAGGAGAGTGTCATAGAAGGGCTGGAATCTGCAAAGGGCATCAGAGACTCTGAAACCCCAAAGGAGAATTCAGAAGGGGGATAGAGCAGCAAACTGCAGAGCGGACGAGGTCCGTGTACGGAGAGGTGGGCCAGTAGGAAATACTCGGCTTGGAGCAGAGGGGCAGGAAGGGATGCGAAACAGAAAAGACTGTGAGAGACTCACCCGTTTTGGGGACCACACAGCCAGAGGGGGCGGGGGAAGCCCTGTGTTGAAAAGATCAATCATAAGGCCAATGGCTGACTTTCCCACAGAAAACGGTGGGGCGTTAAAAGGGCATAATTGAATTGCTGGGAAAAACCACCACCCGCTTCGGGTTCTGTATGGAAAGATCTTTCAAAAATGAAGGTGAAAGAGATTTTTCAGACGAAGAAAATCTAAGGGGACTCACTGCCCAGGCCTGAGCTAAGGGAAACAGCAAAGGGAGTTTTTCAGGCGGAAGGGAGATAACTCCAAATACAAGCAAAACAGATGGATGCTGGGAAGGGCAAACGTGTGGGCAAACCACTGCTTAAGCCAGAATGACAACGTCCCGTGGGATTAAGATATAAATAGAATTAATCCCTGACAGAAATGAAACAAAAGGGAAGAGGGCTACATGAAGGGAAAGGCGTTTAAGTTTCTCCTGGGCTCAAGAGTGGCGAAAGTGCTATTTTAAGGCAGACTCTAAAATGCCAGGATGCGTTTCATAATTTCCGGCACAACCTCTTGAAGCGAAATAAAGGAATGTACAGTTAACCAGCTAATCAAAGAACAACTGGAATTAAATAAGAATTTATTGATCAAAGAGGAGGCTAAGAAGAAAAGGCCCCCAAAACCAAACAGGACAAACAGAAAACAAAGAGTAAGGCAGTGGGTGCAAATCCAGACACATACATCGATAATTATATTAAGTATAAATGGACTAAATACTCCAATCAAACGACAACGTCATCAGGCTAGATTTTTTTAAAACTTCAGCTCTGTACTATTTACAGAGGACACACTTTGGTATGAAGACCCCAGATGCTCACACGTTGAAAAACGGGAGAAATACAGGCCACACGAGCATGATCAAAATGAAGCGGGTGCCACTGTCCACTACGGAAGAAGCTGGATTTCAAAGCGAGACGCGAGATGTCTTCCTAGAGACCAAAAGGGATGCTTCGTAACATAAATCAACTCAGCAGAAAGATGTAGCAACTGTAGAGTATGTAAGTTAATCTCACACTACGGGAAACCACAGCTGGCAGAGCTGAAATGAGAAATCAATCCTCAGTCACCGGGAGATTTTTTTAAGGCTTTCGGCAGAGCGAAGTCTCCATCGGAACTACCGAGTACGGACTTTCCAAGGGCCCCCGGGCCATGTGCCTCAAGGGCCTGGGCTGGGCTGGGCCACAAAGACAGTCTCGAGACGTGTTGAAGTGAACTCCTGTCCTCTGGGAGCAGCGGAAGCAAACAGAGACCAAAAATAATACATGGCTAAAAAAATGCACACTAGGGGCACCTGGGGGGGCTCAGTCCGTGAAGCATCCGGCTTCGGCTCAGGTCACGATCTCACAGATCACAAGTTCGAGCCCCGCGTCGGGCTCTGCGCCGACAGCTCGGAGCCTGGATCCTGCTTCGGATTCTGTGTCCCTCTCTCTCTGCCCCTCCCCCGCTTGCACTCTGTCTCTCTCTCTCTGGAAAATAAAGATTTAACACAAATAAAAGTGTTTCCTTAAAAGAGCCACTCCCAGCGGCCCCGTATGCACATGACGTGGTGACTGCCACCATCACTCCACAGAGAAAGGCTACTTAAAACCTGGAGAGACCCCACTATGTAGTCACCGGAACGTGGAGGGCAAAGCAAAACAGAACAAAGCACTCAAACCTCACAACCCACACGTGGGGGATGGGGCGGCTCATGCCTGTCCGCGGAAGCCCTGCCAGGACGACCACGTTGGAAAGCTGGTGGCAAGGACCGAAGGGGCACACGAGCGTGTCCTCGGCCCTGCGGCACCTCTCCCAGGCGGGGGCCCCGTGCAAGGGCGTGCACAAGTTCACCCGGAGACCGGCTCATTGCTAATCACAGCCCCAGCTGGAAACAACGTCGACGGGCTCAGCAGGAGAAGGGGCGGCGGTGGACGGTCCTCTCTGCTTCTCAGCCATGTGGGCCTTGTCTATCCTCCTGAGCACTTCTGGACAACCCCCTCCGGCTCCCCCTAACCCCGCTGGCACCCCCATCTTACAGATGAGGACAGCGAGGTCAGAGGTGTGAATGAACCTGCCGGGGGCCATGCATGCAGCCGTGAATGCACCGGAAGATTCAAGCCCAGGTCTCCCGGCTACAAACACCTCGTCCCTTCTGCCTTTCCAAAGTTCGCCGACCCTGAGGGGAGGCCAAAGAGCCGTGACCCCCAGGCGTACGTTAATTTGAGTACCAACCTTCTGTAAGGCACCCTTGGGTCCCGATGGGACTGATGTTCCGGGTGTGGGGAAGGTGCAGGCGTGGGCCTCGCCCCGAGGAGAGTCCCGGGAGAGAGGACTCAGGCCCACAGTGGCCGGGCAGCGATTTCCCCGCAAGGAGTCAGGTGGGCACTGAGGCACCTTGCGGGTGGGGGGCAGGGGCCGAGGTCAGCGGAGAAAGGGGAGGAGCACCGGGGTTGGGGAGAGTCAAAGAAGGCTCTGGAAGGAGACAGGGGGCTGGGCTCGGGGCTGACGAGGGACCGGAGGGGGGGGGGGGTCTGTGAGGGGCGAGTAGGAGCCAAGGCCCCCCGATGCCAACAGCCCTGCCACGTCACCAGCCTCCACAGTTCAGACCCCGTCTGCCTGTCACAGGCGCAGAAACAGCTGCCCGATCACAGCAGCTATGGGCTCGCGCGTCAGGCTAGCTTTGTCACGATGCGGCCTCACCCCACGAGGGGTACTGGCTTCCAGTTTAAGGGACCGGGTCCAGGAGGAAAATCTCCAGGTAACATTCAAGAGACTTCCCCAGAACGCAGTCTGTCCTCTGCAGGGATGGCTTGATCTCACCTCAACGCACCCAGGGGCCGTATCTGCTCCTTAAAACACAGATGCACGGACGTTTGTAGAGGACTAGGGCGGGCACATCATTCACTCACTCATTCACTGATTCATTCACTCATCCATCCATCCGTCCATCCACCCATTCACTTCCTGGACAAGTTCTATCATTGCATTTTGGCTTTTGTCTGATGAGGTAAATGCAACACAAATGTTTTAACGATCTAGCCCCAGGGCCCATAACAACACCCGGAACATAGTAGGTGCTCAAAGCACGACCTGCTGATTGAATGAACAAACCACCATTTATTTGACACCACCTAGGTGGCAGGTGTTTCACGTCACACCCGCTATTTTGGTCATCTTCGAGAAAACCTTTAGGCGGGGACTGTTTCCCCCACCTGCCGGATGAGTGACCGAGGCAGAGAGAGGCGAGGTAACTTGGCCAACCAAGCGCACCGGGCTGTCAGGAGCCGGGTCAGGGCTCAAAACCGCCAAGCCAGAGTTCCAAGCCAAGAGGCCCCCGGGACACCTGCTGCTTCCGCTGGTGACATAGGCAGGGGTGGGAAGGCACAGGCAGTGGAGGCTGAGGTCTCGGTCTTACTTCACGCGCATCATGGCTTTCTCTGCTGAGCTGGGCTTTGGCCCCTTTTGAACCTCGGACCTCCACCTCCTGGGTGTCTCAGCCAGCTCCCGACCTGAGCCACCAGAAATCAGTCAGAGGCCATCGCCAGTGGCAATTGCTGTGAAAAGCAGTGGCAGTTCAGGAAGAAAACATCCTGCTCGTCCGGGAAGCATATGCCCAGGTGTTCACCCAGGACACACATAAAAACACGAAGAAACAAGGCAGAGCCCTGCACATTCGAGTAGAACCTGTTTCCTCTGGCAAGCACAGCGCCCAGAATCCCGTCGGCCCACTTTCTGGTGGCGGTGAGGCCCCAGGTTTATCATTTCCTGGTGAGCAGAAGCCAAGTGACAATTGGGAGAGGTCTAGCAGGTGCCACACAGCACCTAGTGGCCGGAGAGGTTAACTGCGTTTCCCTCTTCCCACCTGGTGGGGGATGGGGGGGGAGGTGGGGGGAAGAGGAGGGAGGGAGCGAGAACCCAGGACAAGGTTTATTTCAAAGCTTGGATTTCCTGAGCTCCACTCTCACACCTAATCAATAAACCACACCCCCACTCATTGCCTCACCTCAAAAACTTGATTATACACGAGCAGAGGGGACTTCCGTAACCATTTTGGAAACGAGATGGGGGAGAAAAGAACATCCACGAATATTAAAGGAAAAAAAACCACACGCCCCGTGAACCTTAAACTTTAGTCAACCTTAAAAGACGCTACAACATCTAATAGATTGATACGGTTTATGGAAACTAGATAGATGATCAAACAGGAAAATGTTTACTATGTTTCAAAAATTCGAATCACCAGTTCATCCACTGGGTAAATGTTTATCTCAAAGTTCAGGGGCAAAGTTAAACTGTTGAAATAAAATGGAATTAAGCGTTAATATTTTGTTTTACTTTGAGTACAGATGGACGACAAAAATAATAGCTCATAAAACGGAAAGTTTCTATTTTCACCAAAATATTTGGAAAAGTTATTTTATTCTTAATTTGGACACCTAGATTCAATGTAACTTCTGCTATGGAGGTCCTCAGCTGAATCCTGTGAGCTACAGTATCTGGAAACTGGCTGGGGTTATTATTTAAAACATTCATTCCACGGAGATACAATTTATTTCTAAAAGTGTCATTCCGGCCAGAAACTGCCTGTAAACGCAGGCTTGTAAAATCCTAGCGGCTCCAGGGGAAATTCCCTGCGTCTTTTTATTTGGCGGTAAGTCAGGTGACAAAGCACAGCCCTTGTGAGCCTGCACACCTAGGGCGGCCCTCCGACTGTGTCCAGTCCCTCCCGCCTTCCTGGTGGAGACGTTTTGTCTTCTGGAGCTTTTGTTGACGACGATGACGGGTTTACACGCAACCCTCAAAGTCATTTCCAAGGGGGTCACGGGGATGCCGAATGACAAAGGTCATTAGAATTCGAACCAGTGCATAGAAAATTTTGTCTCCTCTCTTTGTTTTCGGCTGAGACGACAGTCTTCAGAGACCCAAAAAGTAAACAGAAGTTATTCTTAGTAGAAGGTCCTTCTCTGGTCTATTTTCTCTGCCCCCACTGCAGAGCCGGGGCTCTTTTGACCGGGTTTCTGCCTTCTTAGCGCGCTGTGAAATCGAGGCCTCTCCCACGCTGGCCTTCTCTCTCCTGGTTTTTCATAAGGTTGCTTTTGTTGCTGTTGTTTCTGGGATAGTTTCAGATTTACAGAAAAATCGAGAAGGTGGTACAGGGTTCCCCAAATGTCCGGCGTCTAGCTGCCCCTCTTATTAACATCTTACATCTGGGGGTACACTTGCTCTGGTTAATGAACCCATTTCGATATGCTATTATTATTATTATTATTTTAAATGCTTATTTATTTTTGAGAGAGAGAGAGAGAGAGAGAGAGAGAGAGTGCGAGCTGGGGAGGGGCAGCGAGAGAGGGGGGGACAGAGGATCCCAAGCAGGTTCCCCACTGACAGCACGGAGCCCAACGCGGGGATCGAACCCACACACCGTGAGATCGTGACCTGAGCCGGAGTCAGACGCCCAACCGACTGAGCCACCCGGGCGCCCCGATACATTATTACTGAACAGAGTGCGCACTTTCTTCAGATTGTCTTAGTTTTCACTTAACGTCCATTTTCTATTCCAGAATCCCATCGAGGGCATCGCATGACATCGTTATTCTTTTCTGAGGCTCTGGTGGCCTCATCTCTGGCCAGCCCGTCCAGCGCAACGAGATGGTCCTTTCCTACTCCGGGACCTGGGATCAGCCAGCTCTCACGGGACCCCAGGCGGGTCCTCTATCTCAATTTGCCGCCCTCCTGGAAAAGCTGGAGATCACAACGAGCCACGTCGTGTTGGCATCTGACCTGCTTTTGTGACATCCGCAGCCTTTCCTCTGTGTTGTTTTGCCCGGGGAAGTTCTGCTAAGCCCTCTGGAATCCAGAGGTCCCCGGCTGCAGGCCCTGTTAAAAGTGTTCCTGGGGATGGCCTCTGGGGTGCCTGTCAGGTGACAACCAGCTACTGTGTGTGTCACGCTTACGCTTGGCCTGCCCACGCCTGAACAAACAAAAGGAGCCTCGCAAAACCTCGTCACAGGGGCCCACAGGTGCTTTCGCGTCATTTCAAAGCACAGAAGGTTGGCACAGCAGGTGGCCCGCACCGGCCGTTTTCCGGGGAAGCCGATGACTTCCACGTCGTTCTCGTGTCTTCCCGGTTATTTGTCACGCCTTTCGCATCCATTTAGCTCTCGGGCTCTTCCGCCTGGCGGCCTAGCTGGCCTGTGGGCCATTGGCCGTGATCTGGGAACCGAACTCCCCATCCCTCTCCTGAACCTGGTTTCTGAACGGTCGTCAGAGGAGACGTCACAAAGTGCAGAGCAAGAAAAGACAGGACGGCCGGGGAGGGAGCGCCGCCTTCTCTCCAGGGGCCAGTCCCCGAATGAACAAGTCTTACCGCCTCGCACCCCTGTACCTCCGGATATCTGCAGCACACCTGTAGGAGCCCCCTTTCCAGTCTGAACCAGCGGGCATCCAGCTCTGCTCCTTGTAGGGCGAGCCTAGAACATCAACAGGTGTAGGGACAGGGAGGTGGAAAGCATAGAGCTTCCCTTAAAACTCCCACTCGCGAGGGGCGCCTGGGGGGCTCTGTCGGTGGGGCGTCCGACTTCGGCTCAGGTCACGATCTCGCGGTCTGTGATTTCGAGCCCCGCATCCGGGTCTGTGCTGACAGCTCAGAGCCTGGAGCCCGCTTCGGATTCTGGGTCTCCCTCTCTCTCTCTCTGCCCCTCCCCCGCTTGTGCTCTGTCTCTCTCTCTCTCTCTCTCTCTCTAAAAAAAAAAATGAATAAACATTAAAACAAACAAAAAAAAAGCTGCATCCATTGGTTGGTGTTGGAACACCTGCCCAGGGAGCCCGGCCTGGAATGTTTGCTGGTGATCGTTGGTGTCCCCATCACGACATTTTGGGGCCAGGGCGAGACTGCTGAAGCTTTTGCTCGAAAAGAGCCTCATTCTTCAGATTTGCCCTCTTCCTGCAGGAACACAGCTTTCCAGCCGGCACCAGGAGCCGGATCTGGACCTCATGGTTGTGAGGTCGAGCCCCATGTCCACTCTGAGTGTGGAGCCTGCTTGGGATTCTCTCTACGTCCCCCCTTCCCCACTCACGCACGTGCCTCCTGCCTAGTCTCCCTTCAGATACGATCTCACCGCTTCACGTATCGTTTCAGAACCTCGTAGCCACATACTTTCACACAGTCCTCCCGTGCTCCGTGTGTCTTTATCCAACTATTACTATTCTTTTTTGCGATACCAATCAATTATCTTATAAGGAGATGTAAAAAATAAGAAAATGCTCCAATGTTCACCCACATACTGGTTATTTGCTTTTATTTTTTCTTAACGTTTATTTATTTTTGAGAGAGAGAGAGACAGAGGATGAGTGGGGGAGGGGCAGAGAGACAGAGAGACACTGAATCCGAGGCGGGCTCCAGGCTCCGAGCCGTCAGCCAAGAGCCCGACGCAGGGCTCGAACCCACGAACCGTGAGATCGTGACCTGAGCCGAAGTCGGACGCCCCACCGATGGAGCCACCCAGGCGCCCCTGGTTATCATTTATTTTTTAATCACCGTACTTTCCATCCCTGTGTGTCCTTCTGAATTTCATGTTTTCATTTTCCTTCTGCTTGAGGAACTTCCTCGTGGAACAGGTTTGCTTTCGTTATTCCGAGAACATCTGTCTTTCACCTTCACGCCGAGATACGTCGTTGCTGGATGAAAACCGTAGGTTGGAATTTCTCCCAATGCTTCAAGACGTCGCCCCTCTGTCTCCTGAACGCACGTGTTTTGGGTCAAGTCTGCTACGTGCCCACCTGGGGCCTCCCCTCTGGCTGCATTTAAGGTGCTCTCATCACCTGTGTTCAGCAGTCTGATGACGATGTGCCTTTGTGTGTTTTCTTCACGTTTCTCCTGCTTGGGGTTTATTAACCTTCTAAATCTGTGGGCTTGTAGTCCACACTCATAATGGAAAATTCCTGGTCACTATTTCTTCGAAAGCTTTCTCTGTCCCCTCTCCCTCCATTTCTTGGGCTTCTAGAGCATGTACGCGGGGCCACCTGAGATCTCCCCCCAAGACGTGGAGGTTCTGTCTTTTTCTCCGTCTTTTCCTTTTCTGTGCCTTAAAGTTTCTATTGGGACGTCTTCAAGTTCACTGATCTTTTCTTCTGGGCCGTTTTATTTGTCCTTAACCCCATTCTGTGTGTTTTCCAACCACAGACATCCCACTGGGGGCTTTCTCATCTCTTCTGCATCCCTTATCTTTCACGATGCCCTGTCCCATCTTGAGCACACGGAGCATATCGTTAATTATTGCTTCAACATTCGAATCCTCTGACCTCATCATCTTACCGTTTCTGGGTCTGTTTTTATTGATTGATTTCCCCCCTAGTTACGGGTCACGTTTTCCTGCTTCCTTGTTTGCCTGGTAACTGTTTTTAAAAAAATTCTTCATTCTTTGCTTTTCGTTTTATTTTTGTGCATTTATTTTTTGAGAGACAGGGCGCAAGTGAGCGAGGGTCAGACAGACAGGGAGAGACAGACGTGGAGCTCACCCGATGCGAGGCTCGAACTCAGGGACTGAGACCGTGACCCGAGTCGAAGTCGGACACCGGACCGACCGAGCCACCCGGGCGCCCTCGCCTGGTCCCTTCTGGAGGGATGTCAGACGTTCACTGATGCCGGATGCTGGATTTGTTCTTTATTCCTCTGATTAGTGTTCGGCTCTGAGCTGGCAAGCTGAAAGCTGCCCTCCAGGTCCCTCTCGTGCTTTGACAGTGCGGGTGCAGAGACGTTTCAGGGGACCCTGCGACGTGATGCCCCACGTATCACGGGACCCCCCGCCTCCGCCCGTGGGCACACAAGCTGTTGCCACACATCTGTGCGTCCTCAGAAGTGCGTTCTGGTGGCTTGTGTCCCGGCCTTGGGTAGTTTTGTCTCGTGTCTGGGCAGACATGTCTCAGCACTTGGCCAGAGACGCGTGTGTATTCTGCAGACGTCCCCCCACCCCCGACCCCCGCTCCCCCGACGGAGCCCCCCGCATTGGGACGTTTAGAAAGCGCTTTTCGGGGCGCCTGGGTGGCGCAGTCGGTTAAGCGTCCGACTTCAGCCAGGTCACGATCTCGCGGTCTGTGAGTTCGAGCCCCGCGTCGGGCTCTGGGCTGATGGCTCGGAGCCTGGAGCCTGTTTCCGATTCTGTGTCTCCCTCTCTCTCTGCCCCTGCCCCGTTCATGCTCTGTCTCTCTCTGTCCCAAAAATAAAAATAGAAAACGTTGAAAAAAAAAAAAAAAAAAAAAAAGAAAGCGCTTTTCTCTGTTCAAATATTTGCTGACGCTTCTTAAAGCTCTCACCGGCTCCACTGCATGATGCTGAGGCCGCGGAGTCTCATGACTCACTCGGAGCCTCTGTTCTCCACGCGGCTTCGATCTGCTCTGCTCGCTTCTCCTGACGGGTCTCCACGGAACACGGTTCTGTGTCCTCCTCGCACGTCCCGCTGTCATCCAGCCGGGCTCTGGGCGGCTGCCCCGGGCGGGCACATTCAGATCCTAGTCTCCCGGCCTCTGCTTTTGCAACACGAGAGCGGTTCCCTGCTTTCTCCCGGGGCTGGAATCTGAGACGGAGCCACGGAATGAGCTCTGTGACGGCAGACGAGTGGCTGAACCACTCACGACTGCCCAGCTTCCTCCCGGGCCAGGGGGCGGGACCGTGCTTATCTCGGGGGGGACCTGAGTGCCGGGTTATGACGCGCGGAGCCCTGGCGCTCGTGAGGGCTCCACAGACACTACCCCGCTTTGGGTGTATCCTTTCGAGTCTTCATGAAGCCTTTTCAGAAGCACGCGTCGGAGGCGGGTTTCGCCCGCGCTCGTGTGTGACCTGGGAAGACACACGCTTTCCACTGGGCCACCCGGTCAAACGGGCATGGCTCCTTCTCTCCCGTCTGCTTCCCAAAGGTGGGCGTTCGCGGGGCCGGCCCTCCACCCCCTGCTTGCACGTTTGTCCTAACCACCCCTGTGCGTCCATTACCCCCCAAACCCGAATTCTTCTCCGGCTCCACACCCCTCCCTCCCCAGACCTCCCCCACGGCTCTGCCCAAGTGTCCCAGAGGCGCCTCTCCCCGCCTGCCCTGCCCGGTGGCACACGTCTCCATGGGCCGGGGCCACCCTGGCCCAGACGCCGACGCTGAAAGTCAGGGCAGGACGTGGACGCTGTGAAGCTTCCTGTGACACTGGGGCCACTTCTCAGCGAGGAGGGGCGGGACTACGGGTGACGGATGACTGAGGGACGGGGACTCACGGGTCATTCATTTGCTCATTCACTCACACACTGAACAGATGTTCATTTAAGGCCAGCAAATCACCAATCACTGCCTTAGATGCTGGGACACAAGCGTGCCTGGGGCGCGGCTCCTGGCTTAGGGGAGAGAAAACGTGTCAAACACTAAGTGCGTGGAAATGTCAGAGCTGGTGTAGACGGGGGCAGCTCAGCCCTTCCTCCTATGTTCACCCCCAGAGGAAGAGTCGCAGACGATGCCTCACGTAGCTGTGGGCAGGTGTGGTGGGTTGAATGGCGGTTCAAAAGCACGTGTCTGCATCCTGACCCCCGCAACGTGGGAATGTGGATTTCTTTATTCTTTTTTAATTTTTAAATTTATTTTTCATTTTAATTTTTATTAAAAATTTTTTTATGTTTATTTTTGACAGAGAGAGAGCATGAGCAGGAGAGGGGCAGAGAGAGGGAGACACAGAATCGGAAGCAGGCTCCAGGCTCCAAGCCGTCGGCACAGAGCCCGACGCGGGGCTCGAACTCATGGACCGCGAGGTCGTGACCTGAGCCGAAGTCGGACACTTAATGGACTGAGCCACCCAGGCACCCCTAATTTTTTAAATGTATATTTATTTTTGAAAGACAGAGACAGAGCGTGAGTGGGGGAGGGGCAAAGAGAGAGGGAGACCCAGAATCCAAAACGGGCTCCAGGCTCCGAGCCGTCGGCACAGAGCCCGACGCGGGGCTTGAACCCACAGACCGCGAGATCATGGCCTGAGCCGAAGTCGGCACTTAAGCAACCGACGGAGCCACCCAGGCGTCCCTGGCTTTATTTGAAACAAGGGATACAATTTAGGGATAAAATCATAAAATTTAGAGATAAATCTCTAGGTAAGATCATCCGGAGTTATTCGGGGGGCCCTAATCCAAAGACAGGTGTCCTTATGAGAGACGTGCAAAGGACAGACACAGGGGAAGAGGAGAAGGCAATGTGACCCTGGCCACAAGCTTGGGGACGCCTGGAGCCCCCAGGCCTGGAAGAGGCAGGAAGAATCCTCTCCTAGAGGCTGTGGAGGCAGCGGGGTTGTGTCAACCCCTTGATTTTGAACTTCTGGCCTCCAGAACGACGAGAGAGCAAATCCCCCTCGGTTTAAACCCCCGGTTTGTGGCCTTTTGTTATGGCCGTGCAGGGACCCTGACACAGCAGCGTCATAAAACACAAAAAGGTCCCAAGTGGCAGGAGAAGTTGCCCCCTTGCTCCTCCTTTCTCATGCGTCCTCGGGCCGGGTGTCAGCTGGTGACAAAACCCACAGGAAGTGGACGCAGGCTTCGCGCATTTCTGGACCCATCCGGCTGCCGGGCAGCTCCACAGGGGGCACACCCTGGAGGGCCGGGAAGCGGGACCCCCTGCCCTGTTCACGGCTTGCTTGGGAACCGGGAGAGCCAGGATGGTCACCCCCTGGGGCCAGACCTGCTGGATCCCTGGCCGTCAGAGCTTCTAAGAGCACCCGAATCCCAGCGGGGCGCCACGTGGGGCCACTCGGGTGCAGGAAGAAAGCTGTGGCCGCCAGACCCTGGGGCCCCGCCCCTTCCTGGATGCAGCGAGAACCTTACATTTGTCAACTCGGCCAGTCCCACTTGCTGAGCCCCGGGGCCCCCGCCCACTGCTTGGGCTTCACTGGTGCTGCCCCCACCTCTTTGAACTTCCTCCCTGTTCGATGCCAAAGCCCCGACGCCTGCAACGGTTGCTTCTGTGAAAACTCTGTCTTGTTCTGTGTATGGTTTGGAAAGAGCGTCTCTGCCCCGGGCTCATCTTCTCGAGTTGCTTCCCCTTCGGACGTGCAACCTTTGTCCAGGTATGTCCTTAGTGCGTCAGCAGCCCCCCTCCTGCGGCGGACCGCCCCCCCCCCCCCGACCTTGTGGCTGAGACGGCAAAATGAACGCCAGATGGGGCGGGGGGGCCACCACCCAATGCCTCCCTTTTTCTTTTACGATGAGGAATTTATGCGCGTGTCCTACACTGCATCGACCAGGAGAGAAGCTGACTGCCCCCTGGCATGGCGCGGCCTGAGCTGACCTCGTGTCCTGCGGCTTCTCGGCTCGACGAAGCCCTGACCCGGGGCGGTGGGTGCCACGAGCCACGGAAGTGGCCGCTGGGGGCCGTGATACGCACCGCTCCGCACGCACGGGCCACGGGGTGGTCCCTCTCCCCACCTTCAGCCGGGCCCGGGTCGTGGTGTTGACTCAGCACCAGGAGCCAGCGGTCTGCAGACAGCAAGGGGAGCACAACCCTCTGACTCTGGAGGAGGGAGATGCTAGACGGCGCCTTGGGTGCTCCTTCCCGGTCACGCATCCGCCAGAGTCCGAGCCTCAAGCCCCGTGACGCGGCACCCACCGGGGCTGCCGGGAGGGCCGGCGCCAGCCCGCCTTTGCAAACCGTAGGGCCCTACGTGGACAGGAAGGCCCTGGGCCCCCAGCCTTCGCTCCTCTGGTTGGGGCACAAAGCGAGAGGTCTCACAACCAACCTGTTTTTTTTTTTTAAAACCATCACTGCACCGATGAAGGATTTTGGACTTGATGAAACTCTGGATCCTACTGAGTCTTGCAAACTTCCGGAACAACCCAAACTAAGGCAAAGCCGTGGGGGGACCCTGATGGGCTCCAGCTGTCCCAGGACATGGAAACCCTCTGCACACGCACGCGACATGCACACACGCCTGCCCGTAATCTTAGCTCCGCATTTTGGAAACGAGAAAGGAGAAGGATCACGTCTGGAAAGGAAGAGAGGACCTGACAGGCACCTGTAAGATAAACACTAAAGCCACAGGCAACGGCCTGTTAGTTTTCAAACGTTACTAAGGCTTAAAGGTGACAGACCTGCCTTCAAAGACGTTTCATTTCTACACCCAACAGGTTTTAAAACCTACCCATCTGCCCTCGGGGAACAGGGTTGCTGTTTGTTCAGACGCGTTTCTTCTGGGGGGAACCGGTGGTACCTAACTGATAATGAAAAAATCCATTTTTTAAGAAAACAAAAATACTGTCTACCTTTCTTTCTAAAACCCCATGGGTGAATTTAACTAAATTATTTTATTTTATTTTTTGATGTTGATTTTTGAGAGAGAGAGAGACACAGAGCGCGAGCAGGGGAGGGTCGGAGAGGGAGAAGGAGACACAGAATCGGAAGCAGGCTCCAGGCTCCGAGCCATCAGCACAGAGCCCGACGCGGGGGCTCGAACTCACGAACGGTGAGATCAGGACCTGAGCCGAAGTCGGACGCTGAACCGACTGAGCCACCCGGGCGCCCCTAACTTAATTATTTTAAATACAAAGGAAAAACACCGAGGTTCAACCACAGATGACCCGAGACAACAAGAATGCCAGAACAACAGAGACGAGGGTTTTCCCGCTGTGCCATCAACGGTGGCGGGTTAGCCCCTTTGAACGAAAGTTGAGCAGGAGCCCGCATCTTCCCCGAAGGAGAAGTCCACCTGCACCCAAAGCATCCCTGGGACTGGCCCGACCCCTGCAGGTGTATCCTGCCCAACTCTGTCTTCAGGGTTACTCCCAAGCACAGCAATGGTGACGGCTGGTAACTTCACCAGCTGTGATCCTACGGTTCCCTGAGCAGCCCTGGAGAAGCCCTCATTTTCGCTGCCTGTCTTTTTCCCTCCGCGAGGACCATCCGATGGCCTCCCACTGTCACGGGAGACTAGCATTTCAGCGCCGAGTCCTTGGAGCTGGCCGTCCCCTGCCTGCTGACCCCTGCGTGCCTGTGAAGGTCGCTGCTGGCCCCTCGTGGCCTCTGCCTCCAGAGCTCACGGCTGGCGGGAGGACCAGACGAGTCCCTCCAGAGGTGCGTCAGGAGACCCCGCTCGGATTCAATCCTCCTCTTCCGGGGAAGCAGCTCTGTGAGCTCGGCCCGGGTTTCCGTGCATCACCCTGGACAGACGCACCTCCCACAAGGGGCTGTGGCTCCTAAGCCTCAGTTTCCTCCTCTACGAACGGAGAAGAGGGCCGTCAGCCCTGACCTCCCAGCGATGTTCCAGGAACGAAAGCAGATGATGCTTCGGCCACGGTGCCAGACCCGCCGGGTGTGAGAAACCTGGGCCATTACAGTCTTCTTCACGACGTCTGAGGAACCCCTTGAAGGGGAGCTGCTCTCTAGGGGGTGGGGGAGCCCACAGTGTGGAGCCCTCTGCCCAGCTTCCGTTCCCGACGTTTGTTCTCGGCACTCCGGTTTACCTGGAGGACCGACCAGCATCCTGTCTTAGCCCACACGGTTCAGAAGCAGTGGATGCCCACCCCCCCACCCCCCAACCCCGGCTCTAAAAGTGGCCACGGGGGCTGCTTCTGGTCAGTCCCAGCTTAGCATTCCCCGGGCCACGGTGACTCACTTTTAGAGATGGTCACGGACCCACGTCAGGACAATCAGAGCTGACCTTGGAACTCTCGTTTGGAGGGCCCAGGGGACGAGTGCTCTCTGTCCCCGGAGGCTGCACAGGGTGCAGAGTAGGAGGTACACCTGTCATCTGGCCACCAAGAAAGAACTCTCCTGAGGGTGGGCCCAGCTCGAACGACAGTGGAGCCACGAGACGGAGGAAGACGGACTCTGCAGACCTTGAGTGCCCGGGTCCAGCTATGACGGAAGCTGGATGGTGTTTTCTGTCACTTGCAACCCGAATGCTCCGGAATCAAAGGGAGGGCTTGTGCTGAACCGCCTGAATTCTCACTCCGCGTCTGTCTGGTGAGCTCTCCCAGATTTAAATAACCACCTGTAACTGAAAGCCGGTGTCCTTCCTTTGTCTTCCTCTCAGATGCTCCCAGACGGCCTGGGATAGACACACGCTTCTAGGCCCATTCTGGGAAGGAAACTTCTCCGTGAGTTCATTAACAGAGCCTCTAATAAAAGAGGCTTAAGCCATTTAGCGATGGCTTGAATATTTGGCATTTCTTAAAATAAACAGATCTTCTCACATGGGTCGTCTTGCAGTCTGGGCGCGAGTCTGTGACTCCGAAATCAGAACAGAACAGAAGCCAACCTCCCTAAGCCTTGACGTTGGTGGTGACTGGGCCATCTCAGTGCCGGGTCCAGTCCCACCCCTGGAGGAAGACTGAATGATCCCTCCCCCGACCTGAAGCCTCGGGAAGGCTGTACCCCACCCCTTCCTCTGGGCATGTCTCGTGCACGGCAGCATCCGAGAAGACGGGTTGTGAAGAAATCGACTCCACTTGGTTTAACCCAGGCTCCCCCAAGCTGGTCGGCTCCAGAGGGCAGGGGTTGGCACTGATGGACCCCCAGGGCAGGAAATCCGCCCCGAAAGGCACAGAACCACAGGGCACCGGAAGAGCTTTCCCCTCCGCTCGGGGCTCCTACCCCATCGTCACAGCCAGCAGCCCATCACCGTGACCTCTGCCTCCCGTCTCCTGTGGCCTCCCTGCCTCCCTCTTCCAAGTTCAGCGACCCTGCGAAGCCACCCGCATCACCCAGAATAATCTCCCCTCTCGAGGTCAGCTGCTCAGTAGCCTTCATTCCACCTGCAAACTTAATTTCTCCTTGACACGTAACATAAGATTTTCACAGGTCCTAGGGGTCAGGACGTGGGCCTCTTGGGGAGGCCATCACTCAGCCTGCTGCACCCTGAGTGTGAACGGGTCCCAGCGTGGGGGGAAAGGAACTGGAGAAAAGCACCTAACCTGCCACTCATGCACTCGTGCATTCACTGATGTGTTAAAAAAAATTTGTTTTAATATTTGTTTATTTTTGAGAGACAGAGAGTGAGTGGGGGAGGGAGAGAGAGGGAGACACAGAATCCGAGGCAGGCTCCAGGGCTCTGAGCAAGCGGTCAGCACAGAGCCTGATGCGGGACTCGAACTCACGGACCACGAGCGAGATCATGACCTGAGCCGAAGTCGGACGCTTAACTGACTGAGCCACCCGGGTGCCCGTTCACTGATGTTTATTGAGCACCTACTGTGTACCAGGCTCTGTTATGGCTGCTAGGGAAACAGCATCCAGGAGGCCAGACCAAGTCCCTACCCTCAGGGGGTCTTTTTTGGTTTTGTTTTTAATTTTTTAAATGTTTTTATTTATTTTTCAGAGAGAGAGAGAGAGAGAGAGAGTGTGTGTGTGTGTGTGTGTGTGTGTGTGTGTGTCTGAGCGGAGGAAGGGCAGAGAGAGAGAGACACACACAGAATCCAAAGCAGGCTCCGGGCTCTGAGCTGTCAGCACAGAGCCCGATGCGGGGCTCGAACTCGTGAACTTCGAGATCATGACCTGAGCCGAAGTCAGATGCTTCACTGACTGAGCCCCCCAGGTGCCCCTTCTTTTTTTTTTTTTTAACTGAAGATAGTCTGTTAGTGAAAACAGAGAGGCTGAGGGAGGTGATGAGCCGGTCTGAGTGGGTCCCAGAGGGTGAGCTGGTGTCTCCCCACCCCCTCCCCAGGCCACGCACCCACCCGTCTCGGAAAACCTTGTTTTTCTCTGGGAGTTCTGCTGCGAAGGGAAATGTCAAAGGGCCAGGAAGCAGAGAGAGGGGAGGAGGAGGAGGAGGGGGAGGAGGAGAAGGAGGAGGGGGGAGGGGAGTTTTCTGGGGAGAAACAGGATCTCTCAGGTTGGGTTGATAAGAACACACAGCAGCACGCCTGTTCTCAGTTCCGTCTCCCTGTTTTGTTTTTCTGACGCTCGCGTCTTTGGGACAACAAGCTGTCGTGTGATGGCGGCTCGGTTTTAAAATACTCTGAGTGCTTTTTGAGATTCAGTTCACACGCTCCTGACTTTCCAGGTCACCGCGGTGGGATGCGGCGGGGCTCCGACAGCGGCCGGGGCTGGACGGTCTGTGGGGCTCAGGGTCACGGATTCACGGGCTCTCACTTGGCGTCCCTGGAGCCTCCTGGGCAAGAGCCTGGCTCCCGAGGCCTCGCCCAGCGGCTGGCCCACATGGGATGGATCTCACCGCTGGGGTTTCTCGGCCGAATAACATGGGAAAACCGAGGACGGGGGCCGAGGAAGCAGACGCATTAAAAATAATGAGGCTGCTTTAAATGGACAGAGGTTCCGAGGGAGAATGTGAACCGAGCTGTTGGTTTATTTTAAAGTATACTTTATTTTCCATTCTGCCTCTGCTTAATCTCTTCTGATAGAGCTAAAAAAAAAAAATAGCCCTCCTTATTCTAAAAACTGAAATTTATACAGATCTTAAAAGAGAAATGGGGGCGGGGGCTAAAATATAGGTCAAAACAGCGCCCTGCGAGGACCACGGGGCCTTGCCACGGTCGGGTCTGACAGGGCAAACAGACACTCAAAATGTCCAGAGCCCCGGCCCCGAGGGGGACAACAGCATTGGCACATTTAAAAGTTCCATTGTCCTTTTTTTTTTCTTTGAATTTTTTTCTGAAGTCTATTTTGAGAGACAGAGACAGCAAGCGGGGGTAGGGGGGGTGGGCAGAGAGAGAGGAGGAGAGAGAGAGAGAGACAGAGAGAGAGAATCCCAAGCAGGCTCCAAGCTGTCAGCTTAGAGCCTGATGTGGGGCTTGAACCCAGGAAACCGTGAGATCGTGACCTGAACCGAAATCAAGAGTCGGACGCTTAACCAACCGAGCCACCCAGGCGCCCCCCGAACAATGCACTCTTAAACAATCAATCCGACAAAGAAGCAATCACAAGGGAAATCAGAGATGGGCACCGGGAGGTGACGTCCCAGGTGATGTCCCAGGAGGGACATCCACAGCAGTAAATGCCTGTATCCAAAAGGAAGAAGGATCTCCAATCAGTAAACTAGCCATAGGCCTTAAAGAACTAGAAAAAGGAGAGCAAAGCAGAAGCCAGCAGAAGAAAGGGAAGTCGTAAGGATTAGAACAGAGGTGAACACAATGGAGGATCGGAGGACAATTGAGGAAATCCATGAAACCAGGAATAGGCTCTTTGAAAGATCTACAGAATTGACAGGCACTCAGCCAGATTAAGGCAACAAAAAGAACAGATGACTGAAATTAGAAATGCAAGGACACGTACTGTGTGGTTCTACTTAGATTCCACCGTGTCTGGAAGAGGCAAATTCATAGAGATGGAAAGTTGGGTCGAGGTCGCCAGGGGCGGGGGGAGGGGAATGGAGAGTCATTGCTTAATGAGTACAGAGTTTCTGTTTGGGATGATGAAAAAGTTCTAGAGGCAGATAGTGGTGACAGTTACACAACAGTGTGAATGTGCTTGGTGCCACTGAACTCGTACGCTCGTAGATGGTTAAGGTTAAGATGGTGAGTGTCATGTTATGTCAAATACAAGATTACAAAAAATTCTTGTTAATTTTTTAATGTTTATTTATTTTTGAGAAAGAGAGAGACACAGAATGCGAGCAGGGGAGGGGCAGAGAGAGAGGGAGACACAGAATCCGAAGCGGGCTCCGGGCTCCGAGCTGTCGGCACAGAGCCCGACGCGGGGCTCCAACCCACGAACCGCGAGATCACGACCTGAGCCAAAATCAAGAGTCTGATACTTAACTGAGCCCCCCCAGGTGCCCCCATCGCTGTCTTCCTTGATCTTTGCACAGATCGGTGTCTTTTTTTCTTTTCTACATAATCCTATGGTGACGCGGTGGGGATACGCACTGACTCGAGCACCTGGAAGTCAGAGTTCGAATCCTGTTCCGTCTCAGCAGCTCAGTGGGCTTGGACACGCCCTTTCAGTTCTCTGAAGAATAAATACTAACGCCCACGGGTCGCGCCCTGGCGTCCTCGCAGGGCACGCTCACAATGCCGGGCTCAAAGGAGCCGCTCTTAATAAATCATAAACGGTTATTACCACTGGCGAAAATTATGTCGCAAGAGTATTAAGACGCTGGCCTGTTTTTTCTAATAAAGATAGCTCTTGGTTTCTTTTACTGCACGGAGAATGATTTCTTTTGCTGGCTAGTTCTGATCCAGGCTAATGACTCTTGCTCGGATACCACTTGCCGAGACGGTGGCCAGCACCGTTTCGGTGACCCTGAGCTGGACGCCATCCCCAAGATCGTAACGGGGATGACGTCACATTGGACAAAGAGAGAACGTTTCTTGGGAGAAAGTGCTCTGAGTGAGGGGTGCCTCTCCTCGCCCAAGGCCCGGGGGAGACTCAAGGAGTCTCGGGGGGCCTGGGGTGACAGCGGACCAGAGACCAACTTGCGCTTTGAAATTGGCTTTGCTGAGGGGGGACTGTCCTCCACCAGCAGTGGGAACACGGGCGCAGAGGGGACAAGGGTGTCAGGTTCCCGTGGACAGGAAGTGGGCCTTCGGGAGGGGCCCCACGCAGACCGAAGGGATCCTGTGAGTTCCCGTCAGCCTCGGAGGCTCGGGGAGGGGGTGGGGGACCGAGTGGGATGTTTTCGTCACAGCAGGGTCTAAAAAACCCATGAAAGCATCCTCGAAAGAGTCAGCTTCAAGCGTGCGCGCTGGCCTGGGGATACAAGCCCGCCCGCCCCACTCACCCCAGCCCTGGAGGGCCCCGGGGCCTCGGAGCGGGGCGGGGAGAAGGCGAGAAGCAGGGCAGGGAAGGGCGAGAAGGAGCACCGCCCGCTCCCACACCCAGGCCTCCAGGGACTGGACGAGACCAGCGTTTGTGACCAAACGCGGCTGGGGAAGCTTTTATCACGACAGTGACTCGAAGGTCACAGGGCCTGCTCTGGAAGCACCCCGGGGCTGGGAGGCACCCGCTCCAGGGGTGGGTGGGTGAACCTCTGGAGTTCTGCTTCTTTAACGTGACGGTTTCCCTGCCGTATTGTCCTTGGGAGCACACTCCTCACATTTACACACGTGTGTGTCTCTTCCGTTGTCCTCTGAGCCTCCTGGTGCAGAACAAGCACACCGTGTCGGCCACCGCTTAACCTCCGCGGCACAAGCCTGCATAGGCCCGTCTCCAAACAGGCTCTCGGTGTTTGCCAAACGAATGAAGAAATGCGTGACGGGCACACCTCCTCCGGGAAGCCCACGGGGAGCCGGGTGGCGCCATCCATGCGTGTCCCTGGAAGGAGGGGGACCCGGAAGTGGTCGGTGAGCGGCGTCACGGGCCGCCCTCGCTTGTTCCTGACGCAGGCAGGGCGGCGGGTTCAAGCCCACGCACGGGCAGGAAGCGCTCGCACAGCGTGACCCGGGTGGCGTGGGTTCCGGAGCTGGCGTCTCACGAGGGACGTGAAGCACCCAGAGCCGCTGGGCACGGCCACGCGCTCCTGCGCAGAGAAGCCTTCGGGGACACAGACTCAGGCTTTCAAAGACTCCCACCTGCCCCCCAAGAGTTTGCCTTTACGGTTCACCGCGTAGGTGTTGTGGTGCCGCTGGGGCGGGGGGAGGAGGCACAGCCGAGAGACCACGGTCGTGCGGCCGGCGAGCCCCCCATCCCCCCGCATCAGGACCTACGACGCACACGACGTGTCGGCTCATTCGCCGGATGAGGACCCGAGGAACAGTCCCCCCAGCCTGGCATCTTTCTGGGGAAACGGGCAGTGAACGAAACGGACAAAAATCCCGGCCCGCAGCGGCCTGCATCCCCGAGGGGAAGAAAGGCGCGGAAACGAGGCCTAAGGTGGTGGGGGCGTGGGGGCGGAGGGCGGCCGTGGGCGGGGGAGGCCCGGAGATGGCCCGATGGCTGAGAGGGCACGCCAGAAGGTGCCTCGCTCCATCCCTCCGCTGCCCCCGGTGTCCAGGGCGCAGCCAGCCCGGGCTGGGCCTTGACCCCCTCGATTCTCCCGCGGGCCCGGCGGCCCGGGCAGAAAGTCGAAGGCGTACAGGAGGACAGATGAGGCCGCCCCCAAACCCCAAGTCATTTTTGCTACAGTGCAAATCAGGAAGGCGGCAAAACAGCAACGCCCTCTCTGTTCAGCATTATCACTGGAGCGGGCAGCTCCGAGGGGACGTTCTGTCCCCCTCCTGCCCCCTCACAAGAAGGCACAGAGGGCAGCCTGTCGTGGGAAGGGCCCTCACGGCCGTGCGGCCGTGGGCTCGTCTCCTGAGCTCTGCGGGGTCGCGGGGCCCCTGCCTTGTTCCCTCTTCCAGATCCTTCTGTGACCTGGTCCTCAGGAGCGTCAGGACCGGTGCCGGATCTCGCCTGGTGGTAAGCCAGTGGCGGAGACGGCGAGCTCTGATGCAGGCCAGGGAGCCGGGGGGGAGACGCAGCCAGTAGAGCTGGGTGGCCCGGGGGGCAGTCGCGGAGCCAGAGCCACAGCGGGCTCAGCCCAAGGGGCAGAGAGGAGTACGGTCCCATCCACCCCTGGAAGCGCCGAAACACAGTCTTCTCCCCCGGGGGCACTGAGCGAGCACACACAGACGTGCCTCTGACCTGGTGAGGAGCCCCGGCCTGGCGCCCCCCCCCCCCCCGGATTATATGCCCTGAGGGCAAGGAGCACGTTTTAGTCCCCTGGACCCCCCCCAAATGCCCCGTGCCCCGTAAGTCCCCCATAACTGCTCAGTATCTGGCAATTGGGCCCAACAGGACTGGAAAAACTGTCCGAGAAACTCCCTCACGGGCATTTAACCTTTTCTCGTTGGCTTGGGGCTTTCAAGACCTTTCAGAAAACGGTCCGAACAACAACCGAAAAACCCACCAATGGCTCCGGGAGTGGACAGAGAAAATGTGCGAAAGACACACAGGGGCGCGCACGTTCTCCGTGAAAGGGGCGGCGGGACCATTCACGAAACCGGGCTCACGGAGCCCTGGGCACGAGGCTCGCAGACCCGCTGTCGGCCCGCGAGCCTGGATCCCCTCGGCCACCAGCCCCGCTCCTCTGGATCCCCAGATCGGCCGCAACTCTGGCCTCCCCACCCCTGTTGCCCACACGGTACCCAAGGTGATGTTTAAAAAGGCAACTAAAGGGGCGCCCAGGGGGCCCGGTCCGTTAAGTGTCAGACTTCGGCTCAGGTCGCGATCTCACCGTTCGTGGGTTCGAGCCCCGCGTCGGGCTCTGTGCCGACAGCTCGGAGCCTGGACCCCGTTTCGGATTCTGGGTCTCCCTCCCTCTCTCTGCCCCTCCCTCCCCCCTCCCCCGTCTCTCAAAAATAAATAAACGTTTAAAAAATGTTTTAAGGCCACCAGGTGGTTAGGGTGTAGAGGACCCGGAATTCTCGTCCTGCGCCGGCCGGAGCGTCACTTGATGAAGCCATTCCGGGACACGGCGTGGCGCGACCCCCCAGAGTGCCACTCTGGGCACGCACCCGCCAGAAGCGTTCCCTCGCGCCCACCACGAGGTCCGCACGGCAATGACCAGACAGCACGGCTCCTGATGCCCCCACGGTGCACGCCCCCCAGCGGCCGGGCAGGCGGGCGAGGGCTCACACGCGTGACGCGAAGAAGCCACACACAAGGGCGTCTGCGCTGTGCGATTCCATCGGCACGGTTTGGGGGTGGGGGTGGCCGCAAGGGGTCACGAAGAGGGTTGAGGGCTCACGTGCCTTTTCTTTGAGCGCTGGTTCCAGGGATGTGTTTGCCTGACAAACACCCACGGAGCTGTACCGCGATGGCCTGAATCGTGTGCCTCCCAGAGTCACATGCTGAAGCGCTGACACCCCCTCCCCCCAAGGCGGCTGGATTGGGAGACAAGGGTCTTTCAGGAAGAAACTAAGGTTAACTGTGGCAAAAAGCATGGGGCCATCTCAGGGCTGGTGCACTCGTAAGAAGAGGGAGAGATCCCAGAGTCCCCTTTCCACGCATGCGTGGAGGAAGGCCACGTGAGGACGCCACAGGAAGGGGGCCCTCTGCGAGCCAGGAAGGGAGGCCTCACCAGGCACCAAACCCTGTGGACCGAGATCTCAGACTCCAGCCTCCAGGACGTGTGTTGTTTAAACTGCCCGGGCTACGGTGCCTTGTTACGACGGCCCAAGCTGACCGTATGTGTGCACTTGTCCCCACGTGTGGCATATTTCATTCCAACTTGACTTAAAGAGGCAAACCTGGTTATAGTCCTCTTCTGTTTGCCATTTGTCCCTGACTTCCTATCTGCTCTTAAGATCAAATTCACAGCGTGGTCTTGAAGACCCAGAATGATGGAGCCCCCATTGGCCTCTCTGGCCTTGGATCACATGGCCACCGCTACTCTGACTTTGTTTCAGCTGCTTGAACATGCCAAACACCTTCCTGCCTCAGGTTCTTTGCACTTACTGGTCCCTCTTCCTAAAACACTTTCTCACTTTTTTCCCTGGCAGACTCCCACCTGTCCTTCATGTTCTAGGTTAGCCATGTTTTCTCCTTGCAAAAGTTATCCTGATCCCAAGCTGGGTCAGATTGCTCTGCTGGAAATTCTCAAACTACCTGCCTTTTCCTTCACTACACCCATCACAGTTGGAAGTAAATGAAATATTGCTGCCTATTGTCTACATTCTCCACTAGACTATGAACCCCCTGAGGGCAAGGGCTTGTCTTATTTTCCAATGGGACCGCAGTGTTCCTTGTGAATGAAAAGATGGATAGTTGGATGGATGGATAGATGGATGGATGGATGGATGGATGGGTAGGTGGGCATGTGGATGGGTGGGTGGATGGATGGATGGATACAGAGATGGGTGGGTGGATGGATGGATAGATGGATAAATGGGTGGATGGATACATGTTTGGGTGGGTGGATGGATGGATGGATGGTGGGTGGATAGACATATGGATGGATGGATGGATGGGTAGGTGGGCATGTGGATGGGTGGGTGGATGGATAGATAGATGGGTAGGTGGATGGATGGACAGGTGGGTGGATGGATGGATGGATGGATGGGTGGATGGGTGGATGGATGGGTGGGTGGATGGATGGATAGGTGGGCATGTGGATGGGTGGGTGGATGGATGGATGGATACATAGATGGGTGGATGGATGGATAGATGGATAAATGGGTGGATGGATACATGTTTGGATGGATGGATGGATGGATGGGTGCATGGGTGGATGGATGGGTAGATGGATGGATGGATGGACAGGTGGGTGGGTGGATGGATGGATGGTGGGTGGATATATGTTTGGGTGGATAGACATATGGATGGATGGATGGATGGGTAGGTGGGCATGTGGATGGGTGGGTGGATGGATGGATGGATACATAGATGGGTGGATGGATGGATAGATGGATAAATGGGTGGATGGATACATGTTTGGGTGGGTGGATGGATGGATGGATGGTGGGTGGATAGACATATGGATGGATGGATGGATAGATGGGTAGGTGGGCATGTGGATGGGTGGGTGGGTGGATGGATAGACAGGTAGGTGGATGGATGGACAGGTGGGTGGATGGATGGATAGATAGATAAGTGGATAGGCAGATTGGTGGATGGGTGGATGGATGATGGATGAATGGATCAATTTATGTACACGTGGATGTCAATCCCCAGTAAAAATATCTCCGACAGCAACAATTCTGCTTACAACTGTGTTATTACAAACATCTACTGAAACTTTGAGGTGTGTGAACACTTTGGGAGTGAGTCAGCACCCTGCAGTCTGCTGATTTTTAGGAAATGATCTCAGAATACATCTTTGAGGCTTTCATCGATGAGGCAAATGGTGGACTTCTTTAAATATTTATGTTTTTAAAGTGCTAGAGTTTGGAAACACCTAAAAAATATTGCTCACTGTGATGCATTGCCTTAGAAGGCCTAGTCGAGGCCTTCTAGCCACATGGAAAGATGAAAAGAAAGAATTTTTTGAAAATGCATGAAGGATGTTTCCCCGGCACCAGAGGGGGGACGGAGGAAGGCTCTGGTTCCTGGAGGCCGGGTGTGTGCACAGCTGGTACATCCAGGATGCTCCTCCGTGAGCTGCAAGGTCAGACGGGCAGAGGTGGGGGTGGGTCCCAAACACCGCACCCAGCTCACAAGGCACTGAATGTCCTGACCCTTGTGTAACTCCCAAAGGTCGTTTTCCACCCAGCCAACCCCTGTCCCCTGCTGTACCCCAGACAGACCCCGTATCTTTTAGCTTGTCCATCCGGGCTCTCCCCTCCAGGCCTCTGCACACACTGTTCCCTATGCTTCAAATGCCCTTCCTATCCCTTTCCACCCAACTAAGTCCTACTTATCCTGGGAGCCGTCAGCAGAAAGGTCGCTCCCTCCAGGAGGCCTTCCAAGATTTGCTCCCAACATATTACATCAGACTCTCCTTCCGCTGCCCTGTGGCCCCTGGCACCTTCCTTGTATGTTCGATTCACACTCCCAGAGAACCACCTGCTGCGTGCAGACGCGTGGGGGCACTGGGAGTGTGGCAGTGAGCAGGACAGGCTGCCCTGCCCCCAGGGATCGTTCCTCCTAAGTGGATTTTAAAGGAGGAGAACAAGCAAGCAGGCGGGGACCCAGCGACTTCGTCTCACCACGGACGTTGGCTGCTCCACACACGCTCATCCTTCAGTTCCTTGACGTCCCCCCTGCCCCCGACGTATGTGGGATCTGAGCTGCTGAGTGCGACACATCCACGCGGACTTCCTAGAGGCGGTGTCTCTGCTCCCGAAGAGGGGTGGCTGGACAGTCTCCACCACGAGCAGCGACTCAAACAGCACGTAGGACAGCACTTAGGACTGGCCCTGTCTCCCTTTGTAAAGTCTCTGTGCCCACCACCTGCCACCAAATCTAAAGGGCACTTGCTTCGTTCAAGGTTGGAGACAAAGCAGAAGCAGCTTCAGGACGTGTACGTCTTCAGGCACAAAGACAAATACCACACCTTTTAAAAAGAGCTGACAGCTCACAAAGAGTGGGGTAATGGCATAAAGACAGACACGGGGGCTGAAGAGACGAGCCCAGAAATGACCCTCGCATAGGCAATCAAATGAACTTCGACGGCGGGGCCGAGATCAGTCGGCGGGGAGGCGACGTGTTTGCAACAAACGGGGTGGGGGGAACCGGACGTCCCGATCCAACAGAGTGAACTCAGACCCTTGCTTTGCACCATATACAAACATTAACTCAAAACGGATCAAAGACCTAAATGTAAGACTCAAAACTATAGAACCCCTGGAAGAAAACACAGGGACAATCTTCATGATACAGAATTTGCAGTGATTTCTGGGATATAACATCCAAAGCTCAAGCTACAAGAGCAATAATGAATACACGGGACTATATAAAAATTGAAAACCTATGCAGCAAAGGAAACCATTGCTGGGATGAAAGGCGACCTACACAATGGGCAGCCCAAATATCTGACAAGGGATTAGTATGCAGCTTATATAAAGAAGCCTTACAAGTCAACAACACACACTCAAAAAAAAGCTGATTAAAACACGGGCAGAGGACTTGCTTGGACATTTCTCCAAACGGGATCTACAAATGGCCAATGAGTGTATGTATCACCTCACGTGTCCTATCAAAGCACAATCAGACATCACCTCACACCCACTGCGATGGCTGCCATCAGAACGCCGGAAGAGAGCAAGCGTTGGCGTGGAGGTGGACAAACCGGAACTTTGCGCACAGTTGGTGGCGATGCAGAACGGTGTGGCCGCCGGGGAACACGGTACGGCAGCTCCTCAAAAAATTAAAAACAGAATTACCCTACGATCCAGCAGCCCCACTTGTGGGTACGTCCCCAGAAGAACTGGAAGGAAGCGGGATCCCAAAGACATATTTGCACACCTTTGCTCATTCCAGTATTATTCACAAAAACCAAGAGGTGAACACAGCCCCGGTGTCTGTTGGAGAACGAATGGATACAGAAGACGTGGTCCATCCACACAATGGAATATTATTCAGCCTCAGAAAGGAAGTTCTGACGCCTGCTACAACACGGATGAGCCTGGAGGGGACATGACGCTCCGTGAAATGAGCCAGACACAAAAGGACAGACGCGGTATGATTCCACTTACAGGAGGTTCCTAAAGTCGGCAAACCGTTAGAAACAAAAGTAGAATCGTGCTGCCAGGAGCTGGGGGGAGAGGCAGAGAGGGTGTTGCTGTTCGGTGGGTGCAGAGTTTCTGTTTCGCAAGATGAAAAGTTCTAGAAACGTGATGCACGGTAACACGCACACAGGCGCTGCTACCTTGTACCGAGCAATGGTCAAGGTGGCAGATTCTGCGCTACATGTTTTCCACCACAACGAAAAGGAGCCGAAGGCTCTTCGAAAGGTGGGAATTTGTGGGAAAGGGTGGGTGCCTGGGGGTTGGGGCAGAGAGCAGAGCCGAGCAGAGGCGGGCAGGCAAGCCACTCACACGCTGGAACAGCTTCCAGGATGGAATGCGGACGTGGACGGGGCCCAATCCCGGGCCGTCCCCGGACTTGGCAATTTCGCTCAGGGAGCCAGGCCCGGATGAGGTTTAGTTAATGCAGGGCAGACACAGGTGGGCAGGGGAAGGAGCTGCAGGGATGAGGTGACCACGCGGGGGGAGGGAGAGCAAGGTCGGCAGAGGTGGGAAGTTACCAGCAGGTAGAGACAGGGACAGGTGGACACAGTTAGGGACCAAGGCCCGTCTCCACGTAAGAACTGAAAATCCCTCACTAACGCGTCTCGAAAGGGTTCTCTTCCCACAAACACCCTTGGTTTGCCAAGGGGTGGCGGTGCCATCCGGGAGCTACCGTGAACGTCCCCGCTAACGTGAGTTGGGACTTTGCACGGGCTCTTCCACGGCCAGGGGTTCCAGGAGGCTCGGGTGCCCGGCAGGCCAGGGGAACACGTTCTGGGCCAGAAGCCACGGACTCAGAGCAGCGCAGATCTCAGGGGCCTGCGGTGCCTCCTGGCCCCGCCTTGGTGCAAACCATTTTACAGACTGAACGGTGAAAATGGGGCTGTCGCTCAGTCTACGACTCTTCCCGATTCAGAAAATGGAGTGCTTGCGGTCAAGAGAGAAACTGGTAACCCCTTCACACGAGGATCATCAAAAGCGATCAGAAGGCACTCGGGACAGACGGAGGCAGGTAGGGCTCCCTCCAGGTGCTCTGGACCATTAGGCTCTTTAAAGACACAACTGTCCCTCCTCTCACTCACGGGAACTTTCCACTGTGAATTCTTTGGCATTCGATTGGTCACCGCACTTGTGAATCGTGCACAAAATGGGGGGCGGGGGGAAGCCACGGCTTTATTTATAGAAACCTCATTTTTTGCTATTCATCAAAAAAATAAACACAACCCACCTCACACTAAAAATATGCATCTGAAGATCAACAATGAGGCCATGTTTGGCCGACTCCGTAGAGAAGTGGAGATTTCAAACCGTAGGAATTTCTCACAGACGTTCTTAGAATAATCCAGGACACCGTGCCAGCAAGCTTTTTTTTTTTTTTTGTCATTAACATTTTAAGCAATGTGACACCTCCTCCCTGACTCTGAAACTGGAAAAAAAAAATCTTAACGCTCTGATATATTAGTACACGCTGTGTGACCTCTGCCAAGCTACTTAGCCTCTCTGAACTGCAGTCTCTTTGTAGGATGAGGATCTACCTTTCAGGGATGCGGTGAGGAGTAAACGAGGTAATCAACTCATCGTACAGTCCCGAATGCGAGAGAGATGTTCGGTAAGTGGTAGCGACAATCGTAGCGAACTCGGGGCGAGGATTTTTCTGTCACTGATTCCGATTCCACAAGTCAAGGGCTGTTTGCAGATGTGCTGGTCAGAGTCAGCCTCCCTTGGGACCACCAGGTTAAACCTCTCCCAGCAGCCCTGAATGACCGCTGAGATTGAAGGAAACCAGGGCACGCACAAGGAGGAGAGCCCTATTGCTGCGTGACATATGTTGGAGACAGAGCCACAGAGGGGCCCGTGGTTACCAGCCGTAGAAACCAGGGGAGCCGCACCATGTCCCGACGGGTTTTACTCGTGTTGAATCCGCCTGAGAGCTGGCCGGAGTGCTTGAAGCGCATGGCCCTGCTGTTCGGATGCGAGTGCCCCCACCCCCCACTTCCTAACTGTGCCACCTTCGCTGTTTCCTCATTTGTACCTGGGAAAGCAGCAGCGCCCTCCTTAGTAAGGTTCAGTGACAAGTGAGGACACGCACAGCGTCTGGGGGACAGTCACGCACAAGGAATCCCAGCCGTTATAATTATCGATAGTGAGAGCATTCTGTAATCTTTCCGCTTAACTGTGCTCCACACCACGTCTGTTTTATTTACCACCTCCAACTTCACATTGAGCCCAAACTAGGCGCTCAACAAATATCTCTCAACAAGGCAGGAACACACCTTGCCATCACAGACATGGAGTCTAGTGAGGTGGGGGTGATGATCACACCCACTGGAAGACCTGGGGGCTTCGAGGGGCACTGGGGGGGCTGCTGAGGAGCTCCCATGGATGGCGTAGGTGTTAGGAGGGAGAACTCTTCCTTGTGGAGCACCCATGGTGAGCACTTAGGCTGTTTCCAGTTGTTCACTGTTCCATGTGAAACCTTCATTGCTCACCTCCTGCTCAGTCAGTTCCTTAGGATACATTTCTGGAATTAGAGTGACTGGATCAAGTGTAAACATCTGTTCCTTTCACTTCCTCACCTGCCACCCATCATCCATGATCCATCCATCTATCTGTCCATCCATCCATCCATCCAACCATCCACCCATCCATCCAAACATCTATCCATCCATTCATCTAAACATCCATCCATCCATCCATCCATCCATATTTCTGTCCATCCAAATGTATGTCCATCCATCCATCAATCTGTCCATCCATCCATCCATCCATCCATTCCTCCATCCAAACATCCATCCAAACAACCATCCATCCATCCATCCATCCATCCATCCATCCATCCATATGTCTATCCATCCAAACATATGTCCATCCATCCATCCATCCATCCATCCATCCATCAATCCACCCAAACATCTATCCATCCATTCATCTAAACATCCATCCATCCATCCATCCATCCATCCATCCATATGTCTGTCCATCCAAATGTATGTCCATCCATCCATCCATCCATTCCTCCATCCAAACATCCATCCATCCATCCATATGTCTATCCATCCAAACATATGTCCGTCCATCCATCCATCCAAACATACATCTATCCAACCAAACATCTATCCATTCATTCATCCAAATATCCAAACATCCATCCATCCATCCACCCACCCACCCATATGTCTATCTATCCAAACATATGTCTGTCCATCCATTCTTCCATCCAAACATCCATACACCCATCCACTCATCCAAGCATCCATCCATCTATCCATCCACTCACTCATCTATCCACCCAAACATCCATCCGTCCATCCCCCAACTACTTCTTAAGCCCCCACCCTGTGTCAACCCTGGAGAGAGAGGTGAGCGAAGCTGGCTGACCACTACCCCTCCAGGGTGTGGCAAGTTCCTCAAAGCCTGGGGAGGGTACAGACGGGAAGGCTCTTCACACAAGAGCACCTGGCACACAGCAGGTCCACAAGAAATCTGTGGGGAATGAATGGCTACACACTGCCAAGTTGCCCTGAGGTGCAGGTGCTGGGACGTGTCAGAGTCAAGAGCTGCCTGTGGAGGAGCGTTTCCTCCGTGGGCTCAGCCCTCAGAGCGCCGATAAACATGGCCAATTTGATGGGCCAAAGGGCATCTTGGACACCGCGGTCTGCATTTCTCTGTCTTTTCTAGCTGTTTAGCCTTTTGGGGTAAATCACCTATTTCCGTCTCAGCTAGTTTTCCTATCAGCCCGCGGGTGAGCTGATCACGGCATGCCTGGCTTATCCCCGGCTTCAGGGCGCTCCCTTTTCGGGGGTCCCTCTTCCACATGCTGACGTTGGCTCTTGGCTCAAAACAGATATTTCTAATCCCGTGACCAAGGTGCCCTTTCTGGGTTTTGTTTTAAAGATGTGTGAGTGGGCAGAGTTGGCGAACGCTACGAAATGCATATTCTAGTATTAAGTCAAGTCGATCACACGGTCGTGGACCGCAGACAGGCCACGACCTGCCCCACCTCTGCCTGTATCTCCTGTGCCGGGCAGTGCTCCCCACCGAGGGGGGAAGGGTACTTCCGTGCCTTGAGTCCGGACTGGCCTGTGACTCAGTTTGGTCAACAGAATGCGGCAAAGCAACAGGCTTCGTGAGGCCTTGCGTGCCTCAGGTCTTTATCGTGGACCCTCCGTGGGTCTGGGAACTAGCCCGGGCCAGCCCGCTGGAGGACAAGAGGCACCTTATGCCATCGCCCCAGCCCACGGCCCGTTTGCTACCGGTAAGAATGGCCACCCTCCACCAGCCAAGCGCAGCGAGCTGTCAGCTGGCCGTAGATGCGTGAGTCCAGCCAAGCCGGGCCCTAGTCGGTCCCCTGGCCCCTGACGAGCAGTATCACCCAGCTGTGGTTTGAAGCCACCAAGTGCGGGGACATTTACTGTGCAGCCATAGGTAACTATACAAAGGCTTCTCTCCTTTGTCCTGTTTAGCAGGAGCCGATTTCTACAGAGCCGCCCTGGCAATCACGGGCTGAGCCCGCATCTGTGACCGCGGCCAATCCTTCCACCGTCCTGCTGAGTCGCCAAAGCCTCAGCAAGGGTGACCAGGCACTCTGTCAGAGCCGGCTACCTGAGACCTTATGCAATGTGAGGCTCATTTGGAAACGTCTGACTGCCTCCAAACACAATACCACAGTCGGTGTGTGGGAGACGGTGTGGTCTCCACATGAGCCCACGGGCCCCGGGTGGGCGGGCAAAACGTCCTGGGTACGGGCACCCCAGAGGCGCAGGCCAGCCGAGGCCACCTTCTGACCGGGTGGGGCCCAGAGACAGAGGGCTCCAGTCCGCAGGTGGTCATGGAATCTAAGCCGAATGAAGCCCTCAGATGCTGCCGCCCCTGGAGTTGGCTACGGTGGATTTCGAGCACGTCCGCAAATTCTTTGAGACGCCGCCATCCAGAAAGGAGCTCATCCTCCTCCCCTTGGGTGGGCCGGACTCCGCCCTTGCTTCCGACAAACAGAACAGGTGGACGGGACGGTGTGGGACTCAGGAAGCCAGGTCGTGAAGGGCTTCTCCGGGCCTTCCTCGCTTTCTCCCAGACCACCCACTCCGGGGGAAACCCGTCCACGTGGCGAACAACTGGGGCCTCCCCCCGGCAGCCGTGCGGGTCCGCCATCTTGGTGGCAGGTCCTCCGGTCCTGGGCGAGCCTTCAGATGAGGCAGCGCCCGCTGACACCTCAGCCACAGCCTCCCGAGAGACCCCCGACTCAGAATCGCCCAGCCAAGCCATCCCGACTTTCCGGCCCACAGAAGGGAATGGCGATAACAAATGTAGCTTTTTTGAGCGACTGGGTTTGGAGGTAGTTTACGCAGCGCGAGATAACCAATACACCTGTCCCAGCGAGAGCTCCTCCTTGTGAGTTTCCATCTTCCGTGAGCTCCGACGTCCCGCTAGCACGGTCTCAGTTTACTGGGTGCTCTGCCTAAGGCGCACTAGTGGCGTGGCCGGGAGCAAGCCTGGGTTTCTCAGACCAGTGCTGTGCCTGAAAAGCAGGAGGTCTCTGAGCACGCTTCTTCTACAGATCACCGAGGGAGAAGCCCCCCAGAAGATACCCAACACCTGTTCCAGCTGTCCTGGCATTGTCCCAGCAATCCCTGTCCTGGGCAGGGATTGCTAGCTAATGCTCAGCAGGGGGTTCGGGGCCCCGAGTGAGACGACACGCTGTGATTCCAACGGTGGGCGGTGGGAGTCGGGCTCGGCAGGGACGCTTCCCTGCAGGGCTGCTCAGGTGGCTTCGAGCAGGGGTGGGTTTGGACCCCATCCTCTCCTGGCTTTGCAACAGGGGGTGCACCCCTGCCACCCCCCTCTCCCCCCCCCCACAGGATATGTGACCGATTCCTTGAGTTTCCGCTAACTGAATACGCATGCGGCCAGGCCCCACCCTCTTCCTCACCCCCAAGGGAAACCATTGTCCGGATTCCTGTCTCCACAGATTCACGGAGCGCGTTTTGGTCTGTTGTATAAACAGGATCATAGCACGCACACCCTTTTGTGTCTGGCCTTCCTTGTCCATCCCGGTCTTGGTGACTCTTCCCTGACCGACCCCCCCCCCCCCCCCACGGTGCGCACAGCTCCACGGTTGTCCATCCATCCCAGTGCCGGAGGGCGTCTGGGGAGCGCCCGGTTTGGGGCCGGCACGACCGGGGAATGTCCACACGCAGCTTCGGATGAACAGGCAGATGCGTTCAGTTGAGTGGCTTTGCTGGGCCACGAGGTGCACATTTGTTCAACGGTAGCGAATACCAGCCATCGGTCTTCCGGAGGACCAGCGAACACTCCCAGGGGCAGCGCGGGAGGCTCCCGGGTCCTCTATTTTCCACGCTTCGCCATTTAGCCCCTTGGGTGGACGGGCGTGGGTCCCGAACTGCAGTTTCGCTCTGTTTCCCGATGGCTAACGGACGCGTGCCTTCCACACGCTTAGCGAGCTCCTTCTTTGAAAACGCTTTTGAGGGGCACCTGCGTGGCTCAGTCGGTCGATCGACTCTTGGTTCCAGCCCAGGCCACGGTCTCACAGTCCGTGGGTTCGAGCCCTGAGCTGGGCTCTGCGCTGACAGCACGGATCCTACTCGGGATTCTCTCTCTCTCCCTCCCCCTCTCGCAGGCCTCTCTCTCTCTCTCTCTCTCTCAATCAAGGACTCAGCGATGAGCTCCCCCTGCAAGCAGGTGACCCACGTCACTTCCTTCCTCTAAGAGGGCTCCAAACACACGAATGAAACCACTAGCTAATCTGGGGTCTCAGGACGACCTCCGGGCTCACAGTTTCTCCACAGACACACCGTGTGTGGCTACAACCCGCTTGAACGTCTCTACCCGACGAATCAGTTCCCAGAATCACAGGTATAGATTTTCCCCGAGAAGATCCCGCCCCCACAGGGGTTTCCCCGTAAGTGTCTTCCCGGGACTTTGTTTTGGCAGAGGTGAGCATCTGGTGGCAGCCGACTCAGAGCCTTTCCAGAACCACGCAGGCCACGCTGTGTGGAGGGCACACGGGGGCTCCCTGCCCTCGTCCCTGAGGACACCCTCAGCCCTGTTATCGGACACTCCCTCGGCAGTCTCCGAGCAGACACGGGAGAGCCGGGCGCCACGATCCCCACTTAACACGGCAGGGCAGGGACTCTAGCCTCCTGACGCCCAGTGACCCACGTGGATCCCCGGCCAATCAGCAGCGGGAAAAAAACCACACCTGCCACGCGCCCCGTGTTAGGTGCTAAGGAGTCAGGATGCACAAGAGGTGCGATGGTCCCTGGCCCCCTGGCATTTAGCCGGCGGAGGAGGGGCGCACAGCAAAGCAGCCCGAGAAGTAAAAGGCCGCGATGATTCTCAGACACCGTCGGGGGCAGACGGAAAGGGCGGGAACACTTCGGCCAAGCGTGTGGCAGTTTCCTGAGCAGACACCTTCTCTCCTAGGAGCCGGTAGTCCGACCGTGGGCGTTTGCTGGAGACATGGGAACAGACGTCCACAAAAAGCGTCGTTTCCTGCAGCTTCCTTCACGACGGCCCCAAACTGGAAACAACCAACCTTTCCAGGAGGACGGCCACACAGACGGTGCTCCGTCCACACAATGGGATGAGGTCAGCGACGAACCCAGCACTGGCGTGAGCAAAACGTTCCGGTGAGCACCAGAGGCTGAACTTGGGACAGCTCCCACCGCTGGTTTTCATGATAAGACGGGTAGAACTTTCCCATGGCGAGGAGGCGGGGGACGGAGGGGGAACGGGCACGCGGCCACTCTCCGGGGCCGAGAGGAATAGCCCGTATCTTCACGTGATGTCAGGTCACACGGGTGTATGGATTGGTGTTAAAACTGATGGAAGTGTGCACTGAAACCTGGGCATCTTACTGTGTGTGAACTACCCTCCCAACTAACATTTTTTTTTAATGTTTCCTTATTTTGGAGAGACAGAGACACGGCACGAGTGGGGGAGGGGCAGAGAGCGAGGGAGACCCAGAATCCGAAGCAGGCTCCAGGCTCATCAGCGCAGAGCCCGACACGGGGCTCGAACTCACGGACCGCGAGATCGTGACCTGAGCCGAAGTCGGACGCTCAGGCCGACTGAACCACCCAGCTGCCCCTGAATTATACCCCAATTTAAAACATTGGATTAGGAAGTAGGACAGGCCTGCAAAGTAGGGCAGGACCGATGTGGGCGGGGAGTGGACGCTCCCAGGGTGTGGGGTGGATAGGATGGTCTCTAAGGCAAGAAGATGAGAAGCAGGCAGAGGGAGACTGCTCCAGGGGAGGGCACTGCAGGTGCAAAGGTCCTGTGGCTGCCGTCTGCGGGAGGCTGGGGAGAGCCCTTCCTGAGCCCCGAGGGTTTCATTTCACGACCCTCTGGTCTGCTGTGACCAGCAGGCCTGGCTTCTCGGCCTGCCGGGGCCCTGGGCTCCCTCCGGGCTCCCCGTTGGCTCCACTCTCGGCTTCCTTTATTTTTTCGTTTCACCCTGGTATTAATTACTGCTCTTTTCTTGTATCGTATCCGCATGTCTAAGCGGACGGTAATCTCTTACTTGGGGGGTAGGAGGAAACGCCTGGTATTTTTTCTACAAATATAAAGTGAATTAAACATAACATGTAAGCCAGCCCAGGCATGCTTTGGGAACCTTCCACATTGTCCTCGTGGGCACAGCAAACTCACGCAGATTCAACTACACCACCTGTCCCTCCCTCCAAGAAAAGAAGAGTGAGAAAAGCAGACCCTTAAACCCTGCAGGGGGGTCCACCCACCCCCACGGCCAGGGAGCGGAGTCCCCGGGGAGCCTACGGGGGGGGGGGGGACGGGGTGGGTGAACCCACCGTGCCTGGTTCAGGTCTCACGCCTGGCATCTCCCACCGGCCGGCTTGGAGGTGTCGCCCGCTCCGCAGGGACCCCGGCCTTCAGGGAGCTGCGTGTGTTCTCCACACCTCACTGCCCTCCAAACTGCAGCTGAGAACTTCATCGGGCCCTCAGGCGAAGACACGGGTGTCTCCTCCAAGGTGGCAGGAAACACGGGTGTTGCTGGACCAATCTTTCTCTTTTGAAATGTTTTTATTTTATTTTTTTAATTTTTTATTGTGTTTTATTTATTTACTTTTTTTTTTTTTGAGAGAGAGAGAGACAGAGAGCAAGCTGGGGAGAGGCAGAGAGAGAGAGAGAGAGAGAGAGAGAGAGAGAGAGAGAGGCAGAATCCAAAGGAGGCTCCAGGCTCTGAGCCATCAGCACAGAGCCCGACGCGGGACTCGAAGCCACAAACAAACCACGAGAACGAGACCTGAGCCACCTGAGCCATCCGGGTGCCCCCGTGCTGGACCAATCTTAAAGGCGGGGGTCCACAGCGGCTTTCCAAAGGGACTTTCGGGGCTCACGATCCTTAGACACCGACCTTCTCCTTACATTCAAGAGGAAAGGACAGAGGAGGATTTGCAGTAAAAACACACATGAGCTCTAGTCCCCTCTCTGCCACAAACCGCTGTGCGACCTTAGGAATATCGCTCCACCTCTCTGAGCCACAGTTTCCTTCTGTTCCCGGGAAAGTGAGGGGGTTGGCCCTGGCTTTCTCATTCGGGGGTCTCTGGAGGGGACCCGGAACATTCATTAGCTTTTTTAAGGGCAGCAAAGCACCTGCTCCAATGACTCCTTGTTAAAATCAATGTCGCAATTACTCAAAGATTTCCCCTTGACGTGTAGGTCGGGGAGTCTCTGTGAGTAAATGGGGTGGTGGGTTGTGGTCGAGCCTCCATTTATCGCGTTGCATCTGGCCACGCCTGGAGGTCTGGCCCAGAGAGGGCTCCAATTGTTTGTGTTCTTAGCCGCAGATCGTGTAACTTACAGCTACGGTGGACTGTTGGTGGTGTCGGTGGCGTAAGGGACACGGAAGTTACGGCACCACGCGGGAGCCCACGTACGGCAATCATTCAGGAAATGCGGCCAAGATGCTTTCCTAAGCCGATGGCTCTGATTTAAAACTTCCCGTGGCCCGGGAAGAGGCCCCTGACACTTCGAATCCCAGCGTCAAGGGCGAGGCCGGTAACCGTCCGGCGGAGAAGCCACACGGTGCCTCGGCCAGCCGGGCGGGCAAGGTCGGCATCACGGGGACGGGCCACTTGCGTGGCGGCCACGTGCCCCACGCGACGGCACGCACTTCTCCCTGTGGTCCTCCTCCCGAACGCACAGCCCCCGTCTGGGCCTGAGAAACAAGACCCAGCTGAGGGACAGTCCACAAAATAACTGCATCGTGCTCCCCAAAATGGAGCACGAAGAGGGGGACAGCGCTCCCGCCCCAGAGGCTGTGTGTGCCGGGACCTCGGGGATCAGGGAGGAGGGGACAGGGCAGCAAGGCCGGAGAGGCCGTGGGTCGAGAGCCGGGCGGGAGCAGCGACTCTGGAGGCAGGCGGCCCCACCTGTGGGGGCCGGGGGAGCCACCCCGAGGGGCCAGCCAGGCAGGGCGGGAGGTGGTGTGGAGGCCGCGGGGGGAACGGGGGCGGGCTGTCCGGACTTGGAGAGCCGCGGGCAGGTTTGAGATGCGCTGTGCGAGGTGGTGGGCTTTGTGACCTCCGTTCCGGCCCCCGCTGCTCACCGTCCAGGAAACACGATGCGATAAAAATTATGCCGCTCACGCCTCCTCCCCAACAGCTCACGTCAAAAGCTCCGTTTCCACCACAAACGGCGCGTTCAGACGTTCGCACTGAGGTGCCATTCAAAAGCATCAAAAGTCATTATACAAAAAAAAAAAAAAGTCATTATATGCCAGAGGCCGGACGTGGGCAGAAATAATCCCGGTCGAGTGTCGAAGGGAAAGGATTACATCTTGAGCGTCACGGGTGGTGTTCGCACACGACGCCCAAAGGCAAACAGGGGTGCAGCTGGAAACGGGGGCTTTCTCTGCTGACACGGGCAGGTGGGGGGTGGAGGTACGTCCGGGGCCTGATGTGTGGGAACCCGGAGCCCAGCCCGACGGCCAAGACGGGCCCCGAGGGGAGCCAGGCGTCCCCCTGGGGAGAGGAGACCACGCTGAGTTACCAGGCAGAGCCTCCGCGGCCCACGCAGGCCCCTCCGAGAGCTAAATGCGTGAAAGTGGTAATTTCTCTGCATAATGGCCACGTGACCCTTGTCAAATGGATTTCCGAGGTTGGAAGGCTTTTAACGCTTCATCACGCAGCGTGAAAACCCCAACACTGCTCCCAAAGCTGAGGGCTGAGGGCGGGGACAGCCGCTGAGGGGTGCCTGGCAGCGACTGGAGAGATGAAGATCTCTCTAGCCACACCTGGCCCCCGGCCAGCCGGGCCCCTGCAGCAAGGCGCCCACGGAGCGCTGTCTTCTTCCAGTCCTCCTCCAGCTGTCCCCCCCCCCCCCGATTCTGTCTGAGTGTCAGGGTCCCCCCGGCAGAGTCGGGTATGGTTGTCCACCTGACTGATTCCAGGGCACGCTCGGCCATGGGAGGGCGGGCACATTACTTGCTCTCTCTGTGCCTCAGTTTCCTCATTTTTCAAAAGGGACTCATACTATTCCCAAACGTAATGAGTATGAAAGAAGGTGACGTGTGTACAGGGCTTACCGTAGGCCAGGGAGGGGACACGTTGGCAAAACCTGTCAGCTACCATCTATCCATCCATCCACTCCCACATCCATCCATCCATCCATCCATCCATCCATCTATCCATCCATCCATCTCTCTCTCCATCCATCCATCCATCCATCCATTCCCACATCCATCCATCCATCCATCCATTCATCCATCCATCCATCCATCCATCTCTCCATCCATCCATCCATCCATTCCCACATCCATCCATCCATCCATCCATCCATCCATCCACTCCCACATCCATCCATCCATCCATCCATCCATCCATCCATCCATTCATCCATCCATCCACTTACACACCCACCCATCCATCCACTGAATCCAGTCTGGTATGAGTTGAACCCTTCCTTCCCCCCTCCCCCCAGGCAGCACCTCAGAGGTAAGGGGGGGTGGGGTTGCCAGTACGGACCATACTCTGCACACACAGCTAACAGACAGCTTAGCCAACATCAAGAAGCTTCCACAAATGAAATCACGATGAAAACCTACATGGGCTGTAAACTCTGTGAGCTCAAGGACTAGTTATCCTGTTATCCAGCCCCTGGCACTGTAATTGGCCCACAGAAAGAGGGTCATCTAATATCTGTTCAAGTTGAATTGAATTGCGCATCAAACTGCAGTGGTACAAGACAAGACAGTGTCTTGAGACAGTGTCCTCAATTAGTCACATCACAGAACAGAAGAGAAACTCTTTGTATGTCCGAGTGCATCAGAGAAACATTATTGAGAAAGTGAAGACAACCTATAGGATGGGAGAAAATATTTGCAAATCACATAACTGGTAAGGGTTTAACATCCAAAATATATAAACAGCTCCTACAATTCAACAACCAAAAGACAAACAACCCATAGAAAAGCAGGTAAGGGAATGGAAGAGATAAATAAAGAGGACGTACAAATAGCCAATAAACACACAAAAAGATGCATAACGTCATTAGGCATCAGGCCAACACATATCAAAAGCACAATGAGATACCATTTCGCATCTATTGGATGGCTGCAATTTAAAAAAGAAACGCAGGGAGGCGTCTGTGTGGCTCAGTCGGTTGAGCGTCGGACTTCAGCTCGGGTCATGATCTCACAGTTCGTGGGTTCGAACCCCTGCATCAGGCTCAGCGCTGACAGCACAGAGCCTGCTTGGGATTCTCTCTCTCCCTCTCTCCCGCTTGCGGGCTCTCTCATGCTCTCACTCTCTCTCAAAATAAATCTAAAAACTTAAAAATAAATAAAAATAGGGGCGCCTGGGTGGCGCAGTCGGTTAAGCGTCCGACTTCAGCCAGGTCACGATCTCGCGGTCCGTGAGTTCGAGCCCCGCGTCAGGCTCTGGGCTGATGGCTCGGAGCCTGGAGCCTGTTTCCAATTCTGTGTCTCCCTCTCTCTCTGCCCCTCCCCCGTTCATGCTCTGTCTCTCTCTGTCCCAAAAATAAATAAAAAACGTTGAAAAAAAAATTTTTTTTTAAATAAATAAAAATAAAATTAGAGATAAGATCTAGCCATTTCACTTCTCGGTGTTAGTCCAAAAAAACGGAAGACGGGACTCAAACACGCATCTGTACGCAAATTCCAGTGCAATACCATTCACAACGGCCAGAAGGTGGAAATAATTGAAGGGTCCACTGACAGACGAACGGAGGAACGAAATGTGGTGCTTCTGTAGGATGGACTGTCACTCAGCCACACGACAAAACGGAACTGACACCTGCTAGGACATGGACCCACCGCGACATACACGCGAAGAGGAACGTGCCAGATGCCGAAGGACAACGTGGCGCGATTCTGCTCATACGGAGCGTCTAGAATACTCAAATTCAGAGAGGCCAGAAAGAGACCAGAGATTCGGGGCTGGGGCGGGGGGTGAAGCAGGCACACAGCTTCTGTTCAGGACGAGAAAACAAAGTTCTGGAAACAGTGGTGACGGCTGGGCAATGCGGTGAATGCAATTAATGCCCGTGAACGGTGCCCGGAAAATGATCGCAATGCTATGCATATTTAGCCTCAGTTTACAGAACAAAACCAAAAACTCCCAATGCAATTCCATCACCTACCACCCCCCTCTGCCCCAGAACAAAAACGCTTCGGTTTTTCCTGCCCCCAAAATCATGGCGCTGGCCTTGAGTCTTCTCTACCGTCACCCCCACATCCGACGTGCGCCCAGTTCCCGTCGGCTCTGGGCTCAACACGCACCAGGAATCTGACCTCCGCCTCTGTCCCGACCCACGTCTCCAGCACCCGGTACCCGGATTCCTGCAAGAGCCTCGGGACCAGCATCTGGCCTCCCCCTCGGCCTGCCCCCCTTGGAAGCAGCCAGAGGGGTCCTGCCCACCCCGAAGTCATCTCCCGTCCCCTCCCGCTCCAGACCCCCGCGGGGTTAGGTGGCCAGTGGCCCGTCGCAGTCGGGACTGCCCCTTCCTGCTCTACTCGTCTTCACGGGACATACTACAGCCAACACATTAGATACGTCATCCTTCCACGTGGTCCAGAAAGCTCCACAAGGCCATGCCTGTGTCCGCCATGCCCCCCGAGCCCCCAGGACACAGTGTCGGGCACCCAGAAGGCGCTCTACGACTGTTGGCTGAGCAGGCGAGGGAAGGCTTCGGGAGACAACAGGGAGATTCTAACGCACGGCCAAGGGTGCCTTGGGATTCAGATCCTGCCTCTTGCACTTACTAATCAGCCGTTTGACCTGGAGTGGCCTCTCTGTGCCTCAGTTCCCCCATCTGTAAGTGGGGCATCAACAGGGTCCCCCTCACAGAGTGAGTGACACGGTGACAGTGCGGGAAAGGACTTCCACATCCCCACAGGCGAGGGGGGGACCGTTCGGCCAACGCCAGCTGCCTTTTCCCTCCTCCTCTTTCCTTCTTCCCTCCCCTCCCGCCTCCCTCTGGGCCCAGGCTGCCATCCGTGTAGACAAGGCTCATGGAACATCTCAGCAGGGTTTTGAGGCACGCCCAGGAGTGAGCTGGGCAGACACATTCCCGTGGAGGGATATGCCCACTCCCGACCCGCCCGAACTCCACCAGCCCTTATGGGATCAATAAATCATGAGGGAGCTGGTAAAGGAGGCCGAGGGGAAGTGGCGTCTATGGAAATCGATTGTTCCAGGGAGGACGAGCTGGTCCCAGAACGCCAGGCACGATTTCACACCTGGGTCGGACGCACGGGCTCGGAGCTGGTGGTCGTGCTGGTGGCCAGGAGCGTGACAACAACCCGGCCCTCGTGCAGAGCGGGGACACCGCGCAGGGAGGCTACGGGCTCAAGCCAGGCCCACGGCAACCCGCTGGGCTGGCAGCTAAGGCCCAGAGCGGTGGCGACGTTGGCCAAAGTCACACGGCTGCAGGCAGCAGGGCGGGGGTGCGGACTGAGCTCCAGACTGCGCAGCACCGCAATGACTCCCAGGTCGGACAAAGTGGGGTTCACCCGGAGTGCCAGTGGCGGCCTCTGGGTCGTCGTTACACCAAGACAGCTCGAGGGGGTGGCGTGATCCTAGAAGGGCTTGTCCCCGAGTTTCCCGCACGGGGACAAGGCACCCAGGAGCAATTCCAGGAATGGGGGTGGGGGCGCCCGCCCTGCGGTCTTACACCCCTGAGCCTTGAAGCCCAGAGCAGAGGGAGCGGGGGGACCCTCCCTCCACATGAGCCCGGATGCCGGTGAGGCGTCCGCAGAGCTGCGTCCGTGCTTATGTCCCGGAGCCGATCCACCAGAGCTCCCTCGAGCCGCAGCGCTGAGATAGGGCTCCCCAGCCTCGCCCCGCATTTAAAGACTGATAGAGACCAAAGTGCGGGCCTGAGCTAGTACCCCCCTTGTGGGTGATTCTGCCTACGGTGGGTGGGGCAGGGGGCAGCCAAAGCCTCGCAGGAGCGGGCGCTAGGCTTGGAGCCAGCAGGTGCTAATCTTGTGGTCTCAGTTTCTTTGTCTGTGCAATGGGGACGACCGTGTTCCCACCGTACAGGCTGGGGTGGAGGACGGAACGTGTGAAGTGCTGAATTCCGTGCCCACGTTGAGGTGAGAGCTTGGCTGGATGTTCACAAATGCGGGGTCCGGGGCTCCCGTGACCAGCCGCTTGCAGAACGGGTCACGTCTAGAACGTGAGCTCCAGGAGGCCCCTGGACCGGGCAGGCCAGCCCGGCCAGGAGTCCCCTTCCCTCCTGCCCCCGGCTCCGGCCAGCAGGGTCCCTCTCTCTTCCTCCTGGGCCCTTCCTGTGGTGAGTATACAGTGGTACTTCTAGAAAGACACCACATGGGGCTGTTGAAGGAGCAGCCGTCAGGAGAAGTTTCTCCACGGGAATCCACAAGGAAAGAAGGGGGGTGGGTGGGAGGAAGAGACCGGAGAAGGAATAAAACGGGGCGGGGGGGGGGTGCTTTCCAGCTACAGTCAGCAGCTCCCCGCTGGAGGTCGTGTCCCCATCGCAGGGCCCACAATCCTAACCCGCCATCGGCTCCGGGAGGGTGGGACTCAGCTCTGCAAGGAAATAAAAAAACCGAGTGCGCGTAGCCCCTGTCACTGTCCCGCTCGCTCTGAGGCTTGTTTAATAACCTCTGAACTGGGAGGGAAAATCACCCAGGAAACACTGCTCGGGTCATTTATTTTAAAATTATTGGTATAAAAATATCCAGGGTTGTGATTTATGTGCAGGGAGGGGCCCAGGAAGTCAGGGACTCCCCCCTCCCAACTCCAGTCAAACCTCATTTGTCTCCCCCCCCCACTCCCCTCCCCTCGCTGCTCCTCTGCAGTTTCCATTATGACTTCAAGTCACAGGAGTTACTTTACATCGCAAATAAATCTCCAGAAGAGCACGGAAATATTATGTGTATTAATAGCGCCTGTAAAAACATCCGAAAACCTTCCGTCCGCCGCGGCCGGGAGATGCTCTCCCGGGACCCGGGACGCGCGGCCCGCCTCGCAGATCCTGTCCCCAGCCCAGCCCGGCCTGGCCTCCGGGGGTCTGCCTGCCGTCTGTCTGTCTGTGGGTGACCCCGGTGACCGGCGGCCGCCAAAGCCTTCCCGCCACCCCCCCACCCCGGCCCCTGGCAGCACGGGGTGGGTCCCCACCACCGGAGACAGGGACCCCCCCCCATCTCCGGCCCCTCGTGCGCCCCTCAGTCCCGGGGCAGCGGCCGTCCCAGGGCATCCCCGACGCCAATGACGCCTGGCCACGGTCCCTCACCGCTCCCCGCCCCCACCCCGGCCCCTGGATACTCACGGGCTGCGGGGGCTTCCTTGGGGGACAGCCCCTCGAGGCCGATGTCACCCTCCAGCATGGCGCGGCTGGCTGCCCGGTTCGGTGCTCCTCGACCGACCGCAGCGCGGCCAGGAGAGGGGGCGACGAGGTCACCCCCGAAGGTCTCCGGCGGCTCCGAGGGCCGAGGGCCGGGGTCGAGCCCCGCTCGGGAGGGGACGGTCCCCCTCCTCTTCCTCCTCCTCCTCCTCCTCCCAGACGCAGGACGCGAAGCCGCGCGCGCCCAGAGCCAAACTTGGCCGCCCTCGCGCACCGCCGCGCCGCTCCTCCCCCTCGGCCTTTTGGGCTGGGGGTCCTGGCCGGCCTCCCCGCCCCCGGGGCTACCTGCGGACGCCGCCCTCGCCCCGCCCCGCGCTGAGCGCGACGCCCCGGCCGCCACCCGGACACCGCGCGCGCGGGCGCGGGCGCGGGACTCTGGGGAAGGGCAGCGGCGCCCGGCCCGCCCCCGGCCTCCCGCTCCCCCGGGTGCGTCCCCACCCGCCCCGGGCCGTCCTGTCAGTCGGGGCGGCCAGGGCGGCCCTCAGGGGGGCCCCCAGGGAAGGGGTGCTGGCGGGGGGAGGGGCAGATTGCGTGGCTGGCCCGGTCGGGTGGAGAGTCCTCCGCCCCCTCCCCCAGGCGGCAGGACCCCGGTACATCACTCCAGCAATGCCTCCTAGGAGGAGGAGGAGGGAAGCGCAGGGCTGGGCCGGGCATGCGGAGGTTGCGGGGGACAAGCGCTTGGCCTGAACTTGAACCTCGGCACAGGCAGAACTCAGGCGTCTGGGCAAAGTGGAACTGTTCCCAGTTGGAGGGACGGCTGTCTAAGGACTCTGGCATAGCAAGGCAAGGAGAACCTGGCTGGAGGCGCTGGGGAGGGGGCCCTTCTGACCCACATCCTCGGGGGCTGGGGGCTGGGCTGGAGGGGGGGGGGCACTCTGCAGCCCCACTCCTGCTTAGAGAGCAACGTCTGACCAGTGCAGCACCGATCCAGGCACCAGAGAGCGCTCGGAGAGTCACAGGCAAGGCGCCTCCTGTGGCCGCAAACCCCACATCCCTGACACCTCCAGATAAATACAATAAATTCCGAGGCCGAACTGCCCTAAACAAAACGTTAAGCTGCTCCCTGACCACAGCACGGGTGGTGATGGGACCGGGGCATTCTGCCTGGCCTCGCGAAAGGTCATCCCACACTGCCTGCAGCCGGAGGAGGAGGAAGGCTGGTGCCAGGAGCCAGCCCACGCCAGGGACCCCTGGACCACCCGCCAGCTACACCAGCCACTATCGGCTTCGGGGGGCGCCACGTGAAGACAGACCCAACCGGCCCCTGGAGCCAGACCTTGGGCACGTGCAGGGGATCCGTGCGTCCTGAGGATAACCAGTCCCCTCCATCCCCACTGGCCTGCTGGCGTTGGTACCCGAGTGCGCTGTCGTGGGCGGAGATGCTCACTGGTAACAGCAAACCACAAAGAAACGTCTCCGGCCAACGTTCTCCCCTGCCCCCCATCCCAAGTGCTATATTCGGAGAGGAGAGTCAAGCCTTCCTCCTCCCTGCCGGTCAGGGAGAAAGGTCACCGGCTGTCGCCTTTAGCATTCATCTTGTTTTCAGTCTGGACTAAGGATCTGGGAGACCAGGCACCCGGTGGGATTGATTCCTTGTCGGCTGTGGGTGAAGGCTGACCGGTGAAGGCTCCGTAAGGAGCCCCGAGATGTGTGCTGTGTGCCCCAGATGCCCGCCCCGGGAGGGCAGAGGACGCTGGATGGAAATCAAGTGGCCGGGGCCACAGGAACGGCACCGAGCTTTTCCATCTGACCCAAACCCGTGTGGTGCAGGAATGGAGATAAAAACTCATTTTTCTTGGAAGAGTCTGATAGCCAATGTGATACATGGCAATAGCTCGGCTGTATAAATACACAGAGAAATTTTGAGAGTTCTAACCCCCGGAACCATGAACTATAAACCAAAAAGGCTCAGGGGGGAAAAAAAATGTAAATAGGTACCAGGGCTATTTTTAACCATCATTGTTTACCTTTTTGGGGCAGGGATGGGCTATTGTATATTTAGCCAGCTTTAAAATGCACATTATTTAATGCATTATTATTAGCAGAAATATGTTAAACAGCCATTAGTAGATGTTGATTCATTCCAATTGGAACCATTTTTCTTCTTTTCATTTCCTTGGCCCTAGTTTCGTTGTGTTCTGATGAAGTGCTTCAGCCGAGTCCAACGTGCGCAGCAAAGCCGGTCGCAGATCCAGACTGTTTAAGAAGACCTTTAATCCAACCCGGTTGAAAACGATTACTTTAGAAAATACCTGAACCAGCTCAATTTTACGAAGACCGGCCTCGGCTGCCATTTCGGCAAACGCTGGCGCGCAAGAAGGATGTTGACAGGCTGGGGCCCGGACGGGGAGAGAGTCCGGAAGGAGGGGCCTCGAGGGTCCCCCCAGCCCGTTTCGCGGGAGCCCCGTGCCCGTGCAGCAGTCAGCAACACCCTGCGTGGGTCAGGGGGACGTTTATGGCAGAAGCGGGCCGGCACGCCTATGGCAGGGCTAACATTACGGGACACGGGGGTAATCACACCGCACGGTCCTTGTAATTATGGGAAACCGTTTCCCTTTTCGGTGAGGCTGCGAGGGAAGGAGAGGACACAGCCCCCGGGTGAGGCTCGGGCCAGTGCTCATGCCCTGGGGTTGGCCCAAGTTTAAAATAGGCTTGGCAGGGTGAGGCCCGGCCCACTGGGACAGCCTCGTTCTCCCGGCCCCGGGGGCCTCATCACACCGGGGGAGGGGGGCGCTCCTAGAGACCCTGACCCAGCACGTGACTCAAGGCAACAGCACTCAGGCCTCGCTGTTCCCAGATGATGCTCAGGGTGGCTCGGAGGCCACTTGACCAGCAATGTCACGGCCAAAGCCACCCCCTCTGCAGACCTCAACGTCTCACCCGGGATAAGCCGGGAGACGCTGTGTCCCCGCCGTCATTCACCCGCTGAACACGAACAGGGGGGCACGGGTGCCTGTTTTCAACTCAACCTGGTTCTTTGGGCACCTGTTGTGGGAGGGGCCCCGATTCAGGGTCGGTAGGGGGTGGGGGTACAAGAGGGGCTCGAGGAGGCCCCAGTCCCCCAGAGCCAGCGCGCTGTCGGAGGAGGTAAGCGGGGGTGGGGGCATGCAGCGGATCACAAGGGGCTGGAACCCAGGCTCGGACAGCTGCCTCTTGGAACCTCTGTCTGCATCTGTAAGAAGGAAGGGCCTTTGCACAAGCTCCTCCTCGGGGTTTTGCGAAGCTCCAAAGAGAGTCTGACTTCCAGCCCAGAACCTGGGGGTCGTAAGGGCTGCTGTCGAGGGGTGTTGCTCTTTGTAACATCTTCAGGGCGGGCGGGCAGGGCCAAGTGGCGGGACATTGAAACGCAGGGGCTTCTGCTCCCAACAGCGCGGGGGGCTGGCAGTGGCCCCTGACCTGGGGGCCATCGGAGGGCAGGTGGCTTCAGGGCGGAGGCCGGGAGGAGACACACGGAAACGGGCCAGCGTGGCACGCGCCGGGGGACCAGCGAGTGACGAGTCAGCAGCTGGGGCCAGATCAGACCCGGACTCTGGGCCGCTGCCCTCAGCAGGACAGAGCGAGTCTTTTTATGAAATAAGAGAAAACACAATTGTGCGAGGACGAAGTTCGCAGGACGTGAACTTAACCGTTTTACAGTGAACGACGCAGTACCTTCTCGATGCTGCGGGACTCTCGCCACCGTCTGGTTCCAGGACCTTCCCGTGGCTCCGCGGCGGATGCCTGGAGGGCGGGTCTCTCCGTCTCCTCTCCCAGCTCCCCCCCCACCGCCCGTCCGCTCTCTGCCTCCGTAGACTTCCCCGTTCCGGATTTCCTTGTGGATGCGGTCGCCCCACGCGTGGTTTCTGGTGACTGCTCCTCTCTCGGCTTACCTTTTTTGCTATTCAACGACCTGCATGATTTCATCATTTCTTGTCTGTCAGGTTTCTGAGGTGCATCGTGTCGTCTGCGTCCGAACGCCGTTTCTTTTCATGACCGAGTAATAGTCCACGGTCCGGCTGTGCCACATTCGTTTATCCTGTGATCCCCCGATGGGCACTTGGGCTGCTTCCTAGGGGGCCCCTCCAAAGCGCCTGTGGGGGCCGGGGCTCCCACGACGGCCGAGGGGCCCGGGCAAGGCTGGGCAGAGAGCTCAGCGGCTGTGCGGTGCAGGCAGCCCGGGAGGAAACAGCTTGACCTGGGGACAACCCAGCCTGGCCTTCCCGGCCGGGGCTCCCGAACGTGGCACCCTGCGCCCCGCGTGGACACAGGAGGCCGGCATCGGGAGCGGATCTTCCTCCACGGGCTCGACCAGCAGAGGGGCCCTGGACTAGGCAAGCCGCCTGCCTACACTCCCCTCGGGAGTCTGTTTATTTAATAAGCCCTGAGACGGCACTTAGGAGGCCAGGCCCTGTTCCAAGCGCTTTGTAAGTATCAGCTCTCTGCAGTCTGTGCTGTCATCGCTCCCACTCTTCGGATGGGGAAACTGAGGCGCAGAGAGGTGAAGTCAGTTGCCGAAGTCACGCGGGAGGAAGCGTGGAGCTGGGCCCGGAATCCAGGCGGCCTCCTCCGGAGTCTGTGCTGAAGCCTGTGCTCTGGGGTGGAGACCCCAGGATTCCCGGACGTCGGCCAACCGAGCCCCACGTCCCGATTTGAGCCCAGGCCGTGATCCTCCTGGGCCGAGATTTACTTCCTACTTTTCTTCAACGCAGCTCACTTCTCGGTAGCTTTTTGACTATTTTTATTTTTTCAATTATGGGAAATTATATAGGACATTAACTTTACCATCAACCACGTTTAAGCGCACAGTTCAGTGGCGTTAGGCACACTGCTGTGCGGCCGTCACCACCATCCATCTCCAGAACTTTCCGTCGTCCCAAGCTGAGCCTCTGTCCCTGTCAGACACCAAATTCATTCCCCATTGCCCCTTGCCTGACGCCCACCTTCTACTCTCCATCTCTGGGACGACCCTAGGGACCCACTATAAGTGGAATCATGCAGTTTTTGTCCTTTTGTGTAAAAAAAATTTTTTTAACGTTTATTGTTGAGAGACAGAGACAGAGCATGAGCGGGGGAGGGGCAGAGAGAGAGAGAGGGAGACGCAGAATCCGAAGCAGGTTCCCACACAGAGCTGTCGGCACAGAGCCCGACGCGGGGCTCGAACCCACGGACCGAGAGATCGTGACCTGAGCCGAAGTCGGACGCTCAACCGACTGAGCCGCCCAGGCGCCCCGGGTTTTGTTCTCTTATGAGTGACTGACGCCATTCGGCACAACGTCTCCAAGGTTCGCCCACTTATAGCACGTGTCAGAATTTGCATCCGTCTTAAGGCTTATCAGACTTATTTTTACGGAACCCGATATCGCTACTGGACATGGAAAGGTAGAGGCATCGGCCGTAAGCAGAAGGTGCCGGCTTAATGAAGCACGGTAACAACGCAGCGATGTGCGGTCTGCCTGGAGGCTCCGCCCTGGGGGCCCTGAGCTTGCCCGGGCGACCCTCGGTGGAGGCGACCGACCAAGCCGAGCTTCCTCCGTGACAGGAAGTCACGAGAGAGGAGAGGACGGAGCTGTGTCCTCACCACGTGCTGCAAAGTCCCCGTGCCACCTAAACCGCTTCCCTTTGAACCGAAAGTAGGTTTGCAGAACGCGGGGGCTGGGGGTGCCCCGTTTGGGGAGATACCAAAAATAGCAACGGCCGCTTCTGCGCACGACGAGGGTGTTCGGGCTGCCGCTGTGGCCCCCGTCGCATCCGCTGTCTTCCCGTCTGGCTGCAGGAGGGCAGCACCTGGTCACGGAGATGTCGGGGGACGTAGTCACCCTGGAATGACATGTTTGCTCCATGATTTTCCGCCTGGGTTGTCTCAACCGTATGAAGGATGGGGTATCACCCCTCCTTGCGGCTGAGGAAACTGGGACCCAGAGAAGGGGGCACAGCTTGCCTGAGCCCACACCGCTGGCTGGTAAGTGTCCCACCCAGTCCAAAAGATTCTAGAACTTTCTAGTCAAGTCCAGAACGCTTTCCACCGCACCACGCCAACCTTCTATTTGGACCCAACGCAGTATGACCAGGGCAATAAGAAGGCTGTGGGAACAATAGAAAAACCATCCTACTCAGTCCCTTTAATCTGCTGTGTCCAAAATCCGGCCGCACTCCTTGGCCTCTCCTCCACCTTCCGCTTGTTTGTTTGTTTGCGGGACGAAGGAGCAGAGGGCCGAAAGGAGACACTCAGCTCACCGGCTTCCAGGTATGACTAACATCCTGTGGCCTGTTTACAGAGGCTGCCTATATGGCTTGAGTTTTGCGAGTTAGACAGACACTAATTAATGGTGCAAATATTTACGCTCAATGCCCCATCAAAGAACAAATACGCAGCCTGGTTTTTGTTTGTTTTCTTTTTTCAGAGTAAACACCACCAATGCCAAGGCTCTTGGCAATCGGGCAGAGGTGAGATTAAGGGCTCCAGGTATGTTTTTCAAGTTATTTGAAGACAGGAGATTTACACACAAAGTCCTTTCTATAATCCGACGCGGGCGGTGGGGCCCCTCCCTGCCCCCTCCCCCTCCCCCGAAAGGCTCGGTCTTTCCTCGGTGGAGACTATCCAGCCTCCACTCAGGAGTCGGTGGCAGAATGCCTCTCTAGACAGAAGGATCGCTTTACCTGGAGTTCAGTTTTAAGATAAAGCAGTCAAGGAGGCGGTCGGGCGGCCGTCCCTCGGGGGAGTCTGCGTCTGGCTGCTGGGGTCTCATTCAGGTGCTTCGCCAGCAAAAACCTGAGACCTCGCCATCTGATCGGGCTGCTTGCCTGGCGAAACGGCCCATCGGGGGCTCAGGACACCAGCCCCCAGGAGGAACCCGAGGGCGAGTCTCGGAGTCACCTGGGCCCTTTGCGCACAGGAGAGCGGTTCTGTGCCCGGGCCTCACCCTTTCCTCCAGTGCGGGCCGGGGGATCAGGATTCCCAGGGAAAGCAAACACCTGCCCGAGCTGCCCTCCGGGACTCCCGCTGAGCTGCTTGAGTGTCCCCTGGCGAGGTCGCCTTCCTCCTGCAGCCACAGTATGCAAATGACCACAGCCCAGAGAGGAGACTGTTCAAAACCCTTCTCTCCCCAGGCTCCCGAGATAAACGCTTTCCCAGACTTTCGGAGGGAATCTGAGAAGGGAAACTCCACCCCAGTTATCTCCAAGGGGCCCAGAGCCCCAGGACATTCTGCCCGCGGGGGGGCCCTGGGCGGTCCCCGCACACAAAGCCACCGTTGCCTCCGGGGACAGTCCTGCGGTGGAGTCCTGCTTCCACTGTCCCTAAAAGCAGAGGGTAAGTGCGTGTCCCCAGGCCACCCTTCTCCTCCCCTTAGGATGCCTTTGATTGAAAAGTCTCAACCAACGTCCTCGGGGTCCTCAGGCTGGCTGGCTGGCCCGGGGGCGGGGGGCGGGGGCTGCGGAGGCGGGCTGGCCTGCGGCTCGGGTCCCTTGTCACCAGACAGGCTGTGCCGTGTCCCCTCCGCCCCCTGCTCATCCTTGTGTCCCGCATCCCTGCTCAGTTAGTGGCTCACACCGGCGCTCGGGGCAGCAGGGGAGAGTAGGGGGAGCGCGGGCCGGGCTGGCTGGCCCGGCGTGGCCTCTGCAGTCTCCCCAAACGCAGCCTCCCCGTCTCATCCACCGTCTGGGGGTGGCAGCAGCATGGAGCGCCCATCTCTGGGGGTGGGGACAAGGGCGAAGTGGACCCGAGCAGGGAGCCCCCGGCCCGGCCCCCTTCAAGCTCTCACTGTGAAACGACTATGAGACGTGCCAGTCGGGGCCCAGCAGCGAACAGATGGCTCGGCCACAGGGGGTTTGTATGAGTCTGCTTGCCAGGTAACAAACACCACAGCTGGGGACTCACACAACACACACGGACTGTCCCCCGTCCTGGAGGCCGGAGCCCGAGGTCCAGGCGTGGGCGGGGCCGGGGTCTCCCAAGGCCTCTCTCCTTGTGTCAGGACGGCCGTCCTCTCCCTGTGTCCTCACGGGGTCGTCCCTCCATGCGTGTCTGTGTCCTGATCCCCTCTTCCTACAAGGACCCCGTCTCACGGGATCAGGGCCCAGCCCAGTGTCCCTGTGTTACCTTAATCACCTCTGTAAAGTCCCCGTCTCCAGATACGGTCACGTTCTGGGGTGCTGGGGGTCAGGACTCCGGCACAGGAATCTGGGGGCGCGATTCGGCCCCTACCAGGCTTAATGAAAGGACAGTTTACAGAGGCTCGGGTCAGGGTAGAGGGTCAGCAAAAGGAGATCAGGCCCCCCCCCCCCCATGCTAGCAGCAGGGGGGCACTGTTACCGGGAGGGCAGGGGCAGTGGAGCCAGGGCCCCAGGAGGCTGGGCCGGGGACCGGACTGCAGCCCACGGGCCACGGGCCGCTTGCTGGAGCGGCCGGAGGAATAGCCTCTCAGCCGTCTCTGTCTTCCCGTCCTCTGTTCTGATGACCGAGTGTGTTTGGAATCCAGAGGGCGACAGGTGGACCCACGAAGGCCATCTCCCCCTTGCCGCCCCTTTTCCCAGGGCACAGAGCAGGGGAGGGCCGCGAGGGAGAGGGGGACACACAGCGTATGAGTGTTCAGACTCCAGCCGTGCGCACAGCTTCAGAACCCAGACGAGCCGGCACGAATGAAAACCAACACGTGGGTCGACCCTGCCAGCCCGCCGGTTTCCAGTGGACCCTCCCACGATGTGAGCCACCCCTCCTGGCGGCCGGCCGGCCCCCAGCTTCCCGCGGGCTCACAGGCAACGCGGCCCAGCGCCTCACTCCCCTTCCCACTTGGGGGGGACCCTCTGGGTGGGACGTGGGTGGACACAGAGCCCACGCTTCAGCCAGTCTTCCAGCTTTGGCTCCCGGGCACCATGGCCGTGGACACGTGGCCCCGGTGTGGCCCATCAGACACGCCCGGGGACGCTGGGCCCCCGGACCGGAGACGGCAGGGTCGGGACTGTCTCAGGCCAGCGGGGCACTGCCAGTGGCTTGAGACGGCACAGGGTGGGGCGGGACACTGGCCCTTCCCTCCAGTCCTGCCTCTCACGGGACCGTCCCTCACGGTCTTTCCCAGAGAGAGAACCGCAGGCGATTTCTGTCGCTTGCGGCCCGGGATCCTGACCCACGGAAAGCGATGCTTGTGCTCACGCCCAGAAGCCTGCTGGTCTCCGGCATCTTCCCTCGGAGCCGCCGGCACGGTCTGATTTTGTGGACGGTATGAATTATGTAACGGCTCTCATTTCCCTCTTAGCTTTGGCTGCCGGGGGTCTCAGGGAAAACTGGGGGCGCTGCTCAGAGCAGGTGTTTAGGAAAATGTGCACCCCCGCAGGTGAGCCCCACGTTCCTCAACCCGGTGCCAGGCCAAGAGCGTCGGGGGGAGGGGGGGTCCCACCGACTCGCCCCTGCCTGCCCTTTGCCAGCTCAGCGATCCCAGGCAAGAGCTCTTCCTTTCTGGTTCCTTCTGTAAGATGGAGACCCACGCCCAGCGTTGCCATGGTGAGCGAGCGAGCGAGCCCGCGACGGCCGCTCAGCAGGTGCCGGCTGTTAATTGTGGCCACTCTTCCTCCGGAACCCCATCTTCCCTGTGCCTCATTGTTTGTGTGACCCCCCAAATTACTGTTTCTTGTGGGGTTTTAAAAACCTTGCTAAGCCGCCTTAAGACCCCTTTAGAACAACGTGGGATCCAGAAAGCATCCGTTCCGATAGAAGGACCACGCACGTCTCCTACCGCCAGAGCCCATCTCCCTGGAACGGCGAGATCGCGGAATTGCAAGTAGTTTTCGTCTTTAATAGCGTCTTCAAGGGCTGAGGGAAAATACTTAGAAAAGTGAAAGACCTCAGGCCATAAATATTTATTGAGCGCGTCCCATCGTCCTGGCACCAGCTCCGACGCTCTCAGTCGGAGGGCACAGGGCTTTACGAAATTCCTACACAGGAGACAGGGGATACGCAATAACGTCGTGCTGGAGAGCGAGGGGGTTGGAGGGAAAACAGAGCAGCCTGCGGGGGGGGGGGGGAGGGGGAGGGAGAGCAAGTGGCCATAGGCGGCGGGGGGGGGGGGTCAGGAAGGGATGTTTGCGTGGCCGCCTGAGGAATCAGGGCCGGGCGTCGTAGGGGCATCTGAGGAGGAGCGTTCTGCGCCCCGGGGACAGCTGTGCAAAGGCCCTGGGGGCAGCTGGCTGCTACTTTTGCAACACGCTTCACTCCCTCGGGAATGCTGGTGGAGAGAACGGAATCCCCTTGGATTTATGGACCGCATCTGCAGGATAATCCCAGGTGAGTGTCGATCCGGCGTATTTACACGGAAATATCCGAGCACCGCGCAGCGTGAAGGCGGCAAGATCCAGCTGGTCGGGAATTGCTTTACAGCTCCCAGATGATGACACGTGTCACGTCACCTGCAGGGCCTCGCGGTTTCCGGAGCCGGGGGAGGCGGGGGGCCGCGGGGGTGTGTGCAAAGCTTCGGCGGGAAACGGGGGCCGTTCATCCGTCCGTGAGGCACTTGCCTCGTGGCCGAATCGGTCGCACATCTCAAGCGCGAGTACAAGGCGTGTACCCGAATGACCGCGCGTCCGCTTGTCAGGAAGTTCTGGGCGCCACGGCTCCCTCTGCCCGTGTTAGAGAGAGAGGGCGCTGCGTTCCCGCACGCAGCCGGGCCGGCTAACACTCCGGCGGTTCCCCTCAACTCGCTTCCGTTTGCCCACGGCAGAGGCCACGGGGACCGATCGTCCCATTTTACAGACGAGAGACTGAGGCCCAGAGGGAGGAGCGAAAACCCTAGTCCCTGGGCAGTTGGCAGCACAGTTCCCTGTGCCCTGTGCTTTGCCTCCTTTTTTTAATATTTATTTTTGAGAAAGAGAGAGAGAGAGAGAGACAGAGCGCGAGCAGAGCGGGGGGCAGAGAGAGAGGGGGACACAGAATCCGAAGCGGGTTCTGGGCTCGGAGCCGTCAGCACAGAGCCCGACGTGGGGCTCGGACCCACGGACCGAGAGTCGGACGCTTAACCGACTGAGCCACCCGGGTGCCCCTGACTTTTCTTAAAATGCCTAGCTTGTGGCTGGCCTGTAACTGCCCGGGACAAAGGCTGCATGTCGCTGCCCCCTTGGCGGCTCGGTGTGGCTGCTGTGGAACTAAGCTGAGGTCCGTGGCAACGAATGAACGTGTGTGGGCAACTGCCGGGGAAGCAGAGCACCTTTCGATGCCTTTTCTCTCTCTTGTGCTGGAATGCAGACTTGATGGCTTGAGTTCAAGCAACCGTCTTGGGGCATGAGGTGGATGCCTTTTGCTGAGCATAGCAGAGCAGCCTGAGAGAAGGACCCGGGGAGCCTGATGACCTCACGAAGCCCCCGCCAGTCCTGGAACCCCGCAACGCCCACCTCTGGACTTGTCTCGTGAGAGAGAGAAGTCACCTTCACCGGCTTGAAGACGACTTTTCTATCCTTTGCTGCTGAGCCCACAGCGGCCTTCTCCTCTATGGGCCGTCGACGCAACCCCCTCATCGTGACAGAAATGACGAAACAGCCCCAGAGGGGGGGTGTGATGCGTCCAAGGCCACGGGTTGTTGCATAAGCATTTCATTTCAAGCCTGCATCAAGTAACTGCAGAGGCAAACAGCCCCTGCCTCCCGAGTGCCAGCCAACACCACGGCCAAGCCAGTTCACGGGAGGACGAATCAATGAGGCCGGTGACGCTTCGCAGCCCTCGGCCACCGTGGCTGCCGCTGGCCCAGCTCTGTCCCGGCCTCCCCGAGGACTCGTGCTGGGATCCCCTTTGTGGAGAGAAGCTCCCGCAGGCCCTCCTCGCCCCTTGTCCTGTTTGTCTGCATTTCCTGTGGGCAGAACCTTTTTGGTGACCCTGAGAACATGGAAGCCCCCCCCCCCCGTTACTGCCTCTGACCTTCGGTGATCCCGAACCTCGTGTTGGGGACCCCTCCTCTGATGGATGAGGGGTGACGCAGCTCATCCCGGCCACCTTCCTGCCGCCGGACCTCACAAAACTCCAAGCTGCCTCTCGCTCCCTGTCCTAACAGCCTGCGATGGCATTTCGTGACTTCTCTTGGCCAAAGACTGACAAGTTGTCAGCAGTCATGATGAAGGCGAGATGGGTGACACAGCCAGAGGGAGGCCCTTCCCAGGTCCAGCATCACACGGTGAGCCTCCCCGTGCGTGCCCTGTCACACCGGCCAGGCAGACGCGGCACCGGGATCCGGCCCCTGCCCCAGACCAGACCCTGCGCCCTCCCCCCTCGACTCCACACTTGGCCCTGAAACGGAATCCATGGGACTTTGGTGACAGCTGGAGAAAGGGAGTGGCTTATCACCACCCGCTGTGCACCCCTGCCCCTTGTCAGGGACCCTCCCATGGGCCCCGCAGCCCTTGCTGTCCCACGGCTGTCCAACATCCTGCCGTGGGGCCGCTGTGCATTCAGTCACAAGTCACCTCGCTTATACTAGGGTGTGACCGACCCATACCTGTCGGCCGCTCCCCACCGCAGACGCCGGGGCTGCAGTCAAGGGCCCTGTTCCTACGGCTTCGTGACAAACACGTGGAGACTGATGGAGGCAGCTGCCAACAGCGAGCGAGGGGTCTTCCCAGGGGATCGCTCAAGTTTAACGGAGCTGCGGCAGGGAGGAAGCCCGGGGGCTGTGTGGCTAGCATAGGAGTGTCACTCACTCTGCAGCCGCTGGACAGAAATCCCACGGAAGAAGCGCTCCGGGGAGAGGTGGAGGCCGGTGTCTGAGCCCCCAAGGCACCCGGAGATTTGCGTGCTCACCAGATGGTGTAGACACCCCGGGTTCCGTCCCGGCCCTTCCCTAACAGGACCTTCCAGGCGGCCTCTCGGCTCCTACCTTTAGCTCCACCCCCTTGGTTTGAAGGCCCGTGCATTCGCCCCAAGATGGGGCATTTCCCGCAATTTCGAGACCGGAATCCGCCCCACTCCTCTGCAAGTGCTCCCCACCCCCACGCCGGGGGCCTGCCTCGCCGATGACAGAGCTGTGTCACCACGTCTCTGGCGTGGCTGTCCCAGGACCACCTCGCAGGAAACGGGGCCTTAGACCATCGCGGCGCAGGGAGTTCAAACCCTTGGCAACACTTGGTCGCTATTTGAGGGCTTTTCTGTAAACATCTGATTGCCTAATTCACATTCCTCCTCCCTCTGCCTTGACTCTCAGACGCTTTGAGAACAAGCCAAAACTAAAAATTAGTCCTTCTCCAGCTATTTCGTTCACTTTTGCACCGCCTCGCTCTGTCCCTCTCCGCCCTAGGACGTCGTCTCCCAAAGGAGGCTGGGGTGAGGGTGGGGGTGGGGACGGAGGGGCACTCTCGTCCCAGCTTTGGCCGAGGAAGTCTCTGGAAAGGGAGCTGCCTCAGAGGCTCTGACCGCCGAGCCCTGAGGGGGACGCGTGGGGTGGGGGCGGCCAGAAATCACCTCTCCCTGCCCCCGCCCGTCAGGCATCAGGGGACACCCCTCGGGGGAGCCAGGGGACATCAGTCGGCCACGTCTTCATTCACCCGTTCATTCACTTAGAGATGGAGTGAAGCCATTCATTCATTCACTCACTCATTCACTCCCTCGCTTCCGAATCAGAGGACGGAGGGTGGGGCTGGTCAGACGGATCAAAGTCTTAGACTCGGTGGCCGCATTCCCTTGAGACAAGAGTTGGGCTCTGTCCCAGATAGGCCCTCTGGCCTGCCTCAAGTGTCCTCTGGCTGGTCCCCCGATGCCAGGAAGGCCCTTGGAGGCCCCCCGCTCCCCCACCCCCGGCAGGGGCCCCTCTGGGAATCTCAGGCAGGACACTCGTGGCCTGGGAACGTGGGGCTTGCCGTTCTCCCTCCCTGAGCTGCGCGGGCCTGGGCCACCTGGTGGGGAGGGACGGGACCGACCCACGTGAGAGTCCCGCACGCCTCGTCAGGCAGACGGGGGCCGCTCAGCACGTGTGGCTCGGAACGGGGACTGCTTGTCGTGCAGGCGTCGAGGCCCAGAGTGGGGAGCCAGCTGGCCTCTTTGGTCTCGGCCCCCCGTCCGTATGACATCCCCTCTTTCTGCACAGGCTCGAGGGACCCACTGGTTCCAAGAGCGGGCTCCGGAGAGAGGCAGCGGTGCCCGGCCCCTCCCAGCCGTGTGACCCTCTGGCGAATGGCTTCATCTCTCTGGGCCTCAGCTTTGCCCTTCCGGAAAATGGGATGGAAACCGTACTTGGTAGGCACCACGCCCTGTGCTTAGAGCAGCCTCAACCTCAACCCATTTTAACTGGCGGGTTTCCCTGCCCTCCCTTTGGGCCCGACACTGCGACTAACCCCATTTTACCAAGGAGGGCACCAGGGCACAGGGGGGCGAGGCCGCTTGCTCTGGATGGTCCAGCTGGGAAACGAGGGAGTCGGGGCCTCACCCGGGGGGCCTGGCCCCAACTTCCTAGGGCCCCACGGGGCTCAAACACGTCACGGCCTGAAGGCTCAGCTGGACGTCGGGTCCACAGTTAGTCAGCGGTTCCCAAGGGGAGGGGGTGGCCTGCCATGAAGGGACACCGGGCGGCGTCTGGAGACGTTTCTGGGTTGTCGCCACCGAGGGCAGGTGCTGCTGGCCTCTGCTGGGTGGAGGCCAGGGTGCTGTCGAACATCCCACCGTGCACAGCTCGGCCCCCACCGCAAGGAATGGTCCAGCCCCAAACGTCAACGGTGCCGGGGCTGAGAAGTCTCGGCCGCGATCACTGCTTTCAGGAGGGGCTTGCCTCCAGAAGGCGCCTTGTATTAACACGGCCACGGTGGGCCTGCCCATCCCAGGGGCCGCTTTCCCTGCTCGCGGGCCTGGGCACCGCCTAGAAGCCACGTTCACGGCGATCTAGACGGCAGACGGAGTGTCCGGCCTGGGCTGAGCGGTGCTCCCCGGACCCCCACCCCCGCGGACCCCCCGTGGCTCCTTACCGCCCGGCAGAGGGTCCAGCGTGGTCTCCTCCATCGGAGCGCCTCCTGAGCGGCGGCCTCTAAAGGGTGCCGGCTCCCGCAGCGGGTGCGGGAGAGGGCAGGGCCTCCCACCTCCGCCCTGAGATCTCGGGCAAGGTGGCACAGGCCACTCCCAAGGGCGAGCGGGGTTTGCAAAATGAGTCAGCGAGGCGAGAGGGCTGGAAGCCAGGTGTCGATCGTGGGCTAATCATTAACATGCAGACACTTCTCCGGGATCCCAAAGGACCCCCAGCCACGGCCTCAACCAGCCTTGACCGGGGTCCTGGGGGACCTATCCCATCAGGGTCCGCCTGTTGGCTGCTGAAGGGGAGGGTCGGCGCCCCGGGACCCTCTCTCCGTCACACACACGGCCTCAGCTCTGAGAAGTCAGGGCCACGGCCCAGTCAGACCGCCCTTCCCTGCTGCCATTCCCTAAGTGCCTCTTCTGTTCCCCATGCTGTGCCAGGCACTCGACATACGTCATCTCCTTGAATATTCTCCCAAATGATGAGTTGTGTCTTCATCTCTCCGGTGGGGGGGGGGGAGGGGGGTTGTCCAGTGACAGGTGACAGGCCTGGTCGAGAGCAAGGAGGAAAACGAATAAATCGTTCCTTCTCTTGGCGGGGGGGGGGGGGGGGGGGGTCTCGCTTTCTACATCTGATAAACAAAACGGCTGTGGTCCTTGCGCTGAGGGCTACTCAGGGGCTTAAAAGTGAGGCCACGCAAGAAAAATGCCAGGCACGGGTCCCCGGGCACACAGTAGCGCTCAATAAATGCTGGCTGTGTCCCACGTCACGGGGCCGTGCGTCAAGGCCCAGGACCCTCGCCTGGTTTGTCGCTGGTGGGAAAGCCCGTGGCGAGGGTTGGATGAATGGCTGTCGGGTGACTTGGCCAAAGCCACAGGGCAGGACGGTCTCGGGGCAGGTGGGTCGGCCTCCCAGGGATGCGCTTTTCTGGAACATCGCCTTCGGTCCTGAGATGTTCATCACCTGGGGAAGTGGACTGCACTCCCTGCAGGGGCGTGGGTTTGAGAGCCACAGTGCCGAGGGGGGGGGAGGGGTGGCCGCAGTCTCCCCCACCGCACCCCCGCAGAGCTGCCCAACGTTTCAGCAGCAACGCAACAGCGGGCAGGCCCTGCGTCCGTGGCTCTCCTGACGGGAGGAGGGGTGTGAGGCTGAGGACGGGCTGGGGGGGGGGGGTGCTGGTGAGGAAGGGTGGGGACAGGACACGTCCCCCCGGGGGCAGGGGAGGCTCTGGGTCCACAGAGCCTCCTCATGGGTTCCCGGCATTTACGCGTGTCTGATTATTCACACCAACTGCTAAATCCTGGCCCGCCAACCACGCATCTTCCTTCATAAACGCGGTCCGGACAGGAAGGTCACCCACAGCTCTCCGTGGCAGCCGCCACGGCCTTATTTTGCAGCTCAGTTCTCAGGGCAGAAGAAGACGGCTCACCGACAGAGCTCCGCGGGCCATGCTGAACGAGGCGCCTCTGTTTTCGCTCAAGCCCTGGAATAAAACTTCTAGGGTCCCCCCCCCCCGCCCCCCGGCCTTTTAAATCATGCCTGTGGAAGTTCAAAGCCGGGGTCCGCCACCCGGAGGAGAGACTGGGTCACCTCTCAGGTCTGTTAGTGTACTTAAAAAATGACGAATGGTTGTTTCTGTAAGGAAATTCTAACCGGCTTCGGGCAGGGTTACTGGATGTTGGGAACGGACAGCCCGGAGAGTGTTTCTCCCCGGTGCCCTCCGAGCCTCCCGGCTTCACGGGCGGCTGTAAACAGTGAAATGTAATATTGCCTTATTTGGTCACAGAGCCAAGTTATCACTTGCAGGGGCCTCTCTGCTCTTGACTGTGTGAGATACAATTAATTCCGAGTCTGCAGTGGGGGGCGGGGGGGGTGCCGCCTTGGTTGGCCCTGCCGGGGCTTCAGAAAACCCATCTGGACGGAGCCCCCCAGGGTCTGGTGCTGCTGGCCCTTTGCACACCCAGCCGGGACGCCGCCCGGGCGAGGGGAGCGTCGGCCCAAATCCGGGGCCCTGGCGGGCTTTGCACCAGACCGGGTGTCTACGAGCGCGGGACTTGGGGTCAGAAGAACTTCCTGTTTCTTTGCAGTTCGTGTGGCACTCGCATGGGCTTTAAACACTGAAACTGGTTGTCTGGGGGCTAGAGCAGGATCCAGGAACGGCAGGTGGCCCTGATTTCCGGGGGGTCCAGCGGACGCACAGGGCGTGGGAGGGAAAGCAGGGGCGGACGTCGGCTGTGGTTGGTGTCACCGGGGTGCCAGGGCTCAGCACCTGCCGCGCATTCTGGACACTGAAGGGGGCTGGCCGGGGCCCTGGGGCTTGAACCCAGGGGTCTGCGACCGCCGCGCAGGGACGCTGCCCGGAGAGCCCCGTGGAAGCTTCCTTGGGGAACCAGCTGCCCGATCCCCCGGTCCAGGGACAGGGGAGATCCTCATGCCCTTCTGTGAGAGGCTGGCCTCCATGGGACAGGCAGCCTCCCCCGGAGGCCATCTGCTTAGTCCCTGCTCTCCACACGCGGGCGTCTCCCCTGAGGGGCCATCTCGGATGGACCGGACAGCGTGATCCCGGGGAAACGAAGAAAGAACACAAAGGGGCCGTGACACAGGTGGCCCAGAGCGGGTGGGCGGCCTGGCACCGGTGGGCCCTGGGCTCTGGCTCCAGCCTTGCTATGTCCTGTGGGTGGGGCTGTAGGCAAGGCAGTCCTCTCTGAGCCTCGGTTTCCCCATCCATGAAATGGGCTCACCAGGACCTATCTTCCAGGGCTGTTGTGAAACAGCTATAAGATTAAGTATATGCAGAGAGGCCAGTGATGCACGGTAGGTGCTAAATTGATGGTGTGGGACTAATTACATAATTTTTTTTTTAATTTTTTTTAACGTTTATTTATTTTTTCGAGACAGAGAGAGACAGAGCATGAACGGGGGAGGGTCAGAGAGAGGGAGACACAGAATCCGAAACAGGCTCCGGGCTCTGAGCTGTCAGCACAGAGCCCGACGCGGGGCTTGAACTCACGGACCGTGAGATCGTGACCTGAGCCGAAGTCGGACGCTTAACCGACTGAGCCACCCAGGCGCCCCACTAATTACATAATTTAATGAGAAGAATTTTCCTAGGGTTTTCACAATATTATTTCCCCTATAGTTAATTACGATCGTGCATAAGGATGCCACTTCCAGGAAGTATCCTAAAGGAAGAGTCATACCCTTCTGCTCTCCTCTCCCCCTTCCTTCCAGCTGGGATAGAGCCACGATGGCCGGAGCCAGAGCAGCCCTTTTAGACACGAAGCAGCTTTGGGAATGGAATCTTCATGAAGCAGAGCAGCAAAATGTAGGAAGCCTGGGTCTCTGAACACACCCCGGGATTTTTATGGTTAATAAACACACTTCCGTTTTGCCTAGGACAGTGCATGAAAGTGCCTCGTGAACTCTGATGCGCACTGCAAAGGGGAGATAATGACCCCAGCTCCAATATCCACAGTGAAGGGAAACTTAGTTAATCTGCTGCCTTTGTTTATTACCTTTAAAATGGGTTCAACAATGGGAAAAGATATTTGCAAACGACATATCGGACAAAGGGTCAGTATCCAAAATCTGTAAAGAATTTACCAAACTCCACACCCGAAAAACAAAAAACCCAGTGGAGAAATGGGCGGAAGACACGAACAGACGCTTTTCCAAAGAAGACCTCCAGATGGCCAACCGACACGCGGAAAGATGCTCAACGTCGCTCCTCATCAGGGAAATGCAAATCAAAGCCACACTGAGATACCACCTCACGCCCGTCAGAGTGGCTAAAATGAACAAATCAGGAGACTCTAGATGCTGGCGAGGATGTGGAGAAACGGGCACCCTCTTGCACTGTTGGTGGGAATGCAAACTGGTGCAGCCGCTCTGGAAAGCAGTGTGGAGGTTCCCCAAACAATTAAAAATAGACCTACCCTATGACCCGGCTACAGAACTGCTAGGAATTGACCCAAGGGATACAGGAGGGCTGACGCACGGGGGCACTTGTACCCCAATGTTTATAGCAGCATTTTCAACAATAGCCAAATGATGGAAAGAGCCCAAATGTCCATCAACTGATGAATGGATGAAGAAGACGTGGTTTATATATTCAATATAATGCTACTTGGCAATGAGAAAGAATGAAATCACACCATTTGTAGCAACACGGATGGAACCGGAGGGTGTCATGCTGAGTGAAATAAGTCAGGCAGAGAAAGACAAGTATCACGATTTCACTCATATGTGGATCTCGAGAAACTTAACGGAAGACCATGGGGGAAGAGAAGGGGGGAAAAGGAAGCTACAGAGAGGGAGGGGGGCAAACCTTAAGAGACCCTTAAATACAGAGAACAAACTGAAGGTTGATGGGGGGTGGGGGAGAGGGGAAAGTGGGTGACGGGCAGGGAGGAGGGCACTTGTTGGGCCGAGCTCTGGGTGTTGCATGGAAGCCAATTTGACAATAAATTATATTTAAAAAAAAAGAAAATTTGTTCAGCAAAACTGTGAAAAAATAAAGTCAAAATAAAATCAAATGGGCCCGATAATTATGACTCTGATCATGGCTACTATTCTCTCCTTTTGCCTTTCATAGTCATTCCTTGGAGTCCACGGTCATCCTTCGGTGCCCTCACTCTGTGCTCCTGGGTGCCCGCGTCCCCTCCCCCCGCCCCAGATGATTGTCCTGCTCTGTCTTCTGTGCTCGGGACAGGCCTCTGACAGAATCCTGGGACTTGAGGGGTCTCAGCGCTGACTGCGGCTCTCGCTCAGTGTAGGCTGGCCCACGCAGCATCCCGCCAGCCTCTGCTTAAATGTTCCCAGGGACGGGGTGCTCACTCCCTCCCACACGACCTGCTCATTGCTGGCCAGCTTTCCCAGAGCTGAGCACGAACCGTATGCTCTGGGATTTCCCCACCTACCCTAAATCTGCTCTCTGGGGTTCATCCATCCCCCCCAAGCTCTATTGGGCACCTGGTTTCTGCGGTGCTGTGTCCGCTGCTGGGAGCCAGGGACGGATGATGCTCATGCCTCCAGAGACGCTCACCTTCCAGCGGGAGAGCGGCACGGCATGAACAGCCGCCAAGCAAGTAGTTAATTGTAACTGGAACGGTGCGTGAGGGGAGCAGGGAGCTGTGGGCGCACGAAACGGGGTGAACGCGGCCCCGCCAGCCTGCCCGGGAGGGACCGCGTCCGCCTTCCTGGCTCGAGCCCCCGGAAGTCCCACACCTCAGGGAGCGCCTCCGCTCTGGCCACCCCGGGTCGGTCGTCACCATAGGGCAGACTTTCCAACGGTATGCGTGTCCTGCGGCCGCTGTGACAAGTTACAGCAAACGGGGCAGCTTAAAACAACAGAGACTCACTCTCTCCCGGCTTCTGGCGGCTGCCGGCCAGTCCCTGGTCTTCCCTGGCTGATACACGCGCCCCTCCCATCTCTGACCCCGTCTCTACATCACCTCCCTCCCTGGGTCTGGGTCTTCTGTCTCTTGAAAGGACACTCGTCATCGGATTTCAGGCCCAATCCACTCTAAATCCAGAATGATCTTATGTCGTGATCTTGGCTAGAACTTGAGTACGGCTACAAAAATCCTATTTCCAAATGGATTCACTGGTTCTGGTGGTTAAGACTTGGACATGTTCTTTCAGGCGCCGGAAAGACTGGAAGAACAAACGCGACTTACCTGGGTGGAGAAGGAGGACAAAAGGGACTCCAGGCAACAGAGGTAGCATGTGCAAGGGTCCTGTGGCCATAAGGAGCAGACATATTAGGAGCTGTGTCTGGAGAGGAGGGAGGGGAGACCCAGGGGCACCTAGGCAGAGCAGCGCAGGCCACGAGGAGGAGTTTGGCATTTTTCACAGGTGGAAAGGGAACTTATGGTAAATGGTACGCCGATGGGGCCTCGAGCAGCCCAAGGGGCCGTCCCTCGCCCAAGCTTTAGCTGCTGGGACGCTGCGAAGAGGGTGTCATGAGGCTCCTTCCTCCCAGTGACGCTGCCGCGACAGACGGGCGGAAAGGCTCAGGACAGGCCTGGCGCAGGGCCGGGGCCGGGTGAGGGGCGGAGGGGGCCTGGCGGCCCGGAGGCAGCCCTACGCAGGGTCCAGGCCGTTGTGCGGCCTTCCCCCCAGACACCCGCTCCCCAGGCCTCCCCGTCCGTAAAGCCAGCGAGGCGGCCTGGATGAGGACAGGGCTGGCGGACCCCACTGTGGACGGACCACAGTTTCCCGCGAGCTTCCCGACCTGCCTCGCTTCCTGGTTCAATATCTTGGTCTGTTTGCACCAATTTGGCTGCCGAGCCAGCGGACCCCTGAGGAGGCCAAGCAACGTGGCCGAAGTCACTCCGCGTGCAAGAGGGGGCCCCTGTCCCGGCCGAGGACCCGCGGGGAGTCCGGGCCGGCAGCCGGCTCCCGGGCGAGGGCAGGGCGCCGCGCCTCCGGAAGCCTCTCCCCGGAAACTGTAGGCACCCCCTGTCGCCAGCGCTTGGCTGGAGGGACAGCACGGCGTGAGCCCTGGGACTTCCCAGAAGCCCCCCCGGTAACCGGGCGGCGAGCTTCATTCTGCCCGTTGAACCCGACCCTCGCCTGTCGGTTCCCTACGTGCCGCGCGGTCCTTTCGAACTGCCCGCCAGGATGCCGGGCGCCGCAGGGCCTGGGGGGCGACCCGTCAGGCACTCTCGTCGGGGCCCAGAGCCACAGTCACGCCCGTCTTGCTAAGGGGGAAGCAGAGGGGCGGCGTGCTTTTCCTTCGAACACGGTCTCCCAGGTCTGCCTTCTGGGCTGGGTTCCTGAGGAAACGCACAGGAGACCTTATTTGGGAATATTGAGATCCTCGGATCTTACGGGCGTTAAACACTCGCTCTAAGCGCCGTTGTCGGGGCTTCGGCCCCTGCGGTGGGCCGGCCCAGCACAACCCGGTCACGGCTGGGGCTGCTGTGTGGCTGGGCAAGTTGCTCGACCTCTCTGAGCCGCTGCCTCCGCCCCTGCAAGGGGCAACGATGATGTCACAGCTGCGGGATGAGCAGGACGAGATGTGCGTGTGTGTGCATGTGTGTGTGTGTGTGTGTGTGTGTGTGTGCGCGCGCGCGTGGGGGGGGCGGGCGGCCTCCAGTGCTGAGCCCCCGGGCGGTGGGCTTAGCAGGTGCATCCCGCCTGCTGTGGCCCGGGGCTGATCCAGGCACCTCAAGGCTCGTTCAGCCCTCACAACAGCCCCGCTGGCTGGATGCGGGACGTGAGGCTCAGAGGAGTCGAGCGACTCCCTCAAGGGCACACAGCCGGAGCGCTCCCACCAGGGCTGGAGCCTAGATGGGTGCCTGGCAAGCGCCCATGCCACTCCCCAGCGTCCAGCGAATGCCTGCGAGTGACAGGGACCCGGCCCCGTTGCTGGTGGCTTCCCGGCCACGCTGCCAACCAGGCCTGTTACCAGAAACAAACCCAAACCCCTTTTGGGAATGTCAAACGGTACAGCCGCGGCAGCAAGCCGCTTGGTTCCTGAACAAGCTGGCCACAGGACTGCCACGTGACCCAGCAGTGCCGCTCTGGGGGATCCCGGGAGAAGTGCCCACGGGGGTCCGAGGAAAAGCCACGCACCGATGTTCATAGCAGCATTATAATGCAGCACGGCCAAAAGCGGGAACAGCCCAGGCGCCGGTCAGCAGAGGAAAGGAGGCACAAGCCGTGGTCCTTCCGCTCGCGGGGTGTCGTCGGGGCAGGAAAGAAAGACCCCCGGACGCGCGCCACGACGTGGGGAACCTTGAGGACTCTGCACGAAGTGAAAGAGGCCGTTTGCAAAAGACGGCAAGTTGTTCGACTTCATTTGCACCAGACCCCGGAACTGGCGGGTCCACGGGGACGGGAAGCGGACGGATGGCCGCCGGGGCGGGGAGGGTGCGGGCACCGGGGCACCGACAGGCACGCGGGGGACAGGCCGGGAAGGGGACCCTGGCGGGCTGCGGGGGGAGGGCGGGGAAGAGGGCGCGTGCCAGACGGACAGAAACCCTCTCTGTGTCACCGGGAAATCCCCAGCGAAACGTCTCCCTCGCAGATGCACTGACGCGAGTGGATCTGTGTCCTGGGGTGTCAGGGTGAGGCTGGGGGTGCAGGGAGGGCAGATACTCCCTCCAGGGGCTGCTCGTGGGGCCTCATCCGCTCCTACATCTGTGTATCTGGCACAAGTGTGCCCGGTGAGGCTGTCAGTTAACGGTCTGTGACGACCGGCCACACCGCAGACACGGAGGGGCCACAAACGTGTTCATGTGTCCCTTCCCACATTCTCCGGTGTCCCCAGGGGTTCGAGACGGCAGGCACGGTGTCCCCAGGGGTGACTGGCTATTACTTCCTGGCATCCAGGGCTCCCTCCAGGAACAGGCCCCAGCTTTCCCTGGAGGCCACCTTCCCCACTCTGGCCGCGAGTCCCGGATGAGGCTGACCTCCCTCCAGCTTTGGGGTGGCCCATGACCCACTGGAAGCCTTGGGCTCCCGTGACAGGTCCGGGGACGACCCTGTGGTGACCTGAGCTGGCCTCTCCAGACACAGACCCTTGTCTGTGTTCCAGACTGTGTTCCAGTCTGAGTTCCAGAAGCGCCTTGGGGAACGTAAGGGTTGTGGGAATTCGAGCAGCACCAAGGGCAGGGGGCCATTTAGAGTGGCCGCAGCCGACTGACCAGGAGACCGCTGGGTGCGGGAAGGGGCCTGCCCGCCGAGAGAAAGCAGGCTGCAGCAGGGCGCCCCGAGAGGGGCACCTGTGGTCACCCCCTTCCTCACTGCAGCCTCGGGGCCCCCACCCGCCCCCAGGGCCAGACTTCCCTGCCACTCAGTTGGGAGGAAGGAGTCGGGCTCTGGCACCAGCCAGAAGTGGGTGCGGCCCTTTCCCACCAGGTGCCGGCTGTGTGACCTTGGGCCGGACTCTCGTCCTCGAGACCTCTGTCCTCACCGGCAAGCTGGGGACGGCAATGTCCAACACCAGGCACCGTGGCCGGGAGGGCCGTCTGTCTTCAGGCAGCCTGGCTCAGACCCTGCCTCCGTCACTCCCTAGCCACTTGCCTCTCCTGCCTCAGTTTCCCTGACTGTCAGATGGAGGCAATAAGGGTATTTCTTTTCCCGGGTTGGCGGTACCGCGGATGAGTGGTGCATGAGCGCTCAGAACGGCGGCCGGGCATCACTTGGTGGCCGCCAGCTCTCCCTGGCACGGCTGCGGTGGGGACAAAGGACACGGTCTGGGGAGGGCACAGAGTTGCCTTCCAGAGGGCGTCCCCCTCTCTACCCCACCCCCCGAGCCGCTCCAGGAGTCGGAGGTGGCTGCAGCCGCCCTCCCTCCGGAGTGGACCAATCTGTCACTTGGTGACAGCCGTGCCTGCAACCCTTGCCCAGTGCCCAGCTGTGATGCCAGCGTCCAGGAATGCCTGGTCCCGCAGCCTTCAGCCTCTCCTCCGGGAGCTCATGCATCACGGCCTGAAGGTAAATACATGCCATACGCCTGGCTCGGGCGCCCACCCAGCTGGTGCACGCAGGCGCCACACAATGGACCTGACGGCTCCCTGTTAAAAATGGGGTGCGAAGGAGGCTCGGCCCCCTCAGCGGGGGGCCTGGTGGCTCCCTCCTCCGTCCTGGGGGGAAAGGACGCGGGTGTCCCTGGCCCGACCCCGGCCTGTGTGTCCGCGGCCCCTGCGGACCCTCCATCGTCCCCCATACTGCGCCTCCCCCCGGGGCCCCCCCTCCTCTCTCCCTCCCGCCCCCTCCTACTCTGGGCGACGCCAGCCCCAGGCCCCCAGTCTGGGAGGGAGAAGGACGGGAGACTCGGGAAGATGAAATCTCCCTGCCGGTCTTCGGGGATTTGGACACACGCAGATTTGAATTAAAAGACGAGCCGTCTAGGTCTAGAAACCTCGCTGCTAAAAAAGAAAAAGAGAGAAAAACACCCGGAAGATAAAGATGTTAAATTAAATCTGTGCCCCTAATTTCACCCCGAGGGGAAGGAACTGTGCTCATTAACCAAGGAACGCATCGCTTATAGGATTTGTGACCTACATAGAACCCAAAGGCCCCTCCGTCCCCTCTGGGGGGGGACCTCTGGGGGAAACCCTCTGGGGTCCCGCACAGGCCCGGGGGTTGCAAGACATGGCGGTTTGAGCACACTCTGCCTCCATCCGAGAGTCCTTCGTGATCTCATCTTTGAACGTGGCGTTTTGGGGTGAAGTTCAGCCCGTGACGTGCGCGCTCGGCCCCGCCTGTGCCCGGCAGAGCGTTCGCGATGCGAGTAGCGGCTGGCGGGGTCCAGGCTGGACCTGGTCGGCGGGACCCCGCAGCCTGACGCGGGCCCCGGTGTCTCAGCAAGGGAGCGACCCGGCGATCCGCCCCGTCCTCCCGCCCTGTGTCGCCTCCCGGCCTCGGCCATCACTCACGCGGACGCGGATGCCACAGAAGGAAGGGGGAGAGGCCAATGGAGACCGGGAGGCGGCTGGTGAGCGCTACAGACCCGCGCAGCTGTGCGCCAGCCCCGGGACCTTCGGACGCCCCCCACCTGCCTCCGGCCGTCCGAGGTCCGCCTTCCCGAAGACGCCGGGCCGGAAGTCCTCGCCGGCGGTCTGGAATCGTCCCTGTCCCCGCGCCACAACGTCCAACAGCGAGCGGAAACGTCTCGACAGGCCGAGAAAGACAAGAGCTTGGAGGTCTGTGCTGTGACCCGCGTCGTCTGCCCGCTTCCCCGCCAAGGGCCGTTCGCGGGCCGCGCCAGGCCCAGCAGGTGGCAAAGCCAAAGCCAGAGGCTCCGTCTCCCCGTCCGTCCCCCAGGGGCCTGTCCGCTCGCCGTGGACACAGGAATTCGCCCGCAGCCCCGGGCCCGCGGCCTCCCGGAGACCCGGATGCCCCCGGGACGGGCGGGACCGCCGAGGTTCCTGCTCCCCCTGCCCCCGCGCCCCGGAGCTCCGAGCAGGGGTCGTGGGCTTCCCTCCAGGGCCGCGGCCAGGCCCGCCTGCACTGGGTCTGGAGCCCTCAGCCGTCCCCCCTCCCCCCTTCCGGCTGCAAGGCTGCTCCCTCTGCGGGCTAGTCCACCCCAGAGGCTCGCGGCTTCACCCCTGGAGCCAACCCGCCCTGCTGGATGGGCTCCAGACCCCTGGACACCCCCTCCTCCCCCAGCGCCCAGGCTCATCTCTGCCGGTCCCTGCCGGGCGCTAACCTCTCCTCTCTCCTGCCGGGGACCGCTTGCCCTTGCAACACAGCTTCCGGGCTGTTCAAACGTGCGGCTCCCTCGGCCCCAGGAGACCTCGTGCTTGGTCCGCAGGCCTGGGTGCTTTTCCGCCACGGAGGCCTCCCCTGCCCCCCCCCCCGCCCCCGGGAAGCCCTCCAGACCAGCTCTGAGCCCCCGAGGCTCACTCGCGCTGTCTGTCCCCATCTCTCCCTCCGTGTGTGTGCGTGTCACTGTCCTTTTCTGCCTTCCTCTTGGAATCCCTCCGTCTCGCTGTCTCCGGGTCTCTGTGGGCCTCGCGGCCAGTGTCTGTCTCGACCTCTGTAAGCGCCCACACCCACCAGGTCAGACGGTAAGCTGCGCCTGCCTGTGCTGCCCGCCCCACCGCGCCCTCCTCTCCGACCCGCCCCTGCAGAGAGGCCCTCGGGCCCCACGTCCTGCAGGTGAGGAAACCGAGCCTCAGAGCAATGATGCACCTCGTGCTGCGAGCCTGGGCCGCCCACCGCGGAGGGGCTGACACGGGGGGCTGCGCACAGTAGGGGCTGACACGGGGGGCTGTGTACAGTAGGGGCTGACACGGGGGGCTGAGCACAGTAGGGGCTGACATGTGGCGGCTGCACACAGTAGGGGCTGACACGGGGGACTGCGCACAGTAGGGGCTGACACGGGGTCTGTGCACAGTAGGGGCTGACATGGGGCGGCTGCACAGAGTAGGGGCTGACACGGGGGACTGCGCACAGTAGGGGCTGACACGGGGGGCTGCACACAGTAGTAACTGACACGGGGGGCTGCGTACAGTAGGTGCTGACACGGGGGGCTGAGCACAGTAGGGGCTGACACGGGGGGCTGAGCACAGTAGGGGCTGACATGGGGTGGCTGCACACAGTAGGGGCTGACACGGGGGGGGCGCGCACAGTAGGGGTTGACACGGGGGGCCGCGCACAGTAGGGGCTGACACGGGGGGCCGCGCACAGTAGGGGCTGACACGGGGGGACCGCGCACAGTAGGGGCTGACACGGGGGGACCGCGCACAGTAGGGGCTGACACGGGGGCCGCGCACAGTAGGGGCTGACACGGGGGGGCGCGCACAGTAGGGGCTGACACTGGGGGCTGCGCACAGTAGGGGCTGACACGGGGGCTGCGCACAGTAGGGGCCGACACGGAGGGCTGCGCCCAGTGGGGGCCGACACGGGGGGCTGCGCACGGTAGGGGCCGACACGGGGGCCGCGCACGGTAGGGGCCGACACGGGGGCCGCGCACGGTAGGGGCCGACACGGGGGCCGCGCACGGTAGGGGCCGACACGGGGGGCCGCGCACGGTAGGGGCCGACACGGGGGGCCGCGCACGGTAGGGGCCGACACGGGGGGCCGCGCACGGTAGGGGCTGACACGGGGGTCCGTGCACGGTAGGGGCTGACACGGGGGGCCGCGCACGGTAGGGGCTGACACGGGGGGGCCGCGCACAGTAGGTGCTGACACGGGGGTCTGTGCACAGTAGGGGCTGACACGGGGGCTGCGCACAGTAGGTGCTGACACGGGGGTCTGTGCACAGTAGGGGCTGACACGGGGGGCTGCACACAGTAGGGGCTGACACGGGGGGCTGCGCCCAGTGGGGGCTTCACATATCTCTGAGCCTTTGGCACCTGTTCCCACCCCAAGTCTGCAGAAGCCGGGACTCCGGGCTGAGCTGGGGGCGGAGAATCCACCGCTAGTCCTGACTGACCGGAGGTGAGGCAGAGGGCTGCTGACCCCCTCCTCCTGTGGTGCCCCCAAGCTGGGGTCCTGCCGGGAGGTGCCCCACGTGCGTCAGGGAGCCGGTCACCAGGCCGCCACAGGGGAGTCGAGGGGCATTCCCGACGGGGCTGACCTGTCATTCGTGCTGCCCTCCGGTCTCCGAGGCTCTGTGTGGCAGGCGAGGCCGGGAAGGGACCTTCGGGCGTCCTGGTCCCTGCGAGATGGGAGCCCCGAGGGTCTTCCTCCCGGGGACGGGCAGACGCTGTCCTCTCGGGGCCCTGACCACGGGGTGGGGCGGGCGCATGAATACAAGCAGCAGCTCGGCTTGGGCCAGGGTCACTTCAGGGAAGAGCCTCCTCGGGACGGTCCCGGGGGGAGTGCGGGGTCCACAGAGGGCAATCCCACTAGGAGCTCTGGCAAGGGGGCATCTCACTGGGCTCACCCGGAGCGCAGGCCCTCGGGACACCTTCCCCACCCCGTCACCTGTGTCCCATTTCGTACAGAGAGCTGGACAAGGAGGAGAGGGGCAGCGTCACGGGGACAGCCTTCGGAGTGGCCTGCTCCATACCTCTACCCTCAAGCGTCCCCTCCACACCCGCCCCCGCAGTTTCCTTTGATTTGGCATCAATCGGAAGCCCACCAATTAGTGGGTAATTTGGCTCAGGTGCCACCTTTCTAGAAAATGCCGATAGCTCTTAGAGGCTTTAGCTATCTATCAGCCACTTTCACTTTAGTATAAATCGGTTTGTTCAGTGCGCTTTCCTGCTAACACCCGAAAGGGGATGAGCTGCGCTGAGGGGACAGGATCTCTTGGGGATGGATCTGGGGTCCCAGAGCACTGCCAGAGGTACGGCTGCCTACGTGGGCCGTGTCCTGGGAGCTTAGAGCAAGGGGGCATTGGGATAAATGAAGCTTCCAGAGGAACCAGGGAGGAGAGACAAAGTCCCGCGTCTTCTGTTTCAAAGTGTTCCTAATGGGCCAGTCCTGAGTTGAGAACAGGACTCCCGCCCCTCTCCCCACCCCACTTAGCCCTCATTCAGGACTCTCGAGACTCGGGATTCAGGCAGTTACGGTCTGCGCAAGTTCAGCCCCACCAGGCAGGGTGGCCGAGGGGGTACAATGTCACATTTCCGTTGCTGTTGAGACTGGGAAGGCGTCACCTGCTTCTGTGACCGTGTGGATAAAGGGGGTGATAGTATAGAGAAGGGGTTTGGAGGTTGGGTCCCGGAGAGGGCGGGGAGACGGGACCTTCTGTGGCTTGACTGTCCCTTCCCCTGCAGTGCCCCTGGGGAGCAGTGCTGGGGAGGAGGTGGGCACACGCCTACACCCCTGGGCTCCCCAGATGAGCCTGAGATTCAGGGGAGCCGCACCCGCCAAACTGGGGCGAAGAGTGACAAACCCTTGAATCGGTAAGCACTCTGGAGCCCGGGCAGAGGGCGCCAGGAGGACCTGATCGGGTCTGGCCCAGACGGGCAGCAGGGATGTGCCAGACCCGAGTTCAACAGCAACACCGTGCACGTGACCGCCGTGGGGGGGGCTTTCGTCCACCGTGGGCTCTGGGGGGTGGGCAGAACCGTCCAGACCCTCTGGCTCCCCTTTGGAGTTGACCGAACCCATTGGGCCGCACAAACCCCCGAGGTTCTCGGTCAATTTGCGGTGGTGCAGGAGGCCTCGGGCGGGAGCGGGAGGCTCTCGACTTCAGGCTACGAGGGGCAATGAGAGAACAAACGGGAAATCGGGAAACTTCAAAGGAAGTGAGGGTCTGTGTCGAGGAGGGTGCTGCTCACACTGGTCGTGTCCTCACGGGTGGCACGTGCGTGCAGGGCTGGCCTGGGGACTTCACCAACAATTTAGCACCGAAACAGGGATGTGCTTTCCGCCGGGTGCAAAAAGCTCTTTCCCGGTGACGTGTGGGACTCGGCCAGCCCCATCCAGGGCTCGTGACCTTCCAAGGTGTCGGACGAGGCCGCCCCGTCCCCCGCCTGCCTCATCAGGGTGAACTCGGCCTCCCCCTGGCTTTCCGGGGGACCACGGTGGGCCCCCCAGCCCCACTCTGCGACGTCCGGGTTGGAGTCCATTCTTCCCGGTGCCACCGTGCTCCGGGACAGGGCTGATCCATCGGAGTCCCCTGGAAGTCCCCTGTGACCCTGAGCCGTGGGGGTGGCTGTCACTTGGCGAGCCTGACCCGACCGGCAGGCCCTTAGCATCCCACACCCCCAGGAGCAGGACTTAGCTCGCCCCGAATTCTTCCCACCAGCAGGCGTGACAGGTCACGGAGGCCGACACCCTTCCAGGGCCAAGGATCCCCTCTCGCGTCCAGGATCGGTGGTGCGTCAGAAACCTTCTGTCATCCCACGGAGCCGCCCTCCCCCGAGGGGGCATTGCCACCGGGGGGGGGGGGGCTCTCACAGCACAGCTTCATCCTGTACAGTGACCCCCCCCTCCCCTGGCCTCCTCAGTGTGGGACACGCGGGCCCCCCTCCTCTGCTGCCAGCCGTGGGGGCCCCAGGCACGTCTCTGTCATTGGTTTCTCTTTCCCCTGGTCACACCTTTGAAAATACAGGCGACCCCTGAACTGTGCGGTTCACTTACGCACAGATTTTTTTTTTCCCTTAAATGCGGCCCAGGGCTGTAAATGTATTTTCTCTTCTTTATGATTTTCTTTTTTTATTTAATGTTTATGTATGTATGAATTCATGTATTTATTTATTTTTAAAGTTTATTTATTTTGAGAGACACAGAGATAGTGCGAGCAGGGGAGGGGCAGAGAGAGAGAGAGAGAGAGCACAGAATCCGAAGCGGGACCCAGGCTCCCAGCTGTCCGCACAGAGCCCGACGCGGGGCTCGAACTCATGAAACGTGAGATCGTGACCTGAGCCGAAGTCGGACGCTTAACCGACAGAGCCACCCAGGCGCCCCTCTGATTTTCTTAATGACACTTTCTTTCCTCTGGCTTGCTTTATTGGAAGGATACAATATATAATACACATCAAAACAGAATGTGTTCATTGACGATTTATGCTATTGGTAAGGGTTCCAGCCAACAGTAGGCTGTTAGTGGTTAAGTTTTAGGGGAGTCAAAAGCTGTGTGGGGATTCTCGACTACGAGGGGCGGGACCAGGGCCCGTGACCTCCGTGGCATTCCAGGGCCAGCTGCGGTCCCCGTCTTTAGCCGCTCTCGGGTCCCCCCCCTTGTGAGCGGCCTGAGTCATTTCTCTTCCAGGGAGAATTCCTTGGAAAGGCAGCTCAGCGCGGGGCTCGGAAGGGGTTTCTCTGTGTCACATCGGTCCCTTATCACGGCCACTCCTTATCCTCTGCTCTCTGTGCCATGAGTCAGGCCCGCAGATGCCGGGAGAGAGCCTTGCCGCCCCCCTGTTTCTCGTTCCCTGCAGCCTAATCTCCCCCCACCCCCACCCCCGGAGCTTCCGGCCCCTCCCCAGACCGGCTTTGTTCCCGGCTCACGCCCGGTGACTCAGGGTCCCCTTGACAAGCAGGCCCAACCTGAACGTGTGCCCTTCTCGATGATGCCGGGCGGTGGTGGGGCTCAGAGCTGCAGGAGACGCCCAGGGCTCGGTGACGGGGCAGGGGGCAGGGCTGGGAGGGGAGGAGCAAGTCCAGCAGACCTTCTCAGCCAGACCGTCTCAAGGGCGTGGCGTGGGGGCCCGCTGAAGTTTGTGGATTCGGATTCTCGTGATGTACACCTGCCCGGAGGGGAGGAGGCTGGCGGGGCGGCCGGCAGACCCGCAGCCCTGCGTGGCCGTGGCCGTGGCCTGGCCCTCGCTATGGATTGGAGTCACCTGGAGAGATTTTGAAAGCACAGGGGCCCAGGGCTCTCTGCGGACCCACAGAACCAGATGTCGCCAGGGATATCCAAAAAACACCTGAGTGCCGGGGACGTGGGGCCCGGGTGGGGCTGCTGAGCTCGGGGAGGACCGTGGGATGGGGAGAGGCACGGCCGCCTCTGGGCCAAGAACACCTAGGTCAACCGGAATTGTTCTTCTCAGAAGCACGAGCTGAAGCCCCGGGGCCGTTTCCACGGATTGTAATGCTTGGAGCATCAGGGACGGGGGTTTCCAGAATGTCCTGGAATAGTCCAGAACGTCCCATGGGCCCGGAGGGTCCCACAGACCGCTTTGGGTTTTCATCTCTTCTTTGATAACTGCAGAGACTGTGGAAATGCCGGACTCCGGGTATGTGGGTGTCCCTCCGTCCGCGCTGCTGGCCTCTGGCTGGGTGGCCATGAGGACGCGTCTTCCTCCTGACAGAGGGCACGGCGAGTGCACACATATGAGGTCTTGCGCAGACGATGCCCGAGGAGCGGTGCCCCGGTGTGGGACACAAAGTTCATACTGACACGGGCACGCGGCCTGTACAGAGGCCTCCGTGACCCCCGACCTGGGTGGTTTTCCTTTCAGGCCGTGTGGACCGTTTCGAACAGGAACAGAGGAGAGATTCTGCGGTGGCCTGGGTGTCCCTGTCCCCCCGCCCCTCCCAGATTCAGCCGCCCCGCCATGGCCGCCCGCTGAGCGCCTCCCTCCCTGGGCACCTGCGGCCTCAGCAAAGACCGAGTCCCGCACTTAAAGCCCTCCTTCCTGGCGAGGCGGTGGCGCGGGCTGCTCTCACTCAAGCGTGGTCCGGGGCTCCCGTTGTCTCCCACACGGAAGAGCACAGGACGGAAACCAAAACCGTGAGCAATCTCGACGCCTGCAGAAAACTGGCATGAGTCCTTGGTCGCCCGTTATTGTCAACGTCTTTCTACGGTAACGGGGTTTCCCTCCTGGGAAACCCATTCACTTGCCCACCCATTCACCTCTCCGTCCACACCCCACCCGCCCACCCGCCCATCCGTCCATCTGTCCATCCACCTCCCCCACTCATTCACCCCCCCCAACCTGTCCATCCACCACCCACCCACCCATCCACGCCCCCACCTGCCCATCCACCCCCCCACCTACCCATCCATCCACCCTTCTGTCCACCTCCCACCCGCCCATCCACCCCCCATCCATCCACCCTTCTATCCATCCATCCACCCGTCCATCCACCCCCCACATACTCACTCATCCTTCCTTTCTTCCACCCATCTGCCGTCTACCCACACATCCAACTTCCCTCCTTCCCTTCTTACCTCCCTTCCTCCCACCCCCTAAATAGCTGCTGAGCGCCTGCCATCTCTACTGTCCCTAGGGAGTGTCCGCTGGGAAATGAGTCTTTCCTGATCGAGGCCCCTTGAGGCCGAAGGCCAATATCCCGAGGACCAGCCTCGGAGAAGCAGCAGAGGTCCACGAGTGTCCTCGACCCCACGCCTCCCACGGACGGTGGCTCAGACTCGCCTTCTGACTCGCTCTCCTGTGGTCGCCTTCACGGTTGCATTCCTCGGGGCAACAACTCAGCCACGGAAGCTGTGGTCAGTGCGGGTTTCAGAGTTGCGTGGCTTCTGCCAGGTGAAACCTGCAGGTGGGTGGGGGTAGCCTGAGCCCGGTGGGGGGCGGGAGGGGGAAACGCCAGAAGCCAGAGGGGGAGGCGGCTCGAGAGAAGGTGTGCTGGGCCCCGGGGAGGATGCCTCCGTTTTACCTGAGGGACCCAGCCTTCCGGCCCCGGAGCAGGAAGCCCCCCAGAGAGCAGACAGGCACCCTGAGAGTGCATTCCACAGCCTGGGGGGTGCAGGCTTCTCCCACCCCAGGTCCCTCTGAGCGGAGGAGGCCAGACCCAGAGCCCCGGCCCCAGGGGTGATGGAATGAGCTGTGACAGGTTAGCACAGTGAGAACCGAGCCCTGGAGGGTACCAGACTTTCGTGAACCCCACTGTGCGTGCAGTCTGAAGGCCGGGCTTCTGCCTCAGTTTCCCTCGGTGTTCCAGCCCCTCCTCCCACCCGGGCCGGGAGCCTTTCCTTGAACCCTGCCCAGCTTAGCAGGGGTCTGGGGTCCTCCTGCCAGCTCTTCTGTGCCAAGGACCTCTGGGGCTCAGGCAGGTGACGCTCCTGCCCTGGCCACCCGCCTCGCGCCCCTGAGCAGAAACGGTGCCAGAGGAACTCAAAGAAGGGGCCGTGACCTCCCGAGAGGTGCCGACAGCCCAACAGGTTTGTCAACCACGACCGGGTGATTCCAGGGAAATGCTCGTTTGTGAGGAGGTTGAAACGTTCCGAGTGACTCTTACCAAGAACCTTCACACGACAGGACATGATTAGGTTCCTTTCTACCAGGAAGGGTTTTAATCTCCCACCAGATGCCAGAAGACTCTAGAAGGTTCTCACCTGGTCCCCACCTTCAGGGTCCTGATGGGAAACGAGTTTCTCTCCTTTAGTGGCAGGCCCGAAGGTGTGGAGTCGGAAGGGCCTTCGGGGTCCTAAATTCAAGACCTGGACAAGGGCCCCAGTGGACCCAGGAGGCCCCCTCCCTGCCAGCGGCCTGACGCAGAGCGGCCTCCTCGGGGGGCGTCTCCGGGGCTCTCGGCGGGAGTCCTCTGCTGCTGCTCTCCCAGGGCCGGGCCTGGAGAGACTCCCAGCGCCCGCTTCCGGGTCTGGCCGGGGCCAGTCCCTGTAATAGCCTCCCTCCTGGGACCTGGTCTTTCCACTGCGGGAGGGGGCGGCGTGGGAAAGAGCCGCTGTGATGCGGACCCCCGCCACCCTCCGGTCTGGCCCCCGCAGGAGGCGGGAGGGGCTCCTGGAGAGCAAGCTCTCTGCGCTCCTTACCCTTCGCATGTCGCTGGGAACGAACGCTCCCCAGGGCCTGGGTCTGGGTCAACCTCAGCACCTTCCGAAAATTCCAGAACCCTCCAGGCCGCTGATCCGTCCCTGCCCTCCCACACGTCGGAGGTCTCTGCGCGGCCACGTCAGGCCGGCTTCCTCGAGGGCAGAAGCTGCATGCGGGGTCAGTGGCCGGCCTGGGCAGTGACTCGGTGGCCAGCGGCGGCCTGGAGTTCGGCCCTCGGTCGCTGGCGGAGGGAGAGCCCTCGTTGGTGCGGGCTTATTCATTCCTCTAGCCCCCGACTCGCCACGGCGCCCTGCCTGCTGTCGAACTGCACGTAGGGGCCAAGGCAGGCCCAGGCCTCCCCTCCTGGGGGCTCACGTCTGAAGGGCAGACCGCCTTCGATCCAGAAAGCACGCAGACTCGTGACACCGGGGCACCTGGGACGTGGGTACCACAAGCCGCGCAAATGGGTCCTGGCCAGCGAGGCCAGGGGATGCCGCCTACAGAAGGTGCTGGAGCTGAGGCCTGAGGACGGGAGGCAAGCTGCCCGCCAGCGGCCTGGACGTCGGGGTGCGGCCAGTTTGCTTTTTGGGGTGGAGCTGGGATCGGGGGGGGCAGAGTGGAGGTCAGAGGAGGAAGCCGGGGCGGCCGTCCGGGCGAGAGGCCGCGAGGGTGGGGAGGGGACGACGGGGGCAGGTGTGCTCCCCTCCTCGGACCCGACAGTCAGAGCGGCTTCCTGGCTAGGTGACGTCTCTGGCCGGAAGCTCCCCACCCCCTGACGGCCCTGACCCTTGCCCGGCTGGCTCCTCAAGGGTCTTCTCCACGTGGATCCGGGCCTGGGGGAGAGGGTGCTGTTCTCCCACCGCCTCCGGCCGCAACGGTTTCATGTGACGCGCTGGACCTCTTTGCGCTAACGATCGTTTCTTTTGCTGAGGGACCCTGTCTGGGTTGTCCCTTCAAAGGCCCCTGAGGGAGGCCTCGGGTCACAGGTGGGTAGGTCAGGGCCGGGATTCACACCTGCTTCAGACACAGCACCTCTGGCCTCAACCCGCCAGACCTGTAGGTCTTTCCTGGGGGAGCCGAGCGGAGGAGAAACGTGCGGGTGGCCCCGGGCAGGGGGAGGCCGAGCTCAACGTCGGAACAGACGCTCGTCTTCTCCCTTCCAGCTTCCTGCGGACAGGAAGGCTGCCCCGGGGCGGGGATTTTGCCCCCCGGGGGGCCACTTGGAGGTGTCTGGAGACAGCTTTGGCTGTCACAGCCGGGAGGAGGGGTGCTGTTGGCATCTGGTGGGTGCCAGGCCTCTAGACAGGCCTCGACCGCAAAGAATGTTCTGACCCCAAATGTCCATGGTGCCGAGGTGAGGACACCTTCCCTGGGGGAAGCCCAGCCCAGCCCCAGCGGCGGGCTGATCCTGGGGAAGCCAGAGGAGAGTAAGGACTGGAACACGAGCGGGAACGGCTCATGTCACCAGGCACAGAGACGCACGCAGGCGAGGTTACGGCTGGATGGGGTTCTTGCTGTCGTGGGGGTGACGGAGGGCAGCCTCCCAAACAAGGAACTTAGGTCTGCCTCGTGGGTGCAGCTTTGGGGTGGGTCAGGATGATCCAGGCCGAGGGCATAGCATGTGCAAAGGCCCTGGGGAGGGATCCCCCAATGGGTTAACGCCCAATTATCTGAGCTGAGAAGCTGGAAGACAGAAAGACCCCCTGGGGGCCCCCGGATCAGGCTCAGCTTGGGAGCGGGTGACTCTTTGGGGCACCCTTGTTCTTCCCTGGGACCCCTGAGTCCCCAGACCACATTCATCGGCCTTTTTTCTTCACTGTCCCCGAGGGAACAATGTCGACGGCAGTCAGGCCATCAACGTGGGCCGTTAGTACGAGAGAAACGGCAAATCCTAGGACTGCTGCCCTGGTGACAGGGACGGGACACCCCCCCTTTCCTGCGCCGTGGCTGGAAATGCAGCCCGGGATGGCTGTGCTGACGGGTCTTGGAGCCCGCCCAGCGCCCTGGTCGCAGCCACCCCACAGTCCCTCCCAGGGCTGGGTGACCGGTTCTCCAAGCATGCAGGCCAGGGAGGGGGCAGCCCCGGGGGACAGCTTGAAGCTGCTCCCCCAGGATCCTGCAGCCAGGCAGACCACGGTCAGCGCAGCGTCCTCCCGTGAGCACCCAGAGCTGCTGCCACCCTGGGCGCCCCGCCGGGAGGAGGGAGCGCTCGACCTTTGCGAATACGTCCACTTTGCCGCAAAAGCTCTCTGCTGGCCTTCAAACTTGGCGGATAAACTTCCCGGCAGAGATAATATCCTAGCAACCTCTCGGGTAACCCGGACACCCGTGGCTGGAGTCGCAAAGTTGTTTACATTGAGTTTTATGGCGTTGGAGAGAACTGGGCTATTTCGAAGCTGGGAGGACGGTGGTTCGGAATTTCCAAAAGTCGCTCCCGGGGCAGACGGGCCTACCAACAGAGGGACTGGCTTTTCAGGAACGTGAAGTCTAAATTTCCAACGCACCCCTGGGCGTTTGGAGGCCACGGGGCTGGGCCAGCCGGCATCTTCTCTGAGGAGCCACATGTCCAGAGAGAAGCCAGGGCGCCTGCCCCCAGCCGCTCCCTCGCTGGGAAGTGGGGCGGGGGCGGGGGAGCAGGGAGCGAGGAGCCTGCGGTTAGATCAGAAAAAGGATCGAGAGGCGCTGAAAGCTGTGAGCTAGGGCGCAGAAGGAAGTCAGTATTGAAGGAAAAATGAGTGGAGCAGACTTTTGATAATGGCGAAAATTGTGACAGGGCTGTGGTTGTTCACTTACCGTTATTTGAAACCGTTTCAAAGAGATACAGGGATGAGGCGAAAGAAAGAGAAAGAAAGGCAGGGGCGCCTGCGTGGCTCGGTCGGTTGAGCGTCCGACTTCGGCCCCGGGTCACGATCTCACGGTTCGTGGGTTCGAGCCCCACGTCGGGCCCTGTGCCGACAGCTCGGAGCCTGGAGCCCGCTTCGGATTCTGGGTCTCCCTCCCTCCTTCTCTCTCTCTCTCTCTCTCTCTCTCTGCCCCTCCCCTGCTTGTATTCTGTTTCTCTCTTAACTTAAACATTAACGAAAAGAAGAAGGAAGAAAGAGAGAGGGAAGGAGGGAAGGGGGGAAGGAGGGGAGGCCAAAAGTACTGTCATTTCTCGGAAGTACAGTCACTAGGTCCGGTAGAGAAGCATCCTTTGGATGCTTCGGAGACCGATTTATGGTCTGAACGGCCGCGACGAGCGTCTCCGTGATGAGTCTCCCCTCGCACCGCGTGCGACCCACCTTTGGAACCCTTGGTAGGTGAAGTCGTGTGGCTTCCTTCTGCAACTCTCCACTTTCACTGGAGCTCAACTCTCTTCGCGTGTGCAGGAGTGACTTCGATTCCTTCCCCGTGAAGCCGCTGTGCCCATCTTGTGTCCCTCTTCCCTGCTGGGCCGTGGCCCTTCTCGTGGTCCCCGTTAGCGCTGCTGGCTGAACGCGGTCGCCACGTGGCCAGACTGGACCCCATTTTGTAAAGGGTGGTTTGCACGTCACTACCAGGCTAAGCTTCCAATCACCAGTGTGAGGTCTTTTCTGCCTGGCATGGCAGACTGGCACCATTCGAGATGGTCCCCGAGGAGCAGTGGCGAGCCCGGGATGTCCCCAGACCCTGGACGGACGTGTATTATGAGCCAGAAACAAGCCATCGGAGTTTCAAACCTCAACGGTTTGGGGGTCGTTTTGTTACTGTAGCATAACCTCGCCTAGATTGACTGGCACACCTGTTATTGATTTATAAATGCTATTTACTTCTTAAGGACACAAGCCCTTAGTCTGTCATATGAATGACAAATATAAAAAAAAATTTTTAATGTTGATTTATTTTGGGGAGAGGGAGAAACAGAGCATGAGCAGGGGAGGGGCAGAGAGAGAGAGGGAGACCCAGAATCGGAAGCAGGCTCCAGGCTCCGAGCCGTCAGCACAGAGCCCGACGCGGGGCTCGAACTCACGAACCGCGAGATCGTGACCCGAGCCGAAGTCGGAGGCTTAACGGACTGAGCCACCCAGGCGCCCCTAAATCTTTTTTTTAATGTTTATTTATTTTGAGAGAGAGAGAAGAGAGAGAGAGAACCCCAAGCGGGCTCCGAGCCGTCAGCACAGAGCCCGACGTGGGGCTCGAACTCACAAACCATGAGATTATGACCTGAGCCAAAGTCGGGCGCTTAACCGACTGAGCCGCCCAGGCGCTCCAAGATTTTCTTTTCTTTTAATTTTTTTAATGTTTAGTTTTGAGAGAGAGAGAGAGAGAGAGAGAGAGCATGAGTGGGGGAGGAGCAGAGAGAGAGGGAGACACAGAATGTGAAACAGGCTCCGGGCTCCGAGCTGTCAGCACAGAGCCGATGCGGGGCTCGAACTCACGAACCGCGAGATCGTGACCTGAGCCGAAGTCGGACGCTCGCCAGACTGAGCCCCCCAGGTCCCCCAACAGATATTTTAGTTATTTTCCTTTGACGTTGTGGCCTTTGCCATGAAAAGATTACAGTTTTTGCCCTGTCAACTTTATAGACCGTTTGCTTTCCTCATGGGTTTTTTTTTTTTTTCACACATAAGAAGGCCTTGCCCGCTCCAAAACATTGTTGTAGATCTTCCCTGGTTTTTTTTTTCCCCTTTCCCTTTCTTTTTATGGCTTTATTAAGAAAGAATTCAAATACCATTTTGTAGTGTATATTCACGGAGTTGTACAAAGTAACCACAGTCTAATTTTAGAATATTTTCATCACCCCAAAGGGCAAGTTGACCCCAGTTAGTAGTCATTTCCTATTCCTACCCTATCCCCCAACCCCAACCTCAGACACCCACTAATCCACTTACTAGCTGTATAGATTGAGGACTTTCTGGAAATTCTGAGTCAAATGGAGTCATACCGTTTGTGGTCGTTTGCGACTGGCTCCTCTCACTCAGCGGTTATTTGGAGTTTCGTCTGTCCCGGAACACGCGTGAACACTCCGTTCCTTTTACTGGCTGGACCATATCCCGTCTTATCAGTTGGGGCACATGTGGGCTGTGCCTGGCCTGGGGCTGTTCGGGATAATGCCGTTCCGATCACACACGCACGAGATTTTGCACAGACGTGTTTTCATAAGTACGGGGTCCATGTGGTCCGTTTAGCATCTGGAGGAAACTGCCAGACGGTGTTTCCAAAGCAGCTGCACTGTTTTGCGCTCCTGCCGGCAGCAGACAAGGGAGCCGATTCTCCACATCCTCGCCGACGCTTGGAAGCGTTTGCTTCTACGCTTCGAGCCACTCTCCTCGTGTGTCCTTGTCTCTTGCTGTGGATCCGACTAGCGTCTCTCTAATGACTCAGGGCATCAGGCGTCTTTTGTCTGCTTCCTGACCGTTCGCGCGTCTTCTTGGGAGACATGTCTCCCCAAACACGTTGCCCATTTCTAAATTGGAGTTAGTGCTGCCTTGTTGTTGAGTTGTAAGAGCTCTTTGTATATTCTAGAAACAAGTTCCTTATCAGATACATGCGTCAGAAATCTCTCCCTCCCATTCTTAGCTGTGTTTCCATTTTCTTTTTCTTTGTTTCTTTTTTTTTAATGTTCACTCATTTTTAAGAGAGACAGAGACAGAATGCGAGTGGGTCAGCCGAAGGCTGTCTTTGCCTCTGGCTCTTGACCCAGACGAGCCCCGATCCTTTCCTGGCTGCAGCGCGAGGAACAGACTGGAAGGGCGAGAATGGAGGTGAAGGTGTGTGCCTGGGGGCTGCCGTGGTCTGGGAGCAGGAGAGAGTAGCCGCACCCCAGAAAATGGGGGTGTGCTGGGGGGGGGGGTTGCCACGGGGGAGGGTCCGGGACCTGGGGACCAGACTACACAGCTTACGTGTTACCATTTATTGCTTTCGGCGTTCCTTCCCAGGGGCCCGGGAATCCCACGAAGCTACAAAACTGAAGACGGGGTTGAAATGTTCATTCCCAGTCTCAGCTCCGCCCTTCGCCCCTGGCAGATCCCCACGACATCTTGCAGAGAAAGAGACGGGGTTCTAGAGGCAACAAGAGAATGTGATTCAACAGCTTGGAAGGACAGCACCCCAGCTGGCCCTACGGTCACCTGCTGTGGACACCGCAGGAGGGACCCGCCAGCTCCAGGGAGGCCCGGACGGGGTGCCCGGACCCAGGCTGCGAACGTTGGGAGGGCTGGTGGCCCGCAGCCCCCCTTTCCCCCAGATGCTAAAAGAAGGAGAAATCCAGCAAAACCTACACTTTTCGGATGGGTTTTATGTTGTTTGCCTCATTTTTTGGCCATCCCGTCCAGGGACTCTTCTAGGAAATAGGGTGTTCTGGTGAGTAGGGGCCTCAGGCATCGTCTTAGTCACGTGGACTCCAAGCTGCTCGGCAGAGATGGGCACGGGGGAGACCAGGCGGGGGTCTTCCTGTTGCCCGTACCCTCCCCCTCCGGGTTAATCTGTGTTCTGCAGGAGACGCCCCCCTACTCTGCACCCCAAACTGCTCGAACAGAGAGTTCGGGGTCTGCATGTTCTTTTCACACCCCTGCATTGTGCCGATAAAGAAACTGGGGGGCCGACTGAGGTCCCGCTGCAAGTCCAGGGCTGAGTGGAGAAGCCGGGTGTCCCGCCCCCAGCCACGGTGTGCAGGCTCACGCATGTGCCCCTGAGAGCAGACACAGCACGGCCAGCAGGTGGACACCCTCCCCGGCCTTAGAGTTTACTGCTTTATTATTACTTTTAAAAAGACTTTTATTTATTTTTGAGAGAGAAAGAGACAGAGTGCCGGCAGGGGAGGGGCAGAGGGCGAGGGAGACGCAGAATCCGAAACAGGCTCCAGGCTCCGAGCTGTCAGCCCAGAGCCCGAGGCGGGGCTTGAACCCACGGACCGCGAGATCGTGACCCGAGCCGGAGTCGGATGCTTAACCAACGGAGCCACCCAGGCACCCCAATTTTTTAAAATTATTATTGTTTTTTTAATGTTTTTATATATTTTTGAGAGAGGAAGAGACAGCGAGCGAGCTCCGGGGTCCGGTTTACTGGTTTAAACGAACCCACAGACGCTGAGCCCTCTGCATCCAAGATGCCAGGTGCACGACTCCACCCCCTCTGAGCCGGGGGCGGGGGTGTGCGTCCTAACCCAGAGCCTCTGGGCCCCTAGAGGGGGCGCCTCTGCCCCAGGGACCCCCACGTGATTCGGCACCAGCCCCGTCTCCCCACCTCCCTCCCTCTATTTCGCTGTCCCTAAATTGACTTCCTGTTGCCGGGATCAGGCCTGGTTGCTGGGCATCTGGATGAAGGCGCCCACAGCGTAGGGTCAGCCAGACATTTGCAGAAACCGGTACAAATCGGGGCGGCGGGGGCCCCCCAAGAGCTGAGGTGCCCTGGGATCTTAAGTAGCACACCGTAGTCGTGCCCTGGGCCCTGGCCATGTCGCAGGTCCTGTCACGGCAGATCAGGGCAGTGGGCCCTCGGGAGCCAGCAGGGAGTGGGCTGGCCTCCTGGGTCCCCCCCGCCCCGGGAAAGGGCTTTGTTGCCCCAATTCTTAACCTCAGACAGCCTTGTCAGATGTCCCCTCCCTGACCCGTCATCAAATGCAGACTTTCTGTGACGCGTATACAGGTTAGAGTTCAGATCCTCTCTCTACCCAGGTGCTTCCCAGGGTCCCGGGAGGGACTCCAAGCATTGCATTCACAAGATTACAGGGTTTAAAAAAAAATTTTTTTAAATAAAGTTTGCAAAGGGGCACCTGGGTGGCTCAGTCGGTGGAGCGTCCGACTTCAGCTCAGGTCACGATCTCACGGTTCGTGGGTTCGAGCCCCGCGTGGGGCTCTGTGCTGACAGCTCAGAGCCTGGAGCCTACTTTGGATTCTGTGTCTCCCTCTCGCTCTGCCCCTCCCCCACTATGCTCTGTCTCTCTCTGTCAAAAATAAATAAACATTAAAAAAATATTTTAAATACAGTTTACAAAAAATAAGCAATTTTTATGTGGTGGACACACTCCAGGGTGAAGGGGAGAGATGGGGGGGGGGCGCGGTTCTCAAGGAGTCACATGCTTGTGAAATTCTCTTTCTTTGAGCCTGGGCAGATCCTGGGACCTACCTATGACCAACAGAATATCCAAATGGGATGGGATGTCATGTCTGTGAAGATGGATTGTTATAGGGCAAAGGTGAAGGGCCTTTGCCGATGTACTTGAAGTCCCTAATCAGTTGACTTTGGGTTCATCGTGAGAGTGAGGCTGGGTGGGCCTGGCCTAATCAGGCAAGCGTTTAGAAGAAGGCCGAGGCCTGCCCTGAAGTCCGAGGCTTGACCAGGAGCTCTAGACCTGCCAGAACATGAGCTTTGCTGACACTTCCAGTGAGTGTGGGGGCTGCTCCTCCCTGAGGCCAGCTGAGGCTGCCCCGCTGCCACCTTCCTTTCAGCCGCCTAAGCCCCCAGGCAGAGGGCCCAGCTGCACCCGATTCCTGGCCCAGGGAACCGAGAGACAACAGGCTGAACGCGCAGCGACAGGAAACAGACGTGGCCCCACAGTCCCCCCACCGTCACCCAAAGCGTCCGTGGCTTTCCGGCCATGGCCGTGGCGGAGTCTTACTCCGCCCGTGATGACCCCCCCCCCCCCCCCCCGCCAGTTGGGTCTGGTCTGTGTACAAGTCCCGTTGACCGCCGCTCAGGCCCTCTCCCCGCACTCAGACCCCCCTCAGCCCCGCAGGGCGGGAGGGGCTGGGGCCAACATTTTGGGAGAGTGGGTACGACCGTGTAGGAGTGTCCTGGGGCGGCCACAGCAAGTGAACACAGACTGGGTGGCCCACAACAAGGCGAATCACCTCCCCCCCGGCCCCCGCAGCCCAGTTTGGAGGCAGCGATCTGAGATCGAGGTGTCGCAGGGTCGTGCTCCCTCCAGAGGCTCTACGGGAGGGTCCGTCCTGCCTCTTCCAGCCTCCGGGGCCCCAGATGTCCCTGGGCTGTGACTGTGTCCCCCGGTCGCGGCCTCCATGGTCACGTGGCCCCTCCTGGGTTCCCCTCCCCTTCCCTTATAAGGACATAGTCACTGGTTTAGAGAACCGCTCCCCCCACCCCGACATTCCAGGGGGATCTCATCTCTATGTCCCTGGTTTAATCACACCCGCTTAGACCCTTTTCCCCATCAGGCCTCACTCCTAGGATCCGGGGATTCGGATGAGGACACACCTCTTGGGGGGGACCCTGTTCAACCCCTACAACTCTGTTCAGAATCCTTTCTCCAGGTGAACAAGGAGGCAGATGTGCAGCAAGCTGTGATGTGAAAGGCAGAGGAGGAGAAGGGCAGGGACGTGTCCAGGAGGATGGGGTGTTGGGGCAGCATCTCTGTCTCCCGAGGAGGAGGCCACCCTGGGCAGAGGCGACCCCACGGGTGCAGGCCGGTGTGGGAGCGGAGGGCCGGCGTGCCTGGAGGGCAGTGGATGGAAGGGAAGCGGATGGGGCCAGGCTGGCCGGGAAGGCCCGTGGAGACAGTCCCCCAGAGGAAGTGGCCGTTGGCCGGGCGCTGGGCGAAAGGAAGGACTTCCGGGGATGGGGTCCTCCGCGGGGAAGATCTGCCCACCTCCTCGGGACCCCGGACACCCTGGATGCCTGGGTGCCGACCGCCCGGCCCCGTTTCTGCTCGACGTGAGGACCGGATGAGGCGGGGACCCTGGGAAGTCAGGCAGGGCCTCCTTTATCTGCCTGGAACCCCACTCCTGCCACAGTTCTGAGGGTGGCGTAGAATAACGCACGAAGCCGTGCAGATTTACCAGACGTCCGATGAGGCCTTGAGGCCATCAGAGATCATGCTTAGAGGTATCAGCCACCTGCCCCTGTCCCGTGGCTCAGGACACGGCCTCGCGGGAGCCTCTGCTGGACCACGAGGCCGCAGCCACGGGAGCCCGGAGCCCCACCAACGTTCCCTTGTGCTGCGGCCCCTGGCTGCCAGGCCGTCCTGCCAGGCGTGGCCCGAGCCCCGCTCCCAGGCCCTTGCACCACAGAGGGAGACAGCAACGAGGGGGAAGGAAACCGTGGTGACTTCACGGCTGATCCTTTCAGACAACGAACGCCGAGCACCTGCTCCTCTGTGTCGGGGACCAGGCGTCGTGGCCACCTCCGAGCGTCACACGGCCCAACGTCCCCGGCCTTCTGGGGCCCACGCATCTGGGGACAGGGGACAATAAACAAGTAAGTGGACGATGCTTCAGGAGGGAGGGCAGCGGGCTGGACCCCAAGGCGGGGTGTTGGGAGGCCTCTCGGAGGCGACCCTGAGTGTCCATCCGACAAATGCCACCGATAAGCCGGCTCCAGCTGGTGTCTGAGAGGCTGGGAAGGACTGGGCGGAAGGCGGGGGGGGGGGGCGGCCCGGGAGTCCAGTGGCCGAGACGGACAGTGAGCGGGGAGCTGGCTGCCTGGGAGTGGAGTCGTCCCCACGAGACCCCAGGCTGGCCCGCGGAAAGGGGCGGCTGGCTCCCAGGGGGCGCACGGGGCTGGGGGTACTCACGGCTGCTCCTTCTGTTTCCCAGAACGTGACATGGCCACGGAGCCCACGTGGTCCACGTGGTCCGTGCGGTCACGGTCTAAGTCTGAGGTGGCAGTTCAAGTCCCCGCTCCCCGAGAACTACCAGCTGGCAACCCGGTCTGTCCGAGTCTCGATTTCTCCTCTGACAGGGGGCACTGAGGGCTGGCCTCCCCGGACCCTGGCTGTGACCTCGGCCCGTTTACCTGCCCCGCCCCCCCGCCCCCCCCACCAGCCCAGAGCTTTGCTTCCCCGACGAGAGCCTGGCCGACTGTGGCCGTGACCATCAGTCCACAGCAGCGAGACGACCACCACCGTTCGTGACCCCAGTGTCAGTGGCTCCGCACAGCAAAGGCCTGTTTCTTCCGTGAGTCGCGTTCGTCGCGATTCGACACGGGTCCGCGGCGGTGGTGGGTGTGCCTGCTCCACAAGGTCATTCCGGGATCCAGGCTCCTCTTGGGGCTTCAGAATCTTCCTCCAGAATCCTCTGCAGAGGAGCCGACGGGCCAGGCCTGGGCCGTTTCCGCCCTCGAGCCACGGCCACACCAAGTGGGATGTGCGCTGGGGCTGGTGGGTCCGGGCGGAGAGAGGCCAGAGCCGGTTGGACGACCGGCCGGCCTGAGCTGTTACTGCGTTACCCCCTCCAGCTGCTGGGGGCGCCGGGAAAGGGGCGCGGAGGGCCCGGCCTGGGTGAGCGGTGAGCATCTGTCACCACCGTCACACCACAGCCGACTCTGAAATCCCCCAGGGCGGCTGCCAGGCTAAGCGCAGACCTCACAGGGCTCCCCACGTAGCTGGCTCTGTGCGAGTAAGAGATTTTTCTTCCTGGGCGTATGTGTATGTCATCAGCCGCCTCTTCTAAGTTGCTTAATCTTACTATTCCTTTGCAGGAAGGATCCAAACATTCTTTTCATAGTTAAAAAAAAAAAAAAAGCTGACAAGTTCTTAAATAGCCTTTTTTTTTTTAACTCCTGGATCTCTAGGAGGGTCATTCCCTGTTGGGGAAGGACAGGGTCCTGCTGTGTGTTAAAAAGCAATCCTCAAATAGCGTCTCCTTGAGGCCTGGACCCTGGACCCTGCCTGCGCAGGGTCTGGTCCCCCTGTCACCAGCCCAGGCGGCAGAGGACGGGCTGTTTGCACCACCAGGGCCCAAGCAAACGCTCTGTCCTCTCCAGTGGCCTTGCCAACCCTCTGCTGCAAGGTCAGACGGCAGAAAGTTCTTGAACCTGGCTGTGTATCCAACTCACTGGATGCACCAGCAAAAATGTAGGTCTCCAGGCCCCTTCTTGGTTGCAGTGATGCTGAAGGTCTGAAATCTTAGCATGTGCTCTCAGGGCCATCTGTCCTCGGCCTGGAGTTTGGGGAGCCTGGCTGCAGGGCACAGTGGAATGAGCCATGAGCCAGACACACCCCTGTCTCTGGGAAGCTGGCCACCTGGCAGAGAGGGTAAGATGTGGACCCCGACCAGAAACCTCAGCCAGGGGTGCCGGGTGGCTCAGTCGGCTGAGCGTCCCACTCTTGGTTTCAGCTCGGGTCATGATGCCAGGGCCCTGGGATCGAGCCCCGCATCGGGCTCTGTGCTGAGTGGGGAGCCTGCTTGGGATTCTCTGTCTCTCTCTCTCTGCCCCTCGTGCTCTCCCTCTTTGAGAAAAACAAAAAGAAAAAGAAAAAAAAAGACAAACACAAAGAAAAAGAAAAAAGAAAGAGAAAAAAAGAAAAAGAAAGAAAAGTTACCCAAAGACAAAGAAAAAGAAAGAAAAAGAAAAAAAAGAAAAAGACAAAGACAGAAAAAGAAAAAGAAAAAAGAAAAAGACAAAGAAAGAGAAAAAAGAGAAAGAAAAAGAAAAAAAAGAAAAAGAAAGAAATGTTACCCAAAGACAAAGACAAAGAAAAAGAAAAAGAAAGAAAAAGAAAAAAAAGAAAAAGACAAAGACAAACAAAAAGAAAGAAAAAGAAAAAGAAAAAAAAAGAAAAGACAAAGAAAAAGAAAAAAGAGAAAGAAAAAGAAAAAAAAAGAAAAAGACAAAGACAAAAAAAAAGAAAAAGAAAAAAGAAAAAGACAAAGAGAAAGAAAAAAGAGAAAAAGACAAAGACAAATAAAAAGAAAGAAAAAGAAAAAGAAAAAGAAAAAGAAAAAAAAGAAGAGACAAAGAAAAAGAAAAAAGAGAAAGAAAAAGAAAAAAAAAGGCAAAGAAAAAGAAAGAAATGTTACCCAAAGACAAAGACAAAGAAAAAGAAAAAGAAAGAAAAAGAAAAAAAAGAAAAAGAAAAAGAAAAAAAGAAAAAAAAAGACAAAGACAAAGACAAAGAAAAAGAAAGAAACGTCACCCAGGAACAAGGCTGCTTCCTAACCACTCATTTGCATAACTTGCTGTGCACCGGACCCGGCCACGTGCCTTCTGTCATTGTGTCTTTGTGGATTCCATTTTACGGATGGGGAGACTGAGGGCTCCTGAGCTCCCAGTTACCCACAAGTAGGGGGGCTGGAATGGGGCCCAGAAGTCCCTCCACTATTAAGCCCACAACGCGGATGGTCGGGCCCTAACGTGGGAAGCAGCCGTCTGTGCACCTGTCACCTGCTGGCCCCGCCGGCCGCCTGCCCAGGGGTCCCCATGTAGGTGCCTCCCAGAGGGACCACGTGCACTTAAAAAAAAAAAAATTGACATGAAATTCACGTCACGTAAAATGAAGCGTCTCAAGGCGAACAGTTCAGAGCCGGCTGGTAGGGTCCCGGGGCTGGGCAACTAGCGGTCTATCAAATTCTGAAACGTTCTCATCACCCCGAAAGGAAACGCGGCTCCCGTTAAGCAATTATTCCCCTAGTCCCCCAACCCTAAACTCTGGCAGCCATCGATCTGCATCTTGTCTGTACGGATTGCCCTCCCCTGGGCGTTTTTGTAAACAGGGTCACGCGCTGGGTGGCCCTTTTGGATCCGGCTACTTCCGCGAGCAGGATGGTTTCGGGGTTCATCATCTTGTCTCGTCTCGGGGCTCCTTCCTCCTGCTGGCTCCCCACACACACTCCTGCCACCTCCTCGCTGCGGAGCAGGGAGCTGCCCTGGGGAGCACGGGAGGGGAGGAGGCAGCCCCCTGGAGGAAGGGAGGGCCCCCACTCTGGCCCGGGGAAGGGGGCTCCCTTAAGTCCCAGGCTTTTGTCCCGCTTTCTGGCCACCCCCAGGCGAGCCTCTGAAGCAGGAAACCGCAAATGTGTCTGTGACCTTCCGAAGCAGGAGACGGATCCCCGCAGGCCGCAGGCTGGGGCCTCGCCTCCTTCCTCTCCTCCAGCCCCAGGAGACACATGTGGCAGCAATTGGCTTTTGCAAATAACCTCGTTTGGACTGTTTGAAAGTGCTCTTGGGGCGGATGGTTCCAGGTCCCACTTATCTGTCAACCAATCTCCTCCTGAAACAGCCCCGGGCTGGGCAGAGATGCTCATCCGATGTGGAGTGACCCCCTCCCCCGCCAGACGGGCGCTCAGACGTCAACCGACACCAGCCGGTGTTCCTGGGGTGCAGGACGGCCCCCATCACCCTCCTGCCCCGGCCCCCTTCCTCCGAGGGCCCAGCCTGTCCCGGGAGGTCCTTACCTCTGCAGCCGAGCTGAGCAGGAAGTCATGGCCACCTCCCTCTGTATTTCCAGAACCCTGGGGGTCTGGAGAGGGATGCCTGGAATCCCGGGGCCTGGGGACGTGCTGGGATTGGGGCACTTTTGGCACCTTCCGCGGCCGCCCTGCCCGCCCGGAGCATTGGACGGGCCACGGTTCCGGCCAGCGTGAGGCGCGACCCCACGCCGGTGGCAGGAGGAAGCCATTTATCACCACGGAAGGATCTGGCTGCTGGCATGTTTATCTAGAGGAAGGAAACGAACTCTCCACCTCCTCCAAGCGGCGTCTGGCCTGCCCGCCGTCCGCGACGTCCGTGGTGGAATTTTAAATAACGAGCCCCATTCGTCAGTACCTGTTTTGTGTCTCCCGCGGGGCTCTCGCGCATCACTCCCTGGGTGTCACACTTTATTGCTGCTTCCTCCTTTAAATAAACTCTGCCATAAATTCAGTGCTGTCGGAGCCGAGCTTAGTTTGACATCTGTCCCAGGAACACGGGCCGGCAGGGCAAGTCTCCCTCTCCGGGCTGGTGTCCAGAGCAGACTGGCCAGGACACCTGCGGTGAGCCTGCTGTGGGGCAGGAGGCTGCGGTCCTGCAGGCTTGGGGACCACGCGGTTTGTTTTTGCAGATTTCCAAGCCAGGAAAGAAGTTGTAAAAAAAATCTCACCTGGCAACCGGCATGGAAATTGCTGGAGTGCAGTGGTGCAAACCCAGCGGCCTGTGCCGGTCTGGATACTTCTGGCCAACGGGACCGTTCGGCTAAAAGTGCCTCCCGAATTAACAACCTTAGCATTTGCACCTCCAGCGTCCCCCAGGTGAGGTGACCCAGAGGTGAGAGCATAGGCCCCGCAGCTTCCCCTCCACCCACACACCCATCATCCATCCTGCCATCCATGGAGGCCCCATCCATCCATCCATCCACCCATGGAGGCCCCATCCATCCATCCATCCATCCATGGAGGCCCCATCCATCCATCCATCCATCCATGGAGGCCCCATCCATCCATTCATCCATCCATCCATGGAGGCCCCATCCATCCATCCATCCATCCATCCATCCATGGAGGCCCCATCCATCCATCCATCCATCCATCCATGGAGGTACCATCCATCCATCCATCCATCCATCCATGGAGACCCCATCCATCCATCCATCCACCCATGGAGGCCCCATCCATCCATTCATCCATCCATCCATGGAGGCCCCATCCATCCATCCATCCATCCATGGAGGTACCATCCATCCATCCATCCATCCATGGAGGTACCATCCATCCATCCATCCATCCATCCATCCATGGAGGTACCATCCATCCATCCATTATCCATCCACATCCATCCAGCCATCCATCCAGCCATCCATTCATCCACCCACACATTCATCATCCATCCTGCCAACCATGGAGGCCCCATCCATCCGTCCATCCATCCATGGAGGTACCATCATCCATCCATCCATCCATCCACCTACACATTCATCATCCATCCATCCATCTATGGAGGCACCATCCATGGCAACACCGGACATTTCACAAGCCCAAGGAAATGACACCCCAAGGAAGCCCTTGGCTGTGGAGAGAGGGGGCCTTCGTCTTGGGGTGCATGCGATGTTTTGGGTGGTTGGGGGGGGGCAGCCACCAGGCTGTGCTCAGGGGGGAAGAGGTGCTCTGTCCTGCTGCAGCTCTCAGGGGAGGGTGGGGTTCAAAGAAGGTCTCTACCCCACTTGTCTCGTTAGTTTCCCGGGGCTGCATAAACCAAGTGGGCTTGAACGACAGAAACTTCTCTCACTGTTCTGGACCCCAGCATTATAAAGGCACGGGCAGGGCCATGATCCCTGCAGGTGCCGGGGAGAGGTCTGTCCAGGGCCTCTTTCCAGGCTCTGCTTATGGTGCTGTCACTGCAAACTCTACTGGACGTTCTCCTGTGCGTGTCTGTCTGTCCCCCCTTGTTACAAGGACAGAGGTCACATTGGATTAGGCCCACCTTACTCCAGGAGGACCTCTTCTTAACCAATCACAGCTCTAACCACCCTGTTCCCAAATATGTCCCCACTCTGGGCTCCAGAGTGCTAGGACTTTGACAACGAATCCAACGTTTGGGGGACACAATTCAACTCTAACACCTGCTGAGGCTGAAATCCCTCTAAGCCTGAAAAGGACAGACCCTTTGGGGTTCCCTGACTCTGCTTCCCCAGAGGGGTGGGTGAGAAGCTGGTTCCTAGTGGCCAGGAACCATGGTATTTGTGGGGTTTTCCTGTCTTCCAGAACACAGGTCAGCAGGGCTCAGGGGACCCAGAGCCCTATGGGGGTTCAGGCCGGGCCTAAGACTCCCTACTCTGCCCTCTGCCACCTCCAGGCCGTCCCTAGGAGCCTCAGGTCCCCCTGGTCTTTGGGCACCCCGAGTTCCCCGAACCAACCCCAGGATGCTGTTCCTGGAGCAGTTTCCCGGGCCACACTGTGCCGGTCTTCGGGTCCCCACCCCCAGCAACCCCTGCCTGGGGGCCACAGTGCTCTGGGAGCCCCGAGGGGCCAGGAGTAAGTCCTGAGCCGCTGGCTGGCCGAAGAGCCACCTCGACCAGCAAGAGCAGCGGGGTGGGGGTAGGGTGGGGGGCACACGTGAATCACTTTATCCTTCCCGACGGGCTGGGAGCCCAAACGGAGCCCTTGGGAATGAAGCCCCGGCTTTCCACACACCCATTATCTGGAAAGAATTGCTCAAGTCTGAGTCTGGCTCTCAGGCCAAGGTGGGGACACCCGCACCTAGTTCCTGCCACACCCATCCGCGCCCCAAGCCCTGGGCACACCCGGAATGCAGCCTCTGGGCCTTTGTGCACGCCGGGCCCACACTCCCCGGGAGTGCACTGTCCCGCCCTCCCGTGGCTGCACTCCTGCCGTCAGGAAGCCCCGGGGCCCGTGTGTCCACTTGCCCGGGGCACTCTGTCAGCCAGTCTGGACCGTGAAGCCGGGAGGGCAGCGGGCCTGGCTCCCCTGGCCCACCCTCCCCGCCGCTCGGGACACCTGGTCACGGCTCTCCACTTGTCCCAGTGAAATCACATCTGACCCCCAGCCCCGAGTGCTGGGGGTGGGGGCAGAGTGCAGATCCTCACAGGTTGATGGCCTCGGCCCGGGGACCCCTGTGGTCGTGGAGACAGGGGAGGCCCTGCGTGGGGACGGGGACTTACTTGTTCGCTGCCCGCTAAGGGAAGTTTCCCCACGAGACCACGGGACGGGACCGCCAGCCCCACCGAGGGTCCCCAGCCCTCCGGCCCTTCTCCCTGCTCTCGGGATGCTCCCTGCTAACCTGGCCGCTCCCTCTCCTTTCTTTCAGGGACCCCCCATCCCGGCTTTTTCCCTTGAGGACAAACAAATGTATCTTCTGGCCAAGGTGGGCGGGAAAGGCTGGGGTCCTGAGGAGTCAGGAGGCTGTGAGCCGCCCAGGCACCCAGCTCTCCTTCCCCACCTGTCCCCAGTGGGGAGGGGGCTCATGGCTCGGCAGCTGACCCCCTGTAATCCCCATCTCAGACACTGGAAATGAGCTGTGAGTGGGAGCCTTGGAACCAGCCCCCCGAATCCTCAGGCTCCGTCTCCCAGAGGCCCCCGGGGTCTCGTACTGACGCCACGGGCTCCAAAGGCTCAGGACTTTGCAGACCACCCGTGGTGTGTGTTCTGGGGGTGGAGCGGGCACCCTTGGTGGCTGGGCCGCTGAAGAGACAGTCCAGAGAGAGGCAGGGTGGAAGCCGGCGGGGGGGACGAAGGACCCCGAGGGGGGAGTCGCCGCAGAGGGGGGACTCGGCTCACCCCGGGCCCCCAGAGGGGTGTCCTCACCTGAGTCAGGGGCCTCTCCCTGAGGAGCAGCTCCGGCTTCGCCGGGGAGCCTCCGGGTGTCAGTGGGGGGTGACCCCCAGGCAGCGGGGCGACAGCACAGGGACAGCCCTGCCTTCTCCTGCTCCTCCTGCAAGCCTGGGGGATCGCCGCGGGTGGGCACGTGTATGAGTGAGTTGTGCGTGTGTGTGTGTGTGTGTGTGTGCGTGTGCGTGTGCCCGAGCACCAGGCAGGCACGCCCGGGGGGGTGAAGGGGGTAAGGCCGCACGTGGCTCTGGGACACGGGACCCTTTCGTGGCACGGCTGTCTGGGCCGGGGCCCCGGTCCTGTCTGGGTGAGGTCAGGTGTGAGCCTGGTGGGGCCCATGCCTGGGGGAGGAGGGAAACTGGGCGGGACGAGGGAAGCGGGAGCCCGGAGGCAGGTGCAGGCCGGGAGCACAGAGCCAGGGAAGGCCCTGGGGTTTCACGGCAGGGATGGGGGGGACCGTGCACCATGGCCTTTCCTGGGGCCGAGGCAACCTTGGGGAGCCACTCCTTCCCTTTGTAGGAACAGGGAGGCAGGGTCTGGGAAGGATCCAGCGGCCGTTCCAGCCCCCCTCCCCACCCCCACCTCCCCCAGTTCCATGAACCCAGGCGCCTGGGCCCTACTGGCCGGGGGCGGAGGCGGGGAGACCCCTGGAGGGACTCAGAGGTGAGAGCTGAGGCTGCCCCCTGGTGGTGGATGTGCCCGTCCTGTGCTCCCCAGTTCAAACCTTGGCACAGGGCAACTTTGCGGCAAACCCTCCGAGGCCGGGGGACCTTCAGAGTGAGGCCCCGTGGTCCGGTGGCCTCGTGCTGGGGGCAGGGGGACATTTCTACTCTCCACCCCCTCCTCTGAGGCAGGGGCTGCTGGCCCGTTTACAGACACCGGGCCTGTCCCATAGAATCCAGACTCGAACCCCGACCTCTCCGCTGGACCCACAGCTCTACTGTTCACATTTTATGCTGGGGGCGGGGCTGAGGTCCCTGGGACTGTCCCAACACCAGCATCAGAGGGCAGCCCTGCCCTAAGCGGTCGGCCTCAGTGGTTCAGGACCCTGCGGATCCCGGGCCTCGTGGGGGGACATCTCTAGAGGTAGGAGACACCCTGCGTGAAGGCCGAGGTCATTCCCTGGAAGAACGGGGGAAACGGAAACGTGGGACAAGTCCTGGCTTGAGCCTCAGTGTCCCCTGAGAATCAGGAACCCCGAGACCCACCCCCCCCCCCAGACTGGCGTGTGTCCCCAGGCCGGCGAGGCCCCCAGCGTGCAGCTCGTGGTCACAGCCAGCCCCTTGAGCACCAGCTGTGTGCAGGGGCTGCGGCTGAAACACGGCCCCGCCCCCAGGACGTGCACCTGTTGATGTCCAGAACCTGTGAAGCCGTGACCTTGCGTGGGGAGCGTGACTTTGCAGGTGCGACTGGGTCAAGGGTTGACATGTCAGGTGACTCTGGATTCTCCCGGGGCCGTGTAGTCACGGGGGGTCCTCCTGAGACGGGCAGGACAGTGGAGCCGGGCCAGACAGAGGGACAAAGGTCGGCAGGCGCTGCCCTGTCCTCCCGCCCCCCAGGGCTGCCACAGAGCACGTGCGGTCCAAGCCATTGGCTTTGTGGTCGAGTGTCGCTGTGTTACAGCAGAGACGGGAAACTCACCCAGGTCCTGTTCCAGGGAGTCATCGGTGTCCTGCAAATGACAGGTCGCTCGGGACTGTCCCCAGGGCTCATGTCAGTCACCCCAGTGCCATCCGGAGGGGACTCCAGACCCCAGAGCAGAGCGAGGAGGGGAGGGGGCCGACCAGGGGCAGCCAGGTGGCCTTGCGGGGAAACTGAAGCAGGCAGCCTCCGCCCCCTCCAGGAAGCAGGTAGCTGTGACCGCCCTCGGTGTCCCGGCTGCCCAAGGAGGGGCCGAGGCTGGGGGCTGGGGGCTCGGGGCTGGGAGCCCCCCAGGAGCTCTGGCTAGTGAGACGGCCCTGCCTTCTCCTGCTCCTCCCGCCGGGGCTTGCCAAGCGCGACCAGAGAGAAATAATAGAATGTTCCTGTTTGGACATGTTTCCTCCTATTTTTAAACTGTTGCTTTTCTCCCCCAGAACTGTTAGCATGTTTGACTTCAGCATCCGGGGAGAAAAACGGCCACCAGCAACGTCCCCTAGTCTGTCTGAAAGTGTCTCGGCGACACAGGGTCCCTGCGGTCTATGCCCACACCTCCCCCGGCCACTGAGCACAGCCACCCGGCGTGGAAGGTTCGGGAGCAGAAGTGACTCAGCCAGTGTCACTGGCTCCTGAGGCAGCAGGGCTCGGATCCAGACCCAGGTCACGGGAAGCCAGTTGGGCTTTTTCCCACGACACCATGCTGCCCCCCAGAGGTGAGTCTGATTTTCCAGAAAGAACTAAACTGACCCAGGAGCGACAGCTCCTGGGGGTGTCCCTCCCGGGTCCCACGGTCAGACCCAGGGCTGGAGGTGACACGTGGCTGTCACTCAGAACCCAGCGGAGAGGCTAGGAGCGGGCATCCCCTACGTGGGGGGAAGCAGGTAAAAACCCAGCAGTCAGGGATCCGGCTGCATTTATTTCCTTTGGGGGCCTTGAAAATGTAACAACGAGTGCCTCGTATCTTTGTTCGAAGAAAACGTATTGAGTCTTACTATGTGCTGGGCAGAGAATGGGCTCAAAATAGTAAAAGTCACTCCCGACACAGTGTCATGGAGACTGGGAGGCAGAGCGGTTGAAGCTCTGGGGGAAAAGCGTTCCAGGTAGACAGAACAGCAAGTGTAAAGGTCCTGCGGCAGGGAACTGCCCGCCGTAGTTGACGAAGAGCAGTGAAGTCTGTGTGGCTGGTGCGGAGTTGGGGGCATGTGGAGGGGGTGTCAGATAGTGGAGGGGGGCGGGGGCCAGAGTGCGGTGGGGGAGGGGAACCTTGGGGGCCGTGGTGATGAGCTGGGCAGTGAGTGGCCTAGGGCGGTCCTGGTGAAGGCCGCGGTGTTCGTCGACCTCGCAAAAGTGGGTTCACTGCTGCGAATCTCAACCACGATATTGAAATCCCCGCAAGAAGAATATGATTTGCTTTGCAAATCGGACCTTCCGTAGCCGCTTGCTTCCTCCTGCCCGTCGGCACCAGGCTTTCCGACACCCGAGGGTGGACACCAGGCCTGTCTTGCTGACCACGGCCTCCCCAGCCTCTCGCACAGGCCTGGCACGTACGGGGGTTCAGCGAGTGCTCGCTGAGTGGAAGGCCGGAAGAGCGAAGACGCAGAGGCACACGCTCACGCACCCTGTCACGGAGCGTGCCGCTCGCTCCGTCACATGCAATCCCGAAGAGGAAGGATCCGTGTCAGGGCAGGCTGACGGCAGTGAGGATGGGCGAAACTAATTCTGGGGGACCGTTCCGGGCTCTGTCCATCAGACCAGTCTCCTCCGCCACCTCTCCCTTCCCTCAACGTCTTTCCCTTTTCCCTCGGCTGCTAGGAAGCTCAGAGCCAGCTTGTGTAACCAGGGGTCGAAATATCTCCCTGAGGCCCGAAGAACTCCCTCCTGTCGTCCCTTCTGTCCCCTCCCTGCTCTGCTTCTGCTGTTTCCGACTCCTTTTCATTGCCTGTCGCATCCCAGTGCTGCAGAGATCGGGCGGGTGACAGCAAGAGGGAAAGGAGTCGTAGGGAGGCAGTGCTTGGGGGAAGGGGGCAGAGGCGGGTCCCAAGGCGGGAGGCCCCGCCCCTCGGGTCAAGGCCTGGCGCCCGGGATTGCCCACCGGGGCCTCCTGTACCTCCAGGAGCCAGCTCCAGAATCCAGCAAGGACGGGCAGATAAGATCTCGCCAGATAAGTGATCCATTGACCCCGGCCGTGGAAGGAAACAGCGGGGCCGTGAGCTTTAACCACCTTCTGGCATCAGACGCACACGGGAATAAAAATACCAGCTGCGGGTGGGTGTGGAGCCTCCAGAGAGACTTCCCAGCCTGGCACCGCCCGGCTGGGGACACCGCTCGAAGGCGGGGAGCGACCGGAAATTCCGAACCTGGCCCCACCCAGCAGGAGAGGCGGCCTTCGACGGCCACCCGGCCGGCCCGGGCCTCGGCTTCCTCGCCTGGAAGATGGAGCCACAGCGAGCCCCCGCCCGGGTGGGTGTGGGGCTCAGAGGAGACGGTCTGTGGGACCTGCCTCGTCCCCTGTGGAGGGCTGTGCCCCCGCCGCGGGCCCCGGCTTGCTCTCTCTGAGGACCCTCGGCTCGGGGCAGCCCCCCGGCCGCCGACCGCCCGGTCTTCGACCAGCAGAGGGAGATAAGCGCATGGGTGCTGCCCCCAGGGGCTCCGGAGCGCAGCAGGTGGCCCGGCTGTCCTCACGGGGACACCGTTCTGTTCCCGGCGAGGGACAGTCCTGGCTGCTGCTGGCCTGCTTCCGGCAGGCGGGAGGCCGGGACAGGGCATCACGGCACCACGCGGCTCGGTCTCCCGTCGGGCTGCCTTCCTCGGTGGGGTGCGGGTGGCTCCTCGCGCGCTCTGTCCCCATGGCAGCCGCTCTGAAGGGCTCGTTCTGTTAGCCGGGCCTTCCGGGCGCCCATCCCAGATGCGAGAAGGGGGAGCCCAGGCCACGGTCCGAGCCACACTTCTGCCCCGGGCATGCTGTCTCCTGCGTGAGTCCAGCCCGTGCGGGTCCTGAGGACGCGGCCCCAGAGGCTCCCGTCCTGCAGGTGCGCGTGGGACGGACACCTTCCCACTCTTCTGCCGACTCTACCTGGCCCGGCGCCGGGCACAGGAGCTGAGCAGATTCTGTTCGTCTGTGAAGGAACGACGTCGCCCGGTGCCCCTGGAGGGACCCGCCCTGGAGAGGGGCTCCGGGGGACCCATGAGTCTCTTGGGCATCAGCTGACACCCCCCACCCCCACCCCGAGGAGACAGATTCCAGCAGGGCCCCTGCTCACCCAGGAGCTCCAGTGTGTGCCCGGATCAGCCACGCCTGGCCTGAGTGGCACCTGGAGATGCTCGGGCCACTGAGGCTGCCCTCCAGGGGGCAGTGCCGACCTGTGTCCCCTCCCCTTCATTCCCCGGCACAAGCCAGAGGGGCTGGGGACTCAGAGGGTGATGGTTCCTGTCCACACTGCCAGGCTTAGGGGCGGCTCTGAGAGCCAGGGGTTTCCTTCCCTCTGGACCTCTGGGCCGCACGTCTGGTGGGTCCCGCTAAGTTCGGAAGTCCCAGCCCCTGGGTGACAGGTGGACATTGGAATACTAGGAGCTGGGCCTGGCGGGGACGTTGAGGCAGGCGCCCGGCAGCATGGGCCCCTGGGGACCCCCGGGCACCTGCACTTGGGGGGGGGGGGGCGGGGTGGCCATGATGGGAGGGGGTGCCAGGAAGGGCCCAGGAATGGGGCTCAGGAATGGGTTCAAGGCCAGCCTCTGCCAAGTGCCATCCAGATCCAGAACCTCTCTGAGCCTCAGTTTCCTCATCTATACAACGGGGCCAGAGCATCTGTTCTGTCGGCCTCCTGGCAGGAAACGGGTTGGGGCAGGCCGGGAGGGGGCAGGGTCTCAGAGGCCCTGTGGAGATCTTAGGCCAGTTAGAAGTGTCCCTTTCTGGCCAGTGCAGCGGGATCTGGTCCTCCCCTCAAAGGCTCACTTGGAAAGGTGTGACCTGGGGCCTCAGCGGTGGGGGAAGCGGGGCCCAGCTGGGAGCCAGTGCTCGGGGCCTGTGAAGCTCTGTCAGGCCAAGTGCAGCTCCTCGGGCCCACTGGCTGGAGGGGCCACCCAGCAAGGCCGAGCACGACCTTTCTCAGCCACCTGGTGGTTACCATCACTAACCAAAGCCGTGTTGTCCTGAGGGAGGCGGTCAGCTCCCCACCCCACGCCCCCGGGCTAATTTCAAAGTGCGAGTCAACCCGGGGGCTGCTGCCGATGCCGGGTCCTGCCGGCACCGGCCATGCATGGGAGTGAGCTCCCCGTCCGTGGGACATCCGACCTCGTTCACAGACTCTCCCCGGGCTCCACGGTGCAGAGCAAGAGGTGAGTCTCGGAGCAGTGAGGTGGCCGAGCTGAGAGCCCGCGGCCCATCGGGGTTGGGGGAGGCCAGTCCCTGAGTGGTGGCAGGGCCCCTCAGCATCGTGGTGCCCTGGGCCGGGCCGCCGGGCACAGCCAGGGTGCCTGCTGCATTGGCACCCCACTCTGAAGAGGAGTCCTCGCCGGTGATGGGACAGCGGGGACCCCCTGGGGGCAGGAGCAGGAAGGGGGAGGACAAGGAGGAGGCGGGAGGCCCCAACATTGGGGGACAGCCTGCACGGAATGCTGCACCCCTAGGTGGATGCCCCTGGGGACAGAGGGGAGGCTCGGGGTCCCGCTCCCGCCAGAGGCCCTAAGGGAGGATCCTTCCCGCCTCCTCCAACTGTCGGGGGCCCCAGGCGTCCCTGGGCCGGTGGCTGCGTGGCTGCAGCCTCTGCCTCCGTGGCCACGTGGCCCCTGCTCTCTGTGTGCTCTCCTCTTCCGTCTCCTGTAAGGACGCTTGTCATGGGATTCAGGGCCCGGCCTCACCCGGGATGATCCACAAAGACCCTTGTGGGAAATAAAGTCACGGTCTGAGGTTCTGGGGGTTAAGACACGACGTCTGCTCGGGCGGGTGGGCCTACAGTTCAGTCTGCTACACCTCAGGCTGCGAGATCCAAGAGAAAACACCACCACCCGATAAAACCAGTTCCGGTAAAACCCCTGTGTCTGCACGTGTCTTCTCCGCACTCTCCCTTCTCGTCCTTCTGTGTCATTTGGGCTCTTCCCTTGCAAGACGGGCCTGTCGATGACCCCACCTGGGCCACAGGCACAGGTCCCAGAGGGGGGGACAGAGATGACACGGGGAGGGGTCCCGGAGGCGTGACCAGCACGGTCCCCAGCACGTGGTAAGTGATCCGTAATGTCGTGAAAGAAACTGATGCCCCCAGGAGGTCGTTGTCCGGTGCAAGGGGGCAGAGGGGCCAGGACCCGGGGCCTGACCTCTGAGTCCTTGGCTGTGTCTGAGCTGGAGGCCAGCCCCTGCCCACCCCATACGCCCCCACCGCAAGAAGGAGCCCCTGGGAGCGTGGCCTGCAACCGCACATCAGCCTCTTTCCCGTGTCCAAAGGGTCCAGCCTGGGCCCTGGTCAGATCTGCCCGCTGCCTGCTTTCGTGCGGCCCATGAGCCAAGAATGCCTGTTCCATCTCATTATCATTTTTTAAGATTTTATTCTTAAGCAATCTCCACAGCCGACGTGGGGCTCGAACCCCCAACCGCGAGATCAGGAGTGGCGTGCCCCGCCGACACAGCCAGCCAGGCGCCCCTCTCTTCCGGTCTTCAGTGGGTGAAAAAACTCACAAGAATACAAATACACGTGAACACGATACGGGTTTCCAAGTCGGCGTCCATCCGCGGGTGTTCTTGGTCCGTTCATCGACGTTGCCGGGGCTGCTTTCCTTCCACGAGGCGGGAAATTGAGGGCCGATGCGACTAAGACAAAAATCTACCCTCTCTGGCCCCTCGCAGAAAGTTTGCTGAGCTCTGAGCTGCACCCTCCCCCTCGTGCGGGGCGGGCAGGGACTGGCCTCCCGAGAGGGTAGACGGCGAGCCCCCCGGATGGTGACAGGGCACGCCTCTGCGTCACCAGGAAACGCGTGCCGAGGACCACCTGTGAGGCGCTGGACGGGTCACGGCGCGCAGCCAGGCTGGCCTTGTGAGCAAGGGCACCGGCTCTGGACTCGAGTTCCAGCTCTGGGCACGTTGTGCCTCGGTTTCCCCATCCTGAAGGCGGGAATGCTCGCACCTCGTGGGAGAAAGGATCCCGTGAGTCACAGGGCACAGGACGTGGTCCCCAGAGGGAGTCACCGGGTTTCTCTCAGCCACCCCCTCCGCCCTCTGCCTCTTCGGCCACGCCGCTCCCCACACGCCCCCTCCCGCACGCATGACGCCACAACTCCCCCCTGGTGTCCCCGCTTCTGCCCTGCCCGTCAGCGCACGGCCCCCCCGCCCCCTCCAGTGGCGAGCGGGTCGATAACACAGTTATTTGCTCTGATCCGCACCCGCTGTCCGCGGTCTCATTCCCCGCAGCCTACCGCGGTCCGGAGACGAGCCTGTGTGAAATCAGCCCGCCGCTCCGCCAGGACGCCTACGTCAGTCCCCTCCCTGCATCTCGTGACGTGGGCACTCTGCCGTCTCACGCCATCACGACGAGAAGGGTGAGGACGGGATGTCCCGAGAGAGAGAGAGAGAAACCACACTCACACCACCTTTATTAGCATAAATTGTTATAACTGTCGTATTTTATCATCGTGGCTGTTCATCTCCTACTGGGTCTAGTTTATGAATTAAATTTTAGCATAGGCAGCAATGCATAGAAAAAACATAGTCCATACAGGGTTCAGTGCTATCCGGGGTCAGGCATCCGTGGGGGTCCTCGAATGCATCCGCCGTACATGAGGGGGACCGGTGTACATCATTCTCTCCTGGGCTTAAAACGCTCCAGGCCCCATCCCACCCAGAGTCAAAGCCAAGTCCATACCCTGGTCCCTAACCCCCCTGATTACCTCTCTTAACTTTCTTCCCGACCCCTTACCCCCAGTTACCCCTCCGGCTGTTCTCTGCACACACCAGGCTTCTGCCCCAGGGCCTTGGCACATGCCACGGCCTGTCTGGGCCTTTCTTCTCAGGATCTCCATGTCTCACTTCCCCATCTCCTTTGGGTCTTAACTCGAGGACACCTGCCCGGTGAGGCCTTCCCTGGGTCACCCGATGGAAAATTGAGCCTCTATCCCCACTCCCTCCAGAAGTTTCCTTTTGGATGTCACCATCATGTAACGGACTGTACATTCTACTTACTTGTCATGTTACTGTCTGTTTAGCTCCACTGGAGCAGTGCAGACATCCTTCGGGGAGGGATCACAGCCTGGGCTCCTAGAACCTTCTACAGACAGCGCCCTGTGGGGCAGACCGTGCCAGCTGGTTAACAGGACGCCAGACGCTGCCGCCTCCCGCGGTGCCCCACGGTCACACTGCAGGGTAGGGGGCTCAGCGTCTTATGCCCATTTCACAGGTGAGGACAGTGGAGGCCCAGAGCAAGGGCCTCACCCCAGCTCCAGACCCAGTGCTTTCCCCACCCTGGTGGGCAGAACAGTGGAGAGCAGGCTCTGTGGGATCCAGGTGTTCCAGGAGGGGCAGGAGATTGAGAGGGGGGCGAGAAAGGGCGTGGGGGACCGGGACCGCCCAGGGCCTCCCTCCAGAGGCTCTTCTTCCCGTCACTTCTTCTGGCCTTGTCACCAGGGGCTGATGACCCCGGCTCGTCCCTGCCCCTCACCTGGCCCCCCGCCCCCCCCGCAGGGGTTTCATGGGTTCACGCGGCTGCCGAGCCAGGGCTGGCTGGGGCCCAGCGCTTTATAAGGGAGGAGTCCTCGTCGCCTCCTGCCGCCAGTCACCTTTGGAGGTCGCTCCTGCTTGCTCAGGGGAAGCATACCGGCCTCGTAAAAGCATAAACCAGTGACTGGCAGTGAGAGGCGGCTGGAGATAAGGCAGGACCTTTACAACCAGATAAGCTGACAACAGCATCCGGCCCCTTAAATCTGGTCCAGCACCAGGCCCGGGGGCCGCGGATGCCCGGCCGGGCTTGCACGAGATAAGAGAGGGCAGAGCGGTGGGCTTCCTGGGCCCGCCAGAGGGGGCCGGCGGGGCCGGCTGCCGGCCTCCGGATGGGGGCGCTGGGCTGGGGAAGGGGCCACCTGAAAACCGGCCACATTAATGGTAGGTGGGGCGGCTCAGAGCCCAGTGGGCTCGGTGTTTGGGCTTGTGTTTTAATTTCTGTTTTCTCTGGGTTGCGAGAAAGGGGCTGTAAGGGCATCTGGGTCCTGCAGCTCGAACAACGTGGGACCCCGGGCTCTGTTGTCCTGGGTGTCTGGTCTCCGCTGGCCTCACTCCGGGGCGGACGCCCCCACCCCTTGCACCCCCTGTGAAACCCCAGCAGCTCAGGCTGGCGTCTCTGACCCCCGAGTCCTTAGGCAGGGGAGCGTGTGTCCCCAGAGTTTCTGCAAAAGCCCTGGAACAGAGGACCCCCCTCCCACCGCTGACCTCAAGAGCGGGCCTGTAGCAGGACCGGGGGGGGCAGCCCACGGGGTCAAGGAGGGGGTTGGTGGCCTCGGGGGGGGGGCGGCAGAACTCTGGTTGGAGCCGGAGGGGGACACCCCACAAATAAGAGGTTGTGGGCCAACCTGGCACTGCCCTTCTCCCCGTCGGCCTGGATTCATCGCCCACAGCCGTGGCCTACAGCCTGGGGCGGTTCTCACACTCTGCGCCTGGAACCCCCAGGGTTACACAGCGGGTCGGCAGACTTCTGAGTCCCAACCTTCAGAGGTTTGGATTAAGCGGAGGTGGGGTGAAGTCTCTGAGCTAACAGACCCGGGGGATGCCCACGAACCACCTGTGGGGGTTCCCGGCCCCGCCCCCAGGCATTTCTTTCTCTTTGTCCTTTTCTTCCAAGAGGAGGTGGCCAAGGTAAGGGGCAGTGAGGTCCTCAGGGAGGCGGAGTCCCGCCCACCTGGCCCTGCTGTGACACAGACCTCAGACCCTGCGCATCCCAACCCTCCCCCATTGGCTCCACTAAGGGGAGGGGCACCCTCCTTGGGTTCTGGGACTTTGCCCGCGTGGTTCTCTCAGGCTCCCCTGGAGGCCAGATGGAGGCCAAGGGAACAGAGTTGCTGGAGGCCGGGGGGAGGCTGGGGGGAGGCCGGTGGAGGCCAAGGGTGGCTGGGGGGAGCATTGCTGGAGGGTGGGGGGAGGCCGGTGGAGGCCGGGGGAGGCCGGGGGGAAAACAGGCAGAGGCTGGGGGGAGGCCGGTGGAGGCCGGGGGAGGCCGGGGGGAAAACAGGCAGAGGCTGGGGGGAGGCCGGTGGAGGCCGGGGGAGGCCGGGGGGAAAACAGGCAGAGGCTGGGGGGAGGCCGGTGGAGGCCGGGGGAGGCCGGGGGGAAAACAGGCAGAGGCTGGGGGGAGGCCGGTGGAGGCCGGGGGAGGCCGGGGGGAAAACAGGCAGAGGCTGGGGGGAGGCCGGTGGAGGCCGGGGGAGGCCGGGGGGAGACCAGGCAGAGGCCGGGTGGCGGCCAGTGGAGGCCAGGGGTGGCCAGGGGGAGCATCGCTGGAGGCTGGGGGGAGGCCGGGGGGAGGCCGGTGGAGGCCAAGGGTGGCTGGGGGGACCACCGCTGAAGGCTGGGGGGAGGCCGGGGGGAGGCCGGTGGAGGCCAAGGGTGGCTGGGGGGACCACCGCTGAAGGCTGGGGGGAGGCCGGGGGGAGGCCAGTGGAGGCTGGGGGGGAGGTCGAGAGGAGCATCGCTGGAGGCTGAGGTTCCACAGCTGCCCCTGCAGTCCCCCTGCTAGAATTGTGGTGTCTGGACCCCAGGAAAGTGAGCGGGGGCCCCCGTGGAGCTCCTGGGGGAAGCCGGAGGTCTTACCCGCAGCCCATCCAGCCTCCTCCCCTTGGCCCGTGGCCCAGCTGCCGTCTTCAGAAGCGTGTTTCGTTGTCCTCCGATAACAGTGAGCCATTTCTGTGTAGTTGGAAGAAAATAATCAAATACTTCCCTTCGTCCTCCCTTTCGCCCACCCCCAGCCCAGAGGCCCATTTTTCCGGGGTTGCGTCCGCGGCTTCTTACGCACCACGAGAAGCGCTCGAGGCACCCCGGGCGTGCGTGCCCACAAACGGGCACCTGTGTGCGTCCGTCCGGGGTCCCGTTGGCCCCAGCGCCCTGCGGCCGCCTGGGCTCGTCGGCTGATGGGGGCAGCTCTGCGTCCGCTCAGGTGGATCTCACTAGTTCCCTTGGAAGGTCGCACAGTCATCCGTTCCAGGAATGACCGCAACTCACCGCCGTCATCCCTGTTGTTTCTCTGTCGAAGATCCGGCAGCAACACCCCGGAGCCTCCGCCTCGGGCGGTGGGGGAAGCTGTTCGGCGGGGGCAGGGGGATTCCTAGACCCAGCAGCACGGACCCCCAGGGTGTGCCCCCTTCCAGCTGGCAGAGGGCCCTGTTACCATCCAGAAGCTCACAGCGAGTGCGGGAGGCCGGCCTCCCCGTCCCACGTGGGGACGCACACCGGGGCCTGCAGCTCGGGGACAGCGCGGGGGCCGGGATGCCTTATGAAAAGTGGAAACTAGCCCCCGCCCCCCAGGGTGTTGAAGGCAACAGAAGTTTGAAGGGGAAGAAGAGGCCGTGGATGGGGTCTCGGGGGAGGGAAGGGCCACAGCCTGACTTGCTAGGTAGCTTTGTCTTTGTTCTCGTTCTCAAGGACAGCAAACGTGCACTCTTGTCATGATTTATAGAAAGTACATACCTGTTTAAAAAGACCGGAAGGGGTTCCCTGGGGGCCTCAGTCGGTTGAGCGTCCGACTTCAGCTCAGGTCACGATCTCGCGGTCTGTGGGTTCGAGCCCCGCGTCGGGCTCTGTGCTGACGGCTCGGAGCCTGGAGCCTGCTTCCGATTCTGTGTCTCCCCCTCTCTCTGCCCCTCCCCTGTTCGTGCTCTCTCTTTGTCTCTCAAAAAAAAATAAAATAAATAAACGTTAAAAAAAAATTTTAGGCAATAAAAAGACTGGAAGTAAAGAGGCTGACAGGTTCAAGGCGGCTAATTCTGGGGTGGCGAACAGTAATGATTACTGCTTCTCACTTGGCTCTTTTCTGAAACAGTCCCATTTAAAAATATACCTTAAAAGCTCCCCACCCCCTTCCGCTGGCACTGGAGGTAACCCCCGGGCATGTGTGGGGGGGCCCCCCCCGGGTCCGGGTAACCTGGGGACAGGACCGGCAGGTAACATATTAACCAGACTCTCCCGAGTGGGAAGCAGGCCCAGGGAGGGAGTTTCCTTCTAGTTTAGCGCAGGAACGTGACTCAGCAGGGGCCTCCGGGCACCCCGGCAGTGGTCAGGGACGCGCCCTGGAGGCCAGTGACCCCTCCAGCCACCCAGGAGCTCGCGGCACCCTGACAGCCGTTATCAGGAGCCGGCCCCGGCTCCGATCTGGCTCCCCACGGCCACCCCGCTGCTCTGCGGGTGTCACCTCTGGCCAGGGGATGGCAGGTGCAGCGGTGGCCGGGACCCAGGCAGGACGGCAGAGGGCGGCTGGTGTTCGGACCAGGGCAGAGAGCCGCATGAGTAATATTGAGCTATTTGCCACGTGAAAACCAGAAAGTTCATTTTAATAATGTATTCTGTTTAATCCGCTAGATCCAACATTATCCTGTCAACACCGAGGACAGTATCGGTGAGATACTTCACGCCCCTAGTGCCTTCGCGAATAAGTCCTCCGGGCCCAGCGAGCGTCCCACACCCACGGCACGTCTCGGTGCGGAGCCGCCACGGTTCACACGCCCCACGGGGGCGCAGGTGGGCGCGTGGCTGCTGTCGTGGACTGCACGGCCCAGGCTGGCCCGGCTCGAGGGGGTCCCCGTTCAGAAAAGGGCGGTGGAAACTGGCAACAGCAAGGGGAAGGACCTGGGCCCCTTTTCCAGCTCTGATTTATCAGGTTGCCACCGGACCTGTGGGAGAGCCATCGGGCGAAGCACGGCAGGGACACACTTCCAGGCCCCACGCCCGTGACACGAGGGTCTTGAGGCCGTGGCCGGGGCGGGGATAGAGTTCTGAGTTCGTTTTGTCACACCCCACCCGTGCTTACAGGGGTATACAAACCACTGTGGCTGGAGGAAACCGAGTGAAGGGCGCATGGGCAACTCTGTGTCCTGTCTCAGAAAGTTCTTCGTGACTCTAAAATTTGTCCAAAACAAGTAAGTTTGTAAAAAATTAAAAAAAAAAAAAAAAAGCTCTCTATTAAACATAAAGGACTGAGTGATGTCTACGACAGACCCTCGTTCATACCAGTGAAAAAGATACGTGCAACCTTCTCTTTGGGCTAAAAACCCAGACAAAAGATAGGAGACCATGGTGTTCAAGAGGCTGGACGTCAGGCACCACGGACAGTAAATCCCTAGGAGGCAGGGAGTCTGGTGATTTCCTCAGCTTGCAGCCTTCATGATGCGGGGCAGGGCTCCCTGGAGTAAGTCAAGCCCCAAGTTCAAGGAGACCCGGGCACAGGAGAGTCCGGGGGCCTGCAGGGGGCCTCCTTTGAATAGTCAGCCAAGAACCGACCCCCTTGCATGGGAAGAAATTATCCCCCGGGCTGAGGAAAGAACCGCCCAAAAGAACACGTGACACACAATGCCCGTTTTCCCCAGACGGACTGACTGAAGTCCTCATATTTTACAAGGTTTGGGGTTGAGTGAGCAGAAGGGTCTTGCTTCATTACTGAGCGAAATTAGCCCTAGAGGTTACACATTGCTCTGGTCCCATCTAAGAATTTTAAAAGCGAGACCCCAAATGATCAAACCTAACTACAAACATGGAACTTAACTACACCCTGGAGCAAAACTCAAGGATATTTGTGGGCATAAAAAGTATCTGGTGCCAACCGACGTGAGACTCAGGGTCTGGTCCCCAACCGCACACGCCAGCCGGGGAGAGAAGGCTGATTAGCTAATGGCGACCGCCCGCCTGCCCCCACCCCTGGGACAGCCCAGCCCACTCCCTACCCTGTCTCCTCGTCCCAGGAGGCTGACTGGTGACCAGCCGCCCGGCCTGTGGGTTCCAGGTGGGTCCAGCCGCCCGGCCTGTGGGTTCCAGGTGGGTCCAGCTGGTGGGAGGAGCCAGGAGCAGGTCGGAGCGTGAAAGGAGAGAGGGGCTCGCTGGGGTCGCGGACGTCCCCCCTCTACCCAAGGCCACGGCTCCTGTCAACACCCCTCCCCCTGAGCGCCCCACCTCCGGGTTCTGTAACTGCCCCCTCCTGGCCTCGGGACAGTAACCAGATTCTTCACCATCGTTTATCTTCTGTGTCCCCTTGGGGTGGGCGGCCTGCTTCCACAAGGACCCTGATTGACATCCAAGTCCCTAGAACTAAGAGTGACAATGACACGACACCCCTTGTAGGGCACTTACCATGGGCTGGGGACACTTTATTTAATGCTCCGAACAGGTGTGTGGAGTAGGTGTTCTCATCGCCCCCATTTTACAAATGTGGAAACTGAGGCACGGGGGAGCAGATTAGCAGCGTCGGTATTCAAGCCAAGGACTCCAGGACTGGGAAGGAGTCGGGGGGTCTTCTCTGAAAGGCGGGTGTGGGATCACACCCAGTCTTGCGTGAGAGGTCAGGCCGTCACGTTTAGGGTCCACAGGCCCCAGGGCCCATCACGTCCCCCTGTGGGCCCTTAGATGGACACCTTCGTCTGTGGGTCTGGCCAGGCTCTGCTCAGCTCGCACACCCCAGGGGGCCCAGTGCCATTTGCCAGACGCGGCAGGATTGTCGCCGGAGGAAGCTTGACCTCGGTGGCCTGAGCGTTGCCCGAAAGTTACCCCGGAGTTCAAGTGACCTGCGTGTTACTCTCCGTTTCCTTTCTGCTCGAGCGGAGGATTAAAAAGGAAAGTCGGTGATCCCAGGGGTAACAGCGCAAGCTAAAAATACTCCCAATAAATAAACAAACAGGGTCAGTGATCGGCGCCCCATGAGGCAGCATTTCCAGACGCACAAAGACCATCGTTTATGGCTGTGGATTCGGGTCAATTGTCCAAAGGATGCCGTGCCCAAGATAAAGGCAGGCAGAGTCCTGCCGGGGAAGGACGCCATGACCCACGTCAAGTCATTAACCTCCTCTGGCTTCACCTTGACGGTGATCCGTGAGCCTTCCTGGGAAGGGCGCCGTGGGCCGCGATCCAGGCGGGGACCAAGCCGGAGTCGGGCACGCGGCCAAGTTGGAACCGGCTGGCTTGCGGCCCAGTGATGAGGACACCCTCTGGCTGGGGTGGTTCGTTGTCCAGACGGCACAGTTGTGGAGCGTTTATTATGCGATTACTCTCGTGTTATCAGCCTGAACTCTCGAGGGCAGAGCTGCGATCAGTGCAAGGGGCCGATGCTATTTACCAGGGAGGGCCCGCCCCGCGCCCCTGCCCCCAGCCAGGCTCAGGCCTGTGGGTGTGGAGTCTGGAGGAGGAAGCGGGGGGGTGGGGGGCGGCTCTTCTGGTCTTTGATTCCGGGATTTTAACCAAGAATAAATGCATCGGTTATTTCAGCAGATGGGTCTTACAAACTCGGGAAGACCCTCGAACCTTTCTGAGCCTCAGTTTGCATAAAACAGGGGCAATAACAGAGCCCGCGTTCTAGGACGATCGAGAAGATTCCAGAAGATTCCGTAGCACCAAGGGCCTCGCACGGAGCCCGGCACAGAGAAGGTGCTTGACGATCGAGACCTGTGTCTGTTACTGGTGTGGGACTACCGTTTGGCCGACTTCTTCTTAGTCCCGAGGGCTCTGAACACGGGTGCTGAAGCTGGTCGACCTGAGCACACCCCGGATCCCCAGGTAATGGCATCTGTTGTGGGTCCGGCTCATACCGGCGGGAGTTCTATTTGGAGAGGACTGACGGCCACCTTCCAGGTCACCAGAGAAGCCAGACGGTCCTCCGTGGACACAGGTTGCGTGTGCCCTGGGACAGGTGCGTGCCCTGGGAATGCCGTTCTGTCTCTCCACTTAATGGCTTGGGAGCATCATCCTGGGCTCTATTGCTCAAAGTTGCCGGAAGAGTTCAAAGCCAGCCAGCGAGCCCAAGGGCAGATTCTGGGCGTGGCCTGTGTCCTCTGCACTTTGCAATGTCACTGGCCCCCCGGAGGCTCCAGGGTGGGAAATGGTTTGGAGGCCAGGCTGTTTTACTCCCCGAAGTGGGCGCCTTGACTCCTGAAGAGAGGAGGGGCCCCGGAATTTCTACTGGGAGCCTCCGGGGCGCCGTCTGCTGGGGGTCAGGGCCAGGAGGGCTGGTCTTGGTTCACGCGGGGGTGGGGGCTGATGGAATACATACAGGGCCCCAGTAACCCCCAGCGCCCCCCCTCCAAGCCTGGGCCTTCCCAAGAGCTCCCGTGGCGGGAAGGCAGCCTGGGGGTCCCTGGCCCGTCTGCACCAGCACGTCCAGCAAAAGCTTAGTTTGCACATGACCTCGGAGCTTTGGTTTGAAGGCTCTGCCTCGGCCCTGCATTTACCCAACCGCTGGCCCCTTGGGGGAGCCCCTGAAGGAGGTGTGGATGCAGGGCTCCGAGGCCCACAAAACCGGCCCTGGACATCCTCTGGAAGGGAGAGCCGTCAGCCGCCCTGCTGGGAGGGAGTGGGGGTTCTGGGGCCTGGGGCAGCAGGAGACCGTGCGCTCACTTCCCAGGTGCCCAGGGAGAGAAGCATCTGGCTCTCAGCAGAGATGACTCTCGCACACCAGCCCCCCAGGACTCTCTGACTTTCCAGGACACTTCCTTGTTCCTTCTCTTCTCAGATCCTGGAAGGATGCTTCCCCAAAGCGAAGCCTGACGCATCCCGGACACGACCCGGCATCTTCAGCCGGGAAACCAGCGCAGGCTCAGCGGACGGAAACTCTTGTCGCAAGGACGGGCAATTAGCACGTGTCTCGACCCCTCCTCTCCCTGGACGGCTGTTTCAGATGTCAGATTCCTGCCAAGCTTCGCGTCTCGTCCTAAAACCTCTTTCCGGGGGCACTCGGGGGAAATTAACGTTTGGCTGGAAGAGAAGAGGCCCCCGGGGCCCGAGCACGTGGCGCTCTCCCGGGGAGGGAGACGGACCCGCGTTCATCTCGCCCGTGAGAAATTAATTGGTGTGGAACCAATTATGGAAACGCGAGCAGCCGTGCCGCCTCCGATGCCTTTGGAGCCGGGGGGCGTGGTCACGGAGCGCCACACGCCAGGTCTAGGTGGGTCTGCGGAAACCCAGCGTCCCGCTTCCGTCCTCTCCGAGACCCCCTCCCCGGACGCCGGGAGCCCGACGTTCCGGGTGTGCAGAACCGGGGAGGGGTTGGTGCGCACGGCCCAAAGCCCACACGGCCTCTGCTCACACACATCCGTTGACCGGGCGCCGGGCTGGGCCCTTCGCAGGGGTTTCCGTCAACCCTTCCGACGACTCCCCTTTGTGGATGGGGACACTGAGGCACAGGGAGGGCTGCCCGCGTGCGGAGCGTCAGAACCCGGATTCGGCCCCTCTCGGAGCCAAGTCCGAGCCCCTCTCTGCCAGGCGGGTGGTGTGGACCGGCAGGTGTGGAGGAATACTACGTCCCCTTTTCACCGGCGAGGCTTCTTGGTCGTTTGTTCCCCGAGTGGCTACGAGCTGTCGTCCCTGCAGGCTGGGGGGCTGGGGGCAGGGCGAACAGAGTCCTGCTCCGGAGCTCAGGCTCTCATGGGGGCAGGGGGAGCCCAGAGGAGATAGGGGGTGCTGAAAGGTATGATAGACGTCTCTTCTTCCCAGCTAATGTCTGAATCGGCAGGGGAGGACCCCCGGGAGCTGTAGGCTCAGGCCTCACGTGGGGGGGGGGGGGGGGCAGCCCAGTCTATTCGTGGGAGGCCCCAGGGCAGGAGGGGTGGCTCTAGGTATCTTGAGCGTCAGTATCATGGCCCCATTTCACAGATGAGGTGAGAAGCCCCGGGGGGGAGAACGAGGTTTCCCAAAATCCCCAGAAGAGCTGGGCTTGGGGCCCAGGTGACCTCAGGCCCGGCAGGAGCCAGTGAAGGGCGACGGGGAGCGGAGGAAACGCTGGTCCGGACCAGAGCAGCCTGTACAAGGTGCCGCCCGCCCCAGGTTGGGGGGGGGGGGGGCGGGGGGATACAGCTGGGAGCTTGGCTGTGAGGGAAAACCCTTCCCGAAGGAAAGGGGCCTCTGGCCTCCCACCTGGTCCTGCTGCCACCACAAGATGGCGCTGTTTTGTGGGGCTGCGGTTTGGGTTTCGTCAGTCCGCAACCTAAGAGCAGGGACCCCGGGGACCAGTTTCTCTACCTGGTGATGCTCTGGGGCTTGTGGGGCTGAAGGTAATGGTGCGGTCCTGGGGCAGAGGGCAGGGTCGCCTTCCCGTGGGGTGTGCGAGCGCCGGTACCTCCCAAGCCCCGCCTTCACAGGCGCGTCTCTGTCCGCACGGTGCACACGCGTGTGTTTGTGCACCCGTCCGTGTGTGTTCGTCTGTGTGCTACCCGCCGCGGGGGGCGTGTCTGGTGTGCCCGCGTACGCGTGCAGATGGACACGTGCGCGCGTCTTTGCGTGCTTGGTGTGCGAGCGCGTCTTTGCGTGCTTCGTGTGCGTGCGCGTCTTTGCGTGCTTGGTGTGCGTGCGCGTCTTTGCGTGCTTGGTGTGCGTGCGCGTCTTTGCGTGCTTGGTGTGCGTGCGCGTCTTTGCGTGCTTGGTGTGCGAGCGCGTCTTTGCGTGCTTGGTGTGCGAGCGCGTCTTTGCGTGCTTGGTGTGCGTGCTGTGCACACGTCTGTGCACGTGCGTGTTGGAATCGCTGAGGCCTGGCTATTCCAACTCGTCCTCCGGCGGGTGCTGTTTATTTGTCAGGACCAGGTCCGGGGTCCTTGGTGCTCAAAGACCAGGTCCCTGAGCAGGGGGGCTGGGTGGGGGCCTCCTCAGGGTCTCCCGCAGCTCCGTGACGCCCTGGTCACAGCGCGAGTGTCCCGCGTTGCCATCTTTCCCCAGCAGACTCGGAGTTCCTCGGGGTTCAGGCCTGGATGACGTTCAGCGAGCCCCCAGATCCGGGCGCGGGACCTGGCCTCTAGGGACCCAGAGGTGCTGAGTCCTGAGCGGGGCTTCCTACCAGATGGCCCTGCTCTGGGCCATCTCCGCGGGTAATTGAGGTCTTTCCGTGGCCCTCCGAGGCAGGCCCTGTGATGGGGAAACCGAGGCTCAGAGAGAGGCTGGCTCACTCAGGCTGCCAGCCAGGAAGCGGAGGGCTGGCGTCCAGCGCAGGACCTGAGTCAGTGACAGGGCGGGCGAATAGAAGCTTCCACTGGCTGGAGTGTAGTTTGGGGACGGAGGCGCTGCTCCCATCTTCTTGCTCCAGGGAGCACGAGTGCCACCCCCCCGACCCCGCAGAGCAGGAGGCCAGGGGCGGCCGGCCGGGCCCCAGTGCTCCCTCTCTGGGGAGCCTCCCCGACCCCCACCGAGCGAGTCTGGCTCCCACGGTGTTCCTGCAGCCTGGGGCCCCACTGGCGTCCCAAGTGCCATGGGTGGTTCGCAAGGCCGTGAGCAGGCAGCCAGGGGTCCGGGAGAGCCTGAGCTTTTGAGAATCTGCAGAAGCCCGTTGGGCACTCTGGAGGCCGGGGTGATGCAGGCACCGACAGAAATGCCCCCTGAGTTTATGGGCTTCACTGACCCCGAAGCTCGGCATTGTAGCTCAGGCTAGAGCCCCGCCAAGGGCCAGACGGCATCGTGTGCCCGTTGGGGGGCCCGGAAGGACGCCCTGAGCTGGTTGGGCTGCCGGGGGCCTCTGCAGCTCACCAGGAGAAGCTTGGGCTGCCCCGCACCCCCACAGCCTCACCACCTCCCCAGCTCCGAGCGACCCCCTCATGCGAGTCCTGCTTCTGGGGGCGACAAGGATTCCCCCCCATCTGCTCCGAGAGCCACCCCAGGAGCCGCCGAGGGGCCAGATGCCTTCCTCGCTGCCTGTCCCACGTCTGCACAGACACCTGTGTGCACCCTCCGACGCCATCTGGAGAGAGCAGCCTTGCCAAGCATCGGCTTCCTGTGTGTGTCCTTACTGGGTTGGTCGATGGGGGGCGCCTTGTGGGGCCCAGCGGACACCAGTGATCAAGTCATTGGCCCTTCTGTCTGCGGCCACCTTCCACCCGCGGACCTCAGGCAGGGTCCTCACCCTGGAGGAAGGAGCTGCAGGCTCTGTCCCCTCTTCCCTCCTTTCTGAACAGCAGTCACATCCAGTCGGGCCCCGTCTGGACATTAGCCTCTCGAAGACGTCCCAGGGCACCTAGACCGGATGCCGGCAGCCCAGCGTCCCCAGGGGGCGGTTGTGTCTGGGCCCCGCACGGCCTGCACCCACCAGCGTTGAGCCGGGTCTCTGTCCCCCCCCCCATAAAGGAGAGCTGCACTTGTCGGAACCCCCACTCAGCGCGCTGCGAGGCCAGGGCCCGGAGATGCGGTGCTAGCCGTGTGTGTGACAGACGCGAGATCACAACAGGACAGAGAGGAAGTCCTGCCAGCAGGCTCCGGGTGAAACCGAGGGCGTAGATTCATCCTGTGCTTTGTGGGGTGGGGGGTGGGAAGGAGAAGGAAAAAAATATCCCCCGAGGAACTCATGCGTAGAAAGCCCCCCGGAATCTCTCTCCAGACCCAGCCTCTGGAGGCGATGTGCCGTCCGCTCCACACCCTTGCCCCTGGCCTCGCCCTCCCCTCCAGGCCCCCCACTACTCACCTGTAGTTTCCATGCCCCCCCTTCAGGGTCCTCCTGAAGGTCACCTTCCCACGGAGCCGGCCCTGCCCCGAGATGCTCTCCCCGCTCAGGGCTCAGGCACACTCGTGCCCACAGATCTGTGCGTCCTCCTGTGTGTGTTTTCTCCTTTAGGAACAGAGTTGACCCTCCAGTATCTACCTACTGGTTGCCAGACAGTTGGCGCTTAATAAATGTTTGTTGATCGAATGGAGACTGAGTGTGAAAAACATGGGTCAAAGCCCAGAACATTCTGTGCCCACAGGTTCTAGGAGAGAGGACCGCTTGTGTGCGGGACCCCTGCTGGAGCGGGAAGCGTTGCCTTGGTCCCGGGGACCCCGCACGCTGAGATGGGGTTGTAGCCGTCTTTGGCGGAGATCTCTGTGAAGTCCCACTGGGTGCCTGCTCTGGGCCCTCGGAACATTCCAGCGGGTATAAATTCATGGTTTGGATGTCCCAAGTGATGTGAGGTCTGTCTCTGGATATAAGAGAGACAAGCTAAGCGGGGATGCATTCTGACCCCAGACTCGGAGGCATTAATTACTCAAATGAATAAGTATGAAATCAAAGGCCTGGCTTTAAAAATTAAACTCAGATTAGCCCCTTAGTCCGCTTCCTGTAAAATCAAAGCCATTTGCTTCCAGAATGGCTGTCCTGGAGGGGAGTGCAGGGAAGACAGACCTCTCAGCCAGCGTCCGCCCCGCGGCGGGGTCAGGGCTGACTTCCGGGGAGGGGGCTGCTGGCCCTCAAGCCCCCACCCCGCCCCACGGCCCTGGATGAAAACCCCGGGCTCAGCAGCGGCCTCTCACCCCGCGTCCTGCATCCAGCCAAGCCCGGAGGGGCTAGAGTCTGGAATTCCCGACACGCGTTCTCACAACGTCCTCCATGATTTTTCCAGGAGGCTCATCTGACCTTGCTTCACATTCTGAAGGCTTCCGCCTACAGCCCAGGGACACGAACTCCTCTGTGAACTTCAAAGTCCTGCAGGGGTTGCCCCCAGATGCTCTGCCCCCCCTGGAGAATGTGCTGCCAGGCCTGTGCTTTCCCTGCTCCTCGACTGCCTACGAAAGCCCTGGGTCTGGCAGAGGTGCCCCCGATTCCCTCTGTTCCGCTTCTCCCCCAGACCAGATCAGTTACGGGAGATTCCTTCCAGGCCTCCGGAGGCATGAGCCGAGCGTGATGGCCACCGAGCGTGTCTGTGGCCCAGCACTGCTCTGACCACTTACTTGCGTTGGCTCAGGCAGTCCTCACAACGGCAAGGTTAGCAGTATACCCACGGCATATACTGTGTGTGCGTTGCCCACTGTATACCATAAGACCTACTGTCTCCAGCTTGTGGATATGGAAGCTGAGCCACAGAGATGGGGAGTCACTGCCTGGGGCACTTCAGCAGGTGCTGGTCAAGCAGGACCCTTACTGTCCCTCGGGCACCTGTCCCAGCCCCCACCGGCCTTGAGGCCAGGGTCCTGTTCCGCAGCCTCTGTGCCCGAAATCCAGAATAGGACACGGAGGACGTGTGATGTGCTCCTCCCCTCCAGACAGGCTGTGGCCCCCTGGCCTTCGCCAGCCCCACTGCTGTCTGCGTTTATATGTCTGGTCTGAGCAGGGCACTCAGGGCCACCAGAGGAGCCCGGGAACCCTGTGTCTCCTTTCTTCGGACTCCCCTGACCAGACACCAGTGGCCTTCCCTCACTGTGTGCTTCCCAGGTCTCTGCCTCTGTGTCCCTTGGGTGCGCAGGCTGCTCTAGGGGACATGTGTTGTCTGAGCTGGCCCTGTGGTGGCTGGGACAGCCCTGGCAATCCCAGCAAATGGGACCATATAGGCTCTGGGGCCACCAAGGAACCCTCAGATGGCACAGCCCCTGCCCTGCGGCAGCTGGAATTCTGGGCTGGGTCTGCAGGTGTCAGACCTGAGACGGGGCTGGGCCCGCATGGCCTCTGCCCTCACCTGCCCTCTTCATTCCGCATTCCCTCCTTGCTCCCCGGCCCCACCTGCACCTGTATTTGCCCCGGGTTTATGGTCCCACTGGCCCTGAGCCATGCCGTCCCGGGCAGGGCGCTCTGTCCCACTTGCCTGAGTCCCCACACGGCCGGGGACAGCACCTGCTGGGGACAGGAGTTCAGCCGGTTCCTGGTGACAACGGAGGAGGTGGCGGCCAGGGGGGCCAGGTGGGAGGTGGTGTTCTTCACTTTGGAAAGGTCACCTTCTGCAGTGGGGAAGAGTGTCAGGAAGCGAGGTCAGGCTACTGTTCAAGTAGGAAGGTGGGGCAGCCTGGGACCCTCTTGAGACCCCAAAACAGGCCTTCAAGATAGAACGTCATTGGGCTGTTATTTTTTTTTTAAGTTTATTTATTTGGGGGCGGGGGTAGGGGCAGAAAGAGAGGGAGGGAGAGAGAGAGAGCCCCAAGCAGGCTCCACACTGTCAGCAGAGCCTGACACGGGGCTTGAACTCGCAACCTGCTGGATCACGACCTGAGCCGACATCGAGAGTTGGAACCTCGACCAACTGAGCTGCCCAGGCGTCCAGGGCTTTGTTTAGTGCCTTTTAGCTTTTAGTGCCTTCGAGAACCCCTCTGCCTTCTCTTGTGAAGCCCCTGCCTCAGGGAAGGCAGACCTGCACGGGGCCAGAGGCCCTGCTCTGAGGGCGGAGGGGGCAGCTGCCCTGGGGAGGGGGAGTCTCATAAAACCAACCCTTCGGACCCCTTCTAGGCCTGGGTCTCTGCAGGACGCCTTGCCTGGGGCCCAGGGCCGGTCCAATGCCCCCGCTCAAAAAAACACCACCATTTGGCCCATCAAAGCCCTTTTGTCCCTGGCCAGGCCCAATTTGCACCTGGTTGCGGGTCCCGGAACAGGCAGGGGCGGAGTTGGCAGGGGTTTACTACTGTGCGGGGTTGGCACCTTTTGGAGCCCCCAGCCCCACTGTCCGGCTCCGCCTCTCTCTTCGGGTCCCACCCCCACCCCACCCAGGCCGGCAGGAGGGAGCGCGGCCTCCTGCCGGGGAGGGGGCAGCCCGAGTATGCGCCGAGGCCCCCTTCCCGGGTCGGCCAAGCCGGAGCCCCTCGGCCCCCTGCCCCTTCCAGTCTCTACAGGGCAGCCAGCGTGGTCTTTCTGGGCTTGTAGCCTTCCGGAGCCTTCTGCCAGGCTCAGAACCCCCGGCTGCCCCTCCCCTGGCTCACAGGGCCCTGCTCTGTCGCCTTCAGTGGCTGCCGGGGACACGCCCCAGCGCAATTATCACCTCCCCAGGTAGGTCTTCCTGGATCGTCCCTCCCAGCCGCCCAGCCCGGCCGCAAAGCGCAACCCCCCCCCCGCCCCCCCCCAGCAGTCTCTCACAATCTAGATTTCATGATCTGATCAACATCTGTCTTCCCTGGGAGGGGCCCTGGAGCTGTTTGCTCACCTGTGTCCCCAGCCCACAGCAAGCCTTGGGGCATAGCCGGCCCTCCCCTCCGCACTGAATGTGTGCTGGGCGGAGTGAGGGCACGCGGGGGGGGGGGGGGGGGGGGAGGGGTGTTTGCAGGTGTCCTGGGTGAGCATCTGGGGGGTGGAAGCCCCGGGGCCCCAGTGGAGACCCTTGGGAGTGACAGAAATAAGCTGGGGGGCTAGGGCAGCAGAGCCTCCGCGAGAGACCTCAGAGGGCTCAGGGGCCCTATGGCCCCATGGCCCTGCCTGGGCAAAGCTCTGGGCTCCAGCGTGAGCCCCTCCCCCGGCCCCCCTCCCCCGTCAGGCCCTCCAGCCCCATCAGGCCTGGGAGCCGGGCACCAGCCAATGCGATGAGACACAGCTCCCGGGGACGGCACGCAGGGCCCGGGTGCCGGCCACGACTGGCACGTCCCAGGCAGACCCAGGTGGGAAGGGAGGGGTCCATCCCAGGGGTGTCCCTCGGCTTCCGTCACAAATGGCCACGAACCTGGTGGCGTAAGGGCAGCAGGAATGGGTTCTCTCACGGCTCTGGAGGCTGAAGGCCTAAATGGGCTGTGGCTGGAGTCCTGTCGCTGTGACCCAGCTCTGTCCTCTCGCGGCGCCAGGGGACAACTGCTCTCGTGGGTTCCCTGTTCCCAGAGGCCACCTGCGTTCCCTGGCTCCTGGTCTCATCACCCCGACTTCTGCCCCAGAGTCACGTCTCCTTCTCTGACCCTCCCGCTGCCCCCTTGTAAGGACCTTGGGAATACACAGAGCCCACGGAGCAGACCATCCAGAGTCACGTCTGCTGCCGTCGAAAGGTGACGCGTTCACCGGTTCCCAGGAGCAGGACGGGCACATCTGGGTGAGGGGGGCATGCTTACCACCCTCTCCGGGCACTGAGAGGGCAGCCCGGCTGGCACCAGGAAGCCGCTGCGGGCCTCGCTGGGGGGATCCTGGCCCCGGGGCTGGGCCCTGGTTCACCTGTTACCCCAGGTATTAGAGCAGCCCCTCGGGGAGGCATCATGATGGCTCCGTTGCACATTAAGAAACCACAACCAACCAAATCAGCCGGGAAAGCTGGGGCTGGAGTCTGGCGGGCGAGGGGGGACAGGTCCCTGAACCTGCATACCTCCCTGCCCCGTCCTGTGACCGTCCGTGGTTGGTTTTAACCTTGACTTTCCCTGGCGTGTGATATACACACAGCAAAGCACACACATCCCTCATGTACAGCTCGGGGGCTTTTCTCAAAAGCCCCCCATACGGCCGACACCCGAGACCCCGGCCACACCCAGACCCTCGCCCAAGGCAGCCGTGAGCCTGACCCCTAACGTACCTTGCTTTCGCCAGCCTCTGTGCTCTGTATGAAGGAGTCACCCCGTGTGTGTGCTCTTGGGTCGGGGTTCACCGTCTCGACATCGGTCCGGCCCAGCCCCGTTCGCAGGCAGGGTTTCGGGCCTCGTGTTCTCACAGCTGAGAGATGGCTTCCTCCCTCCACACTTACTTGTCAACCCTCCACAGGCATCCGAGTAGAGTCCAGCTCGGGCTTTTGCAACCAAAGCCGCAGAGAACGTTCCAGTACGTGCCTCTTGGCGTGTGCAGGGGTGCGTTTCAGTCGGGCACATACCGGGAGCAGACAGGCGGGGCGAGGACCTCCCTCTTTGGTGCGTTTTTCGTTCATGGTTTTATTGAGATACAATTCACAGAGCATGCAACTCACCTGTGGAGGGTGAGTGATTCAGCAGTCCTTGGAACATTCCGGCACTGTGTAACCAGCAGCACACTCCAGCTTGGCACGTTCGCGTCATCTCAGGGGGAACCCCGGTGCGCGTTGGCTATCCTCCCCTGTCCCCTCATCCCCGCCAGCCTCTGGCAGCCTCTCACCCACTTTTCCGACTCTGGATTTGCCTATCCCGGCTCGACGTGCCGTGTCCACGAATCACGCGCTGCGTGCGCTTTTGGGCCCGGCTTCTTCCGCCCAGCAGGAAGCTGTCAAGGTCCACCCACACAGTAGCAGGTGTCAGAACTTCCTGCTTTTTTGCGGCCGGTCATATTCCGGAGCGTGGCTGGGACACGTCGGTGGGGACATCCCTCGGTCCGCCGATGTCCCCACATTGGACTATGTTGGATGACGCTTCTCTGGCCCTTCGTGTGCACATTTCTGCGCTCCCCTGTTTCCATTTCCAGGAACGGAAGTGCTGGACCATACAGTCAGTCCACATGTAATCCCTGGGGGAGCTTTTGGGGCACACCATCTCGTGTCCTCACTGGCAGCGAGTGAGGGTTCGTTTTCCCCACCTCCGTCGGGGTGCGCTCCCGTGAGGCGTCGAGGTTACGACGCCTGACAGGGTTCCTTGGGGGGCAGGGGTGATCTCTGCGGCATGAGAGAGGGCCAGGGGTCCTCCTGCTGCGGCCCTGGGCTGGGTCCCTGGGTCCGGGGCCATCAGGACGCCTGCCTGGCGGACGGCCACGGGAGCATCTCTTTGATTTCTACCATGAACTGCTCTCTGGGGCTGCTGTGTCCCTGGGGCCAGTCTCTGAAGCTTTCCCTTTCCCAACAGGAAGGAGAAACTCAGTGCTGGCTGATGGATTACCAGCTGTGTGCCCGGGGAACGTTCTAGAATCTAGAGATTCAGGATGAACGGGGAGGTAAGGGCCCTGGCTTCCTGGGCCCCGCATCCCGGGGTGGGGGGGAGGGCAGGCCAATAGGTACGTGAGGCCAAGTCACATTGTGGCCTCAAGTGCCTTGAAGCCCAGTGAGACACCGAGCACAGGGCGCCTGGGGCTGGGGGTCCCCGGGAGGGGTGCTGGGGACCAGCTCGCCCAGGCTGGTCCGCACTGTCTGGCCAAGGCCGCTGCCCACAGAGGGACTCCACAGCATCTGTAGGGCAGGCGGGGCCCCAGGGCGTGGGTGTGGAGGCAAAAGCGGTCTCTTTAGAAGCGGCCAGGCCTTGGAGCCACAGGCTGAGCATCGCCGAGCCCGGAGCTCCGAGCCGAGTGTACGAGGGGCGAGGTGGGCTGGGGAATCCCGGTCTGAGCCAGCTTAATAAATAGCTCAACAAAGAAACTGAGGAAGGCTTTGCAATTAGCCCGCGTTCCTGGCGAAGTGGCAGGTAGTTCCCCATTTTCCTAACGTAAGTTCTTTCCGTGGCTCCGCGGAGGAGGCGTCGGGACAAAACGACCGAGGCCGGCTCGGCGAGCCCTGTGTGGTTGCAGGACAGATGGTCCGCGGCACCCGGCCCCGCGTCCCCTTGGGCCTCTGGAAGACCCAGCACGGCTGGGGACGACAGACATGTCATCCTGGGTGTCGGGGGGCCCCTGCGATGCAGACCTCCCCCGCCCCCCCCGGCAAGCCACACTGGGCCCAGGAGACCCAGCTGGCACTCACCGGCAGCCCGGTGACCCCGGGAGCGGCGTTTAACCTCTCGGCCTCCCTGTCGTCTCCGCAGCCCCCCACGCCCACCCCAGGACGGAGGCTTGCAGGAGCCCCGCCCCCCCGGACCTGACCCACCTGGGCTCCTGCCTCCTGGCTCATTGCCATCCTCCCTCGTGGAGCCAACTCCATGGGCATAGTGTAGGAACTCACCTACGAGCACGGATGTGTCCCCCAAGTTCCCATGGTCACATCCCGAGCCCCGATTTCTCAGAATGGGACTGTATTCGCCGGTGGGGTCCTGAAAGAAGAAATTAAGGTAACGTGAGGTCGTTGCCTAATCTCATGTGACTGGGATCCCTCGAAGAAGAGGACATCACGGGGCACCTCGGTGGCTCAGTCGGTTAAGCTTCCGCCTTCGGCTCAGGTCACGATCTCAGGGTTCGTGGGTCCGAGCCCCGCGTCGGGCTCTGTGCTGTCGGCTCGGAGCCGGGAGCCCGCTTCGGATTCTGGGTCCCCCCTCTCCCTCTGCCCCTCCCCTGCTCACGCTCTGTCTCTCTCAAAAATAAATAAAAACATTAAAAAAAGAAAGAAGAAAAAGAAGAGGGGATCGGGGCAAAGACAGGCCCAGAGGGACGACCCCGTGAGGACACGGGGAGAGGATGGCCGTCCACACACGAGGAGAGAGGCCTCAGGAGGACCCAACCCTGCCTAGGGCCCAGCCTGATCTCGGGCTCCAGCCTCCAGGACGGACAGGGACAGACAATACGTCCTGTCACATGAGCCTCGTCTGTGGTGTTTGTCATGGCGACTTTGGCAAACTAACACAGCCCGGGATGCGTTGGCCTTGTCTCCTGATCTCTCTGAGAGGTCCCCCTGCCCTCCAGCTGTGCCCCACGCCAACCACAGCACATGAGATGCCAAGAGAAAGGGCATCTAGTGTCAAATTCTTGAAATGTGCTGACCACACGCTCTCCTCACGAGCTCCATGAGCCAGGGGCCACCTTTTAAATCAGACCTGAGCCCAGACAGCATCAGAGCCCTGCTTTCAACCTCTCACCTCTGGCTGCTGGGGGCTGGGGAGCAGAGGAGGGCAAGACGGAGGGCGGAGGGGCTCTGTCTCAGGGCTGGGAGGGCACGGCCTCCTCTACACGGTCTAGCAGAGACCGCCCTTGGGGCCCTTGCGTCTGAGTCTCTGCACCAGCAGACATGAGGCCAAATGGGGACTGGAAGGTTCTAGAAGCTCGCTCCAGCCACCGTGGCATCATCAGGCACCCTCGCCACGCATCCACCGGTTGTTTGTGGATAAGCTACTGTAAATGGGCGGGGGGGGGGGGGAGGTGAGGCTTCGATAATTAATGCATGCTAGTGGGCGGTGAGTGTTGAAGTGTGCAGACCGGCCAAGGTGACCTGGGCTGAGGACCAGAGAGCCTACAGCCGCAGGCCGTGGAGCCCTGCCACCAACGTGCTGCGACCCGGGGGCGTCTCTGCTTACACATCAAGCTCGGACCTCTCTTCCGGTCCTCAGATTCTCTGCACAATCTTTTTCCAACTGGTTGGTTTGTTTCTAATGTTTTTAGTACAGTTTGAGATTCACAGAACGATTGAGCTGACAGTAGGTAGCGCCCCGCGCCCCCTCCCTCCGCCCAGCTCCTCCTGCGATGATCGTGTTATTAGTGTGACGCATTTGTGACAACCGATGAATGGGTACCCATCGGTTGTTGTTAGCTGAAGCCGATGGTTTACGCGGAGGCTCCCTCCTTGCGTGGGCGTGCCAACCGTAGGATGACATATCCCGTATCCCACGGAATAGTTGCATCCCCCTAAAACGCCCTCGCTTGGCACCATTTTTAAAGCGAGCCAAAAGTCAGATTCCCGGTGATGCGTGAGCCAGGTGGGTGCCTGTCAACGCGCGTTCACAAGGACCCTGATGGCAGAGAAGAGGGTCCAGGTGGCGAGAGGGGTTCAGATGGACAGAGCATGACGTCTGCTGTTCTCTGCTTGGACCATTAACCTCTCTGTCGTCACATTTAAAGTGGATCGCGGGGGCACCTGGGGGGCTCAGTCGGTGGAGCGTCCGGCTTCAGCTCAGGTCATGATCTCGTGGTCTGTGAGTTCGAGCCCCACGTCAGGCTCTGTGCTGACGGCTCGGAGCCTGGAGCCTGCTTCGGGTTCCGTGTCTCCCTCTCTCTCTGTCCCTCCCCTGCTTGTGCTCTGTCTCTCTCTGTCTCAGAAATAAATAACACATTTTTTTTAAAAAGTGGATTGCATACTTTTGTCTCCAGTATGACCATTCCTGCCTTTTATGTGGGAGCGTTTAGACCATTTGCATTCAGTGTGATCACTGATACAGTGCTGTTGCCTCCAGTCTTTTTCTTAAATTATTCTACCTGTATTTCATCTCATCTCATCTCATTTCATTTCAGACAGAGAGTGTGTCAGTGGGGGAGAGAGGCAGAAAGAGAGAGAGAGAGAGAGAGAGATAGAGAGAGAGAGAGTCCTAAGCAGGCTCCACAATCAGCGCTAAGCCCCCACACAGGGCTCGATCCTACAACCCTGGGATCATGACCCGAGCTGAAATCAAGAGTCAGACACTCAGACCCCTGAGCCACCCAGGCACCCCTAGTGTTGCTGACTCTAGTCTTGAAGCTTTTTTTCTTTGCCTTCTGACCTCTGTCTCCCCGTCCTCTTTCTTTGCCTCCTTGTGGATTAATTGCGTATTTATGATTCCTTTCTATCTCCCTCATTTGCTTCTTAGCTTTACCTTTTGGTTTTCTTTGCCTGGTTAGTGCTTGCCTTGGAGTTCTGCGTCACAATCTGCCTGCACGATGGACCTCACGCGATGGCCCTCTTCCATGTCGGTGAGGCAGAGTTATAGTTTTAATGGGCATTGCTTTGACTCTAGACCATCGAGTGTTTTATAGTTTGTATAGTAATACTACTGAACATTTATTGAGCACTTACTCTGTGCCATGCTCTCTGCTGCCTGCTTCATGTCGAGAAAGCCACTCACCGAAACGGCTCTAGGAGGTGGATTCTGTGCTCTGTCTATTGTTACAGAATAGAAAACTGGGGCACTGAGAGACTGTTCCCACCATCTCCCATCCCTGCTGGGCAACGTGAAGGCCACTCCACTGCCATTTCCCCACATGATACAGACCAGCCGCGGCTGGACAGAGGCTGCCTGCAGGATGTACTTCATGACCTTGGTGTCTGGCCTGTCTCCAGAGCTGCTGGCCACTCACGGGACCCCCTGCAAAATCAAACTAAATAAGCCCCTTGTTGAAAAGTTATTAAGAAGCATCCAGAATATTAAGAAGCATTAAGAAGCGCCTGGGTGGCTCAGGTGAGTTAAGCATCCAACTCTGGCTCAGATCATGATCTCACGGTTTGAGTTTGAGCCCCAAGTCAGGCTGTGCGCTGACAGTTCAGAGCTTGATCTGGATTCTTCCTTTCCTCTCTCTCTGACCCTCCCCCATTCATGCTTTATCAAAATAAATAAACTCAAAAATTTTTTTAATGTTTATTTATTTTTGAGAGAGTGAAAGACAGTCTGAGAGCACAAGCATGGGAGGGGCAGAGAGAGAGAGAGAGAGAGAGAGAGAGAGAGAGAGAGACGGAATGTGAACCAGGCTCCAGGCTCCAAGCTGTCAGCACAGAGCCCCATGCGGGGCTCAAACTCACAAAGTGCGAGATCATGACCTGAGCCGAAGTCAGATGTTCAACCAACTGAGCCACCTGGGCGCCCCACAATAAATAAACAAACTTTAAAGAAAAGAATAAGAAGCATCCAGAATATATACAGAACTCCTACAACTCCACAATAAGAAAAACAAAAAACCCATTCAGGGACTCCCGGGTGGCTCAGTCGGTTAAGCATCCAACTCTTGATTTTGGCTCAGGTCATGATCTCAAGGTACGTGAGTTCGAGCCCCTCGTTGGGCTCTGTGCTGACAGTGCGGAGCCTGCTTGGGATTCTCTGTCTCGGCCCCTCCTCCACTCATGCTCTCTGTCTCTCAAAATAAATAAATAGATAAACTTAAGAAAATGAGCAGAGGACACGGACAGACATTTCTCCCAAGAAGACGGGCACATGGGCAGGAGCACGTGACAGATACTCAACATCATCAGTGCTCGGGGAAATGCAAGCAAACCCACGATGAGACACGACCTCACACCCACTGGGGCGGCCGTAACAAGGAATGAACAAGTGTTGGCAAGGATGCGGAGACGTTGGACCCCCTGTGCGCCGTCGGTCGGGATGTCAATGGCACAGCTTCCGTGAGAAACAGCTTGGTGGCTCCTCGAAAGTGAAACAGAATTGCCATGTGGCCGAGCAAGTCCCTTCTTTGGGTGCAGTCCCGAATAAATAAAGCACGAGTTCAAACAAACACGTGCACCTGTGGTTCCCAGCAGTGCGGTTCACAGCAGGGCGAACGGTGGAAACACCCCAAATACCCATCAGCAGATGAATGGATGAACCAAATGTGGCCCGTGTGTGCCACAACGGGCACAACGGGCCGACTCTTGGCGTGGGCTCAGGTCAGGATCGAACCCTCTCCGTGTCGGAGACGGTCCTGACCGTCCCGTCCAGGGTTCCCCGGTGCCCAGTTACCCCACCCCAGGGAAGCCAATGACACTATGAAGTAGGCTTTGCAGTGACTGACCTTCTGCCCCATCTTCCCGGCGCAGGAAGGCCTGGGGGTCCACGTCCTGCCCCCCCAGAACCAGCTGTGCTCAGCTCCGTCCGATGCAGGAGATCTGATGTAAGAGATCTCTTACCTTCCTGGTAAGAGAGGTGTCCTTGCAACACTTAACCGTGCCAGCTCCTGCTGGGCCTCGGGGACCTTCCTGCTGGTCCCCGTCGTCTTCCTCCTCCTCCCGTGGGCCACCCCTCCTCCCACATAGCAGGTGCACACCACCCACACGTGCTGGCACTTCCTGACGGAAGCTGAGAGCTAGGCTCACAGCACAGCAGAGCGGTCATTTTGAAACTTGGTTGTGGAATATCCATCACCCCCCCCCCGTCATTCCGCAGAGTAACGTCTCCCCAGAACGTCTCAGACCAGAACCCCCCCTCCCTGCACAACGGGCCCACAAGGCCCTCTCCAGCCTGCCCTGCCTCCTTCAGTACTCGGCTCACAGCCCTCTCCCTCCTGTCTGGGCTCCAGCAGTGGGCCACACTCTGCTGCCACAGGATCTTTGCACATGCTGACTTCCTGGTTTGGAGTGATCCTGGGCATCCACCCTCACCTGGCTAACACCCTTTCCTCTGCTGAAGCAACGTCACTTTGTGTCTCGTGTCCCCTCTTCCCGGGCTCGCACCTCACTCAATTCTTTAGTCACCTTGCCTCCCCCATCAGGCTATGCGTCGATGAGTTACGGACTGAGGTCGGTGTTGCCCGTCGCTGGGTCCCGAGGGGTGGATGCAGCTGGTCAAGGAAGTCAGCGCTACCCAAATGGAAATCAGCGCTGGGCCTCAGGAGGTGAATAGCCTGGAACAGGGGACTGTCACTAGCCTGGCCACCAGGAGCTGCGTGTGCCCTCCTAAGTGGCAGCGACACGACCTGGCATTGTCTGTAGGTTGGTAAGTCAGCAGTCGTGGTCACCGCTGGGTGACCAGGTCTCTCCCCTGCCGGCCCAGGAGCAGCCACAGATCATGGACGTGACCTCCCTGGGCCTCTGTTTTCCCATCTCTAAAATGGCAGTGATGGTCCCGGTCCCCACTGGTGGGGCTGAGAGAGGATACGGGCGTGAAGGGCCCTGCTGGCCGGGTGCTCGGCACTGGGGTCACGAAAGCGTGTCCCCCGTTTTGATAAGGACCCACCGGTTGCCTGTGCCAACGGCACCGGCCACGGGGCTCCGGTCGCCCCGTCGGACAGCAAAGAGCCCAGAGGGGCGGGGGAACGACTGGCCTTTGGTGTCCCTTCAGCGCTGTGACGGCTCCTTTGAAGGTGCCGAGACTGACGGTCCCTTTGCACCGGTGTGGGGCTCGGCCTGGGAGCTGGCACCCCGTCACCGGGGCGTGACCGCGGGGAGAGGACCTCCCCTCTGTGGCCTGGGGCTTTGTGCAGGCCGGGCCGGAGACAATGGGGGGCTGCGGCCCGGGCCGGGGGCTGGCATAGCGGCCTAGCAGCAGAGCAGAACAAATCCGCAGAGACCTTCCTGTACCTCCGCCCGCACGAGTAACCTAATCCTGGCGGGGGGGGTGGGGAGCAGGGCCGCGGCCCGGGGTGGGGGGCCGCTCCGGCCCTCGGGCAGCACTGTGTGTTCACGGTAATTTGAGGGCGTGCACTGGGGGGTTCCCGATCATTTGATGTGGCAATTAGCAAGGGGACTTTTGTCGTCCGGAAAGAAACAGCCGCTCACTCCAATCACCCTATTTATGCCCCTGCAGAAACCAAACAGCCCCGGCGGCAGATAACGGGCGGACTTCAAACGGCTGCAGGTCGGTCGCCCCTGGAACCGCCCGGCCGCGCGGGCCCCCCACCTTCCATGCAGCCAAAGCGTTACTTTTCCCATGAGAAATTCTGGCCTTAATGGCATCAGATGACAAAGGAGGCACTCGCCCACTCGAGCCCTTTTTATGTGGGTGCCTGGCTCTGAGGTGGGTGGGGGAAGGGACCGGTCGCTTGTCCCCGATCCAGGGCTGCGTGCCCCCCCCAAGTGGGGCAGGCGGGGGTCCCTTGGATGCTCACGAGGGCCTGGGTCCCTGCCCCCCCACCCCACACAACATGTGGCTTTTGCTTTCCCACGCCCCCATAAGGAACCTCGCCTTTTGAAGAGTGAGTGCCGCTTCGAATCAGATCCAAAGTCCCCGGTTGGAGACCGTGAGGACGATGACAATATCAGCCTTCACTCCCCTCCCCCCCCCCCCCCCCCCCCCGGAGCACACCGGGGTCGGGCCCGGTGCCCCGCATGGCCCGCCAGCCTCAGCGGGAGAACCTCAGGCCGACCCCCACCCACGCCGGGCTGGAGAAGTTTCCGGGACTTGTCCGAGGTCGTACATGAGGGAACTAGAGAGGCTGGAGAGGCCGGGTCCAGGGAAAGGGAGCCCGCGGGGGTCGGCTGGACCCACGTCCATCCGGCCTGCCACCCGGGCTCTTGCTGCTGAGGGCAGCCAAGCCCTGTCATCCGGAGAACAAGCCCTGCACCCTTGCTGGAGCAGAGGGTGTTTGGGGGTTTTCGGGGAAGCTCAGTCGGGGCGCCCCGGGGGACTCGGTCCCCTGGCCTGTGGCCTGTGGGTTGGAGCTCGAGAGGAGGACAGGCGAGCACCCGGCCCACCGGCGGGCGCTTACCACACCTCTGCCCTTCCCCCGCTCCCGCACGTCCTTGCCCGCCTGCCCGCCAGGGCCACACCTGATGTCACCCCAGGCTCCTCACAGGCTGCGTCAGGGCCGCTGGGACATCCGTGCCCATCCCCTCAAGCCGCGGCTGCCGAGCGCCCCTAAAACGGTTGATTCGTTCTTCCCAGACCGTCTGGTGTGCCATGGACAGGTTGGGGGACCAGGCAGAAGAGGGACCCACACGGCTAGGGGTTGTGCGTGCTGGGGTGACTTCGGGTGACTTCCAGAGTTGAGATCCAGTTCAGTGTCATATCTGCTGGGTAGAGCCGGAGGGAACCAGAAACTCCCTGGGATCAGGACCTTGCAGGAGAGGTAGACGGGAAGCCGCAGAAGCTTACTGGAACGCGAGCCGGGGGAGGTCTGGGCAGACTTTCTGGAGGAGGCTACGGGTCGAGTCGACTCGTATGGGCAGGTTGGCCGCAGCAGGCCAGGGCCTCCGGATAGAGGCACCACTGCGGCTCGCTTCTGGCAGCCCCAGGACTCTCCCGCTGGGGCCGTTCTTGGACAGAATCCTCAGTCAGCCCTGGTCCTGGTTTCTTCTCTTCAACCTCCTCGGCCGCATCCGGTGGGTTGAGCATCAGCCCAGGGGCTCAGGTTTTCCTCCACGGATCGCCTGATGTGTGCTGAGCCCCCAGGGATGCGTCCCTGTCTGGGCGGAGCAGGAGACAGGGGTGAGGAGTCAGCTCTGTTGACTCCCTTGCTGTGTGACCCCAGGTAGGAAGCCACCCCTCTCTGGGCTGGCAGCCTCTCTCTCTTCCTGATGCCCAAAGCACACACGGCTCGTCACTGTCTTTCTTGCCGGTAAGTGGCGAAGTGGGGTGCTAACGCGGACTCTGACCACACCCAGAACTTCTCCAGTCCCCCCCCCCCCCCCGCCGCACCCCTGCGGCCTCCCCAGGCCCCCTGCCAGGTGTGAGGGCTTAGTCCCCACCCGAGGGGCACGTCCAGCAAGTCATGACCCCCGACCCCAGCTGAAGCACGGAAAGAGCACAGGCCTGTGGACACACCGAGCCCACGGGGGGGCGTCGGGGGCCCTGACCCAGGACAGACAGAAGTGTGGGCCGTTTTCTGCTTGTATGGAAGACCGAAAAAGGCGGTCAGGCTACCTGCGAAAACCGCGGGCTCATGAGTTCCAGCTCCTTCCCCGCTTGGGTCCACATCTCAGGACTGGAAATGTGGTTTTGGATTTGTTTTAAGGTCTGTGCACAAAGAGGGACGGCCCGCCCAGCGGCTGATGAGCCCTGCCGGGGGCCGGGTGCGTTCTCCGCGGCTCTGACAGCCTCTGTCCGTGTGACCCCCTCCGGGCCCCCCGGACGATGCCACTGTGCTCCTGGCCCCAGGACGCGAGCCCCAGCCCAGACCGACCATTCATCAAGGAGAGCGTCTCTTCCTAATCGCAACGGTGCCAGAAGGCGCAGGTCTCGGCCCCTGCCCTGGCCTGCCCGGCCTGCCCCCGGGGGGGTGGGTGGGGGACCCCCGCCCAGGAGGGCGACCCGGCAGGAGGGACTCAGAGGAAAGCTGGAGGGGAGGCCCTGCCCCATGCACGCATCCACCCGGAGTGAGGTCACGAGAATCAGGGCTCACCCTCGGGGGTCTGCAGGAACCTGCTCTCTGCGTGGCCCGGGTTACACGGATGCCATCCGGAAGCTAACCAGTAAAGGCGTGAGGGGATGTGCGGGTGCCCGGGCTCTCGAGCGGGTCTGGTTCTGGCTCTGCCGCGGGCTCCATGCTGGGGCGCCTCACTCTCCTGGCCCCTCCTGGCCTGCGACGTGGGAAGACAGCAGTACGTCCCCGCCGCGTGGCCCTGAGGACTCGGATGCCGTACGCAGGGCGCTTGGGTCGGCCTGAACAGGGCTGCTGCGGCCCCCAAGTGTCCCTGTGACCATGGCTGTCGCCGTCACCACCACTGAGGTTGGGAGGCCCTGGCCACAGCTTTGCCGGGCTGCCCCCGAGATTTCCAGCACGGAGGAGGAAGGAGAGGCTTGTCGGCCGACCGCAGCCGGGGCGCAGAGGAGGGAAGAAGGTGCCAGAACAGGTGGGGCCGGCCAGGAGGGTGCCCAGGGGAGCAGCGGCCGCCGGGTCTCTCGGGGAGAGCTCTGCAGTGAACGAGAGCTGGAAGGTTCGGACCCTGTGGGCAGGGAGCCGGAGGGTGAGGGGACCCAGCGGCCTGACCCCCGGGGAGCCCGGGAGTTGCTGGTGGTCGTCGCCTCCTCTGTGGTCGGTGAAGCTCCTGGGGGAGGGGGGCGCCCCCCAGGGACAGGCCTCTGCCACCCTCCTGGACACGGGCTGAAGTCGTTGATCTGGGGAGAGCGTTGCTTTCAGACAATTTGCCACTTCGTGGTGAGCATGATGGATGAGCTCGGGGGCCGGGACAGCCAGCCCTTTGCAGGAGGAGCAGCTCCTAGACCACCCGAGGCTGGAGAAAGGCCGCTGACGGGCGGGCGGGACAAAATGTTTTCTTACCGCCCGGTGCCGGTGACAGGCCCCCTCAAAGGAAATGCAGTCGTTGCAGAAGCGATTCACGGTCGGTCTTTTTGTGGTGCTGAGGCCGGCTTTTCTTTGGCGGCCGAAGAAAGGGCCACCGGCTCCTTGTTGTCTCTGGGAATGCCGTCCCCGTCCCCCCCCCCCCCCCCCCCCCCCCCCCCGTAGGCCACCAGCCCCCTGGCCAGCACGCTCCAGGCAAGTCTTCATTTCAATGAGCTTTCGAAAAGCCCGGCCTGGGGTGAGTGCCACCTTCGGGGCCGCTGAGCTCGCTTCCAGGGGAGACGCGCTGTCTCAGCGGTCACTGGAGATAGCCCCAGGTCCCTGCAGGGCCCGGGCCCCACCGCACGGTCGCGGAGGAGTGAATGGTGTCACCGGTCATCTCCCTCCCCACTGAAACGTAGCCTCCCCTGGGGCTGTTCTGCGGGGGTGTTTGATTCCGGCCTGGGGGGAACAGGCTCAGCGGTGCCCCCTTGGCTTGGCTTTGCTAGGAGGGTGGGGTCAGGCCTCCAAAGGCCCCTTCCCCTGTCCCCAGGCAGGGACACACTCGCCTCCGTCATGGGGGCGGGCAGGCAACCCCACACTTGTCACGACCCCCAGAACCGGATGCCATAAGAGTGAATTTCACTGGGTGTAAATATCAAGAAGGTTACCCCAGGGGGGGCTGGGGGGCAGCAACGGAAGCCCGTCTTCTTTGCTTATGTCTTCTGTGGTCTGCAGGATAATGGCCCCCCAAAGGCCCGCGTCCTAGCCTCCAGACCCGAGAGTGTGTGGCCTCAGAGGGTAAAGGGGGCTTTGTGGGTGGGATTGGATTGAATCCTAGGACAGGGGGCTTGTCCTGGATTACCAGTGTGGGTCTAATGCCATCGAGGGCTCCAGGGAAAAGGGAGGCAGGGGGAGCTGGGGCGCGGAAGCCGAGGTTGGGTGATGGGGCCGCACACCGAGGAGGCAGGCAGCCTCCAGGAGGAAGTGGACGTTCCCCGAGGGCCCCCAGGAGGCGGCGTCCCTGCAGACCCTTGATTGGAAGACGTCTGATCTCCAGAGCCGGGAGGAATCGGTCTGTGCCGTTTTAAGCCGTCGTTGGTGGCCATTCGCCACGGCCGCCACGGGCGACTCCTGCCACCTCCTTCGGTAAATCCGACTCTGCAAGCGGGCAAATATTTCGTGTCGTTAACAGAAGCCAGATTGAATCACAAGCAGAACCCCTAGAAGTCAAAGGCAAAGCGGAAAAGCAGAGGAAGCCGCAGGCACCACCACAGCCCGAAGCGGACTCGGGGTGCAGGGCTATGTGGAGGCAGGTCACCGTGCCGGGCCCGGGCTCAGGGGACCCAGGCTCTGAGCGGGAGAGGAGGCCGAGGCCCCTGACGGACTGAGGCCTCAGAGCCTCCCCTCAACCAAACCCTGTCACAAGCGAGGGAGAAGGCAGGAGACTTTGCCCCGAGGAGCCGCCTCCCCTGAAACCACAGGAGCGGAAAACAGCCCCGGGGCCTGACCCGATCTGCTGACTTGATCCCTTGCGGCCCCTTCCCTGGGCCGAGTCCCCTTCTTGCTTAAGGGCCCACGGGACAGCTGTGGCCTGATGTGCGGCAGGGGCTCCGGGAGGGCCGCCACCCAAGGCCCTAACCCTGCAGCTGCCCGGAGCAGGGGGCTCAGCGCCACGCGTCCTGAGCCACGGCCACGCTCCAGCTGAGCAGGGCAGACAGAGCTCCCGGGCACACGTCCCAGAGGGGCCACGGGTGACGTGTGCGGTGTGACCCGTCAGGAAAGCCCCTCGGGGGCCGTGAACAGGCGTGACACTGGACAATTTCTGCACGTTGGGTGTCCTCGCCTCGAACGTGGGCATACCGGGCACTGTATGGGAAGGGTGCACGGAGTGAGACAGGGCACAGGGCACATTCGGCTCAGCCGGGCGCGGCGGGACCCCGATAACTGGCGGCCACTGTCATGGCCGCTGCCGTTGTTATGATGCAGACGCGGGTCATTCCGGGAAGAAGTCTTGCCAGTGAGACCTGCTGGCAGTTACCGATCATTCCTGTAGCCGCGGCTCACGGGGCAGGGCGACCCTGGGGACGGTCCCTGCCCGCGGCGTCAGAGGCCGCGCTGAAAGCGGGGCCTGCACCACACAGCCCAGCTGGGCCGCAGTCCCGGACTGCCCGGGTCCGTCCTGGGTCTGTGCAGGGCAACCCCGAGGGGTGCTTTCTGGCTTTGGAGGTCATGGGTCTGCGGACGCGACGGCTGAGATTCGCCGAGAGCAGAAAACGTCATAGAGAGAGCACCGGACTGACAGCCCGGAGCCCCGGGTTCGGACTCGCATTTGCCTGGCGGGTCAACTGACCGCTCTTGGCGTTATCCGTCCTATGACAGGCTGGACCAGAGGGGCACTTCACACACCGCCTCTCTCTGAGCCCCAGGGGTCGATGGAGGTGCTGCGGGATCTGGTCTTAGGGCGACCGTGTGCGGACCATATCAGTCAGCTACCGCTGTGTGATAAACCGCCCTCAAACCCAGCGGTTTCGTGTGACGAACGTTGGTGTCTGTCTTTAGGCCCACGGATCGGCTGGGCGGTTCGCCGACCTGCCTCCGATGGTCTCGGCTGGACTCACCCACTCATCTGCCGTCAGCTGGCCGGTCGGCCGGGAGCCGGCCGGTCTAGGGAGGCGTCCCTCGTGTGTCCGATGGCTGGATGGCTGCCTGCCGGGCAACACGGGCGTCTGGCCGTGCGTCCTCTCCTCCGGCAAGCCAGCTGGTCCACGTGCTGGGGCAGCGGCCTCCTGAGGTCCAGGCTCACAACTGCCCACCGGTTACTGCTGGCATGTTTTACTGGCTAAAGCAAATACAAGATCGACGTAGGGTCGAGGGCAGGGGCACGGACTTCACCTCCCGATGGGAACGGCTGCCCCCCAGGAGGAAAGCAGTTAGGGGCGTTTCTGCAACTGTTCCACCACAGGAACCAACACGAGGGGCTCAGAGAGGGAGCTGGCCCAGAAGGAGGGGGGATGTCGTGCAGATAACACCGTCTTCAGAAAGCGGCTTGGGTTCCAGCTCAGGTCTGGATTTCACATCTTCCCCTAAGCCACCGCCTACGCTGTTCCTTCTTCCTGGAACTACCTTCCCCACACCCTTCCCCGGACATTTCTTTTAAGCAAGAAAACCTTGTTTCTGCTCCGTGTGGCTCGAACGGCCGTTCACGCAACCAGCGGGCCCCACGAGGACGCCCCTGGAGCCCAGTGAGTGGCTCACGAGGCGCTTTCACGTGGCTCTCTCGTGATCCCGGAGGCGGTCTGGCGAGCGAGGCTGGGACCGCCACCTGACCCCACTTTGAAGACAGGGAGACTGAGGCTCGGCAAGGAGACAGCCGGCCTGAGAAGGCAGCCCAGTTTTCCCGGCTCTCCCAAGCCTAGTGTTCACGATACATATTTTTTTTTCTTGAATTGAGGTTCAGTTGACCACGCAGTGAAAAAGGCCGACTTGGGGTGTGCGGTCCGATGGGTTTGGACCGAGACCGGGCTCCTTGGAGAAACGTTTGGTTCCTGGGGCTTGGAAGCTACGAGATGAGCACCGTTTACGCAAGAGACGGGGGAGGAAGCGCTCCCAGAATGATGAGGACAAGTCGGAAGGGGCGCGAGGGGCTCCCACTGGTCAGACGCGGAAGAGACTGAAGATGGGAAGAAACGAGGGTCGTCGTGTATCCTCACTTGGAGCCCTGAGTCCAGACAGGTTACTGCGAAGGGAGGAAGAGAGCGGAGAGGGTTGATCAGAGGCCACCCTCGCCAAGCGCCCTAGGCGAGCCACACCAGCCGCAGGCCGCCCGCAGCAGAACAGCCACGCGGGCTGCTGCGAGGGGAACACAGCATCGCGTCTGGGACGCTCCCACAAAGCAGGCACACCCTGCCTGGCTGTCACCATGGCGTCACATCAGACGCACCCAGATGGAGAGATGCTCTTCCCGAAAGGTGGCCCGAACCCTTTGCGGACATCAGGGGCAATGCTGGGGACCGTTCCAGACCGAGGGAGCCTAAGATTCTGAACTGGACACTTTGCTGGAAAGATACTCGGGGGGGGGGGGCGTAGTGACAGGTCAGGGCCAACCTCTAGATTCGGATGGCTCGGTGGTGATAACGTAGGACAACGTCTTTGCTTCTAAGGAACATGCACTAGACGGGGGGCCCGGGCGGCTCAGTCGGTTAAGCGTCTGACTCTAGACTTCGGCTCAGGTCACGAGCTCACGGTTCGTGAGTTTGAGCCCCGCATCAGGCTCTGGGCTGATACGGCAGAGGCGCTTGGGATTCTCTCTCTCTCTTTCTCTCTCTGCCCCTCCCCTGCTCATGCTTGTGCTCTTTCTCTCTCTCCGAAATAAACTTAAAAACCATGAAAAAAAAAAAAAAGAACTATGCACTGGAGCGTTTGGGGCGATGGAGATACCACACTGGCTCCCCAAAAATAAAAGTTCCTCGTGAAGTTCTGACAACTTTTTTTAAGTTTGAGGTTATTTCCACAATTGAAAACTCGGTGTCCAGGGGGAAAGACAACGCAGCCTGAACTCCCCCCACCCTTGCGTGGTTTCCCCGGCTCGGCACTTGGCACGAATGTCTGTGCTCCTCCCCAAATTTCCCTGTTGGTGCCCCAACCCCCAGTGCGATGGTATTAGGTGGGGGGGGGGGCTGTGGGAGGTAGGAGGTTTAGGACATGACTAATGAGAGGGGGGCCCTCGGAACGGGTTAGGGCCCTTCCGGGGAGAAGAAGAAAGAGAGAGAGACTGCTCTCCATGTGCACACACGGAGGAAAGACCGGGTGAGCACACGGTGAGGAGGGGGTCCGTCTGCAAAGCAGGGGGAGGGCCTTCGCCACAAACCAACTCCACCCACGCCTCGGTCTTGGATTCTGAGCCTCAAGAACCGTGGGAAATGAATGTCTGCGTCTGAGCCGCCCGGTCTGTGACCTCGTCTTACAGCAGCCGGAACGAAGGTGGCAGGTATGGATGTACGTTGCCTCCCGGCCCTTGCGTATTAGCCTCCTGTTGTCGCCATAAGAAGTCACCACAAACTTGGGGAGGCAACAGAAATGTCTTCTCTTCGGGGTTCGGGGGCTGGGGGTCTGAAGTTCATTTCGCCGCACCGGGGTCAGGTGTGGGCAAGGCTGGTCCCCGCTGGACGCTCCTGGGGACCTCTGCTCCTGGCTTTTCCCATTTGGGACACACACCCCCCCCCATCACCTGGTCGTGACTTCTTCCCTGCATTGATGCGACCTCTGCTTGAACCTTAAGGCTGGGGGTGGGGTGGGGGCACCGGGGTGGCTCAGTCAGTTGAGCATCCGACCCTTGATTTTGGGTCAGGTCACGATCCCAGGGTGGTGAGATCGAGCCCGGAGGCAGGCTTAGAGACTGCCTGGTATATTCTCCACCCCCCATCCCCCGCTCCCTTCCCTGCTCGCGCACGCGGTCTCTCTTTCTCTCAAATAAATTTTTTAAAAATTAAAAAAAAAAAAAAAAAAGGTTTTCTTTAAGTCAGCGTGCAGATGACAAGGGCACACTCATTTCTGCACCGGAAGCTTCCCTCAGGAAGCGCGGGTTTGCCTCTGTCACGGTCACCGCGATGCTCACTGTGCTTGGACAGTGAGCTCCAAGCGGCATTCGCGAAATGCTTGGGGAACAAGAAGTGAGTCTGGACAAGTCTCCCCTTCTCCGAGTCTCAGCTTTCTCTCCCCCAAAAGGAGTCCCTCGAGAGCTCCTGTCTCCCAAGGCATGGTGAGAATTACATGCCATGCTACATAGAAGCTCCTGGCACACGGTAGGTATTCAGCGTGTGTGGGCACCAGCCGTCTCCTTCCCTGCTGGGAGTGCCGAGTCGAGGGGCAGTCTCGGGGAGGGCGGTGCATCACGGAGGCGGTGGCCTTAGATGAGCAGGCTTGAGTCCCGTCTGGGCGTTTGGCGCTCCTCAGTGCCCTTAAAAGCTCCCCTGCTTTAGAGCCCACAGCGGCCACGTTCCTGAGGCACGGGACAGCCCGCAGGCTGGGCGCCCCGCTCTCTAGCTCTGTGAACTCCCCCAGCTAGATGCCCCAGGGTTCTCCCACTTGATGGGCGGATTTTCTCCTGCTCTTAGGTGGCCCGAGGAAAGGCCACTTGTGTTCCTAGCCCAGAGGCACTGAATACTGCACCCACCTTGGGTAGCTGCTCACATAGAGCCAGGAACTGGACAGGTGAAGAGGTGATGTGGTAGGGGAGAGGTGGACGGGGGAGCGGGCCAGCGCTTTGAGGAAAACGGCCCCTTCTGCAAACGGACTTTCGGCAGGGTAGCTGTGCCTCGTCACCCAGCTGCAGAGGTCTGTGGTTCCACTCGACGAGAGCACTTACCACAGATTCCATGACCCAGCAGGTGGCCCTTGCCCCCGTGAAGACGGGGCTGTTTACTGTGCCTTGTGAGTCGCGGAGGGTCAGCCGAGCCCAGGTTCTTCTGACAACTGGGTCGCCTGGTGGAGGGAGCAGGTGAAAGTCCACCCGGCCTCCCCCCTTCCCGTCTCCGCTGCCTCGGCCCCCAGAGGTCGCTGACCCACCTGTCGGTACCTCAGGGTAAAAGCAATTGGGTGCTTCCGCTTTGTCATGCAGAGAAGCATTTAAAGAAAAGGAAGGGAAATTTCTTATGTGAAAACATCACACCCAGCTTTCTAAATATTTACACACAACTGTGTCTCCGCCCTGAGGGCCCATGGCCTCTTGTTCCCCATTCAAAGCATGTCTCCTCTGTTCGGCTGATCGGGGGGCCCGCCACGCCCTGTGTCTGCCTCTAGAGCACTCAGAACACTGATGCAACGGCCCGATTGCATGTGGGGCTGCCCCGGGCAGGGCCCCTTGGGGCCAGGGGCCCCTCCCGTACCCAGGTGACCACAGACATCTGTTAGACGGTTTCCTCCTGTCCTCCTGGAGACCCGGCAGACAGAGCTGTCCTTTGAAGTGCATACTGGATCCCACCACTCTCTGCTCTGGATCCCCCCTCGGCTCCTCACACCCAGAATAAAGTCCAGAGTCCCCAGGAGGCTTACGAAGCCCTGCATGGTGCCTCCGGCCTCAGTCTCTGACCTCAGTGCCCGCCACGCCCCCCCGTGCTGGTTTCCTGGGGCCACCGTGACCAATGATCACAAACCGGGGGGCTGAGAACAGCAAGAATTTATTCTCTCATGGTTGAATGCCAGAAGGTCAAATTCGAGGCATGGGCAGGGCTGTGCCCCTTCACGGAGGCAATATGGGAGGGTCCCTCCTGCCTCATCCAGTCTGGGGTAGCTGCCAGCGGTCCTGGGCTTGTGGCCGCATCCCTCCAATCTCTGCCTCCTCTCTGGCTGTCCTCTGTCTCTCTTATAAGGACACACGCGATGGCACTTAGGGCCACCCAGATAATCCAGGATAAACTTCTAATTTCAACACCCTTAACTTAATGACACTTCTTGTCATATAACATGACAGTCATGGGTTCCAAGAACTGAGACATGAGCATGTGTTGGGGGAGCCGCATCCAACCGCATATGTACCCCAATGTTCACACAACGCCAGCTTTCTGACCCCTGGGGAGCATGAGACACATTTCCAAGACCTTCTCCCCTCCCCACCCGCAGGGGCTCACTCTAACCCCTTATGCAGGACTTAGTGGTCACCTCTACTCCTTCTAAAGCAGCACAACTCTTCTCTGTCCCACTCCTTGGCTTTATCATCACCTGACTTGAACACATTTGCATGTGTATTGTTTTATTTCCTGCCTCTCTCAATTAGCATGAATGCCCCAAAGGGCAGGGGTTTCATTTCTGCAGAGCAGGTGAGCATTCCAGCACGGTTGTGATGTTCTGTGGTCATCAGGGACCCTGGCCCTTTCTATCTTTCTGTCCCTCCCCCTTAGCCTGCGACTTCCTTTCTCGTGGCCTCATGAGCCAAGATGGGTTGCTCCAGCTCCAGCCATCCTGTTGGCATCCCAGGCAGAGGGACGAAACAGAAGAAAGGGCAAAAAGCATTCTTCTGAAAGCCCTGTCCGATAACTTCTGCTCATATCTTACTGGCCACGTCACCTTACAAAGGTTCTATTACTAAAGAAAGGGACAGGAGTGTGGAGGACGCACTAGCAGAACCCACACACCTGGGATCAAAGACAAGTTATCTAATTCTGTGCACTCGTGGATCTCAGGAGTCCACGTAGGGTTTAAACCAGCTGTTTCAGTTAAAGGTGATGTCAAGGGACGTAGGGTCAGGAACAAAGAGCGCCAGACTGGGAGTCAAGAGACTGGGATGTCGTTAATTGCTTTGTGACTCTGGGTTAGTCCCTCCCTTTTCGGTGCCCATGAAGAGAGAATCAGAGGAGACCTTCGGCAGTAGTGCCGTCTTGTTATCTTCATCATCTTCATCATCTTCTTCATCATCTTCACCGTCATCTTCACCTCCTTCCCTGAGACCAGCTTCCTCTTTGTCATCAACAATCATATCATCCATCACCACCACCATCATCACCATCACCATCATCACCATCACCAACATCGTCACCATCACCATCATCACCATCACCAACATCGTCACCATCACCATCATCACCATCATCATCACCATCACCAACATCGTCACCACCACCATCATCACCATCATCATCACCATCACCATCATCACCATCACCAACATCGTCACCATCACCATCATCACCATCACCAACATCGTCACCATCACCATCATCACCATCATCATCACCATCACCAACATCACCATCATCATCACCATCACCAACATCGTCACCATCACCATCATCACCATCATCATCACCATCACCATCATCACCATCATCATCACCATCACCATCATCACCATCATCACCATCACCATCACCATCATCACCATCATCACCATCATCATCACCATCACCAACATCACCATCACCAACATCGTCACCATCACCATCATCACCATCATCGTCACCATCACCATCATCATCACCATCACCAACATCGTCACCATCACCATCATCACCATCATCATCACCATCACCATCATCATCACCATCACCAACATCGTCACCATCACCATCATCACCGTCACCATCACCAACATCATCCCAGCTCGTCCTGAGCACCTACTGTATGCGAGGCACGTATGCAGCCTCTCATTGAAACCTTGCTGCAGTGATGTCAGAAGGTACTTCTGTCTCCCACCACCTCCATTTCTAAAATGAGGAAACTGAGGCACTCACAAAGGGTAAGCGATCCTCCCAGGCATATGGCTGAAAAGTGCTGGGGCTGAGATGCACACCAGATCCCCCTGGGGACCCCCACTGGGGTCCTTCTGTGTGGTTCCAGCCTCAGATGCCATTCACCCTGTGACCCATGGGACATCCAAGCCCTGGCCTCACCCAAGTGCTGATAGAAATTGCTTCATGGGCCGTTAACCCTTTCTCCCTGCCCACTACTTTGCCCCCCCAAGGCAGTTGGGATGAGAGGGCCCCTGCTTCAAAGCCAGGCACCCGGTGCAGGGCTGCCTGTTAAGGAACAAAATTATCAAAGGGCCACATCAAAGCCTGACAAAGTGGCTTTCAGAAAGGCAATTTACAAAACAAAAAATGATTTCCCATGAAACCGTGGGGGCCAGGTTGGTGAAGCCAATTTGAAAACGTTAGCTCCGAAGTTGGTTTTGCTGCTAAAAGTGAGAGCTCGCAGAGCTGTCTCGGCGGCATGATCAGCACCTTCCAACGTGAGACTGGGGCTCTGGGCTACTCCTGCCCACACAGGACTTGGGGCATGAGAGGGGGAGCCTCTGGCTCCGCAGGAGCAGTGAAGTGAGAAAGGCACAGGGCCTGCATCCACTCAAGACCCAGAAGGGTGGCCCGCAGCTCCCTTGGCCCAGCTGCACCTGTCCCCAAGGTGCGAGCGGTCCACAGGTCCCCGGGAAAAAGGCCCCGAGGCTCAGGCTCCTTTCCATTGCCATCAGGGTGCTGCAAGGTGGCCACTCACCTCCCCAGCCCCTCCGAGGTCATCACTGGGCCAGTAAAGCCCACCCGACCCCTCCTGAGTGCCTGGACTCGGCTCCTCTGTGCCCCCACCCTGAAAATCAGGTTTGCCTTGCAGCCCACTTTCTACTTGCCGTTAACAACAGCGATAATCGTCTGATGACTTACAGTAGGCTAGACACTCGAATCATCCTCATCACTGCCAATCTTTGTCACCACCATCATCTCCTCCATCATCGTCACCATGTTACTATGTTATTAGCTAAGGTAGCACCTGTGCTCTGCCAGCACCAGCTAAAGACTTTGTATGGATTAACTCACTGATCCTGACGACAGCTCCACGAAGTGGGTGCCATCGTCACCCCCACTTAACAGATGAGAAACTGAAGCCAGAGAGGGCAAGGAATTGCACAAGGCCTCTCAGCTCACAAGGGGCAGGGCCAGGACTTCGGCTCGGGTCTATCTGACGCTAGGCACCTGCTCTCCGGTTTGGGGGTGGTGGGGGTCAGTCTAATGTAGGGCTGACCACTGAGCACTGCGTGTGGTGGACTCAGCTCGGGGCAGAAGGTGAGACCAGTCAAGAATAGGAAGGCTTCGTGGGATCCTCTCTCATCCGGAAAGGACGCTCTGTCCTGAGCATCAGGGGCTTAGCACCTGCTTGTGGATGCACAGAACTGGGGTGTCCTGGGGCCTTACGGGGGCCGCCTCTCGGTGAGCATGAGGGATGCCACAAAGCAGCCAAAGCATACATTTGTCACCAGGCTGGGAGCTACAGCCCGACTCTGAGAACCTTTCAATTCAGTGGCTGTGTGTTGATCATGAAGAGGAGCGATTGGGCTAATGATGGAGGAACCAGACCAAATCACGTCAAATCATGTCGGGATATATACATATACAGACACACATGCATATGCATATATCCGTTCATACATATACATACTTATATACATATGCATACACACATATTCATATCCATATACACATATATTCACACATTTATTTTTTTTTAATTTTTTTTTTTAACGTTTATTTATTTTTGAGACAGAGAGAGGCAGAGCATGAACAGGGGAGGGGCAGAGAGAGAGGGAGACACAGAATCCGAAGCAGGCTCCAGGCTCTGAGCCGTCAGCACAGAGCCCGACGCGGGGCTCGAACTCATGGACTGTGAGATCGTGACCTGAGCCGAAGTCGGACGCTTAACCGACCGAGCCACCCAGGCGCCCCATTCACACATTTATTTATAGTGTTATATATACCTATTTCACCTATGCGTATATATCTCCTTGATTTATGCGGGGACTGGACGGTGACTGTGGGGCTGGAAAGTCTGAAGATCCATGGGACAGGCCAGGAGCTGGAAACCCTCAGACTGTTTCTACCTGGGAGACCAGGCTGGGCCACTTCTGTAAGAGTCAAGGCCCCCGGGGCAGGTAGTTGCTATCGGCCCTGGAGGTGCCCCGCTGGGTGTGTCCCCGGGCAGAGGCTCAGCTCAGGGTTAGCTCTGCCGGCGGGCACGGCCTCCCTTGCAGCCGGGACCCTCTTGGCTCACCCACTCGGCAGGCAGCCGGGCCTGGTGTCGCTCTCGCCGGCAGGAAGCTGGCGGCCGACCGCCCGTGGGCATTCCGTTTACAGAGGGTGCCAGGCTCCACGGGCCGCCGCTGCTTGGCCCCGTGTGTGACCCCACCCCCGTCCCGCTCTTCCTCCCACGGCAGGGGATCTGGGAAAGCCCAGGCTGCCCGCGGAGAGGCGGGGGAGGCCGGGCACCGTGCCGCTCAAGGTGTGCCAGACTCCAGGCGGCCCCCCGCCCCCGGCTCTTTCTTCCCTCTCCTTTTTGTTCGGGACCTTTTGATTGGGGAACAAGGCCCCTTTATGTGGCGCTGGGCCTCGCCGGTCCTCCCCGTCCCACCCATGGCTGGGGATTTCCTTTTCATCTGGAGCTAGGAGCCCGGGGCCCAGAGCAAGACGGTGGGAGGGATTTTCTGGTGTCACCAATCCTGGGTGACTCAGCTTTCAGTGGGGCATTGTGGCCCCGCAGCTTTGATATTTTAAGTGGGAATCGGCAACAAAGGGGGGGCCAGGGGCAGTGGGAAGGTGACGCTCCTTGCGAGGCCCCTGAACGGTGAGGCCTTCTCGGGCTCAACCGCTGAAAGGAGGCTCTTCTCCCAGGAGGACTATTCCCTTTCGGTGGGAGGACTGGCCTGTGACCCCAGCCTCTTAAGGATGACATTGAGCAGGGCTGCTGTCTCAGGGTTTAGGGGGTCGGCTGCCGACTTCCCCCACCCCCACCCCAGCACCCAGCCAGCTCGCCACCTGCCCTTAGCTCTGGAGCCTTCCCACGGGGGGGCCGCGGGAAGCCGCTCTGGCCAGAAGCTTCCAGGCAGAGAGGCACCTGGCGGGTCTCTAGCCCAGCTCGGGGGGAGCTGGGGGAGCCTGACCGGCAGGGAGGAGCCTGGAGACAGCGGGAGCTGGGACTCCACAGGCCCGCAACACAGAGAAGACAGCTCCCCTTTGCTGCCATGCAGGGCCTGCGTGGAAATGACGCTAGGTGGGGCCCGAAGCCGATCAGTTCCATTCTCTGTGCCTCCGGTTCTGGTCTGCAGGACGGAGACCCCACAGGGAGCTGTGAGGGGGTGCCCGCTCGGGGCTTCCAAAAGCAGCAATGCGTCCCAGGCACCAGTGAACTAGCCTTAGGATGGTCACACTGTGTCCACCTGCTGGCTGCGTGCGAGCATGTGGCCCAGGGACGAAGCGGGCAGATCCGGCTCGAACCCTGGCTGGGAGGCCTGGGCTGCCACCGCCTGGCTCACTTCGGGCCCCTGCTGGGCTCAGTGGGCGTGGCTGTCGAAGGACCGGAAGAGACACTCTCGGGGGAGGGTCCGGGGCTGTGCCTGGTCCCTTCCAGGCGCGAGCCGTTTCCACGACGATGGCTTTGATGGGTGTCTGGCGGGTTCTGGGCTGACTCGTGGCTGGATGAGGGCAGGAGAGCCCAGCGGCTAGCAGGGGTGGCCTCGGGGTCCCACGGCTGGCTTCAGATCCCGGCGCTCCCTTTCAGGGGCCGAGTGACCAGGCCAAAGCACCTCACATCTCTGAGCCTCAGTTTCCTCTTCCGTAGAACGGAGGTCCGACCCGTCCCGCTCCTCCAAGGACTCGATGAGATCACTCCGGGGGCCAGGCAGGCTCGTCCCGCTGTCAGGGAGGACACGGGGATCGGAGGACTCCCGGGTCAACTGTCCACGAGGCTGCAAGTCCTGCTGGGTCACCTCCCTGAGGCAGACACCTTGCTGCTGTGGACTTAGGATGGATGGACGACCACGGGGCCGGCCGCGGTCTTCCCGGTGGGGATCGTGGCCAACGTTCGCGGACCTTGCTGCGTCTCAGGCAACGTGGGAAGCCGTTCGCTTACATCATCCCCGGAGACAGCTGTCATTCTCCGCGTTTAACCAACCGGCTGGTGACGGTTGGGGAAGAGTGGCTTGCCTGCCTTCAGGGTCCGGGGGCCGAGGGAGCTTCAGATCCAGTCTGTGCCCGACCAGAGAAGACAGTGCTGTGCGGCCATGCCAGGCGCACGCGACCTGTCCTCGCGGATCCACCTCTGGGCAGGACGGGGTGGCCCACAGCCCCCGCCCACCAGGCGGAAAGGGGACGGGGAGCCTCACGATGCCCTGCGAGCCAAGGCGGGTGGTGGTGGTGTGGCCGACTCTCGCGTGTCCCCGGGGGCCTGGGAAGCCCCTCGTGTTGGCTCAGGGGGCCCTGGCGCGGGGAGGTGCTGGGTGTGCGTGGCCCCTATAACCAGGCCTCCGGGAGGTTGTAGACAGGGCTGCGAGGTCTTTGAGAAGCTTCCCGCTGGGGGGGGGGGGGGGGGGGGGGGCGGGGCTCCGTCCCCTCACCTTGAATGGGGGCCGGAGGCTCATCTACCAGCAGGCCGTGGAGGAGAGAGAGACCATGCGGTGGCCAGGCTGGGGCAGGAGAGGCAGCAGGTTCGGTTAGAAGGCTGTGCGCTGAGGATCTGACGCGCAGCGCGGGGACCGCGGGACCCTTCGCGGTGGTGCATTCGCTTCACCACACACGACAAGGCTTAACTCCCAGGGGGCGTGCGTGCTCCTTGTGTGCCTCTTGAGACCCCTCCCGGAGGTACGTGTCTGTCCGTCCTCACGCTGTGCGTTTGTTAGTTATCACCCAGTGAAGTCACAAAACAGGACACGCGGCCCCCGCCTCCTTCTCTCGCAGCCCTTCCCCGGGGAGCGCTCCTCCGACAGACCCAGGGGAGCCCAGCACCCCCGCCAGGCGCCAGAAGGTTCCACGTCCAGGCATCCGGGTGCCCTCAGCCTCCTGGTCTCCCCACCGGAGGCCCCAGGCGTTGGGGGACGGCACGAGCCGTCTCCACGGGGTCCCGTCCACGTTCCCGACTCGCAGAATCTGAGAGCGCAGAGCAGCGAGCCCCGTGAGCCACCGCGTGTTGGGCTGTTGGTTATCCAGCCGTGCAACGGGGGCAGGCTTCCGCTCAGGACACGAGGAGGCTACACGGCCAGCCCTCCGCGTGCGCCTCCCGACAGCCCCGGGGTCCCTGCAGCGCCCCCACCCCCACCCGGATGCCAGCGGTTTTGCAGCCCGGACACTTAGGAGTCGGTGATGGATCGTGCAGAACCGCTGATCCGGACCAGTTCTGTCCAACTGGAATGATGTCACGGCCCCATTTCCTGGCACGAGGAAAGAGGCACGGGGAGGGGGGGGGGACTGATTGAATAATATATGTTATGTGTGTTGGCACATCCAAAAACAAGGTCCGTTACGGCAAAATGGGACGGCTACAAAGAATGTCGACGAGGCATTTTACCTTCTCCCCTGTGCACTAAATCTCCAAAATCTGGGACGTGCACTTTGCTCTCACAGAGCGTCGCAAGCCAGACGTGGAATTGTCTCTGGGGACGCTTCATCTGCGTTTGGGTTTCTTAAAAGTTGTAGCTGAAACGCAGATTTGCACACCCGGGTTGTCCCAGATGTACACAGACGTGTTCCAATAACGAGATCGGTGAGTTGTGTGTTTGTTTTTTAGCGTTTATTTATTTTTGAGAGACAGAGAGAAACAGAGCACGAGCAGGGGAGGGGCAGAGAGAGAGAGGGAGTCACAGGATCCTAGTCTGTCCTGTTCTGCCTCAGGAATTCACACCTATTCCCCCGAGGCACGTGGCTTTACCGGCTAGAGATACAGGGCACTGGACCAGACAGGGTGCTGATGTGCCCCGTCGTCCCCTCTGGGAAGGGGGCTCACAGTCCCTTGTCCTACAGTCAGTTGAGGTGCCTAGGCTGGCATAGGAGCCCAGGGCTCCGTGCCTCGGTTTCCCCATCTGTGGAAGAGGAGCTGGGACGGCCGTTGCACACAAAAGCTTCATTACAGTGATCCCCGTGAGGCCGCCGTGGTGGGCGTCTTACGATGTAGGGGCAGAATTGTGTCCCCCTAAAAGATATCTCCAAGTGCCAACCCCCAGAAGCTGAGAACGGGACCGGGTTTGGAAATAAGGTCCTTGCAGATGCGATCAAGTTGAAATGGGGTCACTCTGCAGCAGGGTGGGCCCTGATCCGGTGACGGGTGTCCTTATAAGAGAAAAGGGAGACACAGGCGCCCGCAGGACAAAAGGCCGTGTGACAAGGGAGACAGGGCTGGAGGGCCCTGGCCATCGGAGCCCCCAGAAGCTGGGGGAGGCAGGAAGGGCCCTCCCCCAGAGCGTCCCAGAGGGAGCTCAGCCCCGCCCACACCTTGATTTCAGATTTCAGGCCTCCAGACACAGGGGAAGAATGAATTTCTGTTGCTTGAAGCCTCTGAGGTGTGGTCTTCGATTAGGGCAGCCCCGGGGAAACCCAGGGGAAAGTCAGCTAGTGTTATGACAACCCCGGCTCCCCAGGACAGCCCCCACCCTGAGCCTGAGCCCAGGGGGCCTCTCCGGGGGGGTGCCCTGTGGTCTCCCAAACCACAGCCAGAACGTCTGACTTGGGGCCAGGACGTGACTGGGCCATGGGGCAGGACCACGCTCGGGCCACCCGCCTGCCCTCCCCAGACGGCCCCTGAGTCTTTGAAAGTGGTCCCGGGCCCCAATTAGCCACCATTTCAGGTACTTAGCAAAGTTCTCCCGGTACTCACAATGCCGGTCTGCCTCTCTGGAGCCTTTTCCCCTCCAGGCTTTGAAGAGGAATGATTTTTAAAGGCCGCAGTATTCCTTTAAAACCGGACAAATGGGCGGCGGGGAGGGCTGGAGTCCAGAATGCTCTGAAGAGGGATTGCGCTGAGGTCCGCTGACCCCCTGGTCCCTCCCCTTCCTGCCCTACACCTTCCCCCAGGATGCCAGGGAAAGGCTGTGGGTGGGGGGCCAAGGGGGGGACAGGAGCCAGGGAGCAGGCCTGGGTCTAAATCCAGCACCCCAGGAGGAGTGAGACTCTGGGAAAGTCATTCAAGTTTCTGGACCTGTCTGTCTCCCCTTCTGACGGGGGTGTGGGGACGGGATCATCCACCGGCTAAGGTCATCGCTGCCGGCATTGTTAACAAAGAACCCAGTCTGGGGTGTGGGGGCTGAGCCCCTTGGGTCCCCCGGCTGGCTGTGTGACCATCCCGAGTTTCTTGCCCTCTCTGGGCCTCTGGCTTCAACTCTGAATGAGGTAGTGACCAGGTAGAGGCGGAGAAGGAGAAAATTCCCGAGGAGGGAGGCAGGAGGGGCACCAGGGGGCCCGGCCCAGCACAGCCCAGCCCCCCGTGCCTTGAAGGGTAGTCTGAGCAGCACGAGGCCCACGGCCGCTGGGGGGTCCTCCCGGCTGCGATGCGTGAGCTTGGCCCAGCCCACCGCTGAGGGACCAGGGGGCGTGCAGGTCGGCTGCCCAGGAGGAGGGTGCATCCTGCCGTCCCCCACCTGCCACCAGCTCCCTGGGGCGGCAGGTGCTGGGAGGGCCGGGGACTCCGGTGCCGGAGGCCTGGAGCAGGTCGGCATTTTGCGGGGTCCTGCCTGACGGGTCTCTCCACTCCTCCCGAGACGTCTGCCGGCCAGTCCTGGGAGGGAGGGGGCCTCTGAGAACCCAGGGCTGTGAAATGCCCAGTGCGGAAGTTCTCTGCTGGCTCTGCTCTGGCCAAGTTTTCTAACACCAAGCCCCTGAGTGTCCCCGAACTCTTCAAACCTGGGGCTGCTGGGGACACTGCACTTGCGGCCTCCTACCCGGAGCAGCGCAGGTGGGGTCTGGTTACCTGAGTCCCGGTCGGTGGGTCGTGAGCCGGGCAATGTGGCCCCCGCCCCCACGCCCTCCACCCGCACCTGAGTGAGCCAGAGAACCCCAAAGGAATTTGGAAGTGACACTCTCAGGAAACCCATTCATGGGGAAATGAGTTATTTTTGTCCTCAAGACAATGGGATGGGTGACGGGAGAGGAAGCGGTCACTCCCCACCCCCACTCTTCTGTGCCCATCACTCTTGTGTCGGTTTCGTGTCTGCCTCCCCCCTGCCAAGACCTGCCGCTGGTGACATAGGGATTCCGTCCTTTTCCTATAAAGACGCGTCTCTCTTTTCCCTCCTAGCTGCCAACAAAAGATCCGTGCAATGTTGGGATCTTAAGCCCCCCGCCCTTTGCAATGCTTAAGTCTCCTGAGGCTTCGAGATCAGATCGAGATGGGCAGTTCTGAGAGAGCCTGGGGGTTCCGGCTCCCTGCCCCTGAATCCCAGCTCTGTCCCTCGGCCACTCAGCACCTGCCGGCAAGACTTCTCTGGGCCTCGGTTTTCTCGTCTCTGAAATGGGATACTCCTCATGTCTGTCTACCAGAGTAGTGACGAGGCCGTAGGCGAGTTCTTGTTCATAAAGTGCTCCGAAGGGCACGTTCTGTGTACCAGGGGCCGTATCAGTTTCTGGCTGATGGTGTGACCTTTGGGCGGACTGCGGGCGCCTACAGATCAAATCCGGAGGAAAGGCGTCGCAGGCTTGGCTCTCTCTTGCTGATGGTGACCGAAAGGGGGCGCAGCCTGTGGGTCCTGCACCCAAAGCCCAGCTCACCCACGTACGGGCCGCATGGCGCTCCGCAGAGCGGTCACCTCCTGTGCCTCAGTCTCCTCGTCTGTGGAATGGAGCGAGCAGCACCCACCCCATCGGCGACGTGGACCTCGGAGGTGGCGCAAAGGAGAGAGTGGCTGTGAACGGGAGGTTGCTGCCCCAACAGGGAACCGCTTGAGAGATGATGAGATTTGAGAGACGTGGAGGGTTGGAGGGGTCGTGGCATTTGCTGGGTGGTCAAGTGAGGGTCCCCGACGAGGTTCAGTGGGGAGCACTGGCTCCTGGCCCTGCCCAGGCACAGAGGGTGCCCCCTGCCCCCGCATGACCCCTGCTGGCCTGGATGGGCTGCTGTCACTCACCTCTGTCACCCTCCTTCTCCGTGGTCATAGATGTTGGCTGGCTTTCCCTGCCCCCGCCTTCCGCCAGGAAAGCCCTGGATCCCGTCCATCCTTGTCGGGTCCTTGCTCACGGCCTGGCGGGAAGCAGGAACTCGAAAGCGGTTCAACAGCCCATGTATTTTGGTCTCACAGACGGTCTAAGAGAGCGGTTGCCATCATGGCGGACGTCACGTTGGCCTGGACAACCTTGTTGGACATTTGGAAGCAACGGAGCCTCGAGTGCTCGTGGTGAAGACAAGCCACGTCTCCGGGCTCCTACCCTGTGCTTCTGGAGGAAGCTGCCGGGGGCGGCTTGGGGAGGGGGGTCTCCAGGTGGGCCCATGCCCTCTGTGCTGGTATCGGCGGCCCGAAGGGCTGTCTGGCTTCTATCTGTCACGGATGGTCACCACTAGTTTGAACACGTACTCTCGAGGCCACCTCGAGGGCCATCACCCTTCACGATGCTCCCGACGGAAGAGAGGCAGAAACGCAGGTGCCGACCAGCTCTCAACAAACGCTCTTTCGGGAAGGAATTAAGGTCTGGGTGTTCTGAGAACACTTTTGCAAGAGGTTTTGATGAGCAAGCGAATGTCCCCTTCCTGGGACATCTTGCACTTTCCGGGCTTTGAAGGCAGGTCCCGGGAGCTGGGTCCTCAGACGCCAGTACAGCCCCGGGCTTCAGTGTCCTTTCCATCCCAGGACCAGTGATGGGGTTCCACCCCAGGACCAGTGGGAGGCCAAGGCCACTCGGGCATCTGGTGAAGCCAAAAGCAAAGATCAAGGAGAGACCGAAGTGCATAAAGGCAGACGCGGGCCTTCCAGAGGGCCTTCCCAGGGATGCCGTCCCCCTCTCCCTCCTGGTCTGCACCACAGCATACCGCACAGGCTTCTCCCAAGCCCCCACGCCTTCCTCCCTGCTGGCCGAGGGCTGATGGAGCGAGTGCTCTCGGTCTCTGGTCTGTCAGGGCGGGGAATGAGTCATGGCTCCAAAGGCCTGCAGCCCGGGCTCTCAGGTATGAAACTGATCCAGGCAACCTGAAGTGTGTGTGTGTGTGTGTGTGTGTGTGTGTGTGTGTGTGTGTGATGGGGAGAGAGGGAAAGAGAGAGGAAGGGAGGGACAGAGAAAGGACCGGCAGAAAGGAAGGAGAGAAGGGGCACCCGGGGGGCTCAGTTGGTTGATCGTCTGACTTTGGCTCAGGTCATGACCTCGCGGTTCATGAGTTCGATCCCCGCATCGGGCTCTGTGCTGACAGCTCAGAGCCTGGAGCCTGCTTCGGATTCAGATTCTGTCTCTCTCTCTCTTCCTCTCTGCCCTTCCCCAGCTTGTGCGCTCGCTCTCTCTCTCTCTCTCTCTCAAAAACAAATGAACTTTAAAAAAAAATAATTAAAATAAAGAAAGGAAGGAGCGAAGAAGGGAGGAAGGGACATCTACAGATGTCAGCGGCTTTGCAAGGCATGGGGACCAGCGAACTCCGGCCCTCTGGTCAGTTTTGCTTTGAGGAAGGGTGGGGAGTGCCGAGCTCAGCAGAAGCAGCAGCTGGGCCTGGGCTGGGGAGGCAGAGGTGATGGAGAAGGCTCTTTGGGGGTGGGGGCAGCAGTGGCATCCCTCGGTGGCATCCCGGGGTGCGTCTGAGACTCCCAAGGGGGCAGTTCATAGTCCTGTTATCCTCATGTGGTTGCAGTGAGGGTGAGTGGGCGCTGGGGGGCCGGGGGAGCCAGAGAGAGAAAATGAGGCGCTCTCACCAGTGCCCCCCTAGCCTCACGTGCAATCCTCACGACGGCCTCACGAGGGCGTTGCTGCGGCTGTACCCATTTTTCAGATCTGGAAGCTGAGCGGAAAGTTACACCCCTGCCCAGCTCCAGGATTTGAAATACACAAGTGCTGGGGACCCTGGCCCGGAGGCCAGAGGAAGGGGTTCCCTGCATCTAAGGGAGCAACCCCGCCTCTCGGCTCATGCTCTGCAGAGGAGGGAGCCCAGCTCGCGGAGGAACACGGCAGGGGGACCAAACGCTGGCCTTGCTGGGTCCCAGCTGGGGACTGGGGACCTAAGCTGGTGAGGATTACGGAGGACCACACACACCCCACCCACGGCCGGCGCACAGCCCACAGGGGTCTCTTACCGTGCTCACGATGCAGTGCTCACCGTTGCTGCTGTTCCTTAGGAATTCGGCCAGGCTGCTCTCAGATGGGCAGCCCCCGAGAACCGCCCTGGGCGGCTCCGAACACCCAATTTCAGCGGCTAGCTTAAAAGAAGTGCCCACTGCCTGTTGTCTCCACACCGGGTGAGGGCTGGGGCCCCATCACCCTGCAACCTGCTATACGGGTCGGTGTCCTCTCGGGTGCTAAGATGGGGGGGTGCACCAGGGACGGAAGGGTGTCCTTTCTCTGTTTCAAAGATAAGCCCGGCCTGTCACGAAAGACCGCCTACGGTGTGGTCCATTTGCACGACGTGGTGAGAACAGGCAAATTCATACGGGCACCCACGATGGGGGGCTTGCTGGGAGCTGGGCGGGGTTTAGGAGACAGGACAGGGACGGCTAAGGGCTGTCGGCTTTTGGACGGGTAATTAAAACGCCCTAGCGTTGACAGGGATGGTGGCTGCCCAGCCCTGAATGGACTAGAACCCACTGGGCCACGCAGCTTGGGCGGGTGCCCCGCGTGGGACGTGAGTTGTCGCTCAACAGAGCCGCTATAAAAACAAGCAGTTTTGTGCGTCGTCCTAGCGGGAAGCACCCAGACCCTGGCCCGAGGCTGAGGCCCCCGCCTGCCCCAGCAACGCGGGCCACCCACCAGGCTGTCCCCATGGCGCCGATGACTGGAGCATCGGACAGAGCAGCGGGGACCCTGAGCGACTCTTTGCTGTGGTGCCAGGCGGCCGAAGTCTGGCTTTGTCTGGGTGTGAGAGAGCCGTTTTGGAAGCTCCCCGGTGGTTGTCACGATGCTTCACAGGCGAGGGGGCAGAAGCCACAGTGGGGACGAGCACTTCCCCTTGTGTCGTTTCCGGGAGCTCTGAGTGAGGGGACCCACGCTCCTCAAGCGCCTGTGAGGCCCACACTCACAGCAGGGGCTGGCGGCAAGGGGCCCGAGCCTGTGGGCAGCATTCTGTCCCAGTTCGGGTGTCATGGGGCCCAAAGCCCCCACCCCACGCCTCCGCCCCGTGACCCAGAGGAAGTGCCGTGCGGCCACCCAGGTCAGGGAGGGCGCCTGGGGGACCAATGGCTGTCGGTTTGCAGGAAGGACAGGGGCACGGCAGCTCTTTCCTGGTCCCGGCCAAAGGCGGGGTGCTCTGGGGGGCGGCGCAGCCCAGCCCAGCCCCCTGCCCGCACCCCGAAGGAGTCCCAGCCCTCAGAAGCAGTGCCACGTGAGGGGCAAAGGTCGGGGCGGGTTTCGACTGGGACTCTGGTGCCGCTTTTCACCCAGAGCCAGAGAGCCGGAGAGCTGGCTGAGAACCTTCCGGGTTGGGGGGCCCCAAGCCACAGGGCAGGTCTCCTTCGGGAGGGCCAGCCAGCCGCCCATAGTGACCTTCTTCACATCTGTGTGCACTTCCCCAGCAGAGACTCCCGGCACCTCTCAATAACCCAGTCAGGACAGTCGCCTGGGAACAGCCCGCTTTCCACCGGCCTAATGACGGCAGCCCACTGTCCAGCCCATTGTCCCGTAATCCGTTGCTCAAAGGACTTAAAATCCAAGGCAGGACGACGTCGAGGCCAATTAGCTACGTGGTGCGGGTCTCCAACACAGGTGGCCGTGCCTGTGCTGGCCCCGGGGTCTCCTCGTAAGTCAAGCGGGGGCTTTGCTTCAGCCCATCAGTCCGTCCGTCCGTCCGTCCGTCCTGGAGTCAGAGCAACTGCATCTTGCAGGGTCAGTGCTCTGTGCACGGTGGGAGCGTGGGTCTAGGGCCTGGTGTCCCCGAGGAGCGCCGCACGGGTCTGTAACGCACGGCTTTCGGGGCCGCGGGCGAGCACCTGCCACGGCAGCGCATCTCAGCCCCACGAGAACCATGTCGCATCCCCAGTTTACAGAGCAGGAGGCCGCAGCCTGCCGAGGCCCATTTGCCCAAGCTCACACGGGCGGTGGGTGGCCGGCCGGTGGGGGGGGGGGGGTAGGGGGGGAAGCCCCGTGCCACGTTGCTGCCGTGTGGTCTCCCTCACCGGCCACGGGGGGCGGTTCGGGTCGTTTCTGGCTTCACGTGCTTCCTGATGGTGCAACGGACATTCTTGGGCATGATTCCTTTCCTTTTTTAAAAATGTTTACTTTATTTATTTTGAGAGCGAGAGAAAGCACGTGAGCAGGGCAGGGGAGGGAAGGAAAGAGAGATAGATTCCCAAGCAGACTCCAGGCTGTTATCGAAGAGCCTGACTTGGGACTCGAACTCATGAACCGCGAGATCATGGCCCGAGCCGAGATCGGGAGTCAGATGCTTAGCTGACTGAGCCAGCCAGGCGCCCCTTGGACTTCGTGGGGTCCCCAGAGCCAGGAGACATTGTTGCAGAACTAGCCGGTCTGCAGGACGTGCCGAGCCCCACTCTCGGTCACTGACCGTTGTCCTGACAGTCCTACCGGCTGGACAGAGTCTTTCCAGGGTGAAAAATGCCTTTTAGAAGCAACGCTCGGGGCGCCTGGGGGACTCAGTTGGGCGTCCGACTTCGGCTCAGGCCATGATCTCGCGGTTCGTGGCTTCGAGCCCCGCGTCGGGCTCTGTGCCGACAGCTCGGAGCCTGGCGCCTGCTTCGGATTCTGTGTCTCCCTCTCTCTCTGCTCACGCTCTGTCAATCTCTCAGAAAATAAATAAACATTCAAAACAAATTTAGAAGCAGCGCTATGCTCTGATGGGGAGTCCTTGGTGGGGGTGGGGGTGGGGTTTCTAGTCTACAAATTCTCTGGAGTTTTGCCAAATCAAATGCTCCATCGCTGTTGGGAACAGAGACTCCCGGCGGAGTGTGCCCTGCCGGCCGGCGGGATGGGACAATACCGTTCCGCCCCCCGCTTTGCCAGCACTGGCAGCGAAACGGGACGCAACACAAAGCGTGTGCCTGGCCCGCTCCTTCCCGCCCTCGCTGCCTCGCCGCCTTCGCCGGACCGTGGCTTCCGGCCACACAGGCCCATCTGGCACGGGCACGGGCCCGGCAGCCACAAAATCGGGTGCGGGGGAGGGGTGGGGGGCTGGGGGCAGCCGCATCTGAAGGGCTGGACTTTGATTTGTGGAGCAGGCGCGGCCGGACCTGACCCAGAGGCAGAAGGGAGGGCGCGTCCCCAGAAATCTCCCGTGCCCGCGGGGACGCGGTCTAGAGGACCCACCCTGGCCGGCATCCACTGGAGACGGCACCCACCGCGGGGAATCCCCAAGGCTGGGACGTGCCCGGCTGGTCCCCCGGGACGCAGGCCCCTCGACCAGGCCGGCCCTTTGCCCCCAGAACTCACTCTCGGGAAGCTCAGCCCAGGTCCCGGCTCCTCTGGCTTCTGTCGGCTCAGGGACGGAGGCAGACGCTGCAGAGCCCTGACGTGTTGAGCGAAGGGCAGACACCGCCTGCCTTTTTGACGCTTGGAATGGCCAGGGACTGACAAGGAATGGAACAGCGGGGCTTCTGGAAAATTCTGGAGCCCACCCGTCCATCGATGCCGGCCCCTGTGCTTACATGGCAAGGGCCTCCCCCCGCAGGCAGACAGACTCGGGTCACAGCAGAGCCGGGAAGTGCGGAGAGGAGGGGCGGCCCGAAGGGGCAGAGGGAACGTGCTGGTCCCTGGGAGGCCAGGGGTCCTCCCTGCCAGCGCCTCTCCCTACACCCCTGCCCTCCCCTGGCCCGCCCCCCACAGCTCAGCTCGCCCTCCCTGCCCCCTGCCGGCCGTGTCACACGGGATTGTGCTGCCATAGACAGGGACGGCACCTCCGCCCCAGCAGGGGACAGCGGGAGACTGAGCGCCAGGGGCCTCAGCCTGCGACTGCGTTTGGAGACAAGGTGTTTCCACAGGGGATTGAGGTAACACGGGGTCACCGGGGTGGGTCCTGATCCCAGACCTGTGGGATCACAGAAGAGGGGATCGGGACACAGACACCCACAGAGGACACGGGGAGAGGCCGGCCGGCCGCACACAAGGACAGAGGCCTCGGGAGGCCCCGGCCCTGCCCACGCCCGGGTTGTTGCAGACCCACCTCCCCGGCAGCAGCCTGAGCTGACGCGTGCCGTGCCCAGCACGTACGTCCTGCCTGCCCTGTCCCCCGGTCACCTTCCCGGCGCCGGGCAGGGGCACTGGCTCCTGACCGCTTGCAGCCGCACTGACTCGAGCGGTCACCCTCGAACCCTCACGCCCAGGACAGCCGGCCCTCGAACTACGCCGGTTTGGGCCGCACGGGGCCGCTTCTGTGCGCTTTGTGTATGAACACGGGACAGGGCCCTGCGTGCATTTTCTCTTCCTCGTGATTTTCCTGGTGCCATTTTCTCCAACTCGCTTTATTGTAGCAACACGCTGTACGATGCACCTGATGCCCGCGACCCGTGTTCCTCGCGTTCGGCCGCTCGTGGTGTCGGCGAGGCTACCCGTCAACGGTGCGCTGTTAGTAATTAGGCTTCGGAGTCAGAAGTTATACTTGGGTTTTCAACGGGGTGGCGGTGGGGAGCGGACCCTCCTAACCCCAGGTCGCTGCGGGCAGAGGGGGTTACCGTCCCTCCTCCCGCAGACCAGGAGGCTGGGGCACACGGAGGCCGTAGACACAGGCCACGGAGGCCAGAGGCCACGCGCCTGGTCACAGCGGCCGCTCCGTGGGATGCCCTGTGCCAGGCGCTGGGGGGGGCCGAGGAGTAGGGCTGAGGGGGGCCGAGGAGTAGGGCTGATAACTGAAGGCACGGGCTTCTCTCTGGGGAGAAGAAAAGCTTCTACGATAGACCCGGTGACGCATTCGCCCAGCTGTGCAGACAAAGTAGACGCCTCTGAGTTGTACTCTTTCGGTGGGCGAACGGTGGGGTGTGGACTCTATCTCAGTAAAGCTCTTTAAAATAAAAAAATGGGGGGGCGCCTGGGTGGCTCAGTCGGTGAAGCGTCTGACTTCAGCTCAGGTCATGATCTCGCGGTCCGTGGGTTCGAGCCCCGCGTCGGGCTCTGTGCTGACAGCTCGGAGCCTGGAGCTGCTTCAGATTCTGTGTCTCCCTCTCTCTCTGCCCCTCCCCCGTTCATGCTCTGTCTCTCTCTGTCTCAAAAATAAATAAATGTTAAAAAAATTTTTTTAAATAAAAAAATGGGAAGAAATGAAACTTTCAAAAGACCCAGCTTGGGTGGTGGCAGCGCTAAGCCTCCAGGCTGCAAAAAAAACCCCAAAAGAGACCCTTCTGAGTCTCGATTGCCTCCTCGGTGAGCCGCTGGGCGCGTGGGGGGCTCCCGGGCCGTGACGCCGCTCTGGAGCCGGGCCCAACCCGAGGTGCCACTGGCACGTAGGAAAGCGGGGGTCCTGCACCTGTCCGTGCACAGAGTTCAAGCGCTCTCGGGGGCCGATAGCCCCACAGCCCCCGCAGCCCAGGGTTCCCGGGACATTTGCCACCATCAGAGGAGAGTTAGCCCCCCCCCCCCACAGGCGGGCTCCTGGCCGGTGCTGGGCCAAAGCCCTGCCCTTAAGAGTGACGAGGGTGGCCAGCCGGTCCACCCGGGGTCTCCCAGGCAGAGACCTGGCCTGGCTGGGGGCAGAGATTTCTGCCTTAAGTACCACCCCGGCTGCTCTCTGGCTTACAGCCTAGCCAGAAGCAAAAAAAAGGGGAGGCGGGGGCAAAGACCCACCCCTGCGTAGGCCCTGGGACCCCGCAGCCTGTGGGGGGAAGGAGGGCCAGGTGCCCAGGCTGAGGCAGACAGACGGCGATCCCAGCCTCCCCACCCGGGGCCCCCAGCTGTGTGACCCTGGGCACGTCCCTTCACCTCCCCGCGTGGGGCCGAGCAGGACTGTCTGTAGGCCTTCAGGGCCCGCCAGCTCCAGGCAGGCGGGCTCGGGGCCCCGTCTCTCTCCCACTGCTCCTGCGGGGCCTAATTTAGAGTGAGTTGGGGGCCTGCAGCCAGCACCGCGTAGGAGAGTCACCCCAGTTGGCGGGCGGGGACCACATCACAGGACACTGCTCCCTGTCCCCTCCCCTTCCCTGGCTCCCTTTCCGGGGTAAGGGACTGGAGGCGTGGGGGTGGGGTTACAGGGGGTGACCCAGGCACCCGACAGGGCTGGGAGGTGATCGGGGGTGAGGGCACCCAGAGCAGAGATCTGGGGGACTGGGAGCCCGTAGTGAGGCAGGCTGGGACCAGGCCTGGGGGTGCCTGTGCTGGGGTCGGGAAGAGACCAATTAGTTAAACGGCAGCGGTGACCATTTGGAAGCAATTAACAGGGTCGCTATCACCAAATTACCCACCCCCCACCTGGTTCTGTATTGGTGGGGGAGGGGCCCAGGTCCCCGCGGCTGCCCCAGCCCAGCCGCCCACCCCAACTCTGTGCATGAGGTTCCTGCCGTGCCAGGAGAGGACCACGAAACCGGGCACCCCTCCCTCGGCTGGGCCTGAGAGTCGGGACCCAAGCCCAGGCCCGAGGAGGTGTCCGGGGGCTTCCTGGGCCAGGAAACCCAGGGGTGGGGGGGGGGGGGGGGTGGCGCAGGGAGCTCTAGACGAAGGGGCTGGGTGAGCCGTGGCCCGGAGCCTGGAGGAAAGGCCTGGGCGGTGGACTGGCGTGCAGGCAAGCGGGCAAGTCCCGTGAGCACCAGCAGAAGGTGACGCGGGCGGGGGAAGGCAGGGGTGGGTCTTCCGCCGCTCCGTCTGACTGCAGGGCGGAGGCCGACGCCAGGGTCCAGGGAAGAGGAGAGAACACAGCCCAGGGAGCTGTGCCGCCTTGGAGAAGTGACACTGACAGAAAGCCCGTGGTGAGCGGGAGCCTCCGGAAGGGACAGCTGTGGGTCCCAGCGTGCCTGCTGATACGCTGTCCTGTGGGTGGGGCAAGCTCGGAGCGGGTAGGGTGGCAGGGACGTTGCACGGCTGATTCCACTGGGTGTTACCACCTCTGAGGCATTTCATACACAAGGAGCGAGCATCTCCGAGGGGCGATGCTACACGGCCACGGTCACATGGCTAGGAAGTGGCTCGGCTATCCATTCGTTCATTCATTCATTCATTCCAGGAATGTGTAGTGAGGGGCTCCTGTGTGCCATCCCAGGCCAGATCGGGGGGGGGGGGGGTGGGGGAGCTCCAGGGAGTAAGCTCCCCTCTTGGCTCTGTGCTTGGGGGCTTCCCCGGGGGCTGTCCTCTGTCCTCCTTAAAGCAGGCACTGTCATTAAGAATCTGGGGCTCTGACCATCAGTGGCCTCGTCTTCGGATTGTTCACGGGCTCTGTCTAGACAGACTCTGGCCAAGAGTCACCTCCCCAAGGATTGAGGTGCTGGGTGATGCCCTGCAGAATGTCCCCCCAGGGGACACCCAGGACCCGGCAGGCACTGAGCGTGCTCAGGTGGGCTCACTGAGGACCCCTCTGTTTGTGTTAGGCCAGGGCGGGAAGAAATGTCCCAGGGGAGGGGGGGGGTGTGTTAGCTCCTGCAGCTCAGGGGAGTCCCCTGGTGCCCTGCACACCTGTCCCTCCCCTGGGGGACCAAGGTCCCAAACCTTGACGCTGGTAGAAAGAACAGGGATGCCAGCCCGGGGCCACCGGCCCCCGTGGGTGAGCTCTCTTGCTTGAGTTGAGCCTGTGGGTCCCATCTGGCTGGCTGCTGGCCAGGGGCCTGCCGGAGGTGGAGGCCAGGGGAGCAAGAGAAGGGAGGGGGGCTGTGGCTTTCCCCAACACTCTGTCTGAAGCCCTTCCTCACCGGGGTCCCTAGGGGACAGGGTCCCCCCTCAGGCCAGGGGCCACCCGGAAGCCGCTGCTCCCCCAGGACAGGGATGGCCGCCACCCCCCCTCCTGCCCCCGCTCGTGGCTTTCGTCTCCCTCCTCGGTGGTCACCAGACTCCTACAGCTTTTCTCGGATCTTCCCCGGCTCTGTCTCCACTTGGCGGTCTGTCCCTCCCTCTCCGTCTCCAGCTCTCCCGTTTTTCCCTCTGAGGCGGCCTCTCTTGCTCTCCAGCGCTGTGCCTCTTTCCCTGGCTCCCCCGACCCCCTCCCGCTTCCCCAGCCCCCCCTCCGGCCGGCTGCTGGGACCCGAGCCTCCGAGGCCGCCCGACGTGCGCCAGCCTCGCCCTCCCGGATTCTGCCAGGCTGGGGGGCGCCGCAGGATAAAGCGCCTCCGGGCCCGGGCCGGGCCCGGGCCGGGCCGCCCCGCCCCGGGGCCACCAGGACAGCGTCGCGCTCCAGCAGGGAGCCCCGGGCGCAGACCCAGCCCCGGGGTCCCCCACGCGCGCCCGCGCTCCGGGGCCCTCCCCTCCGCCGCGCTCCGCGCCCCCCTTCATTATGCGCCTCCTTTAATGGGCGTTCGCCAGCGCGACTTCCCCGCAAGTTGTTTTCGCGGACATCAGTCATCGGCGGCGGTCCCATTGTGCCGGGGGATTGATGGGGGGCGGGAGGGGGTGACAGGGCCTGGGGCGGCCGCCTCGAGGCCTCGGTCTATAATTTTCGGAGGCATAATTGGCCTGGGGGGGAGGGGGCGGGGGCGGGGCGGGGCGGGAAGGGACCTTTCGGAGCCGGGAGGGCGCGCGGGGGCGCGGAGCCGCGGCTCGACGGCGCTGCGCGGGGGGCGCCCGGCCCGAACCCCGCGCCCCGCCGGGCTCCCCGCCCCTCCCGCGCCTCCGCCCGGGCACCACGTCGGCCTTTTGTTGCCGCACCGTCTTTTCTTCCCGCGCTGTGCGCAGCAACGGAAATTTCACCGGATCCCGGGTGAAAATTAAAGGAGGTGCCTCCCCCCCTCCCTCCCTCCCTCTCTCCCTCTCCCTCTCTCCCTGCCTCCCTCCCTCTCTCCCCCAGCCCCCGCTCCCTCCCGCCCCTCCCCCGCTCGCCGCGAGTCCGCACCGCCCCGCGCGCTCCGAGCGCCCCGGCCCCGCTGCCGCCCCTTCCATGGGCGCCGCGCTCGCCTGCAGCCGCCGCCGCCGCCGCGGGGCGGGCGCGATGCCACGATGGGCCTGATCTGGCTGCTGCTGCTCAACCTGCTGGAGGCCGGCTGGCCGGCCGCGGGCCCCGGGGCGCGACTGCGGCGCGATGCGGGCGGCCGCGGCGGCGTCTACGAGCACCTCGGCGGGGCGCCCCGGCGCCGCAAGCTCTACTGCGCCACCAAGTACCACCTCCAGCTGCACCCGAGCGGCCGCGTCAACGGCAGCCTGGAAAACAGCGCCTACAGTGAGTGTCGAGGCGGCGGCGGCGGGGGCCCCCGGGGGGGGGGGGAGAGCGGGGTCCGGAAGGGCCTGGCGCGCCCAGGGTGCCCGCCGGGGTCCCCCGCCGCCTCCTGGCGTCGGGGAGAAGAGCGCGAGGGGAGCGGGGGGGACGGGGGTCACGTCGGAGGGCACGCGCGGTAGACACCCGCGGGGCGCCCCGCCCGGCTGGCTCCCGGGGCCCCGGCAAGTTTGAGCCCCGTGAGTTGGTGGGAGACAAGGCGCCGGACGAGGCGGGTAAGGTCTCTTACTATTTTGACGACCTCTCCTCCTCGGCCGACCCCGGGGCGCCCGCCTGCCCCTCCGCCCTCCTGGAGCGCGGCCGCCGCCGGGAGAGTCATTTCCCGGGGCCCGAGCCGCCGCCCTCGGCCGCAGAGCGACAGGCAGGGCGGGCGCCGCCTCGGTGTGCGGCCGCGGGATACGAGCTAGGCGCGCGGAGGGACGTCCGTCCGGGTCCGGGGGCACAGGTGTGCTCCCGCCCGGCCCCACGGCCCGGATCGGGCTCCAGCGGGAGCCCCGCGGGCGCCGGGGTTTGGCTCCTCCGGCCGTGGGGACCCGGGCTCGGGCTGAGCCTCCGGGAGAGGAGCGCGGGGGCCGGGGGCCGAAGCAGCTCCGCTTGGCCGGGAGCGGGAGACCCGAGCTCGGGGCGAGGCAGGGACGCAGCGGGGAGCGTGGGAGCGTGGCGGGGGGCCCGGTGTCCTGTGCCGCAGCCCGCGGCGCTCGCCCCCGCGCCGGGCGTAGGAAGCAGTGCGGCGGCGGGAAACCGCTGCTTCCGCGAGGAAAGCCGCAGCCCCGGGAACGCGCCTTCGGAGGACGCCTCTGGAGCCGCGCGTGGGGGGCCAGCTGTCGCCAGGGCGTCCCGGGGGCCGCAGGATGGGGCTCCCGGAGCGCCCGCGCTCCCTTCCCAGCAACGCCCCGGTTCTCTCCAAATGCAGGCTCCCACAGAGCATCAGAATCCTTGGAGCATCCAAGGCAGGCAGCTTGGGGGCAGAGGAGCGCGCGGTGCGCAGCCACCCCTGTCCCGCATCCGGACGCGGCGCCGCCGCCCTCGGCGCGCAATCCGCCCCCGCTGCGTCCCATGGACGCCAGAGGCCCGCGGCCTGCATCGCCCCGCGTCTTGGCCCTGGGATTGTTGCTGTGCTGGGGGCCCTGGAGAGGGCATCGCTTTGCTCCAGAGCCCCTTGGAGCCCTTGGGGTGCCGGGGGGACAACGGCCCCACCGGGGCCTTTGTTGCGGGACCTCTGATGAAAAGGCACTCCGGCGTTCAGAAGGAAGCTTAGGGGAGACTTAAAGTCCTTCCGCGCAGTGGGGATGGGAGAGGCCAGGTCAGCTTCCCTTTGTGCGATCCGGCGTCTAAGCCCGCTTCCTGCTACCGTCCTCTGTGGCGCTTGGACCCTGCCCTGCACAGTTACCTGCTGCCCAGGCCCGCTGCCAGTGAGTTCCGGTGGCTCCCTCAGTGCCCTGCGCGCAGCAGCCCCGGCTTCACCCCTGCCCCAGACTCCTCAGATGCTGTGGGGTGTAGACAATGCGGTCGGAGCGCTCCCGCACCGCTCTCCGCAGCTGGGGTTGGAGCTCCGGCTCGCCCACGTGGGGGTGGTCTCGGGAAAGTCACCTAACCTCCAGCCGTCTCAGCTGGCCTGTCTGTCGGATCGCGCAACCGGCTCGCCGGGTGGCTGAGAGGCTCCCGTGTCCTGAGAGACACCGCACCCCGCAGTCAGCGGGTAGCGATGTCAGCTTTCTTCCTTCCCTCCCGTGTTGGAATTCTTCTCGTCGGAGAAGCCTGCCCCGATGCCCCCGGGGCTCTGCCTCCCATCCAGTAGCTTCTTTTCCTCAACCTTCCGAGTCACCCCCCACCCCCACCCCCACCCCCGCCCTGCCCTGCTTAAGTGTGTGTTGCCCTCACCTCCCCGAGCCTGGGCGAGGCTTGGCCGGGTCCAGGGGGTCCTCTGCGGGGGGGCGCGGGGAGTGACGGGCCTTCACACTGTTCCCAGGTATCCTGGAGATCACGGCGGTGGAGGTGGGCATCGTGGCCATCAGGGGGCTCTTCTCTGGACGGTACCTGGCCATGAACAAGAGAGGACGGCTGTACGCTTCGGTGAGTGCGATCTCGCACGCGGGCAGGCGTGGACGGGGCGGCCATCTCCCTCGGCCACTCGTTAGGGGACAGAGGGGACGTGGGCAGTGTAACGCTTTGTCCGGGGACCTGCAGCACGCGAGCCGGAACCAGAGCCTCAAGCCCCGGGGTCTCGACGCCCGGGGCGGCTGCCCGTGTGATTGCCTTGGGGCACGGGCCCCTGGGGAGGACCCCACGGGGTCACACTTGTGTTACGTTCTCCAGTGTCGCTGGTTAGAAGCTCCCCCTCCACACATTTGTGTTCATCATCGCTGCCCTTCCCCCCACGGTAGCTGAGAGCGAGGCAGAGATTGTCCCCCGAATCTCCACTGAAATAAATAGACCCGGCGAGCCGTGGGGCGCCACGCGACTGCCTGCGGGGCAGAGCTTTTCTGCGGGCTCAACCAGGGGTCTCCTGGGGGGACGAGAGAGGGAAGCAGGGCACGGCACAGCCAGTCCTCCCCCGGGGGATGGGAAGGCGAGAGCTGCTCGTTCTCGGGCCGGAACACAGGGGAAGGACCACAGGGCCCGCCTCCCAGGCACCCAGATTCGGAATCCAGTCTTCACAGCCTGGGGGCCTCCGCAACAGAAAAGGGTCCCGTGACTCTGTGGGCAGTGGCGGTGTCCTTCCCCCAAGGGCAGGGGTGGGGACGCATGGAGTAAAATGCATGTAAGCAGGAAATTTGCCGTCTCCAACTAGTCATTATGTGCAGTTCGGCTGATACCTCCTTGGGCAATGAGAGGTTTTCCGTCCACGGTAACCTAGACGACGCAGCCCGAGGACCATCTCCCCGCAGCGCCCTCTCTCCGTGCAGCAGTCTCTTTGCAGGGGACCCACACCAGCCTCTCCCTGCCCGTTGGGGAGCTGGGCAAAGTGTGATCAGCAAAACCCTCTTTAAGCTGCCGTCTCGTCCCAGACCTTCCGCCGTTTTGCCGAAGGAGATGGAAAAGCTGGAACGTGCCCAGCTGTTTTGTCTGCCTCAGGGGCCACTTCAGAGAAGCCGTGTCTGGGGGGAGGGACCCCCCCCTGGCGCCCAGCCTCTTCAGCAGGTGCTTCTAGAGTGATATGCCCTCAGGCCGGGCTCTGGCCTGACTTTTCCTTGAGGGGCATCGTGACTTTTCCTTGAGGGGCATCGTGGCTTCGCTGAAGCCTCAGCCCCGTGCCCCTGGTGCCCGGTGGGCAGAACTGATTTTCTGTTCCTCAAGTGGCCCGAGACCATCTACAGACGCCCCTTGTCCGTTACGGAGAGGGGCCCCGGTGAGGCGTTCTCGTCGCCTTGCAGGGGTGGTGCCGGTCTCACCGGTCCCGAGGGCCATCATCCGCACTGAGCAAGTTCATGGATCGGCGGGGAGGGCTGAATCCGGAGGGGGAGCCTAAGGCCTTGGCCACGTCTCCCATGGGGGACCCGGGCCCAGGGCTTTGGGGGACAGCACAAAGCATGGCCTGGGGGATCCCCGTGGGTCAGAGTCTACCTGTGGCTGCTATTGGTTAGATCTGACAACGCCGGCTTCTCCTTCCCTTCCCTTCCCTTCCCTTCCTCCTTCCTTCCTTCCTTCCTTTCTTCTTCCCTCCCTTTCCCTTCCCTTCCCTTCCCTTCCCTTCCCTTCCCTTCCCTTCCCTTCCTCCTTCCTTCCTTCCTTTCTTCTTCCCTCCCTTTCCCTTCCCTTCCCTTCCCTTCCCTTCCCTTTCCTTCCTCCTTCCTTCTTTCCTTCCTTTCTTCTTCCCTTCCTTTCCCTTCCCTCCCTTTCCCTTCCCTTCCCTTCCCTTCCTCCTTCCTTCTTTCCTTCCTTTCTTCTTCCCTTCCTTTCCCTTCCCTTCCCTTCCTTTCCCTTCCCTTCCCTTCCTCCTTCCTTCCTTCCTTTCTTCTTCCCTTCCTTTCCCCTTCCTTCCTTCCTTCCTTCCTTCCTTCCTTCCTTCCTTCCTTCTTCCCTTCCCTTCCCTTTCCTTCCTCTTTCCTTCTTTCCTTCCTTCCTTTCTTCTTCCCTTCTCCTTCCTTCCTTCCTTCCTTCCTTCCTTCATTCCTTCCTTCCTTCCTCTCTCCCTCCCTCCCATCCATCCATCCATCCATCATCCCCCTGGCATTCATTCCTTCATTCACTACTGCCCCGGGCATCCATGTGTCACACTCTCTGCTGGGTATATGCATCGGGATCTTACTACAAGTGAATCTGCTCCTGTCATGGCCTCCAGAAGCTCCCCATCGCCCACACGTCACCACCAGGGTGCCTTGGCCCCCAAAGGAGCTGCCCGGACCGCCTTCGGCTCCTCCCTTCCACCATCATTCCATAACCCGTGTACTCACCACAGCCTCCTGAACCCCTCTCGCTTCCCCAGGACCAGCCACGCTGGTCACCCTTCCGTGCCTTTGCCCGACTGCAGTGCCCCCATCAGAAACGCCCGCTAGAAAGTGCCCACCTCTCCCTTAATGACTCTCCAGGTGTCACCTCATGGGCAAGGTACCTCTCAGCCGGCCTCCCCTCACACCTGAGGCCGCCCTCCCTGCACACCCCCTGCCCGGTGCCCTGGGGCTCAGAACCAGCTGGGGTCGCAGCCACGCCGGCCACAGCCACACTCTGCCCCAGGCTGGCTTTTCTGGAGCCTGCGAAGGAAGAGCAGCCTCCCCAAGGTGGACGGTTTCAAGGAGAATTTCAGCAGGTGGCACCAGTGGGTGGGGGTGACTGGGGGGAGGCCCCTGTGGAGCAGAGGGTCTGGGGTGGGACAGTCGGAGGAACCAGCGAGGCTTCGGGAACCGTTGCCGCTGTGAGTCCCAGCTGGGGCACCTGGAGACCCTGCTCCTGTGCTGGCACCTTCCTCCTGGGCCTCCTGACCCCTCTGGGAGCCCCTCTGCAAGACGCAAACTCTGCGCCCCGCCCCCCAGGACCCCCTTCTGGAGGGCCTGAACTCCTCCCTCTCTGAGGCTCACAGGACTGAGTCCCTTCAGTTGCCCCACAAAGTGCCCCTGCAGTGAGAAAGCCCGCCCTCTGGCTTCCTGATTCATGGCCTCGGCCGTGGGCTACGACACCCCTGAGTTTCTCACAGTTTAGCGTGGGGGCCAGGCACCATTGTAGCCGCCTGGCACGGGGGTCAGCCCGGAGCCCACCCACTCACCCCCAGACGGCCCCTGGTTCCCACGCTAGGCGGGGGTTGAACGCAGACCAGAACGGTGCCACATCCCCGTGATTTGGGGCCTGCCGCCACCCCGGGCCTCAGTTTCCCCGTCTATAAGGTGCAGAGGCTGGTCTTTGTCAACGGCGTTTGTACTGTGATCCGGGGCATTCTGGGCATCCCCTGAAGGGTGGGACAGCAGAGAGGGGACAGCAGGGAGGTCCGGAAGAGCTAGAACCCAGCCCCCTTCCCTCTGAACTTACACGTCATCGGGAGACAGGTATTTGGTGCTGGAGCATCGTGCTTCCCGTGCCCTTTGCAGATCACGTGCTGCCCACCTCAAGGGCGTGGCTCTGACCAGCCTGCGACCCCCTGAGAACGGGCCTGCGGCCCTTGGGGCCATCTGCAGTCGGTAGCAGCCGCCTTTCCCCTCCACAGATGGAGACAGACCGTGAGGGTCTCGGGCTCCTTCTGCCCAGCTCTGCCCGTCCCCCAGCCCTGCCCCTGGGCCCCGGGCTGAGGAGGGACGCCCTGGGGGTGCTTGGCACACCCACCCCTTCGACCCGGGGGTGCCCCACGAGGCGGCCCAGGGGGCGCTGGTGGAGGCCCCTGGAGTTCCCAGTCTGTGCCTCTCTCCCTCCAGATGCCCGCCTCTGAGAAGGCAGCGCCCCGCGTCTCAGCCCGTGCCCCCCAGCCTGCCCCAGGCCCACACAGGCCCCCGCGCATCCCCCACTTACGCTGGGGCGCCGGCACCCCCAGTCGCCCCACAAGAGCAGTGTCTGTGCGGTTCATGAGCTTCTGCCTGGGCTCCTGGCTTCTGGGCCACGCGCGTGGGGCAGGCGCCCCGAGGCCGAGGCGGCCAGTCTCAGAGCTCAAGGCCCAGAGCCGAGTTGCGTGCAGGCGCCGGGCTCCTGAAAACCCCACGAAACCATCCTTCCCGTGCTCTTCTCAATATTCGTTTCTTTTCTCTCGCACGCACGCTTTTCACAAGGCGTCCGGGGTGCTGTCCTCTCCCTGTGTGCAGACGTCCTGCCAACGTCCGTGCCACCCGCGGAGATTTTGGGCAGGCCCCACATCTGCTCTGCTGACACCGCCCCGCGTCCCCGTGCCGGGGAAGCCTCCCTAGTCAGTGCCTGTGGCGGGGTGGGGAGTGCGGGGGGGACAGGGCTGGGGGAGCCACAACGCCCGGGGGCTCAGGAAACCGTGGCGGAAACGAGCAGACCCTCGCGCTGAACCCCGAAGCTCAAGGCCGCGGACCCGGAGGGGGCACGGGCACAGCCCAGGCGTGGGAGCGGGTCAGATCGGTGCTGGGCGCGCCGGGAGGGAGGAAGGAGGGGAGGGGGGCCCCACCAAGGAGCGGGGGGGGGGGGGGGGGGGCCTCAAGGCCCCGGCCGCCGGCCTCGAGCGCGGGGCCTCCCGCGGCTGACCCAGGCGCCTGGCCCCCTGCAGGAGAGCTACAGCGCCGAGTGTCAGTTCGTGGAGCGGATCCACGAGCTGGGCTATAACACCTACGCCTCGCGGCTGTACCGCACGGCGCCCAGCGGGCCGGGGGCCCAGCGCCAGCCCAGCGCCGAGAGACTGTGGTACGTGTCCGTCAACGGCAAGGGCCGGCCTCGCAGGGGCTTCAAGACACGCCGCACGCAGAAGTCCTCTCTGTTCCTGCCCCGCGTGCTGGACCACAAGGACCACGAGTTGGTGCGTCTGCTCCAGAGCGGGGCCGGGCTCCGCGGCGGCCCGCCCAGGCCCCCCGGCAAGGGCCCCCAGCCCCGGCGGCGGAGGCAGAGGAAGAGGAGCCGGGGGGGCCGGGCGTAGCCCCCCCAGCCACCCCGGACCCGGCCGAGGAAGGCCGTCCACGTTCTGGGCCCAGGCCGGCTCCGAGCCCCCGGCCGCCCCGGCCCAGCAGGTGCGGGCCGGCCGGTGCCCGAGTGCCCACCGTCACAGCCGATCACCGCGGCGCAGCAGGTCTCCGGGACGCTCCCCGCTGCCCCCGTCCCTCTCCTGCTCTGCCCGGCTGCTGTGTGCCTCCCGGCCCTCTGCGATTCTCTGCAGCGGGGTCGGATCGGAAGGGAGCGCTGGCCGAGGGGGGCCGGGCAGGGAGGGCCGCTTTACGTGGGCCCGGAGCCCCCTCGGCCCCCCCGGGGGAGCCGGCTGTCGCGGGGGCCGCCCGAGAAGCCTGCCGGTGGCACGGCTGCGGGGAGCACGTGGGCGTCTGTGTAACCGAAACATTAAAGCGTTGCATTCGACTCGGCTGTTTGATAGATTGCGACGCAGCCTGAGCCCGGGGAGACCCTTGCCGTTTTTCCTTGAACCCTGTTTGCTTGCGACGATGACCGCGTCTGTGCCAAATCGCTCTTTTCAGACGTAAGACTGTATCCTGAGGAGTAGGACTAACGATGCGTTTTCATGCCCTGGTTTGGAAAGCGGCTGTTTGTCGAAAGCAAGAGGTGGTTCGTGGGGATGGAAAGCACAGGCTGATGATGCATGTGTGTGTGTGTGCGTGTGTGCACCTGCACGTGGAGAGAGAGAGAGAGACGGGTTTCCTTTGTTTAGAACCCCCCCCCCAAAAAAAAACTCCCTCCATCGTGAAGCTGTGTCTCCATGGGCAGTTTTAAGCACCTGTGCGATGTGCCAGGTACAAGCCTCCCTGAACTCCTTCACCCCTGCAACCTGCCGGGCCCAGAGGAGCAAAGGCCGTGCACCTGCTGCCCCCACTGTGGCAGTGGGTGGGGTCACCTGAGGCTAGCCCCGGTGAGAGCCAGAGGGCACGGGCAGTGGCTCACTTTTCTCAGACCTTGCAGGGGGAGCAGGTGAGGGGTATGGAACGAGATGCTGCAGGTTCCCGGCGTGGCCCCCGGGGTCGCAGAGGAGGAAGCACGTTCAGGAGGTGAGCTTGCCCAGGCCACATCGCACCCACCCTGCACCAAGATGCCCCCGAAACAAAGGGGGTGACGCTCGGGGGCTCAGGGTTAATACCCAAAACAGATTGGATGGGAGAGGTGGGAAGGCAGCAGCTCGTGGGCGGGGGGCTGAGGGCCAGTCACAGGCGCTGCCCTGTTCCGCTCTGCCTCCTGAGCGGGGACAGCTGGCCTTGTCCCCAGGAGGCCCCCGGTGCCCCTGAAGGAGGAGGCACTGGCCCCCCCACTCAGGCAGGGAGCCGGGCCACCCACGTCAGGCTTGGCCGGCCTCCTTCTGTCCAAGCCGCATGTTTGCAGGACACTGGGCTGGTGTCACAGGGCGTGACTCTTGCCCTGGCCCCCGCCCCCCCCCCCGGGACATCACACTGCCCAGCCCACCAGCACAGAAGGTCTGAGACCCCAGCACGCCAAGGAGGCCCCGGACCCTCTGCGTCTACTGCAGCTCGTGTGTGCATCAGGTCCTTCCCTCCTTCTCTTCTTGGCAGATAGATACAAGGCTCCTGGGGACCCTCCTGGGGGTGGGGCGGTGGGCACACAGGTAGGATCCCCCGGAAAGGAAATCGGGATGGGAGTGGGGTCTCATGAACCCGCTTTCGGGTTTCACTATTTGGCCTGGTCCCTTCTTTGTAGGCGTGGGGCGGGCAGAGGCTGGAGACTGGGCACCCACGTCCCCATGAGAAGATGCCTTGTGAGCCAGGACAGGGTGTCCCAGAGGCCCCAGTGATGACGGCCTACCTCCCTCTCATGCCTTTGCTGTCACCCCCACCTGCCCAGCCGAGGGGGAAAGGGGTGGGGAGGAAGAAGGGGGAGGGGGAGGGTTTGAGCGGGGTCCTTGCTTTCAAGGGTCTCTGGGACTTTGGGCGGAGAGCCAGCAGGAGTCGGGCTGTCAGTGGGGCAGCCGCTGGGAAACAGGATGGCCGCTGCTCAACAAGTCACACGCAGAACTAGCACGGAATGCAGCAAGGCCACTTTAGGGGGTACGCCCGACTGGGCTGGAAGCAGGGCCTCCGACGGGCTTTTGCTCCCCCACGTTCGCAGCCGTGTGTTCCCAATACTCGCGGGGTGGGCTCGCCAGAGTGTCCGGTGACAGACGGTTGGAGACGCCAGGTGCGGTCCATCCACACAGTGGAGTAGCATTCAGCCTCCAGGAAAGAAGCCGACACCTGCCGCAGCAGGGATGGACCAGGAGGGGACGCTCAGCGACACGAGCCAGCCGCAGAAGGAGACCTGCTGTGTGATCCACTCACACGAGGCCCCTAGAGGAGTCACGTCTATCCAGACAGAGGGCAGACGGTGGGCGCCGGGGCTGGGAGGGGACAGCTAGGGTCTGATGGGGACAGAGCTTCCATCTGGGAAGAGGAAAAAGTGAAACGGACAGCGGCGATGGTCACGCAAGCCTGCGGAAGCGGGTAGCTCCGTGAGATTGTACGCTTAAAAGTGGACAAAATGGTAAAAAAACATAAAAACAAAAACAGAAACAACAACAACAAAAAAACCAGTGCGATGTCTTGACTGCCCGAGCTGCGTTGCTGGTCTCACTGGCCTCCCGCCAAAAGTCGAGAGCTGGCCGCGTCAAAGGTGCCCGGTGAGCAGTGCCGAGTCAATTAGGGGAAAAGAGAATCGCTAGGGAGTGGCCAGCCGGGTGCCCTCGCCTGTGCAGAGCTGACAGGGCAGGCAGCAGGTGGCCTCGGAGGGCAAGAGCCGCTCAGCTTGCCCGGGACCCGTCCACTCCTCAGCTGCCCCGGGAAAAAGGTGGCCCCATCCGTGTGAAGCCAAGAAACCAAGGACCCGCTGCCTGGCCCCTGAGCCCCAGCCGTGGGCGGCCCCCTCTGGGTGACCGAGCTTCAGCTGCTTGGAGTGGGTCTTTGAGCCCCTCGGCAGGTTCAGAGGCCTCCTGCCTTCCCGGGGGTGGAAGGGCTTGCAAAGGTGAACCGGTAGGTCTGCAGTTAGCCCCCAGCCATCCGAGGGTGACCTTGCCGGGGCCACGTCCCGGGGCTGAGCCAGATGCGGCACCCTCTGGAGCTGACCCCCGTCCCCTCTCCGACTGTAATGACTGGAATACCGGGGCGGCCCGCACTTGTGCCTGAGAGCACAGGCAGGACTGCGTGTGAGCACCTCCAAATGGGACTCAGGGGACAGGAGACTTTGGGGTGGAAACACAGGCAATGCAGCAGCTGGATTTCTACCTGCCGATCCAAACACCGCCTTGGCCACTTTTGTGGTCTCGTGATTGATCATGAGAATGGGCCCCTGCCTCTCCCCAGCCTTGGTTTCTCCACCTGCCAGATGGGCTTCCGCGGTGGCCATCAGGATCACTGACGGGACACAGATGGCGAATGTTCTGTCGAAACAGCGGCACGGCCAGGAGTGGTCAGAGGGGAGGGCCGGGTACCGCTCTTTCCCGCAAGGGCTGGGAGACACATGGGAGCAGGTGCCTCACCAAGGCGACTATTCTGTGGTGTGTTTATTCGAGTGGCTCAAAGGTGAGGAATGGATGGAAATTTTCAAGGGGGGGGGGGCAGGGGGCACACCAGGAGCTCTGATGGCAAGGTGGGCATCCCTGGGAAACCTCTTGCTTTGCCAGGCTGGTTTCAAGATGGAAATTGCATACATTCATTTATTATCATGGATAAAATAAATACATTTATCTACCTTTTAGGAGGTATGGCAGTGTATTTCTCTAATCATCCACCCACCCATCCATCTGTCTGTCCATTCACCAATCTACCCACCCATCCATCCACCCATCCATCTGTCCATCCATCCATCCATCCATCCATCTGTCCATCCACCAATCTACCCATCCTTCCACCCACCCATCCATCCATCCATCCATCCATCCACCCATCTATCCATCCGTCCATCCATCCATCCACTCATTCACACATCCATCCATCCATCCATCCATCCATCCATCCATTCATCCATATATCCACCCATCCATCCATCTACCCATCTATCTACCCACCCATCCATCCACCCATCCATCTGTCCATCCATCCATCCATCCACCCATCTATCCATCCATCCATCCATCCATCCATCCATCCACTCATTCACGCATCCATCTATCCATCCATCCATCCATCCATCCATCCATCCATCCACCAATCTACCCACCCATCCATCCACCCATCCATCTTTCCATCCATCCATCCATCCATCTGTCCATCCACCAATCTACCCATCCTTCCACCCACCCATCCATCCATCCATCTACCCATCTATCCATCCGTCCATCCATCCATCCACTCATTCACACATCCATCCATCCATTCATCCATCCATCTACTCATTCATGCATTCATCCATCCATCTGTTCATCCATATATCCACCCATCCATCCATCCACCCATCCATCTATCTACCCATCTATCCATCCATCCATTCATCCATCCATCCACCCATCTATCCATCCATCCATCCATCCATCCATCCATCCATCCATCCATCCACTCATTCATGCATCCATCCATCCATCCATCTATCTGTCTGTCCATTTACCAATCTACTCACCCATCCATATCCATCCACCAATCTACCCATCCTTCCACCCACCCATCCATCCATCCATCCATCCATCCACTCATTCACACATCCATCTGTCCATCCATCCATCCATCCATCCACTCATTCACACATCCATCTGTCCATCCATCCATCCATCCATCCATCCACTCATTCATGCATCCATCCATCCATCTATTAATCCATATATCCACCCATCCATCCATCCACCCATCTATCTATCCATCCATCCATCCACCCACCCCTCCATGTATCCATCTATCCATGCATACATATACACACCCAGCCTCGTAGAAGACAGAGGTACGGCTCTAAAGTAACAGGTTGAGAGCAGTGACCTGGAGAAATTCAGGAAAAACTGTGGCAGCCCCCTGTTGGTGAGGACAATGGGACACTGTCAGTTAGGACCCCATTCTTGACAGCCTTGTGACCAGCCGGCCGCCATCTAGATGACAGTTCGACAACATCCTCATCCCCCTTCGGAGCGGCCCTGGGGAGTCGAAAGGTCCAGAATGAAGAGCCGAGGCCATGGTTGGAGGGGATGGATGAGAGAAGGAACTGGCTTCGTGGCGAGGGCTGTTTGGAATCCCAGCCCTTGGAGTTGTGCCAGCCTGGGTCTCGATCGAGGCGGGTCTTGATGTTCTGTTCGGGGCTTGTGCGGCCGGGGAAGGTGCTCTCCTCACTCTGAGCTTCAGTTTCCTACTCTGCGAAATGGGGGCAATACAGACGCGGACATCACAAGGCCGTCTCCAAGACTCAGTGCCGTGAAAGAGTGAAGGCTGGTGCCTGGCACGCAGACCCCTGGCCAGGCTGGGCTGAACCAAATGGGGTGGACCTTCCAGGTTCTCCAAGGAGGGTGGGCCCCTCCCGGCCCTGAGCCCAGGGGGTGCTGGCCGGGAAACCTGTCCTGCTCACTTGATTCTGGTGCCTGGGCTGCTTTTTTGTTACAAGACATTTCTCTCTGACCTCCTCCCTTCACGGACTCTTACCATGCACAAACAAGTCTATCTGCAAGCTCAAATTCTTGAGCGGACTGAACCCCCGAGCACGCGGCAAGGCTTAGTGGCTTTGCCAAGAGCCGCCTCCACCGGGATAGTCCTCTAGCCACCTCTGCCTCCTACCTCCTGTGCCCCTCAGTCTTTCCCCCGTTCCTCCCTCCAGCCCCACTTCGCTGCGTATCCCAAGCCCTTCCCTGCCACAGGACCTTTGCACACGCTGCCTCTTCACCTAGCGGGCTCCTTCTGTATCTTTACTTACCACGATGTCACTGCCTCAGAGACCTTCTGCGACTCCCTTATCCAAAACTGGGGCTCCTCTCTCACTTTTTCTCACTACGCCTTGTTCTTTCTGTTCACTGAACCGGACCCCATCTGTAATTGATTGTCTCGATAACCGTACCCTCGCTGCTGGTCCCCACCAATCACACACCCGAGTGGGGAGGCGCCCGGCCTGTTTGCTCACCGCCTCCAGTTCGTCTTTGGCCAAGGGCTGCTCACAAAGGCAGCCGCCCCCACCCCGAACTTCTGGCCCCCTCCCCTCAAGCAAAGAACCCCAGGGGCTTGTCTCTCCCCAGCCTTGGGGGAGCGCTGGGATCCATGGGAGAGTGAGGCCAAGGGACAGTGTCAGCTACACCCTGTTGCTGGCTTTTTGTAGAAGAGAGAGCAGCTCGGAGGGCTGCTGTTTTCACGAACGGACCGTGAAAACGGGCCGTGGCCGCGCGGCGACGCATTGCTCGGCCGGAGGAAGAAACGACGTACTGAGACACCGTGCCAAGGTGGGGAAGCCCGACACAAGGGCCACATACCGGTGGTCCCATTTACGCGAAATGTCCAGAATCGCAAATCTGTGGAGACAGAAAGGAGGCTGAAGGTGGCCAGGGGCGGGCGGGGCGGGCGGGGGAAATGGGATCACGGACCCTGGACGCGGGCTTTCTTTCTAGGGTATGGGGACGCCTAACACAGGCGGTGACGGCACATGGTGTTGTGAATACAGAGCCACTGAATCGGGGTGTATGGTAGGCAGACTGTCCCTCAATAAATGTGATGGCCCCCCCCGCCACGCCTGCAAACTCTTCCGTGACAGTTGGGCTGGTTCCATACTTTGGGGACAAGTGGGAGACGGGGCGGGGGGGGGGGGGGGGGGTGGGAGGGGTCTGGGAGGGCACCCTGCCTGCAGTGCCACAGCCCACCAGCAGGTGGCAGCGCGCTCAGCGACGAGCCCCAGGTGCGTCCCCCCGGACTGAGGACCGGCCACGTGGTCTGCCCAAGCCTGGTAGGCAGGCCCTGCTGGTGACCTGTTCGCAGCACCCGCTGGGTCACCAGGGTCAGGCCGGGGGGGGGGGGGGGCGGGGGGAGGAGTTGGCCATCAGTTCAGGGCTGACCAATCCTAGGGAGGCGACAGCATCCCTGCGTGGACACGTAGGATGCCCCTTGGAGGGCAGAGGGCCCCCTCCCCGGGCACGAGGGCAAGACGCGGGTGGTGGGCCTGGTCCTGAGCAGGGTACGTAGCAGGCTCCCACTCTTGTTCCCTGGGTGGGAGACAGAGAACTGCTCCCCCTACTGAGAACACATTCATCCAGACATGACGATGATGATGGGGGGTGGTGGCAGGAGGAAGAGGAAGAAGAGAAAAAACACGCATTGGCCGCTTGCCTGGCTGGGTGCCCTGTCATTTGGATTGATCCCCACGGAACAGGGTTCTAATTCTCCTCCACGTGATGGACGAGGAGCCAAAAGCCCAGAGGAGGCAGGCTACTTGCCCAAGGTCACACAGCCTCCAAGGTGGGAGCCCACATTCAAACCCAGCCACCGGGCTCCCATATGTGGCTCGGGCTCCGGTGGTCCTAAGGAAGGGCGCGGTTTCACATTTTTGTCTATGGGCCCTTGATTTCAGCCGGTGGTGCTCAAAATGTCTCCTGACATGGGATTTGGCTTGAAATGCATTCCCGGGCCCCACTCCAGACGTGCTGAATCAGAGCCCCCGGGGGCGGCCCAGCAGCCTGTGTGTTAACAGCCTTCCTGGTGACGCCTGCGTATTTACAAGTCCGGGTGGGCAGGGATACCCCCACAGTCGCTCACGCTTTGCAAGTTAGCACATAGAGCGCTTTGCTATGGGCGGGGGCTTTTCACCCCTCACCACCCTGAGCCCCTTCCGGCCACTCCACAAGACTGGCCCTTATGACCCCCATTGTACAGGTGGGGAGACTGAGGCTCGGGGGTAAAGCCCCCAGCCCCTTGCGGTAGGGCATGAGCTTAGACTGGAAGCTGGGTCTCAGCCGTCGCTGTGCCTGCTGCCCTGGGGACAGACAGTGTTCCTGGGAGGCATGACTGCCCTCTGGCCAACCCGTACATCCTTTCTCGATGGGCTAGGAGGCGGGTGGGGAACTGGGCACAGACGGGCTACCCCCACGCCGGTACGTGGGTCTTGGGAAGGTCACTGCCACAGAAATGTAGGCATCATTGTCTGAGGCCGCCTGAGGCCTTCTGCTGGAAGGAGACAGTCTGGAGTGGGGGTGGGGGGCCACAGTTCCCCAGAAGTTCACCAACATCTAATCTGGGCCATCCCTGGCCTTGTCAGCAGCAGCTTGGGTCCTTCCAATGCTCACCCCCCGACCCCGTGTGCCTACCTCGAGGTTGCTTTCGGAACCAAATAGAATTGGACATCATAGCTCATCTTTCCCCGGTGAAACCTCCTGGAGTATCTGTGAGTTAGTATTCACTCAGCTACCAAGGTCAGAAACCTTAAGGTAAAGGAACTCGAAGCAAGATGAAAGTGTGTAGCTCTCGTGTAGAAGAGGTCCAGCGTGATAAGGCTGCTCCACATTCATCAGGGTCTCAGCTTCCTCCCATTTGTTCCTTCCGTTTTCATTTTACGGTGTTGACCTCATGGTACAAAATGGCTGCTTGGGCCCCAGCTGTTCCATCGCATTGCACCTCGCCACGGCAATGAAGACCAGCGTATCCCCACCTCACGGGACATCTCCCAGAAGCCACACCCCCTAGCACTGCTTTCCTCCCATTGGCCGGACTTCAGTCACACAGCTGCTTCAAGCAGTGACGCGACAGGCAGAGAGAGAAGAGGAGAAGGGGGGAAAGGAGAAAGGATTAAGATTTACTGCCAGCCCAGCCTGAGGCCACGTGCTAGAGGTCCGCACCCCTGCTTGTCCCACACGGGAACTTCCCTAACCAGGGCCCAAGAGATGCACAGAGGCTTTTCCAATGGGACACTGAGCGGCCGTTACAGAGGCCCCTTCCCGCGCAGGGGCAGGGGCAGGGGCAGGGCAGGGCAGGGGCTGGTGCCCTCACCTGGCACTCCCACCCTGCCCTGGGGGCTGGGGCCATTCAGAGGGCCTCAGGCCAGGCCAGCACCGTCTTCAAAACCGCACCCCCATGGGAGGTGCCGGGCACCGGGGCCCTGACCCAGCCATGCGTGCTGGACGTTGTCACTTGCAGCCCGTCCTCCGGTGCAACCGCAGGCAGGTGTCCTCCGGGGCCGGGGCTCTCAGCACCTCCGGGAGTGATCTGGTCTCTGCTCGTCACAGAGGCTCACCAGGGGCCTGCACGGGGCACGCGAGGTGGGGCTCGCACCCGAGCTGTGCCCCCCCCCCGCCCCCCGTCTGGACTCCGTCTTCTCCCGGCAGAGGGAGGCAGGCAGCTCTCCTCCCCCCGAACGTAACCCTGCTGTGATTCAGGAGGGGCTGGGGTGGGCGTAAGCGGGGGAGGGCCCTGGGCCAGGAACAGAGGTTCGAGTCCCGACGGCCGTGGCTAAGGGCCACCACGCCCGAGGCCGGAGTCCCCGCACACACGCGCTCTGGCTCGGGCCACATGACCGCCCTCAGAGGCACACGCTCTGACTATCGTCCCTGGTTCGCCGATGAGGAGACAGTACGGAGAGGTGAAGCCGTCTGCCAAGGTCACACAGCGCCCCGTCTTAACGGTCAGAGCGTGGCCCCAAGTCCAAACCTGACTCCTCTTTGCACTCACCGTGGCACGGGCAGGGTGGTTGCTCTGTCTTTCGCATCCCGCGTCTCCCTGTAAACTGGGGGTGCCCGCCCCCGCCCTGGCCCCTCGTGGAGAGCCTTGTAAGCCAGGCAGCGCGAGGAGCTCCGGGGAGGGCTCCGGGGCTTTAAGGCAGGCGCGCTGCAGAGGTCACGGGCTCCAGCCCCCGCCGCGATGTCAACGCGTGGGGGCCGGGCCGGCTCCTGGGGACAGAGCCCCGGTCACCGGGGAGAAGTGGCCGCTGTCCAGGGCCAGGCCCTCCTCACCGGGCCCCACTCCCTCTCTGCATCGAGCTCTGTCCTCGAGGCTGGCGCTGCGGCCCCCCCGGCAGCAGATGATGCCGTCCCGTTGGTGGCGGAGAGGTCCCGCTTGGTGCCGTCCACACCCCCCGGCCGCCCCCCCATCTGCTTGCTTTCACAGACGCCGCTAACCTCCCCTAAATGCCGGTCTGGTGTCGATGCCGGCAGAGAGACAGGGTGGGCCAGTGCCACTGCCAGGCCTGCGCTCTGGAGGCCCCCCGACGATCCATGAGGGACCAACGGCTACTTTGAGATGGTGTGAGCACCGCCCGTTCCACAAGGCAAGCCGTGAAGCAGGCTCCAGAGGGATGTGGGGGATCGGGTGACACTTTGACCGAGATCTGTCTGGGGAGGTGACGTCCAAGCGGACACCCGAGTGATGAGAAGGAGCCCCCGTGCAAAGGGGCTGGCCAGCAAGTGCAAAGGCCCTGTGGTGGGGAAAGTCCCGGCCGAGACCCCCAGCAACCGTGGCAGCTGAAAGGCCGCGCGGAGCGAGGGCAGAGGGGCCCCAGGCCGGTGCAGGCAGGCAGGTCAGCCGGGCAGTGCCGCGCTGGGGACTCTGCATTTTGTTTGGAGTGTGCTCAGAAGCTGAGGCCACTCTCCGCCTGCCGGGGGCGCTTTGCACTTGGCCCACCCGGGGAAAGAGATGCCCTCTGCTCCTGAGGCAGTGACACCCTGTGTCACTCTGGTAGCCGCTCACCCTGCCCCCAAGGTATTTTACCCCCTGGCCAGGCCCTCCCTTGACCCCCGACAGAGCTGAGGGATATAAACCTCAGTGTGGGCTTTGCCCATTGACAGCCCCCAGCCCCATCACCCACCAAGTACTTCCAAATAAGAGACCCGAGTGAAAAAAACAAACAAAGAAAACCAGAGGTGTTTAAATGGGGGCGGGGGGTGGCCATGACGGGAAAGGCTTTACGCTCAGAACCGCTGAAGCCACCAGGGTTTCTAGGACAGCTGTCCAGACCCCAAGAGAAAAAGAGGCACAGACAAAAGACACCCACAGAAGGCAGCTCCTGGAGACCGATTCAGCCCCGCCCCTCAAGGGCACGGGAGTTAACGCAAGAAAATCACTTCAAAACCATCAAGGTCACCAAAACAAAGCAAGTCCAAGCAACCAGCGTGGTGGCCGGGAGAATGAGACGTACTGACCGAACGTGCTGCGGGGTCCTGGGTGGGAGCCTGGGTCAGAAGAGGGACATTGAGGGGGACACTGGGAAGATGGGATCACGGCTGGACATCGGTTAGTGACAATGTGTCAGGGCTGGTGAGGAGACTGGGTGTGGGGTACACGGGAACGCCCCGTGCTATCTCCGTAGCTTTAACGCAAACCTAAAGCTATTGTAGAAATTAGAAGTTTGTAACAGGGGCGCCCGGGGGGGCTCAGTCGGTGGAGCGTCCGACTTCGGCTCAGGTCGCGATCTCGCGGTCCGTGAGTTCGAGCCCCGCGTCGGGCTCTGGGCTGACGGCTCGGAGCCTGGAGCCTGCTTCCGATTCTGTGTCTCCCTCTCTCTCTGCTCCTCCCCGGCTCATGCTCTGTCTCTCTCTCCTTCAAAAATCAATAAAAACATTAAAAAAATTTTTTTTTAATTTATAACAAATACAATAAAAATGTAGTTTCCTTGCTTACCTGTCAAATTAGTAAGGAAAAAAGCAAACGGTACCACCCGCCCACCCGGTGCTGGTGAAGGTGGGGTTAAGCGGACAGCCTCCGACAGACCGCCACCCGCAAAAACCGGTAATTTCGAGGACTGTAAATTAACCCGAAATTCTCAGCCCGAATGCAGAGACGCTGTGCTTCTGAAGATCACATCCCAAATACATTTAAAAAAAAAAAAAATGTTTACGCACAAAGATGTTCATCGCAGCGTTGTTTATAATAGAAAAGGCAGAGAAACGAAACCGTCGGAAACCATCTAATATTAGAAACAGAGCAGAACGGTTAAGTAAACCGCGGTCCGTCTAGAGAAGTCACAGGGTTCACAAAGATCACAGAACGGTGTGGGAAAATGGTAGGGTCTATTTATTACGTGAAAATAAGAACCGCGTTTGCAGGATGATTCATTCATCTGCTCGTTGAGCCAATAAATATTTATGGAGGCCCTGGCTGTGCGAGGGGGGCCCTACACTTAAGAGCGGGGGTGCCGTGGGAGAAGCGGACTCCAGAGCCAGCGACGATCCCCCCCTGGGGTGAGGGCACCAATGGAGGTGACCGTGCTGGGCCCCCGGGTCGGGGAGGGGCTGCTAGTGCAGCCTGGGGGCCAGGCAGGTTTCCCAAGACGAGCCGGTGCTCCGTCTCACAGAAGGTGGGAGCACGCGGACGACAGGGTCCGCACGTAAGGCCCGTCGTCCTGCGGGGTGGGCACCGTGCAGGGAGACGAGGCCTGGGCGCACAGCCAAGGCCATCGGGCCTCCTCCGTCTGCGTCGAGAGCCACGGAGGGGCACGGAGGCAGCGGCCACATCAGATAGCTCACCAGCCGCTCTGGGGAGTCGCCGCCCCCCCTGCATCGTGGCCCGACCCACACACCGTGACCCGCGCGCCCTAGGTCAGAGGAAGTGTCCCCCCCCCCGCCAAGAGCTATCAGGGCCTCTATCTCATGGGGCCTTTCTGCTGCCACATTCCTGTCCTGGGCGATCAAGATGGACAGAGGCCGCGTCCCTTCCGAGTGCCACGGTCACTGCTTCTGGCGTGTCACATCCCCTGCCTCCTGGGACCACAATGGCTCGTGGGAAACCAAACATCCCGGGGCTGCCTAGGCGGCCGTCCTCCGCGAGGCCCTGGGTCCTGGGAAGCGCGTAGTCACACAGTCAGGGGCCCGGGGCGTGACGGAGGACGGCAAGAAGCCGTCTGGCCCCGGCCCAGAGCCTCTGTTCGGAAGAGGGGGTCCGCGGGCCCCCTCTGTCCGGCGTGGGGCCTCGCTGCCCGCACACACCCAGGCTGCCCAGTGAAGACAGACAAGCCACCGTCCACCTGCCCACGGGGCTCTCACCTTCCTCGCCCATGTTCTTGTTGAACCCCCACCGCGAGGGGAGGAGGGGGCCAAGGTTCAGAGAGGGCGAGCAACTTGGCCACAGGCACACAGCAGTCGGTTGACGGGTGGCGCTCCACAGAGGTCTTCCCATCAGCACGGGCTGGGATGCTCCCAAGCCAGCCTGGGCCTGCTGTCCTCGCAAGGGCCGCTGGGAGAGATCGACCACGGCGACTTGCGCTGCCTCAGTTTCCTCCGCTGCCTCCCGGAGCTGCCGATGTGAAACCTACCTGAGACGTGAGCAAAATGCCCCAGGTCCGCCCTCAGTTCATGGCAGCTGCTCTCACGATGTTCTGCCATAGAACGGCACTTACTGTGCCCGAGTTCTGGAAGTTTCCGAGGCCTGAGAGGGTGCATCTCCCCTGGGGAGCCGCAGGTGCAGGATGGCCAGCCAGGTAGGTTTGGAGAGGGAAGACGCTGGAGGTGTGCGGACAGTGCTCTGGGGCCCCAGCCCCCGCCCCCCACTCCGTTGTGCCCACAGGCCCTGAGCGCCCAGGGGCCCCAGCCGGCACATGGAGTCATCCTTCCACACGGGGGTGCTTCCCTGCTGTCCGGGGTGGTCCCGAGCAGAGCTGAGTGGCCGGGACAGAGGCCGGTGGCCCACGAAATACTGCAGATACTTCCCAGCTGGCGCCTTCCAGACCCGCGTGCCCACGCTGCCCGTGTCGGCGAGATTCCAGAAACACAGGCCACCTGGGGCCATCCTCCACCTTCGGTTCTCCCATTGCTTCTCTGCTCTCAAGAGAAAAGCGCCTCTCCCCGGCTCACGGGACCCCGCGTCCTGAGCCCCCATTTCCGGCCCGGCCAGCGAGGCAGGGCCTGGGCCCTGGGTGCCGGCAGCCCGTTCAGACCTGAGGCCGCCCGGGGCCCCGCCGGGAGGAGACCGGGCTGGCCGCTGCCCGAGGTTCGGAGACCACGCGAGTCTGGTTCACCCCCCGCACCGGGGTGTAGGGTAAAGCCTTCTCTGCCGCCCCCACACCCGGCCCCTGCTGGGAGCCGGGACCCCCGCCTTCGCCTCATCTGGAGGTGCTCGCGGCAGCGGGAGAGCCCCGCCTTCCACACAGAGCTACCGTAGGTGGCCTGCGGCTTTTTCGAAGGCCTGCCGCACCCTCTGTCCCCTGCCACAGCACGTCCCCCTCGGTGGCGCCTCCGGGCCTTGCTCTCCGCCTAGGTCACCCGGCCCACCCTGACCCGAGCTTCGGGTTGACCAGATGCCTCTTCTTTGGGGGCCGCGTCCCTGACCCCCATCGGCCCCCACCAGGAGGCCCCCCCGATTTCCCTGTCTGAGTCCTCACCTGTGGCTCGTTCCTTGCTCAGGATGTGCTCTGGCCGTGGATGGCGGGTCCCCCGAGGTGGGGAGGGCAGTGGGCATCTCCACCACGTGCCCTGTGTCTGAGACCCAGCTACCCCAGCGCAGCTGACGTTGGCTGGGTGACTCACGGGGCTTTGAAGCGGACAGAAGTCCCCCTGCCTGCGACTGGGGGTCGGGGCGGGGGAGGGAGTCAGCGTCTCCGGGGGGGCGGGAGCGGCGAAGGATGGGCGACGGGGCAGAAAGGAGGAGATTCGCTCCACTGAGCCCGCGGCCAGCGTCTTGGGGACCGTGGGGCAGGCTGTGCACCTGAGCCAGAGTGCAGCCCGCGACGCACCCTCAGCCTAATCGGGAGTCGCGCCTCTTTGTCGCCGGGACTCCTTTCTGGCTCCTTTGCCCCCGAGTCTCCCCAGGGGTTGCGCCTCTGTGATATCAAAGGAGCAAGAACGTGTCGCCGAGCAAACTCGTCGTCGTCCGTCGTGTGCGCCCGGCCGCGGAAATTAAGGGAAGGGGGGGCCTGTCTCCTGGGGCTGTGATTCGGGGACTCCGGGAACTCGGGCCGTTTCTCCGACACGCTCTTCCCCCCAGACGTCTGTCCGCGGAGTGAGGGCGCACGGGAGCTGGCTCCCGCCAAGCCTCCTGCCCCCCGGCCCGCCGGCCGCCTCCTGCGGCCGGCCCCCCGGGATTGCACAAAGAAAGTAGCGCGTCTGTGAAACAGAAGCCGGGGCACCTCAGAGGGCCGGGCAAGTTTTATTTTGGCCTCGGCCCCACGCTTGCCTGTTGGCCTTTCAGTCGGGCCCTCGAGGCAGCCCCGCATGCCAGGGGCGGTCTGGTTCTCCTTGAATGAGCTGCTGGGAAGAAGTCTCAGCCCATCTGACCCGGTTCTCAGGGAATGACCTCTGGCTGGGATCATCTATTTTAAAGGAGGTCGCCAGTTGGTCTTCACCAAAATAGTTGAAAGAAGGCCCCAGAATAGCAGGCTGGGTCTGCCCCGGCTTAGAAGCCGCATCCCAGGCTTAGAGCAGGCGCACGGGACGGGGGATGGCAACAAGAGGAGGCAGAGGGAGAACAGGGCCTCTTGTCACCGAGGCCGGAGGCTGAGGAGTGGCCCTCGGGTACCTCGATGGCCAGCGCCCCGGCCTCAGCCGCGGAATCTCCCCCCCCGCCCCCCCCCCCCGCCTCCCGGGAGACAATCAGAGGCCTGATCCTTCAGGACCGTCCTCCCGCTGTTACCCATTTTACAGATGGGAGCACGAGGGTCAGGACCCACGCAAGCCAGAGTGAGGGGTGCAGCCGGGCAGTGCGGACGGCCCCCCAGGAGGCGGGAGTCTGGTGGCCTCGCCCTCGATGGCAGGGATCATGACAATGATGCTGAGTGGGGAGATCGCAGTTACTCGAGTGCAGGTGATGCCTCCTGCTGCTCCCTGAGCCCCGGAGGGGGCGGAAGAGGGGGTGGGGGATCCCTTGTTTTTCCAGTCGGGGGCGGGGGGGGGGGCTCGGCTTGGCACCCGTCCCCCCAACCTGGGTAGGAGACTAAGGCGCAGCAGAGAGTTTATCTCGTCCGACGGGGGCGGGGGGACCCTAAAAGCAAGCCAGGGGCGACCGCAGAGGACACAGCCAACGAGGTCGACCCTGCAGGGAAACAAGACACAGTCGACTCCCTGAGGGTTCGCTTTGTCCACACCGGTGGTAGTAGGGACTGATAAGACCAGGCTGGTGACAAGTGGGTGAGAAACGGGGCCCATGAGGCACGGTCCCCCTGCCTTTCGCTGAATCCTGCCCAGATGCGGCACCTCCCCACGGTGGCTCTCACCGGGCCAAACACAGCCCTTTAAAGGGCCAGCCTGTGCCCCCCAGCCTGGTCAGGGCAGAGTGGTCACAGGGGAACCGAGTGCCCTGAGCCCTCTTCAGGAGTGCCTTGGCCGCCAGAGAGGCAGCATGAGTCGGAGTCAGCGACCAGGGCGCTTTGGGGGCCTCCGTGCGTGGAGGGTGACAGCTGGCACAGGGAAGGGGACCGCGAGCCCCCGCTTGCCCAGGGGTGCCCCTTTGGTCCCAGGGCCACAATTAGGAGTCTCCTTTTTGTCTCAAGAGGCCACGGCTGGCCTTCCCTAAGGCCAGGCTGCGATGCCGTTGGACTTGAGAGGCCAGGCAAAGCTTCCCCGAAAGGTCAAGGTTGCAATGGGGTCAGGAAGGTGAGTAGAGGGCTAATTAGGCAAGGAGAGGGGGGATGCCTCTTCGAAATGTCTCTGCCCCCTCCCGGAGGGCCACACCTGCAGCCCAAGCCCCCGTGTCCTCTGGCCCCTTGACTAAGAGGAACAGGTGACCCCCAGGCTGCCTCCCTCGCGGCGGTCCCCACCCCGCTTCACAAAAGGCAGGCTAAGGTCTGCACTGGGAGGTGCCACAGCCTCAGGACAGCAAACGAACGAACAGGGACACCTCCTTCAGCTCCCCCTGACCCAGAAGCAGCCCCTACCGGGGTCGAAGGCAGCTGTAGGGACGGTGGGGCCCGCACCGGGGGGGTTGCGGATGCAGACATCTTGGGGAGCAGAGGGCCCCAGGCATGCTGCTCTCATGCCATGACCCGACCCCCAAATCCCACACGGATGACAAGGGTGCATCTCTCCTGCAAGGGATGCCCAAGGTCAGCAGGCACCAGCTCGTGGCAGGGGTCTGGCCGTTTCTGTGGACACACTTGTCACCCGCTCCCTCGGTCAGAGCCACAAGTCAGACGCAGGGCATCCGCCCTTGACACACATCCTCCTCGCCTGTGTGAATTGGGAAACGGGTCGGGGGTCTCCCGGCTGCGATCTGACGCGGTCGTCTCGCCCCGAGGACCGCCCTGGCCAATCCGTCCAGCTGCGGGTTTCGCCACGTCAGGGGGACGAAGCCTGCAGGACCCAGGGTTGCAAAGAAATGTCCATACAGCACACGAGACGTCAGAAGGTTGTCATCACCCAGCAATGACTCCGCCCCGCCTGTCGCTTTGCTCCCCTGTATCGGGCTCAACGCCGTGCCCCCCCCCCCCCCCCGGTCACAAAACAGCTGGCACCATTCAGCCTTCTTCCAAGGTCTTAGCAGAAAAGCCTTTGGAGGAACTGCCCAGAAGCTGAAACGCCGGATGCCGGTGACTGGTGAGAAATCCTTCGCGGACTCTGGAGGCTTCTGCGTCCTTACCGTTGACAAATTTTAAAAAGGGATCTAGTCCAGGTGTCAGTGGACAGAGTGGGGAAAACCACTTTGGGTGGTAAGTTGTGATTTTGAACGAACAGGTGTTCGAATCCCTGAGTGACTTCATGGTAACAGAGCACCCCCCCCACCCCCGCCCGTTCTGTGAATGAGGTTGGTATTATGTTCGCAGTATTTTGATCAACTACGTATTAATAATGTTTGTGATGGAAACAAAATCCAGAGCAAAAACACTCACAAAATCATTTTTAAGACATTTCAATTCATAGGGGCACCTGGGTGGGGGCGCTCAGTCAGCTGAGCCTCTGACTCCTAATTTCGGCTCAGGTCATGATCTCACGGTTCGTGGGGTCGAGCCCTGTATTGGGCTCCGTGCTGACAGCTCAGAGCCTGCTTGGGATTGTCTCTCTCTCCCTGTCTCTGCCCCTCCCTGCCTCTCTCTCTGTCCGTCTGTCTCTCTCTCTCTCTCTCTCAAAATAAATAAAACATTTAAAAAAATTTCAAATTCATAGAAATCTCTTGGTTCCAGAGAATCATGATAGGGTGATCAAAAAAGATTTTCAAGGTTAAAGTTACCTTAAATTCGGGTAAAACTGGTGGGGGGCGTAGAGTGGAAACATAAATGCAAAGAAAATGGTAAGGATTTACGATTTTTGGCTGTTGGAGTAAAGTTGTTCACATGTTTTTTAAAATAAAAGATGAAACCTATCAAGTCCTTATGGTTCTTAGACTCCACTGGATACACTTAAAAGAGCAGTGGAAGAATTTTATTTAAAAATGTCAATATTGGGGCGCCTGGGTGGCTCAGTCGGGTAAGCGTCCAACTTCGGCTCAGGTCACGATCTCACGTTCCGTGAGTTCGAGCCCCGCGTCGGGCTCTGGGCTGACAGCTCAGAGCCTGGAGCCTGTTTCAGATTCTGTGTCTCCCTCTCTCTGACCCTCCCCCGTTCATGCTCTGTCTCTCTCTGTCTCAAAAATAAATAAACGTTAAAAAAAAATTTTTTTTTTAAATGTCAATATTTAGGGACGCCTGGGTGGCTCTCTCAGTTAAGCGTCTGACTTCGGCTCAGGTCACGATCTCACAGTTCGTGGGTTCGAGCCCCGCGTCGGGCTCTGTGCTGACAGTGTGGAGCCTGCTTGGGATTCTCTCTCTGTCCCTCCCTGCCTCTCTCTCTCTCAAAATAAATAAATAAACTTAAAAAAAAAGTCAATATTTAGAATACACTAGAGACGTTCTTTGCAATCCTTCCTGATACATTTTGGATTTCAACCTGATAAAGTGCAAACAGGTGGCTCACTCACACGCCAGGATGTGCCCTGCTGAGGATGGGGCCAGACGAGAAAGGGGGCTGGGGGTTCCCTGGCCCCCTCCCCAGGGAGGGTCCCTCCCCTGACCTGCTGCCTCAGAGAACGCAGGGCCCCCCAGCCCCTCCCCAAGGGATGATAGGGACTGTCCCATTTCCTTCAGTCGTCCCAGATACCTGAGCAGGTGGGCACCGTTGTAGACCCAGCTTTGCAGGAAAAGCAACAGAGGCTCGGAGGGTGTGACTTACCCAAGGCCACACAGTCCCTAGGGGAGGAGCCGGCATCTGGCCCCCGCCTGTCTGTCTCCAAGTCCCCACCATAGCCCATCAGCCCCACTGGGTCAGTGCTGCTCCTTGATTTGTGGCCTATGACGGAATCTTCTGCAAGATGCATGAACTGGGCCAGGTGATACCTTGGGGTTTTTCTTGGCTTTGCCGTCCCCGGGAGAAGTAAAGGGAAAAGACCCATCTGGGGCACAGATGCCATACGCAGGCTGAGCATGTTGTCCAGAACTTTCCCTAGGCCCAGCGGGTCCATCCAGGGCATGGGGTGGGAAGGGAGAGGAGAAGGAAGGGAGGAGGAGGGCAGAGCCCAGTTGCCTGCGTTGAGGCTGACCTTTGAAATGACCTGTCTTTCACCCCACCTGCCCCAGGATGATCCTCTGAGGGCCCTGCAGGCTGCGGGTGAGAGGGACGGGGGTCCGGCTCCCACCCACACGGGTGTTTCCCACGCCCTCTCATTGAACCTGGCTGATTCTCACGCCCACCCAAACAGGCAGACCCCTGGCGTTGCTGGGAAGAGGGTGGCCTCATTGTCAGAGGTGCTGGGACACGTCGAGCCTAGGGACAGGGGAGCCAGCCCCGTCTCACCTCTGATGACACACACGTCCCAGCCTTCCTGGTGGTCAGCCCCCAGACCCCTGGGATGGGCACAGCGCTGTGAACTAGAACCCTGGCCTGGTCCACAGGTCTGCCCACCTCTGGGCCTTTGCCCCGCTATCCGCTGTGCCTGAAGCTCCCCACCCTTCCCTTGACCAGCCTCTTGTCACCCTGCAGGTGTTGGTGGAAATGTCCCCATCCCGATGGCCTGCTCACTCTCCACTGAGCCTGCCCTCGTGTGTGTCCCAGAGGACACCCCACGACCCCCGAGCGGCAGCCTCCTGCTGGCTCTCTGGTTTGGGGGCTCTCCTTCCCCAAGATGTAGGTTCCGCGGGTCTGCGGCTATCTGACTTGGGCAGGGAGACAGAACGCCAGAGTGGACAGACCACTGAGTGAGCCCTGGGTGACCCTTTCCTTCTCTGGCCTCCCATTGTCCACTGTGGAACAGGAGGATCATACTCAGCACCCCTGGGTGGGTCCCTCCTGGCTCTGACTGTCTGATCTGAAATATGAGAAGGGCCTGGTAGGGAGCGGGGGCACTGATGGTGTTCTATGACTTTCCACGGTTGTGACATCAATGCCTGGAGCTTCATCCCCACTCTGGAGCTCACAAAAGATTTCCCCAACGTGGTCTGGATCCCTAACTTCCGCGTGAAGCAGACATGGCTGGGACCATGAGCTCTGCTTCCCAAAAGAGGAAACTGAGGCAGGGATCAGGGTGGCTGGGAGCTTGGGCTTTGGTGTCCAACACCTCAAGGGCTTGAGTCCTGGCTCTGCTATTTGTCAGCCTTGTGACTGGAGTGATGATAAGCTCGGCCCGCCTTCCCTGCTGTGGGATAAGAGGCAGAGGAGCAGACCCGCCAGGCCTGGCCCGGACTGGCCTCCGACAGCACCCAATAAATGTCCCGGCCACAGCTTTTATCTGGACAGGTGCTCAGGTTCAAGGTCTGGTTATGCATCTAATTCTCATTCACTCCACAAGTGTGTGAAGGTAGATTCTGGGCTCTAAGAGAACTGCCCATAGTTATGTGGTGTGTGTGTGTGGGGGGGGGGGGGGGGACAGTCAGGACTCGTGCCGGGCCCCTGGCTCCCCAGCCAAGTGCTCCAGCAGGGCAGCAGCGTCTGAAGTCGGCATGGCCTGCCTGGTCTAAGTGCTAAACACACATCCTCCCATTTAAATCTCCCAGACGTTGTCGGACATGAGAACAAGGATTCCTCAGCTTACAGGTATGGAAACTGGGGTATGGTTCATCCAGTTCTCCCAGGCCTGGGTATCTGATATGTACTTGGATGTACGTACCTGGGTATCTGCATGGTGAACCGATTTACTGATTTCTGGTTGGAGAAACTGTCCCTGCATCTGTCACTCTCACCTGGCTGGGTCAGCTTCCAGGTCAAAGAGAACCCAGAAGAATAACAAGGGGGAGGAGAATCCAGTGGGCCCAGAGCCACCTCTGGGTGAGTTTCTGTCTACCCAAGACACCTCTGTGACACCTTGCAGGAAGGCCTTACCGTGAGGGCCAAGTGGAGAGCAGGAAGCTGGGCAGAGAAAACACGGGGAGCATTTGCTAAGCTCCTGCAGCTGGAGAGCCCCGTCTGGCTGAGCTGCCATCGCACTGCCCCGAGGACTTGGAACTTACATTGGCTTCTTTATTAGTAGTAGTATTAGGCCAAGTAAGGTCTTAACGGCTGGGCTGGTCGTTCTGAGAAGCCCTGTCACTCCTGGGAGAGGAAAAGCCCCGTGTGATGATATGACATTGTGGGGTGCTTCGTAGGTTAGAAAAGGTCACGGTTAGGAGGGCTTGGCTCGGAGTCTTTGGTGGGTCCCTCGAGTCACTGGGGATGAAGCAACGTGCAGCGTCCTCGAGGATAAAGATGACCTTGTTGTGCAAACTCCCACCAGCTATTGTGAGCCAGGCCCTGTCGGAACCCCAACGAGGAGCTTGCCGCCATGGGGCTGAGTGTCTTAAGGTTGGCACCAACCCCTCCACGTAGCTGCTGATAAGCCCATTTTGCAAACGGAGACGCTGACCACGATCAGAAGTGAAACGGCCAATGTTCCGAGGCTAACGGGGACGGAGCAGGAGGCTGGGAGCCCAGAGCCTCCACAGGGCCCCACACGCTCCCTTGGCCCCCAGGTTCGTGGTACACGGGGGTCCCCGGGGTGTGAGTAGGGCCTGTTTCAAATCCTCAAGGGGGCTGGGTCTGGAAACATTCGCCACCTTGGTACCCTTATTCCTCCCATTGATTAAAGGCGAAAACCCGGTGTGGAGCTTCCCGTGGGGGAGCCGGCAGCTGGATCCTGCTGCCCCTGCCACCGCCCTGCCCCGGGCACAGCGAGGGGTTGGGCGTCCCCCACTTGAACTGGAGGATCTGCAGGTGGGGAGGCTCCAGGCTGCCCTGAGCCAGGCAGCCATTCACGCACAGACACGTACTGAGCACCTACTGTGTGCCTGGCCCTGTTAAAGGCCCTGGGGTCACAGCTGGGAATAAGACACACCTGTGCCTGCTCCACGGACGTGACTAACGGAGGGTCAGCAAGCAAATGAGGGGACGTCCCGAGGGCTGGGAAGGAGCTCTGACAGAGGACAGCCTCGGTGGGGGACAGCCACCCGAAGGCCTCCCTAGTGATGGGAAAATCTGGGGATGGTCCTCCAGTGAGGAGGCTGGAGAGAAGCCCGATGGGGCCAAGGGAGAGACTGCAGGAGACGGGGTGGGGGAGGGGGCGACGAGGGGCCTGGAAACACTAATGCTTCTCCTGCCGGCTGGTTCAATGTCACTGTGATCTGCCAGCCCCATTGACACCTGAGGAGGCCTGCACAGGTAAGGACGGCGAGTTCCCCGCTCCTGGCACCCCTGCCGGCTGTCGGTCCTTCCAAAGACTGTCACCAGGGCCATCTACAATGTGCGCAGGTGGGCCAGGAGTTCTGGGGGACCAACCGGATGAACCAGCCGCTAAATTCCCTCGCCGAACTTTTCAGCAAACAGGAGGCACGGGATGGGAGCTCCCTGAGGGGGGTCCTGGGAAAACAGGACCACAGGCTGCCAAGACATCAGGGGGGCCGCCTCCCCAGAGGGGCGCCCACCCTACCTTCCATGCTGCTTTGCAAATGGGGGGTCAGGGGGCGTCCCAGAGACTGAGAAGGACTTTCGAAGGCTGCATGGAGAGTCGGGGGGGGGGGGCGCTGGGGGTGTCTCTCGGTCTCCTGCATTTGCACCCTGGCCAGAATGATCTTCTTGGCCCAGATCCGAAGTCTCATCTGGGGGGTCCCGGGTCCCCGCAGCAGCTCTGAGCTGACCAGCAGCTCTGGAGCCCAGGAGGGCCCCAGCCTGGGTGGGCGCTTCTCTAGCGGGCTGCAGGCCCGAGGGGAGCCCAGAGTCTCACGGGAGAGGCTGGAGTCCTGGCTCAGGTCCTGCTGAGCCCCCCACCCCCTTTCTGGGCTTTAGGATGGAGACTTCAAATCTCCCAGGTCCCATCCAGCGGGGTGTGGGAGCCCTACAGGGTTCAGAGGTTGGGTCGGAGGGCTCCCCTGGCAGGAATGGGGTAGGAGGTGCGGTAGGCTGAAATGGCCTGAGGACATCTCTGGTCGCAGGAGCTGGTGGCAGCAGGGGCTGAGGGGGGCACTGACCCCCCCCCCCCCGGAGCTGTGGCTGGGCAGGACCTGCTGGGAGGTGGCGGCCCAGCTCCTCAGGTACCACAGAAAACAGGTATTTTCACACCGAGGTGAGCCAGCACCTAGAGCGTGGGGTGAGCCCCGCCCCCATCAGGGGGCGCAGCGGGAGTAGTGACAACAGATGCTGAGGGTGTCTCCAGAGGCTTGGCCTGGGTCCCCACTAGGTAGGGGGCTCCAGCTGTGGCACTTGACTATTTCTGTTGCAAATCAAAGGGCAGAGGGCGGCGAAAGTCCTGTCTGTCCCTGCGCCCTGCCACCTGTCCTGACGTGGTGCAGGATGTTCGCAGAGGGCGCAGGGCTGTGGCCTCTCCCGGCTACACCCTCCTCACTGCCTCTCCCCCTGCGTTCTCTTAGCAGCGCCCACCCGGAAGCACCCTGCTCCGGGGACGCCTCCACCCGGCTTACGCTGCCGCGGCCCCCAGAGAGCGCGGGCGGCCAAACCAGAGTAGGGGCGGGGGGGGGGGGGGGCGGGGCCCTGCTGGGACCGCTGGCTTCCTCCTTCCCTGGCCGGGCTCTCGCGTTGCTGAGTGCCCCCAAGCTACCCCCAAACCCAGGAGGGGCTGCAAGGTCCCAGCAAAGGAGCCGGGCTCGGGGGAGTCCCCGAGAAGCCAGGCGCCAAGAGTGGCTGCTGGGAATTGAGGGTGCCCGGGTTAGGGCGGCACTCAGAGAAGCTGCTCAGGCAGAGGCGGAGAGAAGGGGACGGGCGGGGACAAAGTGCGGGAGGCAAAACTTTGGCTGGAAGGCCGGAGTGGAGGAGACGCGAAGGGGCGGGCCAAACAGGTCCGCGAGCCGGCGAGGCCAGGGGCGGGGGCCGGGGACCCTCCAGGTGGCACCAGCGGCGCTCGTCCCGGCCGCCTCCCCTCCCCCAGCCCTGATTGGCAGGCGGCCTGCGACCGGCCGCGAGCGCCACAGCGCCCCGGGCGCCCGGGCGAACGCGATCGGCCCCCCGCGGGAGTAGGAGGGGGCGCCCGGCTATATATAGCGGCTCTGTCGCGGCCGGCCCAGCGCGCAGGGAGGCGCGCACCGCTCCGCAGGGTCCCAGCCCGGGCCGCGCGTCCCGCCCCGCCGCCCGCCCCTCCATGCAGCCCGGGTAGCCGCCTGCGCCCCGGGGGCCCCCGTCGCTCGCCTCCCGCTCCTCCGTCGGCCGCGCACTCCCCCCGCCCGGGCCCGGCCGTGCGCTCCCGCCGGCCGCCACCGGCGCAGCTCGGCCCCGCGGCGTCCCGGGCGCACACGGCGCGACTGACGGACGCGCGGCCCGAGGGCTGGGATGGCGGGGCCCCGGGCGGCCGCGGCGGCGCTGCTCCCGGCGCTCCTGTTGGCCGTGCTGGCGCCCTGGGCGGACCGAGGGGCCGCCGCCGCACCCGCCGCCCCCAACGGCACGCTGGGGGCCGAGCTGGAGCGCCGCTGGGAGAGCCTGGTGGCGCGCTCGTTGGCGCGCCTGCCGGTGGCCTCGCAGCCCAAGGAGGCGGCCGTCCAGAGCGGCGCCGGCGACTACCTGCTGGGCATCAAGCGGCTGCGGCGCCTCTACTGCAACGTGGGCATCGGCTTCCACCTCCAGGTGCTCCCCGACGGCCGCATCGGCGGCGTGCACGCGGACACGAGCGACAGTGAGTGGGGCGGGGGCGGGGGCGGGGGCCGGGGCAGCACCTGCCGGCGGCTGTGGGAAACCGGGACCGGCTCGGGTCCCGGCCCCTCTGGCGCAGGGACACGAGCGCTCTCGGCCCCCCCCCCCCCCGGAGTCGCCGCGCGGACTGCCGCTGCGCACCCGGGCGGCCGAGCCCCGCCTCCCCGCCCTCGGAAGCCCGGGCTCTGGGTGCCGAATTCCAGCGCCTGCGCCCGTGGGCACGGGACGAGCGGCGCAGCCACCGGCACCCGCGGGGGCCCGGGGAGCGCGTCCAGGTCGGGGACGGCGGGGCCGCCTGGGTCCTACCGTCCGGGGCTGGGCGCGGCCGGCGCCGGGGCCGGGCAGGGAGGCCAGCGAGTCCGCGCCCGCGCCCGCTGGGCCCCGGGGGGTGGGGGGTGGGGGGGACCCTTGCATCCATCCGCACCCCAGAATGAGGGGCCCGGAGGCTCGCAGGCCGAGGAGGGGCGTCCGGGCCGGGTGGGGCGGGCCAGGGTCCCCTGCCCCGGAGTGACCGGCGCCCCGCCCCCAGGCCTGCTGGAGCTCTCGCCCGTGGAGCGGGGCGTGGTGAGCATCTTCGGAGTGGCCAGCCGGTTCTTCGTGGCCATGAACAGCAAGGGCAAGCTGTACGGCTCGGTGAGTACCGCAGGGGCCGGCCGAGCCCCAGGCTGGGGCCGCGGCGCCCGCGGGATCGCTCGCGACCTCTCCAGGCCGGCGGATGCCTGGATCATGGCGACTGTGGTGTGGGTCACAGGATCGCCACCGTCCCGGCCCCGAACGCAAGCGCCCTGAGGCAGTGCGGTGAACTGGGCCAGTGCGAACGAGGGGCAGAGCCCCAGGACGGGGAACCAGGAGATTTCTGCCATCCCTGAGTGGGCACCTCCTAGTCCCTCAAGAGATGCCCTCCGCAGCCCTTCTCTGTAGCGTCTCTGGTGGGTTCCAGCCCGCAGGACGCAGGACCGGGGAGCCTTTAGGGCAGGTGGCTGGGGCACCAGCTGCTGCTGGGCTGGCCACATCTGTCCCCAGCTTCCCAGGAGACACCTCTCAGCCAGAGCAGGGCCGGGCCAGAAAGGAGCTCCTGACGAGTGGCCCTCAGGGTTCCCTGGCCGGGAGGTGGCCCCTCCTGACGCCGTCCCTTCTCCCTCCCAGCCCTTCTTCGCGGAAGAGTGCAAGTTCAAAGAGATCCTCCTTCCCAACAACTACAACGCCTACGAGAGCTACAGGTACCCGGGCACTTTCATCGCCCTGAGCAAGAACGGCAAGACGAAGAAGGGCAGTCGCGTGTCACCCGCCATGAAGGTCACCCACTTCCTGCCCAGGCTGTGACCCCCGGCCTCCTGCCCCGGTGTCTGGGCGCTCGGGGGCCTTTCTTCAGACGGACAGTTTAATGCGAGAGTAGGTGTAAGATATTTAAATTAATTATTTAAATGTGTATATATTGCCACCAAATTATTTATGGTTCTGTGGGTGTGTCTTGGTTTTTTTTTTTTTTTTTTTTTTTTTTGGAAAAAAAGACAAACAAAGCGAAACAAACAAACAAAAAAAAACCCAGCCCCGGGTTCTCTGGTCAGACGGTGAAGAGCTTGCCACTGGCATCATTTAACGTGTCAAAAAGTTGTCACAAGTGTGCTGCTACTCCTCTGTGTGTTTAAAAACGGTGACGTCGGCCGCCGGCCTCAAGCCCGCTTTGCACGGTGCCCTGTACCCTGGCTGTGAGCGTCCCTGCGTCTGCAAGGGCCTTCCTGGGGGCCCTGGAGCCAGCTAAGGACCCTCCCAGCCCCCGGCTCTGCTCCCGGCATCCTCCGGCACCCCGCTCCTTTGGGCCCTGTCGCTGTCCGTTGGGGCGTATCGCCTTACTTGGGGTACAGAAACCGCACTGTGGGAGCGAGCCCTGCCGCTCTGTTTTTAGACCTGCCGAGACTGACCTTTGAACTTCCCTGCAGTCAATCTTCCTCCATCTCCCCGACGGGGGAGACTCTTAGACCACTCTGTAAACCCCCGTGCTCCTTTTTTGGATCAGCCACAACCCACGTTGCTCTGTGGCCCCTGGGAAAGAGGCAGAAGGAAGCAATTTTGTAAATCCGACGGAAAGGAACCGACGTCCCCGCGGGAAGCTAGGCGTGGGCAGACAGGTGTGAAAGACTACAGTTCGTGGTAGCAGGTACTTCTGGTAAGTCATAGAATATAGGGTTAAAAAAAAAAAAAAAGCACCAACCTGTGCTTGGGCAGCTTGGGGCTGAGAACTAGCTGTTGACTTTAGGTGAAACGTCCTCGTAACGGGACAAAGACACGCGATGCCGCGTTTGCGTGGAGGAAGATGCCGTCTCTCTCCATTGCATTCCCCGATTAAGTGCGTTTCACATCTACCTCGAGAGCCCTTAAACCAGTCGTCTGGCGAGATCTGCAGAGGGCTCGGACCGGGTGCAGGGGAGCACCACCCCCAGGGTCTCTTTTTCCATATGTAGCCAAAAGGATCGCAGATAGCCTCCGTGCGTCCCATTCAAACCTTGTCACGTTTGAGCTATCTTTACCCCGTGATTTACTTTTAGTAAGGATAATCATGGTGAAAATATTTGCAGACAGCTGTTAGAGTGCACTATATGGTCACCAAGTAACCTTATATTTTTCTTTATATATTTTACAAATGTAACCCCTGTCGGTGGCAGCAAAGACGCAGGGGGGCAGGGTCGGTGCTGTTTAAAAAAAGGCCCGAGGTGACGGCAAACATTTAATTTTAATGAATGACTTTTTCGAGTTTCTACCAAATGACCTTAGCTCGCTACCAGGAATGCTCCGAATGTTTCGTCAAGACTTTAACGCTCTCCCAGGACGTTCCCGAACACGGCGTCCCAAATTAACTTTATGGGAGTCCGCAGACGGCAAGACTGGACGCTCTGATTGGAGTTTTTTTGTCTTTCACATTCCTTTTGGAAACCCTGTGGTTCGAATGCAAATCATCCACTCAAAACACTGTCCTTCCGCCCACCGAGGCGGCTCGCGAGGCCTGACCGCCACCCGGACGGTACGGTTTCACCTGCCGTCCATGCGGCCGAGCCCAAATGCTTTCCATTTGAATCTGTGTCCTACACTCCGGGAGTATCGACGAGAGAAGATGCTAACGGATCTCCGCGCTGATGGGGCCGTGGGGCGGGGCCGGGGGCGGGGGGTGGGTGCTGGAATGTGCGGACGTTCTGGATCGAAAGGACTCACCCGGCGAAGTCCTAGATGCCTTGAATTATGGCGCGACGCCTCGTCTCAGAGCCCGGTCGAACTGCCAGGAAGTGAGAGGCCTTCCGTACAGACCGTGGTCTCCCCCGACCACTTGGCGCGTGTTCCGCGAGGAGTCACGCGCGAAGCGTAGAAGCGATGTAATCGGACCTTTGAAATATTACGAGGGGTTTCTGTTGCCGTGATAGGATTTAAGGTTTCTGTATCTACCGATGTTCCCAGGATCTGTCTGTAGTTTTATACAGGTGCCGACCCCATGTTGTGATGTATGTGCTGTGCACATTGAGATGCCGAATAAATGGAAACATTTATCGTGTATGAAAAGAGGCCCGTTGGACTTGACGTAGCGTTTGGGGGAAGGTTTCGAAAACGATTAAAACCTGCACCAAAATGCCAAGTGTAGGGTTCCCTCCCCGTCTTCCAGTGTCTATTTGAGGCCCTGAGCCTTGCAGGGCCGCGGGTGGGGGTGGGGGAGACGAATTTTCGCCAGCTGTGTCCACACAAATGTGGCCTTGAAGACGGGAGCCTAGCGGGGTGTGAGCGTCACGGAGTTTCGCGGGGACTCTGAATCTTGAGGTTTATTCTAGTGACGGGGACGGTTCATGCCGTCCCCACACTGGGACCAGCCAGAGTTCTGTGCCCCCTGCCCCGGTCTGGCACGGGCCCCAGCACTTTCCTGGGGGTGCAGAGTGAGCCCCCAGAGCTGGTCATCAGAAGCCCGACTCAAGAGGTGCCAGGGTGGCTTCAGTCGGTTGAGCGTCCGACTTTGGCTCGGGTCAGGATCTCGTGGTCCATGAGTTCGAGCCCCACGTCAGCCTCTGCTGACGGCTTGGAGCCTGCTTCAGAGTCTGTGTCTCCCTCTCTCTCTGCCCCTCCCTTGCTCACACTCTCTCTCTCTCTCTCAAAAATAAATAAAAACACTAAAAAAAAAAATTTTTTTTTAATTAAAAAAAAAGCAGATTGACCCAAGCGGAGTTTTCAAACTCTTAAGAAGATGCCACCAAGGAGTCTTGAAATCGATGTACCGACTACAACTAGCCTTTTGTAAAAAGGAAAGGGAGTATGGTCATGTGGAGCAGAAACTTCCAGAGCCCGTCCGCCATCGGAAGGGTACAGATTAGTTTGGGAACACTATGTATATAACGAGTCTCTACTAGGATGTGACATAGGACTTGTTTGCTCGTGTGCGTTGCTATAAAAGAAATTAAATGGTGACCTCAGGTGCCTAGGATCTGGGTCCCCCTCCCCCCCACCAAACAGATGCAATCACCTGACAGAAAGAACCCAAAGGAGGCAGTTGGGGCTGTGGGATCCTTAACCGTACCCGTTGTGGTCTCCGAGACGTCACCTTCTCCTTCTTTTCGACGCCCGAGACCTAGCTGTGCCCAAGATGTGCCCGGGCGGTGTTAGGGGTTGAATCGCGGCCCCCTGAAAAAGAAATGTTGGAGCCCTGGCCCCCAGGACCTAGAAGGTGACTTTGTCTGGAAATAGGGTCTCTAAAGAGATAATTGCGTTAAAATGGGGTCCCTCGGCTGGGCTTTAATCCCGTGCGGCCGGTGCGCCTCTGAAGGGTCCATGTGAAGAAACAGTCGGAGGGAGAGAAGGCTGGGGTGTCGTACGTACAGGCGGAGAGATGCCAGAGCACGCCGGCAGCCGGGAGGGGGGCCCCCGAGAAGATTCCTCCTCACAGCCTCGGAAGGGGCCAAGGGGCACGCGCCTGGGCTTCAGACGTCCGGCCTCTGGAGCGGGGAGACCACGTGTCCCGGTTATGTGAAGGCACCCAGGGTGGTGGCATTTTGTCACCGCAGCTCGAGAGAGACCAGTACGTGTAGCTGACTCGTATTTCCTCCGGGGTGGGGGGTGGGGGGCAGGGATGAGGCCCGGAGCCCTGACTGGCCAAGTCCAGGCTTGGCTTTTCTTCTGCTGTCCCCTGGGGTCCCCAGGTCTCTGGCCGAACACCCCCGGCCTCGTCCAGCTGCTGGGGAGAAAGCCTCCCCTTTGGTGGCAAAACCCGACAGCCAGACTGAGCCTTCCCGCCTCTGGCACAGGCTGCGAGGGGCCCAGAGGGTGACGGAGGGGCCACTCACTCACTTGTGTGCCTACGACGTTGCCGGGCACAGTGCTAAGAGCTCGGTAGCTAAGTGAGGAAAAGGAAGGGCCGGGGCCCTCGTGACAATGAGGGCGTCGGCCGCACAGGAGGGCCCTGCGAGGTAGATGGGGCCACCCCGAGGGGAAGGGAGGGTGACGTGGGGAGGCAGGTGGCCCCCACCCTGGCCCCAGCGAAGTGGCATTTGAGCAAGGACTGGAGGCACTGAGGGAGGAAGCTCTTCTGGGAAAAGCGTTCGCGGTGGCCGAGGGAACAGCCAGTGCGGAGGTGCTGAGCCGGGGCAGCCCCGGTACGTGGGGGCCCGTCCGAGGGGCCAGGGGGGCTGGAGTGCTGGCATGGGGGCGGGGATGGCAGAGAGGCGGGTCGTGGGGACTGAGCGGAGCAGGGACGCTGCCCGTGGGCGAGAGTGGATGGTGGCGGGAAGGGGACCAGGCTCCTGTCGAGTGGGGTCGTCCTGACAGCAGGTGGCCGAGTGGGGTCCCTTCTCCGGTTGTGCTCCTCACCCCTGCCTTCTCGGGTGAGCCAGCCTCAGCCCCCCCCCCCCCCCCAGCTGTGTGACCTTGGACGAGCCCAGTGACTCCTCTGTGTGTGAGGCCCGGGGCACAGTAACTGCTGCTTTTTGTTATTCTTATGCTCCAAACAGACGCCGTTGCGGTCTTAACGGTCCCAATCCTTTTCACCTTCATGGCTGTGCCCGGAGCGCTGTCCTGTGAGCAGAGGCCCTCCGTGCTGGCAGCTCCTGGCTCCTCGGAGGAGACGCGTCACACCCCAGATTTCTCCTCCTCCATGCAGCCTCCCTGCTTCACTCCAGCCTGCCTAAAGCAGGAGGGGTCGAGTCCCCTCAGCATTTCCTCAAGGCTAATACTTTGTGAGTGTTCTTGGTTCATAGTTTGAATCCTACAAGCTTCCTAAAGAACATGGGAGGGGAGGCCAGGGCCCCCAAGGGGGCAGGGAGAGCAGCCCAGCGCTGAGGCCTGGGAAAGAGCTGAAAGGCCACCAGAGCCCCAGGGCCTCTGACGCCCTTGCGGGATGCTGAGATGCCCCCTCCCCACTTGGAGCCTCGGGCACTTTCCGCTTGGGGCTGCGAAGCCACCTCTGCCTCCCCGGGTCCACACCCTAGAAGATCCTCATCCACCGGCCTGCCCAGCTCCCGCCCAGAGACGCAGGCCAGACCCTGGGGTCGCCCTCCCGCCCCCACCCACACCCGGCAGAGTCGTCTCACCTCCTCTGAAGTCTCAGTCTTCCCACCTCCCTGATGGCCCCCACTTGCCCCTGACGACCCATTCTCGGGGCCTGCTCGGCGCCCGTGTCCCAGGCCGCCTCCCCGGGCTGAGCGGCAACCCACAGCCCCCTGTTGCAATGAGAACCAAGATCACGGCCCTTGCTTGGCCTGGCCGCAGCATAACAAGCTACCCCAGAGCTAGCGACTTAAAACAACGGTTTTCTCAAAAACCGTGCACCAGGAATTTGTACAGGACCTGGGAGGGGATTCTGCAGACCAGGGGCCTTACAACAACAGAGACCTGCCGTCTCGCCATCTGGGGGCCAGAAGTCTGAAATCAAGGTGTTGGCGGGCCCGAGCTCCCTCTGGAGGCTCTGGAGAGGTCCTTCCTGCCTGTTCCGGCTTCTGGAGCTTCCAGTTCTGGGCTTGTGGCCCCATCCCTCTGGCCTCTGCCTCTGACTTCACGTGGCCTCTCCTCTGTGTCTCTGTCTGAATTTCCCTCATCTTACGGGGACACTGGTGGTTGGGTTTAGGGCCCATCCTAAGCGGATGAGACCTTATCTGAATTAATTACCTCTGCAAAGCACCTATGTCTAACACTGTCACATTTAGAGGTTCAGAGCGGGCATGAATTTGGCAGGGGAGGGGGGGAGCCCGTAGAAACAAATGAGGGAAGCAGGGCAGGGCCAACAAAGAGGGAAACAAACACGTGATTGTAGTGGAGTCTGGGGTGTGAGCCGTATGCTAGCTCCTTCCCACCTGAAATCATGGGGTCCCTGCTTTTGTACCCCCTTATCGGTCAGTCCCTGCCTACAGACTGCCCGAGGGGACAGCAGATCCTTCCAGGCACAGTCAGGCAAAGTGGCTCCTTTCCAGGAAAGGTAAGGAGCTGGGGGGCTCGGCCGTGAGCAGCCGGGAGGTAGAGACCCCTGGAAAAGGGATCTGGGTGGGGACCACCAGCATCCACCACACCCACAGATTTTCCTAGCCTTCCAGGCTTATTCATGGAGTAATGAATGACTTAATGATGTGTGTGGGGCCAGCTCCCCCTCTCTCCCCAAGACTGGGATCTTCGAGGACAGGGGGGTGTCCCCAAGACCCACCCTGGGTCCCTAGCAGGCAACCTGAGGAATCTTTGCTGCCCTCGCTAGGTGTGGAAGTTCAGCGTGTGTTCTCCCCCAAGCCTCAAGTTCACACCCCCCAGCCCGTGCTGAACAGAGACCCCGAGCCAGCTGGTCAACCAGCTCACAGCGGGACTCACGGAAAGAGAACTTCCCGGTGCCATGGCCAGAGCGCTTAGCCACCGACTCTCCATCCCCCTGCCCCCGCCTCCGCCCCCTCCCCCCCCCCCCCGCCCCCCGGCTTCTCCCACCCCCGGGCACCTGCCGCCCTCCCTACTTTCCATCTCTGTGAGCCAGAGGACTCTAGGGACCTCGCGTGAACAGGATTTGTCCTTTGGTGTTTGCCTTGCTTGTTTCGCTTCGCATAATGTCCTCAAGGTCCCTTCGTGTTACAGCACAACATCCTTCCTTGTTAAGGCTGAGCAATATTCCCTCGTGTGGATGGACCACGTTTATACGTTCAGATGTCGATGGACACGCGGGATGCCTCCACCTTTTAGCTCTCGAGTTTTCCACAGCCGCTGTACCACGTTCCCTTGCCATGACAGGGCACGAGGGGTCCGGTGTCCCTGCGTCCTCGCCCACACTTGTCTTTTCCGTTTTATTGATGGAGCCATCCCGATGGGCGTGAGGCGTATCTCATTGTGGTGTTGATTCGCACTTGCCTGAGGATTAGTGGTGTTGAGCATCTTTTCATGTGCTTATTGGCCTTTTATTCGTCCGTCTTCTTTGCAGAACTGTCTATTCAGGCCCTTTGCTTGGGTTTTAATCAGCCTGTTGTCGGGTTTTCGCTCTGTGTGTGTTCTGGGTATTGATCCCCGGTTAGACAGACGAGGTGCTTGGTGCCGGATAAGGGCCCTTGTTCTCACCTGGCAGGTAGCTGACTGGCCTCCAAGCCTCTCTTTCTCAGCGGTCTGGGCCTCTGATGGTGAGCTGGGTTTTCCTGTCGATGGAGAAGCTGGAGGATGGCCCCTGGGATGAGGTGGGGTGTTTCTTGCCAGGCTGGTCCCCCACGTGGCCGCTCCTTGGCGCTCCTGGGCAGAGACCAGGGTGCCCTGGGTTCACATCCGGGGTGATGTGACGTTTTTCACTTCATGAGCTCACTTTCACGCCATCGTGCCCAGCCTCCCCCAGGAGCCCCCCGGCGTGTACACGAGGGGTCATTTGGACTGTGGCTGTAGTGCCTTTGAGGGGCGGGTCTCACACTCTGGACGGCCTTCCACACTCCTGGTGCCCGGGACTCGCTGGGGCTGGTGGTGCCATCCTTCTGAGGTGTCCCGAACCCAGACTGGGGACCAAGTCAGCCTCGGTCCAGGTACTCTGCAACCCCTCCTTCCCCTGCACACACACACACACACACACACACACGGTCACAGGGTTGACCGGATGATCCTAGGAGCTCCAGGATTTGTACCTATGGGGTCAGCCTTGGGCCCCCGTGGTCAGGTCACCGCCCAGGGGTGCTCTCTCTGGCTCCGGAGCCCCAGTGCCCACACCTTTGCCTCTGGCCTTGGACAGCAACCATCCCCCGAGCTGCCCCCATTGGTCCCAAGATGTCCCTCTGTGTTGTCAGCCCCTGGACTCTCCAGCCGAGGTTGGGGGTGGGGGGCCCAGGCCAGAAGCAGGGGAGGCAGCGGGGGAAAGCCTGGGTCTGGGGTGAGTTTTGAGCAACGAGATTGAACCCCACTGAGTCCTGTGTCTTCAACCGCAGGAGGGAAATAATAGTAATAAGGCCTCCCAGCAGGTCGTTTGGGGGCTAAGGGAGGTGAGACAGTGCTCCCAAAATCTCACATGCTCAGGGGCCACTAGGGCTGCCACGACTCAGCCCCAGGGGGCTGTGTCATCCGGAGCTCTGGGTTCCTCTCGCACGACTTAAAAAAATTTTTTTTAATGTTTATTTATTTTTGAAAGAGAGACAGAGAGACAGAGCTCCAGGGACAGAGCAGCAGAGAGAGAAGGACACACAGAATCCAAAGCAGGCTCCAGGCTCTGAGCTGTCAGCACAGAGCCCGACGCGGAGCTCGAACCCACGAACCGTGAGATCATGACCTGAGCCGAAGTCGGACGTGTATCCGACTGAGCCACCCAGGCGCCCCCTCCCGTGTGACTTTAACTGCTCCTACAAACCTCGTGTACTTTTATTTGCCTGATATTTTCATTGCCACCGATCCCTCCGTTACTTAAATAATTTGGAGACTACAGTACCCGCTGAAATGGAAAAACGCTGTCCCTTGCCAGTCGCAGGAGGTAGGTAACCCCTGGGAACAAACACAAAATGCAAGGTACAGTTACCTGCCCAAAGCTCGAGCCTGGGGCTCACTATTTCTCTTTCTGTCTCTCTCTCTCTCTCTCTCTTTTTTTTAAAGAGGGAGATTTGCAAGTGTTAGAAAAGTGTTAAGAGCTCGCTGTCACCAAACAGAAACTTTTTCCTCTTAAAGAGCATGGCCTAAAGGGACTCTCTCCCTGTGACATTCCAAGTGATTTAATGGCACCCTCGTCCCACCTAAAATCAGCCCTCCTGCTGGGGGCCAGCGGGAGACCCTGCCCTTGGATAACACCCCCTTAACACACACAAAGGGCAAAGACAGCCGAGTCCCTGGGCCGATGGGGAGCGCCCAGGGCGCCCTCTCCACACCGCCAGCTGGCACCTGCCCCTCCCTGTGCACGCGCCCGCACTCTTGGATCAAATACAAAACGGTAGATGGAGGTTTGAGAATGGTTGTGACTTCTCTGGCTCTCCTCGCAGCGAGCGTCCCCTCCCCTTCTGGCCACCCCCCAGCAGAAGTACACCGTGTGCCTTGTAAGGCTGGGTCATGAGAGGCGGTCCAGTCTCCGTCTAGTTCACGGCCCCTTGTCCTTGCAACCTGGAGCCACGGCATCTGGAGCCCGGCGACCCGAGGCGGCCATGTTGGGCGGAAGCCCAAGCTGCACGAAGAGGCCTGTGTCCTTGCTGTGCGGCGCCGGTGCTCGCTGTGTCTGGAGCTCAGGCTCTCGCAGCCCAGGCACGGGACATGGAAAGGAACTTCCAGCCGCTTGCCTTCTGGGCCGAGGCTCCAGGAATCTTGCAGCCAAGACAAGCTACCTCGTGTCGTGTCCAAGTTCCTTACGACAGACTCCGTTAGCCCGGTAAAATGGTTGTTGCCTTTTTTTTTTTAATGTTTCTTTATTTTTTAGAGAGAGAGTGAGCACGGGGGTGGGGCGCAGAGAGGGAGACAGGGGATCCAAAGCCGGCTCCAGGCTCTGAGCTGTCAGCCGTGAACCCACTGTGCGGCTCGAACTCACAAACCATGAGATCGTGACCTGAGCCGAAGTCAGACACTCAACCGACTGAGCCCCCCGGGCGCCCCCATTGTCGCCTTCTGCACTAAGTTTTGAGGGAGGGGATACGAGGAGCAGGCTGTGACAGGGCGGTGGGGCGGCTCGGTCGTTAAGCGTCTGACTTCAGCTCAGGTCGTGATCTCACGGTTCGTGGGTTCAAGCCCCGCATCGGGCTCTGTGCTGATGGGGAGGGGCCTGCCTGGGATCCTCTGTCTGCCTCCCTGTCTCTGCACCGCCCCCCCATTCACGCTCCCTCTCAAAAATAAACAAATAGAAAGGACATTTCTGGAAGAGACGCAGTTAAGGCACAGGAACCAATCTTAAAAATGAGTTTTAAATGTTCAGTAGACGCATTTTTGTTTTTTTAAAGGATGATGGTTGAGGCTTCTGTCTGCAGGACCACCCAGAAGAAATACCTTCCAACTCGTCTGTCTCGCTGCTTTCCTGTGGTCCTGCCCCTGGGCCTTTGCACACTCGCCCTGCTAGCCCTCTGGGGGGCGGGGGGGGGAGGGCCGCTTCTTCTTTCCACCCACCCTCTCTGGGCACCAGCTCACTCACAGGCCGCATGGATAAGCCGGTCTCCTTGTCACCCTCCCCTCGAGGCAACTGCGTTGTCTGAAGTGACCATATGTGCGTCTTCGTATTTGCTCTGTGGGTCAGGCCTCGCCTGTCTGGGTCAGGGCTGTGCCCCAGAGTGGGGGCAGGGCACCCAGGGGACCCTCGGCGTGTGCTTGTTGAATGAATAACAACAAATACGTGGAATCCGAACGCCTGGTGATAACCGAGCTGGAATTTGTCACTGTGGCTCAGGACAGGTCTTGGAGGCAGAAGAAACCTGCCTTAAGGAAGTATAAATCATCACCCGAAGGTTGCTGGACACTTCTGGGTAAGCCGTTCTATTATTAGCTTTTTCTTTAAATCGGCTCTTTTGTTTAAGGTTACTTATTTATTTGGAGGGGGAGGGGCAGCGAGAGAGGGAATCCCAAGCAGGCTCCACCCTGCGCGAGATCCCATGAACCGTGAGATCACGACCCGAGCTGAAATCAAGAGTCGACGCTCAGGGCCCCTGGGGGGCTCAGTCGACTGAGCGTCCGACTTCGGCTGGGGTCATGATCTCACGGTCCATGGGTTCGAGCCCCGCGTTGGGCTCTGTGCTGACAGCTCGGAGCCTGCTTGGGATTCTCCCTCTCACACTGCCCCTCCCCCACTTGTACTCTCTCTCTCTCTCTCTCTCTCTCTGTCTCTCAAAAATAAACATTAAAAAAAAATTGTTTTAATTTCTACCTTTGAAAAAAAAAAAAAAAGACTGGTAGATGTCTAAATTGGCCACAGGCCCTTCCTGTTTCTGCGGAGCCTCCTCAGGGTCCGGCTGCAGCTCTCCCGCCAGGGGGTGGAGTCTGATTCCCCTCCTTGAACCCGGCCGTCCTCCTCCCGCTGAGGTTAATGGAGCAGGAGGCACACAGGAATCTATACGGAGGCCTGGAGCCCAGAACAAGGTGTGCGAACCGCAGCCAGCCTCCGGGCCGGGACAGGCCCCGCTTGCCTGCAGGCCTGTGGTCAGGGCCTCCCCAAACACTCACACTTCCCAGGGAGGCCCCTGGCCTCTTCCCAGCTCCTTGACACGAGCCCAGGAGTCGTGGGCCTTCAACAGAGGAGCAAACAGTGCCTGCCAAGCCCCCCAGCCCTTTGAAACTGGCCTGATTTGTACTTCAGAGCTAATGTGATTAGAAATGAGATTGTCACCAGGATATGTTAATGGGTTCAAACAGCTCCCGGTCACCTTCCTGGGGGGCTGCCCCAGATGACTGGAGCCTGGTGTCTCCAGAGCTCTGGAGGGCGCTGGGGGGCTCCAGGGAGGCTCTGAGGGGCTCTAGGGAGTTCTAGGAGGCTCTAGAGGGAAGTCTGGGGGGCTCTAGGATGCTCTGGGGAAGGTCTGGGGGGCTCTGGAAGGCCCTTGGAGCTCTAGACGGCTTTGGGAAACCCTGGGGGGCTCTGAGGGGCTCAAGGAGTCTTTGGGGGACTCTGAGAGGCTCCGGGCAGAGCCTGGGCTGGGGCTGGGGCCCCCGCTTTGCTGAGATCCTTGCTCCTGGGTCTTATGAGAGGCCCTACAGCCCCGTGTGATGATGGACACCGTGGGTGTCTCCTCTCGCAGGTGAAGATCAGGCTAAAAAGCCAGAGTTTGCCTGGCCAGTGGGTGGGGGGAGCACACTTGGCCCCCGAATTCCTTTAACCCTGTACTCTCCTTAAGCCCTTCTCCCCATCGAGAGGAAAAGAGAATGTCCAGGCTGGAAAGACAAGGAGGTTCACAGGTGTCGCCTCTTGTCCCTCCCAAGCAAGTGGAAGTCAGAGGGTGCGGTCCTGGGGCAGCTGTAACAAATCGCCATATGCCCTGGGGGCTTAAAACGGCAGAAGGTTCTCTCCTGGTCTGGAGGCCAGAAGTCTGAGATCCAGGTGCCCTGCTCCCTCCGGAGACGCTGGGAGAGGGCCCTTCCCGTTCTTCCAGCTTCTGGGGGCTCCGGCGCTCCTGGGGGCGGCCGCCAGCCTCCAGCCTCTGCCTGCGTCTCCGCTGGCCTTCTCTGTTCTGTCTCTGTCTCTGCTTCTCCTCCTGTGAGGACACCTGCCATTAGGTTTGGGGCCCACTCTAAACCCAGACTGATCTCACCCCAAGATCCTCACCTTAATTACAGCTGCACAGACCCCTTTTCCGAATAAGGTCACACACGCACAGGTACCTTGTGGGGTTAAAACTTGGGCACATCTTTTGGGGGGGGGGACACCATTCAATGCATTACAGAAAGGGGCCGCAAGCCCAGCCCCACCCCAGCCAGCCTCCTGGACTCCAGGTGGAAGAGACAGGGAGCTGCTGGCTGGCCCCACCCAAGGCCACAACCCAGACACAGCCGACAGAGGGGCAAGCCCAGGCATGGGTGCCGCGCGCGATTCGAGCAGAGACCGAAGCCGGTCTGGGAGGGCGGGGGCGAAAAGAAACAGCTCTCGTCGCCCAGCCCGCGAGGTCCCTGCCGCCTCCCCAGCCCCATCTGCCCCCCTGTCCTCCATCCTTGTCCAAGAGGCCCCAGGGCCTTTGCACTTGCTCACTCGGCCTGGAGTGTTCTTGCCCCAGATCTTCACAGGCGGGCTCCTCTGAATCCGAAAGCCTCCTCCCTGCCCCTAGCTAAAGCTCCCTCCCACAGCCCCTGCCTCGGTGCCTCCTATCAGCAAACCAAAGCATCAAGTTCGTGTCTGTTGTGCGTCTCCCCTAGACTTGGAGCCCCGCGAGGGCACGTTCCTGCCCACCTCATGTCTCTCCTTCACCACTGCATCCCTGGCGTCGTGGCAGGGGACGTTTGTTGGGTGGAGGAGTGAGCACGGGCACAGGCGGATGCCCCCTCCCCGACAGCTCTTGTCTGGGGCAGCGGCCCCACGCTCCCCGTCCCCTCCTGTCTCCTCTGCAGGCTCTGGGGACCTTGAGGACAGTCGGGTCCTGGCTCCCAGCAGGCCACTCCCGCCCCACCCCCGGGATGGCCTGGTCCAGCCAGGTGGGAGCCGGGTAGAGCCCTGGGAGGGCCCAGCTGCCTTCACACCTGGTGCGGCAGGATAATCCTGGCTGCTTGCTGGGGTGTGTGTGCCCGACCCGGAGCCTTTTGGTGACAAATGTGCATTTTTGTGAGCAAGATGGCCTCAGGAAATCTCTACCTATTCATGCGCAAACAGTAGGCCTTGAGCAGCAAGGGTCAGAGGGTGCTGGCCCCTCTCCCGTGGGGCTCTCTCTCATCCAGCTGGGCGTGGGGGACAAGGCCCTGGGTCCCCGAGGTGCCACAGCCTCTGCCTCTGCCTCTAGTCTGAGTCACTGGACCTTGATCCACACCTTGAATACTCCCAGTGACGGGCGCCTCACTCTCGAGACCAGATGGACTGCGTTCGTGAGACGGAACAGAGCTTAATGTTTCGCCGGTGACCTTGGGGGGGTGATACCTCGTCCTCCCTGGGGACACACAAGAGTTATCAGGTAAAATCCCGGCCGGCCAGTTAAATCTGAGTTTCGCCTTTCTAGCGTAAGTATATCCCAAAGACGGCACAGTTTACTGGATTTGGGATGTACTTGTATGAACAAATTATTCGATCTTGATCTGAAATTCAAATTTGACTGGGCATCCTGTTTTTTTTTTTTACTTGCTAAATCTGGCAACTCTGGCCCCCAGTTCTTTTCTCTGGAGCCTTGAGGACTCTTGGATACTCAGGGCGGGTCTTATGGAGGGAATGTGACCCTCTGTGTGTCAACTGTACTTAAAAAAAAAAGAGAGAGAGCAGGGCAGAGGGTGAGGCCCCGGGGGACTTTGGGTTCAGCCTACCTGTTGGAGTTCCACTTCTGGGTCCTGCCCACAGGCTGCGCAGAAGCTGTTTTTCTGCTCACTGTAGCATGAGAAGCACGTTTCTCGAGTCCCCTGGGATCACGCATGTCCAGGGATGCTGGTCCCCCCCCCCCGCCGCCCCCCGGGACCCCTCAGGCACAGCAGGGGGGGGTCCTCTGCCAACTCCTGGCCTTCTGCCCTCTCGTCTTCTGGAGTCTCCGTCCTTCTGGCTGGATCGCCACCCTCCAGTCCCCGGTGGGGAGGGAGGGGGCCGGCCCACTTGTCCCCCTCCCTTGCCCTGAGGACGAAGTTCCGTGCTATCCTGGCTCGAACCCTGGCTCTCGGTTTCTTCCCTGGGGACCTTGCTGGTGCATGATTCCGAGCAAACCGTCCCAAAGCAGACTCTGGACATGTGGCACGTTGAGGGCCTCCCGTGATTGGGTGTCCGCTCAGCTCTTGGCCCAGAGGGGCGCGGGGCTCTCACGATTGAGCGTACATTTCCTGCCGCCGATCTGCCCGGCGCTATTCCGGTGAAGGAGCAGACACCCCGGCCCCACGGAGCTCACGTTCTGGTCTGGGGGACAGGCGGGAAAGGAAACAAGAGGGGCGCCTGGGGGGCTCAGTCGGTTAAGCATCTGACTTCGGCTCAGGTCATGATCTCGCGGTTCGTGAGTTCCAGCCCCGCATCGGGCTCTGTGCTGACAGCTTGGAGCCTGAAGATGCGGGGCCTCAGTTTTAATTCAGGAAAGCCCTTGCTGAGAACGAGTGTGGCCTCTGAACATTGGCGTGAGGGCAGAAGCCAGCAGGTGGACCTAGGGGGTGCCAGGCAGAGGGCACAGGGGGACTGAGACTGGGTGGGGGGGGGAAGGCTACAGGAGCCGGTGAGGGGGCGGGGGGGTGGCCGAGGCAGGCACCCGCCTCTCCTGGGGGTGAAGGGGGAGCCGCTGGGCGGTCTGAGCAGAGCAGGGAGGTGGGAGAGGAGGGCGGGCGGAGTGGGGAGCTAGCTCTTTGCAAACACCGTGCTGTCCTAGCTCGTGGGGACAGCCGGGCCACCTCCCTGCCCTTGACTTTGATGACCAGTGAGCCTTCAGATTGGAAATGCGTTTGTTTTTCCCCTTTTCAGTGAATGACTTATTTTCCGGTTTATAAAATGCACCCACCACACTTGCTCATGAGCTCACAGACCCAGAGAAAGAACGTAAGGAATTTCCCAGCAGCACGGGTGCCAATGTCACCCCCTCCCCACAGCCAGGCATTTCTGTCCGGCCCCCTCACCCCTGCCGGGCCCAGCGCCCAGAGGTCCCAAGCCAGCGGCAACCCCTCGGGGCCCCACAAGCAGGCCCCGTGGGAGCAGATTCCAGGCCTGAAGATCCACCCTCGCCTTGGGCCACCCCATCCCGGAAAGGTCCGCTGCCCGGCGCGCCCGTGGGCTGGCTGCTGGCAAAACAGGGGACAGCATGGGTCTCCAGGGACGTCAGGCCATCAGCTGAGCCCTGGGGCGTGGGGGGCGGGGGGGGCAGCAGGACAAGACCCAACCAGAAGAGAGGAGGCGGCAGACAGAGGCCGGGAGCGCCCCTGACCCCGGGGAGGGGGGTCCGCCCAGCTCTGCTGTGCAATCTCGGACAAATCGCTTAATCCCTCTGTTCTGTACGTCAGCCAGCTGCGAAACAAGCACTTAGGAGGCTGGGAGCCTTCATCAAGCCGCCCTGGCGAAGGCCTCCGAGGCCGCAGGTGAAAGAAGGCCACTACTGAGGCACAAAGTGTGCCTGCCCGTGACCCTCTCGGCCCAAGTGCGAGCGGAGGGAGGAGGCGGCTGACGTCATTCGGCCCCTGGCGCCCACCTGGCCTGCTCTGGGGCGAGGCTGGGCCCCTACAGCCCTGCAGGGTCTCCCTCCCGGCCCTGTCCCCTCCCTGTGCCTCACTGGGCAACACGGCGGGCATGTGGCCTTCAGAGGCGGCTGCTCTCGGGGCCAAACAGGAGGCCAGAGGCCGCAGCGGGTGTTAGGAGACACCTATCTGGGACCGGTGTTCTCGGCTGTGCCCCGGCCGGCCTGGCCCGCTGTGTCCTCGGCCAGGACTGCCCCCGTGCCTCGGCCCGGATGTCCCCCTTCTCTCCCCTCTCGCAAGCCCCGCTCGTCCTGCAAGGCCCCCCTCCCACCTCCCCCCGCACGGCTGCTGGCCTCTGGCTTCCGTGACCTGGTTCCTGGGTGCTCGGGACCCCTGACGGGCATGTCGGCATGTGTTTCCCCCATCCCTTGAGCCCGCCCACCTCAGACCCTGGGCTGGCTCCCTTGTCTCCTGGCCTGCCCACATCCCATCAACGTAGAGACTCTGGTGTTCTCGAAGCATCTCTCCAGCCAAAAGCAACCCCATTTCCCTCTGGGGCCCTGCGCCCAAAGCCCACGCCGGTGGGGCGTGCGGCCTCGAGGGGTGTGACACGGGGTTCCCACGGGGCCTGGCCGTTCCGCTCTGGGGACGTGCCCACAAGGCTGGAGACACGTGTCCTCGCAAAAACCCGGACGTGAACGTTCAGAACGGCACTCTTCACAGCCACCGACAGACAGAAGCCACCCCCATGTCCAAGCGATGAACGGATAAACAATATGCGATCCGTCCGCACAGCGGAGTAGGACTCAGCCACAAAAAGGCAGAAAGCCCGGATATCTGCTACAGCGTGGACAGACCTGGGAGGCGGTCACTAAGTGAGAGAAGCTGGACAGAAGGCCACGAACTGCATGACTCTGTCTGCACGAGATGTCCCGACTGGGTCAGTCGCAGGGACAGAAAGCAGGCTGGCGGTTCCCGGGGTGAGGTGGGGTGGGGGGCCCGGGGATCCCCTGTGCCTGGTGCAGCGTTCATCGTTCGTGTGGGGGGATGAGAACGTTCTGGAATTAGATGATGGTCGCACAGCATGGGGAATGTACTCACTACTCCTGAATTGTGCATGTTGAAACAGTTAAAATGGTAAATCTTTTTTTTTTTTTATGTTTATTTTTGAGACAGAGAGAGTCAGAGCATGAGCAGGAGAGGGGCAGAGAGAGAGGGAGACACAGAATCCGAAACAGGCTCCAGGCTCCGAGCTGTCAGTACCGAGCCCGACGCGGGTCTCGAACTCACAGACCGTGAGATCGTGACCCGAGCCGAAGTCGGACGCTTATCCAACTGAGCCACCCAGGTGCCCCTAAAATGGTAAATCTTATGTGTACAGGTGTTTTCCACAATAAGCAGAAATGTCACACTTCCAAAAGGAGACACCATCGGTGTGCACTGGAGGGGACAGTTAAGTGACACTCAGTTCACATCCCGCGACGTCAAAATGATGCAGAAAGATGGCCCCGTGATATGGAAAAGAGCAGGTCAGCCACAGTTGGAATACAAAGGGTTTGAAAAGTTTAAGTGTTTGTGATTCTGTGTGGAAGTTCTAGAAGGATCCTCCCCAAACTTCTCAGGCTGATTATCTCTCGGTGTTGGGATTCTAGAAAGGCTGTATGTCTCCCGGGTGGCTCACTAGGCTAAGCGTCCGACTTCGGCTCGGGTCACGATCTCACGGTTCGTGGGTTCGAGCCCCGCGTCGGGCCCTGTGCTGACAGCTCGGAGCCCGGAGCCTGCTTGGGATTCTGGGTCTCCCTCTCTCTCTCTCTGCCCCTCCCCGGCTCACATGCTGTCTGTCTGTCTCTCTCAAAAAGCAAACAAATAAACATTTTGTAAAAAAATCTTTAGAAGGGCAGTGTGTGAGCACATTCATTCTATTTCTAAAATGTCTGCAGCAAACTTTTGTAACCAGAAAACGTTTCGGACGCGGACAAAGGAGAAAGCGTCATGATTTCTCTAAAGTCCTGCCAATGCTTCCTGGGGTACAGAGGTGCGGGGGGTCGGCAGGGGACAGTAGGGAGGCCCCTCCCCAGCCCAAGTGACCCACATGTCTCCCCCCACTGTCCCTTCCCGGCCAGGGGGCCCAGAGGCTGAGGAGGGCCCCTGTGGACAGCGGGAGAAGGTGTTTCCTGCCCAGGAAAGGCCAACAACTTTTCTCTGAGGACCAGCGGTATAGCATTCATTCATTCATTCATTCACTCACTCACGCCGCTCTTGGTCCCGACACTCGCTCCGTGCCTGCTCAGGCCCCACGTGAGAGTCTGGGCAGCCGGGAGGCTGGTTGAGGCAGGAAGGATGCAGGGATAGAAGGAAGGGTGGCAGGCAAGCGTCAGCCCTGCCTCACCTCTGGTCTCGACCGCACGTATTTTTTTTTTTCTTTCTTTCTTTTTTTTAACCGTGGTGAGGTTAAACTCCCGGCAGTTTGCGACAGAGCGCTGGACCACCCACCTGGGCTGAGGGGCGATGCATGGCTGCGGAGGGGAGCCCAGAAAGTTCTCCCAGGGAGGGGCCCCAGACCAGACATATCCTGTTCCCCAAACAGGGGGCCTCAGAGACCACCCCCTAGCCCACCGCCCTGCTCTCCCTTGCAGTGGACTTGACTTTAATCTGGTGAGCGGACAAGCGATGAGGCCCTACTGCGCGCCAGGCCCCGGGTGCCGGGAGTGAGACACGGGGCCTGCTGGGGCCTCTGTTTGACGGTGGCTTTCCGGGAAAGCCATCCGGGAAACTAGATAGTCACAGAAAATACCTGTAAAATCTAAGTCACTCCCCTGCCCCGAAACTCCAGCGGCGCCCCACACAAGGTCCACACACCCTGTGGGACTGGGCGTGGCCGTGCTCCCCGACTCCCGTCTGCCCCGCTCCCCTTGTTCACCACCCTCCAGCCATACTGCCCGTTCAGGCCGATTCTTCAAGGCTCCAAGCTCTTTCTACCCCAGGGCCTTTGCTCTTGCTGTTACCCATCACACGAAACACAGTAGGTGCTCGATAAGTTTTTGTTGAATGCACGAGTGACTAGAAAAAATAGGGTATTGCTGACCCCCCGAAATACTGTCCGGACTCCTGCGACAGGGCTCTGATCAGGGCAGCCCTCTGGTCTCGACCGCACGTATTTTTTTTTTTTCTCTCGGCACTAATCCTGAATTAGTGAGGCACCACGGTCCTTTGGTGTTAACATTCTCTGAAGTTCGGCTCAGAAAAAAAAAAAAGAAAAATGAAAAGGAAGGCCTCCCCCCTCCCCCCCCCCCCCCCCACCAAAGAAAGGCACAAGGGAGCATCGCAGAGTTGGGGGCGAGTCAAGACCAAAGAAGAAAGCAGAACCTGGCCCCGATGTTTGGCCCAGGCGGCCTTTGAGGGCCAGCTGTGCCCGGTGCGTTTGTAGTGGGGGCGGCACAGCCTGCCAGATGTTCCGCGGGACGACTGGCACTTCAAACGCCCAGGCTCCAGCCCGTTACCTGAGCAGGCTTTGTGCATTTCAAAGGGGAAGCCACTGGAACTTTCCCTGTAATCATTAGGCCCCAACTTGTCTTTCGTGGGCCATGCTGCACGGGGAGTCCCGACCGTTACCAGGTTCTGGTGGCCTTGGAGCCCACCTGGAGAGCCCCACCCGCGGCTACCTGCCGCGTGAGCTCTCGCAGCCCCGGGGACGCCCAGGACCCCGTCTGGCCGCAGTGTGGGCCGGGAGGGCGGAGGCCGCCCGCACCCACCTGCGTGGCCGTGGCGTCAGGCCCCTGGGGCGGGCGTCCGGATTCTACCACCTGCCGGCTGGCAGACCTGGGGCGCGTCCCCGGGCCTCCCCGACCCTCCGTCGGGGGGGTTGCAAAAAATCACGACACGGCCTATGTGGCAGGCGTGCGAGGAGCTGCGAAGCACTGGCATTTTCTAAACAACAGAAGCCGGAACGAACGTGTGGTGGGTTGAATAGTATCTTTGCGAAATTCGTGTCCACTCAGAACCTCAGAACATGACCTCATTTGGAATAAGGATCTTCCCGGCTTGGGGGGGCGGGGGGGGGCGCTAAATCCAACGACCGTTGTCCTTCAAGAGGCAGAAGGGAAGAAGGCCCGGAAGAGAAAGCCACGCGTGGGAGGAGATGACGGAGGCGGGGCCGGGGGGGACGGGACGTGGCCGCAGCCCGGGGACCCCTGGAGCCCCAGGAGCTGGAGAGGCAGGAAGGACCCTCCCCAGAGCCCCCAGACTCTGGCCCGCAGACTGGGAGAGAATACATTTCTGTGCCTTTAAGCCTGTAAGTGTGCAATGCTTTATCACAGCCCGGCTGGCAAACAATTCAAAAGGCAAATTGTTGCTACTCTAAGGGATGCTCCGTGCAGCCGAGGCGTCTCAGCAGAAACCCCGGGCCCGACGCCCCGCGGTGGCCTCTTTCGACGGGCAGCACTCTCTGCTTCCAAAGCAAGCGTAGGAGGAGCAGGCAGCAAGGGAAACAGGTTTGGGGGTGACGGAGCTGGGCTCGAAGCATGGCTCTGACCCCTGCCCGGCCGTGGGACTCTGAGAAGTCACGGCTCCTCTCTGAACCCCAGTCACTTCCCCTGTGACGTGGGGACCGTTACATCCACCCTCAGGGTCTCCGTGATGATGAAACCAGATCAGGATGGGAAGCACTCTGGGCCTAAGCGCTCAGTAAAAGCGTGTATTGGTGACCCGTTAGTTAGCTAATTGTCGCGTGGCAAACAGCCCCAGGAGCAGCGGTAGAAACCAGGGCGAGCGCTGACTGCCTCCCGCAGTGGCCACGCGTCAGAGCGTGGGAGAAGCTTAGCTGCGTGTTTCCGGCTCGAGATCTCTCACGAGGTTGGACCCAAGCAGCTGGCCGGGGCTGCAGTGTCTTCCGAAGGCTGGCCTGGGACTTCGAGACGGCCCACCCACACGGCTCCTGGCGGGGGACCTCGGTTCCTCGACACGGTGGCCTCTCCCGAAGGCTGCTTGGGTGACCTCACAACATGGCCGCCAGCTTCCCAGAGCAAGTGATCCGAGGGAAGACAAGGTGGAGACGACAGGTCGTCTGCTTGTCGTATACACAGCGCGTCCTTTCTGCCACATTCTACCGGCCACACAGCGCATCAGTGCGGGAGGGGAGGGGACTGCCCAAGGGCACAGATCCCAGAGGCCAGATCCGTGGAGGCCATCTTGGAGGCGGGCTGCCTGGGGTCTAGGACCAAGATGTTCTCGGGAAGGCGGTGGCCCTATCCTCCAGAGGTGCCTTGCGTCCAGCCTGCCAGGAGCTGGAAGGCTAATCGGGCCCCATGCCCGGCCGCTGGGCTGCAGTTTTATTTGTCTGAATCCCCCCACGTCTCACCGTGTCTCCCTCGCGTGGACGCGCAGGGCCAGCGTCGTCAACTCCATTTAGTGGGGTCACAAAGCTCGTTTGGGCAGGACTGCTGGCCCAGAGCCGAGTCAGCCCCCCCGAGAGGCGTCCCGCCTCGCTCCCGGGGTTTCAGCCTAAAGACTGAAGTGAAGGTGTATCGGCTCGGGCCCCGGAGCCCCCCGACGTTCTGGGGGGACAGTGGGCAGGACCGGAGGCCTGTAGCAGCGGCACCTTGGGCCCTCACCAGGGGCCCGACGACAGCCTCTCTGGCCGGTCCCCGGGAGCGTGCGTGTGTGAGTGCCTGCGTGTGAATGCGATTTATACACGGGCCTGGGCACAAGTACGCCCAGAATCTGTTCAATCACCGACACGTACCCAAGACTTGCACGTGATGCACGTGGTGTAAAAACAGCGAAGCAGGCAAATGCCCCACTGGGAGCAGACACCCTGGTGGTGGGGGGGGCACAAAGAATGAGCAGGGGTTTGAGAACATCAGCGCACCCAATGGTCCTACGCTGGAAAGAAAACTGAGGCCCGGAGGAGGATGGGGACCGTGCGCGCGTTCACGGATGCCGCTGCCACCTCAAGGGCGAAACTGTAGTTTATTTAAGGTTTGATGGGTAAGGAAACTACCCCTCCCCCACTGTGAGGCCCAGGTACATTATGTGACTTGGACCTGGCCAACCAGTGCGTTGAGGTCCTCCGGCTGCAGTGATTGGTTCGGGGACGGCTCGTGACCCAAACTCATCCGATCAGGGGGAAGCCCCAGACTTGGCTTGGCGGGGGAGGGCGGGTGTTCTGGCTCCCTGCCCGCTGGGGCGGGACCGCCCTGGAGCCAGCCTGGGGGACGTTACCGGGACACCGTGGCCGGCAAACTAGGGCTCAGTGATACCCTTTGAACTCCTGGAACAAACCACACCTGATGGCAGCTCTCCCTGCCTACATCTTCTTTGTTTGAGGCAATAAGCCTCCCCTCCACTTTTTCCCTGAACAACTGGGGTTGAGTTTGCCTTCACCTACGACTCCAGGGGTTCTAGCTAATTCGCCTTCCACATCGGCCACCAGGCCAGTCCGTCTTCCGGAATGAGCTGCTGTCCCTGCTGCCCAGGGTGAAGCAAAATTGCACGGGGTGGGTCCCCGCCCCCCCCAGCCTCCTCTGTGGTGGCTTCTACCACACTGGGGACCCGGCCACTTAGGAGGGGCTCGGCCTCTGAGGACCAGGACCACAAAGGCTGGGCTCTTCCCCCCACCCCACCCCCACCCCGGGGCATGTGGCCCAGCGTTACAGGTAGGCCACTGGCTCCAGCCGTGGCCGTTGCTAAACTACACACCCACCCTGGGAACCGGTAACACGTGACCCCAGGTGTGGCCACGGGACTCGTCCTGGCCAGCGAAGTGGCCACTCCGGACAGGAGCCCCGAGAGCCGGCCAGTGCTTCACCGCGCCCCTGCCCCCGGCAGGGGTGCAAACCTGGGGTGAGCTGAGCCCGCCATCCGCCCAGCTCCCTGGGCACAACTCGAGGTAGAGCCCCCCTTCCAAACCCGGATGGGCACCGGGCTGGAAGGAGAGACACGGCTTCCTCTCCGAGCTGCTGTGATTTGGGGGGGTGTTTGCTCCTGCGGCCCAGCCCGGGCTTTCCCGACCGGCCACCATCCAGAGGGGGAAAAGCTATAGCCGCCGTCCCCCCGGGAGCCCCGTGACTGCGTCTTGCGGACGGCATGTCCGTGGGAGAGACACAGGACCCGGAAGCAGGTGTGGGCGTCTTCTCCACCCTCGTGTCCCGTCCTCCAGCTCAGGGTGGGGCGCTCTGTGGCGCTAGGACTGGGGCTGGCCTACCTCGGCCCGCGGACCCGCTTCGGCCGTTCGTGGCGTCGCCTGCGGCCGCTTTCCTGCTGCAGTGGGGGCCTGAGTGGTTTGGATGGAGACGGAGTTAGCCAAAGATGTGTACTATCTGTGTCTTCAGAGCAGTTTGCTGATTCCTCTGCCCAGGAGACGGTGGGGCCCAGAGCTAGAGGAATCTGGATCCCTGGGCCGGCACGCGGCCCTCCCCCAGGGGAGCACCCCCATCAAGCCATCGGGTAAGCAGCAGATAAACGTTTACGTGATCACCCCACTGATCTCGGTAGCCCGTTCTAGAAACTGGCATTAGAGTGATCGCTACACGGCAGTCAGCACCCGAGGCCAGCAGCCACGGGCCAGTGGGAAGAACACCGGCTTCCGTGTCAGGGACCTGACTTCTGTTCACTCGTCCGTCCGTTCGTTCGTTCACTCAGCGGAAGAGCCTGAGCTCCAGTTATGACCCTGGCACTACCGGATGCTGGGACAGTGCGGTGACTTGGACAAGATTCCTGTCCACACGTGCGCTTTGCTGAGGCAGCGGAGACCCCGCTCTTGACTCGTTTTGTACGTCCTTTCCCTCCCCTGCCTCAGCTGCACCCCCCACCCCGTGAGATGAGGCATCTCTCCAGAGACCCCGACTCCTGTGATCCCCTGTGACTGTCCAAGGCGCGGGCTTCGGATTGAGTTGTGACCCCCCCAAAAGATATGCTCGAGTCCTACCCCTATGCCTTGCATTTGACCTTATTTGGAAACAGGGTCTTTGCAGGTATAATTGGTACATTAAGATGGGGTCACGGTGGATCCGGGTGGGCCCTACTCCAATGACCAGTGTCCTTACAAGAGAAAACGAGACACACAGACGCACAGTGGGAACACCACATGACACGTGAAGACAGGGACAGAGATTGGCTGGACGTCTACGAGCCTAGGGACCCCTAGGGTTACCAGCAACCACCAGAAGCTGGAAGAGGCCAGAAGGTACCCCCCCCATAGCCTTCAGAGAGAGCACGGCCCTGCCTTGATTTTGAACTTCTGCCCTTCAGGACCATGACAGAATACATTTCCATTATTTTAAGCCGCCTAGTTTGTGGTCATTTGTTATGGCCATCCCAGGACACCGATTCAGTGGCTCATGTGAAGGGCCAGCCAGGGTCTGCCTGGGCCCTGAGATCCCAGAGCTGAGCAGGGTTGACGGGTCCCTCGTTCATAACGTCCCTCCGGGAAGGAACCACCCGAAGAGACTGAGATGAGTCACCGTCCAATGTCTGATCTCCTCTTGGGGACCCCTGGATGGAATTCACAGGGCTTATGAACTAGGAAGAGAAACAGATGACGTGTTTATTAAATTCACCACTTTCTCCGTTTACGAGGGCGGGCGAACCACGGGACGTCAACACGGCCCTCGACCTTGTGGTCTCGAGGGGTTTCGGGTGTTTCTATGTCATCGTGCAGTGGAATAATCTTAGAGGGTCAATTATCCTCACTGCCCCTCCTCAGTGATGGTGGCTGTTGGATCTCCCACACAATCTTGCTGTTGATGTGTCCGGAAAGAGGCTCAGAATTCCCCGGGGGGCCCGGGTGGCTCCATCGGTTGAGCGTCCGACTTCGGCTCGGGTCACGATCTCACGGTTCGTGGGTTCGAGCCCCGCGTCGGGCTCTGTGCTGACGGCTCGGAGCCTGGAGCCTGCTTCGGACTCTGTGTCTCCCTCTCCCTCTGCCCCTCCCCCCTTGTGCTCTGTGTCTCTCTCAAAAATGAACATTAAACACAAGCACAGAATTTCCTCAATCCCAAAATCATCTTTCAAATGTGTTTTGATAGCTGCCTTTGAGTATAATCGGTTACCACTGTCCCCCTTACGTATCTTACTCTAAACACTTAAAACTATTATTCAGGGAAGGGGTCGTCGTTGGAAATAGGTTGACCGTCTCTGCTGTAAAGGAGTAGAATCCTCAGCCTTGAGCTGGGCGTGTGGCCCCCGGGGTTCAGATGCCCAGGCAGCCACAAGGCCACGGCGAGAGCGGGGAGAAGCCGCGTGTTGTGTCCTGAAGAGGCAGGTGTCCTCGCCGCGAGCTCGCTGTTGTTTGTGCCTCCTGTGGCTTGACCTGCGCTCCTGTGGCTGCACCGTCTCGTAGTGCACAGGTGAGGACGGAATGTCTGGGGAATGGGTGGGTGGTGGGGCGACGAGGTAGAAGGAGGCAGGCCTCTAGGGGTCCCTCGGGGCTCAGACAGTTTCGTGAGGCAGACGCAAACTTCTGACCTGAGTCTTGCTCATTTTGGAAACTTTTAAAGGACAGAACTGAATCGAAGGCTACTCAGTGCAGAGCCTGAGGCAAGGACCCAAACCCACCTTTCAGAAAACGGGTGACGCTGGGATGGGCCCCCCCCCCCCCCCCCCCCCCGCCTGCCAGCTTCTCTGTCCTGCAACCATGCCCAGAGGAGCAGATTCTCCGAAGCCTCACTTTCTTCTGGCCTTTGGACCTTCGAGCTGCGGCCAGGAAGCGGCATTCGGGGGCTCCTGCACATAAGCCTCCTGCTAACCCCTGCGCCATGCAGTGGGGGGCATGCCCTTGGGGCCTCCCCAGCATCGGGGAGCGGGAGGCACGGGGCAGTAGCGCTGGCAAAAGCATAAGCCCTCAGCCATGAGACTAGAAGGTTCTTGGAAGCAAGTCCCCAACGACAAAAGATCTGCTGCAGCCCCTCCCTTGACTCTGGGCTGGCCTGGGCTTGCTTAGACCAAGAGCATGTGGCAGAAGTGACCGGGGGCCAGTTCCAGGCCCAGGCCTCGAGGGGCCCGCCAGCTTCCGCTAGCCTTCTCTTGGCGACCCGAGCCACCACGCCAAGAGGCTCGGCTGCCCCGCTGGGAGGACCCTGTGGTGAGACAGAGGTGCCCCGGCAACCCCCAGCCTGCACAGCTATAGCCCAGCAGGGGCACCTGCTGTGGAGGTGAAGCCGTCCAGAATGTTCTAGCGGGGCCCCTGGGGAGAGGTGCCTATGGGAGGGACCCTGCCCACCACAGGGAGTGGAAATGAGCTGTGCCCACTGAGCCCCTCCCAGGCTGCAGAATGGGGAATGAGAAAATGGGGGGCTGGGGTGGTGACTGGTCGGGGGGGGAAGCTTGCCGAAACCCCAGCCGTCCCATAAACACCCCAAAACACTTGGTTAAGAAATCAGAGAAACCGTGATTTCGCCCTACTGCGGATGCCGCCCCTAAGTACATTTGACCCCTCCCCATCCCATTGCCAAGTTCGTCTGCACCCCTCCCTGCAAACACTCCCGGGGGGGCACAGGATGGTGAGCTGCAGAACCAGGTCTGGATTGGACAGAGAGCCTCTCCCGCCCAACTCACACTCCTGGCACATCTCACACTCAAGGGGGGAGACCCCAGAGGGTCCCCGGCACACAGGCCAGCGAGGGGGTCCCCAGACAGAGGCCTTTCCTTCACCGACAGTCCATTTGGAGGAAAAGGAAGTCGCTCTGAGGAAGCCCCTGGAAAAGCCCCAGGGAAGGCCAGCGGAGCCTGGGGCAGAGAAGGGAGAATTTCTTCTGCAAAAGGTCACTGGTCTGCATTCCCTCACTGCTTTTGCAGCCCGCCGGCCTGTGAAAAGGTCTTTATTCTTCTCCTGGCGCTCCCCAAACAGCCGAGCTGTTTGCAGTGTGGACTCCGGGGTGCCAGGGGAGCAAGGGGCCCAGCTTTCCGTTCATCCCGTTTCCCTAACGGATTTTTGATGTCGGTTCCGTTAAGCATCGGGCTTCCGAATGTCAGGGCTGCAAATTCCTGCAGAATGTCTCAGAAGGTCCGCCCGGGAAGGACGTCGGCACCCCGACGCCTCTGAGCCGTGCGGAGGTCGGGGGCCGGCTGGCACGGCCTGGGCACCAGCTACCCTCCAGTAAGGTCACGGTTTCTCCGAGCGCTCAGATGCCCGCCATGGCTGTGCTGCCGTGGCTGTCGCCCTGGGGACGCGGGCCGCCCCCCGAGATGTCTGGTTAACGGAGGCCCAGCTGCTCCAGACCCTTCGCAGGCTCCGCTCCCCGTTTCCCTTGGAGCCCAGACTGTCAGATCTGGCCTGATCCGCCTCGGGAGGAGCCCCGCGCGGAGGCTGAAAACGCAGGTGCACGCTGGAGATCCACATCCTGCCTCTCGGGGCCTCCGCTCCCTCCTCCGTGAAATGGGCACAGCGACCCCCTGTCTGCTGTGTTGCTGAGAAGATTCAGGAGACTGTTTCAAAGGGCCCGCCCACTTTGGGGGCCTAATAGTGGTCCGTCATCTGCCAAATCCCGGGTGCAGCCTCCGGGGTCCGGTGGTGGCGGCAGGGCGGAAAGCCCCCCAGAGACCCGGGGTTCCCAATTTGTAGGCGTCTTGCCCCATAAGCCACCGAGGCCTCCGCAGGGGCCGGTCACCTGCGTCTGAGGCTCCAGCCACCACTTAACAACAGCAAGTTTATTGCCGCCCCAGGGGCTCAGCCCTGTCCTAATGGGCTGGTCCCCCGGGGGAGGGTCCTGCCCTTTGAAGAGAGTCTTTATGGTAATTGTGGTAATGGGTAAGTGGCCTGGGGGGGGGGGCAGGTAGGAACCCCCACCCCCACCCGAAGGATATAATCAAATTAACCCGGAAAACAAATCACTTTCAATCACAGAGCCACTGATCAGACTCCAAGGCCACAAAGCCACTAAAGGCTCAGGAAGAAGGCCAGGGTTGGGGAGGGGGGCGCTTGGCTGGTCCCCAAGCCTTTGGGACATGGGCTGATCACAGGCACAGATGGGGTGGGCCCTGGGCCGCCTTCCCCCCCTCCAGCAGCCAGGCTGTGCTGACCTTGAGCCGCACCCCGCCCCCATCAGCTAGGCGGATGTGGGGGCACCTGTTACACTAATGGAAGAGGGGAAGTTCCTCTGGGGCTCTGTGTGTGCAAGTGTGCATGCGGGGGTACAGGCGGCGTCTACTGGCCGGCTGTCATTTAAGCACAGACTGGGGCATCCTCTGTCAGCGTACAGATGGACTGGGGGCCCCGTCTGCAGATGCAGTGTTTTCCAGGGGGCTCACGGGCACAGCCCCCCTTTCTCCTGGTCTGTCCCCATGAGCAGCAGACCTGCTCTGAGGTCCCGGGATAAACCCCAACCGGCCCCTTGACCTCACTCCTCCACCAGCACTGTTTCAGCAACCCCCCCCCACCCCCGCTGGGGCTTGCGCACCTCCCTCCCGTACTCCGTGGACCCGCCCGGCCCAGGCCAGCGCCCCCCCAGAACCCCGAGCCTGTGTGCTGCCCCTTCTCAGTGCCCAGCTTGATAGACCCTCCTCGTCCCACTGCCATCAGAGCCTCAGTGTCCATCGGTCCGTCTCCCTGTGCCTCCTCCCTGTGGATCCCCTCCTTGGGGCTGTCTTCTGGGCCCCCAGACCCACGGCGTGGAGGGAACGACGCCCTCGGGTCCCCGGATGCCCGCACAGCGCCCTCCGGAGGTGACAGCTCCGAGCCAGGTGGGAGGAGGCCTCGCCGTGGGGACAGCCGAGGGCCCCGGGAGGCCCCGGGCTCCTGTGCACAGAAGCCGCCTTGGGGAGCCCAGCAGCCACACGGGCACACGCCGGCCGGGTCCCCCGTTCCTGGGCGCAGGATGTCCAGCGACAGTATGGTTGCTTGAAGCCACTAAGCTTGGGGGGCGACACCGTCTGTGTGTTTCACTTGTTGTGTGTATTTGTTGTTTGTTGCACGCACGTTCACACTCGAACACGCTCTGGCCCACACTCATGCACGTCACACACCACCTCTTACACACCCACACGCACACCCGCACACCCGTGTGCACGCGCACACAGCCTCACGCTGCAGTTGAAGCCACGTGAGGGCAGCCTTCGCTTGGTCGCCGACCAGCTGAGCCCCGGGCGGGCTGGGGGTCGCTGAGGGCGCCGGGCGAGGGTTCAGGTGATTCAGACCCGCAGAGATCGGAAAGCAAGGCGCCTGCAGCCCTTGGGGCGCCTTGAGCCCCAGGGAACGTTGCCGCCGGGGCCCCGGTTGCCCTCTGCGGCCACAGGAAGGGGCATGACAGGCCTCCGGGCCCCCCCCCCCATGCCAGGAGAGGAGGCGCCACCCTCCCCCCGCCGAACCCCGTGACCAGCCCGACGGCCTCATCTGTCTCCTCTGTTCATCTTCTGCTTCTCTGACTCTCAAACGGCCCCTTAATTGGCCATTTGGCCCCTAATTTAGGGACGATGAGGATCAGCCCCCCAAGCAGCATTTCAGACGGCGGCCAGAGGTCTGGAGCCCCTCCTTGGGGTCCCCGGATCTTTCGACTTGGTCACACAAAGGTCAGACCTGTGTCCTGGCACGGGTGCCTGGGTGGCCTCTGACCTTCGGCTCTTCAACCTGACCCTGGCGATTCAGAGCCGAAGCGCTCAGCAGAAATGGTGAAGAAGGACCCACCCAGTAGTGCGCAGAGAGAGGGCCCTCACGTGCCTGGAGCTTCTAGAACTTCCCTCTGTGGGCACCTGCTGGGCACCGTTTCCTTGTTGGCTCCCGGAGTACAGAAACTGGTACAGACCCACCCCAGCCGGGGTCACCGTGGCTTCGTGGCTGTTCGGCTGAGCCGGCAGGAGGCAGGTGCCGTGGCTGCCGATTCCACCTGTCTCTCGCTTGCTCCTGGGTGTATGTCCACGGTGTGCAAGCCGGCCTCCTGGTCCCCACACCGAGGGTGACCCCAGGACCGTGATTCTGTAGTGCTGCTCTGAAGGATCCTTGGGCACGGGCACGGGCAGGTCTGCCTTGTACAGCTGTGCGGGTTGTGCCCTGCACAAGGGCTCCTCCCGGCTCAAGTCTGGCCTGCCCGCTGAGGCTGCAAGGCTGCGTCTGCCCAGAGCGAGGGGGACCTTTCCCAGTTGCACACGGATGCCTTAGAGGCCGGGGGCCAGCTAGCTGTTGGTAGGCCCTCCTAGGGGGCCTTGGGTCCCATGCCCTGCCCGGCTACAACACAGATACGGCCTCAGGGGAGCCAGGCTTGCTCTCTGGGCCTCAGTTTCCCCCTGGGAAACACGCATTTCGCAGCTCCCTCCATCCCTGAAATGCCAGGACGGCCAGGACGCGGCACACAGTAGGTGCCCTGTAGCGTGAACTTGGCCGCTGTGGCTGCCTGTGGCATCGGGACGGGGCTGGATAATCTGTTCGCCCAACAGGCAGGCCGAGCAGGTATTAGCCGGTACCTGCTGGCTTACCTCAGCCTCTCAGACATTCACAGAACCCACGCCCGCGCCAACGCTCCCCGTTGGCTTATCCACACCTGCAAGGCATTGATGTGGCCCGTCTGATGTGTGTGCTCTGAAACCGAAGCCCCCTTCGCTGTGGGCCTGAGGAGCGTCAGCCTGAGGCCCCAGGAAGGGGGGCCCCACCCCACACAGGGCGCCTGGTCCCCCGCGTACCCCCTCGGCGTCGTGCAGCACCCCCCCCCCCCATTGCCCTGGCCAGGTCCTCCCCACCTTTGTTCCAGGTCCTCCCCCGGGAGCCCCAAGGCCATAGCCCTGTGGAATGCCGCACCTCTGAAGGGTAATAGCCCCCCACGAAGCGGCCAGCATTGTCCCCTTGTCCCCGGGCCTCCCAGCTGCCTCCCACCTCAGGGCAATTTATGGGGTCACGAACCACCTCAAGGGGGCAATTCTCTGCCCTGGTGTAAACGGGCTCTCCCAAAGTGCTTTACAACCTGCTTGTAGCCCCCGGGGACAGCCCGAGGCCCGGTGGCCCTTCCATTTGGCACCCAGGTCGGGGGGCAGGCGGGGAAGGCCAGGTCCTGCCACCGGGAGCCCCAGCCCTCCTGCGCTGCTTTTCTGGTGGTGTTGACAGAAGTCACCTATGGTCATTTTTGAAGCAACACCCCCCCCCCCCGCCCACGCCCATGGCTCTCCAGCAGGACAGGAGCGTGAACCCCACCCCTCCAGGTAACACCCTCAACTTCTCTGTGCCTCAGGCTCCTTAGGTGTGGAAAGGGGGTAATCAGACCTGCTTTTCAAAATTGGTTGACAGATGTCAAGCACTCGACACTTTATCAGCACGCAAGTGGGAATTGCCCGCAATCTCACCTTCCCGAGGTGCCCTCCGCAGCCCCCCCACCGCCCGCCCAAGTCTCTGCCTCCTTGCATTGTGGGAAATAGCCTACGCACCCAACAGTGCATGCAAGACAGGGCAGGCCCACGAATACTTTCACAGCAGAGACCCACAGAACCCACAGCCAGACAAGAGGCAGAGCGGCTCTGGGGTCCAGAACCCTCCCTCCTGCCCAGCCCCTTGCCGACCCCAGCCCAGCACTGCCCCCCAGCCCCTACTCGGCATCCTGGACTTTTCTGACTTTTGCAAATCATTTCCTTGCTTCCATCCAGACAAGCCTCTCTCTCTCTCTCTCTCTCTGTCTCTCTTTTAAAGGATTCTTTATTTAAAAAAATTTTTTTAATGTTTATTTTTGAGAGACAGAGAGACAGAGCACAAGCGGGGGAGGGGCAGAGAGAGAGGGAGACACAGAATCCGAAGCAGGCTCCAGGCTTCAGCCTCCGAGCCATCAGCACAGAGCCCGACGTGGGGTCGAATTCACAAACGGTGAGATCATGACTTGAGCCGAAGTCGGATGCTCAAGCTCAACCGACTGAGCCACCCAGGCGCCCCTAAGGGATTCTTTATTTTAGTTTTTTAAGTCTATTTATGTATTTTGAGAGAGACAGAGACGGCATGAGTGGGTGAGGGACAGAGAGAGAGAGAGAGCGAGAGCACTGTCAGCACAGAGCCCAACGCGGGGCTCGAACTCACGGACCTGAGTCGGATGCTTAACCGACGGAGCCCCCCAGGCGCCCCCCGAGAGCTTTGAAAGAAAGTCGTTGTCTGCCTGTGTCTTGACTCCTCCCTCTTCACATTCGTGAGCTGTCGGCAGGTGGCCCCATGACCTTGTAGTTCACCCACTTCCCTTGGCGGTATAATGTTCCACGGTGCGAACGTGCCCCAGTCCACGTGTCCGTGCCCTTGCACACGTACTTGGGCTGTTTCAGGCGGCGGCTGTGGGAATGTAGCTGCTCGGGCTGGATGGGTCGGGAGTGAAATTGGGGCTCACAGCTCACGGAGAGCTTCAGCTTTACCAGAAGATACCACACGGAGCCAGCATTTTGCTGCAGGAACACGGGGCGCCTGGGTGGCTCAATCGGTTAGGCGTCCGACCTCGGCTCAGGTCACGACGCCACCATTTGTGAGTTCGAGCCCCGCGTCGGGCTCCGTGCGGACGGCTCGGAGCCCGGAGCCTGCTTCGGATTCTGCGTCTCCCTTCCTCTCTGCCCCTCCCCTGCTCACGCTCTGTCTCTGTCCCAAAAATGAAGACACATGAAAACAAATCAAGACGGGCAGCGGTGGGGGCAGCGCGTGCCCACACATAGGTACAACCGAAAGGCTTTCCTGTGAACGCTTATGTGCGCAGAGAACATTCCAGAAAGGAGACAGCCTACAGCCCGGCCTGTCAGCAAGGAGACCGCTGAGAAGCGAGGGGGCTACTTTCGCGATTCACTTCATTCGCTTCTTTACTGTCGGCTCCTGGAGCCGTGGGCACGTAGGCGCTGTCGTGGAGCCTGGTTTTACTAAGTGCCGTGAACCCCCACCGCACCCCCGACGCCCTCCTCTCCCCTCCTGCCACACGGGGCTGTGCTCACGCTGAGCTCGAGGCCCTCCCGCGTACATTTCTGCACTGAGGGGCCGTGTTTCGGGTCCCTGGCTGCCCAGGGCCCAGGCACAGAGAGAGAGGTTCTGGAAAACAGCGCACTCGGCTCACCGCTTTGCTCCCGGTTCGAGGCAGGCCCTCGGTGCATCATCCCTGATGACGCAGCCCCCTCGCCCCTTGCTGTCTGCCCCCCTCCACTTGCTTGACAGGTGGGAGAGCCGGGACAGGGCCACACGGTCGAGGCGGGGTGCCCGCCACTCCTCCTGGGGAACCCTCGGCTACCCCGGCCTCGGCAAAGGTCCTCTCTCTCCAGCTTCCTTCCCCAGCGCACCCCTCTGCCCGGGCCCCGAGTTATCGAGGCAGGCTGCCCATCTCGCGTCACCTCGCCGCGCACCGCGGCCTTGCGCCAGGGTCCCTGAGCCCCAGGGACCGAGAGAGAAGCGGTTTTGATGGACAGAACCTCCCGAGGCCCGGGTGTCTTGCCAGTACGGCTGCTGCCCCCTCCTAAAAGTGTCCGCATCACGACGGAAGCCCCCAAGGAGGGCCGTGATTTGCTCCCCAGTGGCCGGGTTGGGCGGCCGGGAGGCACGACTGGAAAGTTCCGGCGTCCGTTGTGTGCCAAGCACGGGGCCGGAGACTTCCACATCTCGCCTCGGTTACCCTTGAGCGCAGCCCTGTTGTACCGTAGGGGAAACCGAGGCTCGGGGTCCAGGGAGCCTCACACTGCAGGTCAATATCAGACCCAGGAGCACACAGAGTAAGCCCACCCCTGAGCCGTAAGGGGCTCCCCCTCCCTCCGCCTGGAAGGATCACAGGTGCAGCCCCCAATTTGTTCCCTGTCCATTAACAACCCCAACCTCTGAACCATACTGGGCGTCAAGGAATTAGGGCAGAGATATGCCACCTTTTGGGAGCTGACACCCCTATTCTTATTTAATTCCACCCTGCCTCCGTCAGTCCCTCCAAGTGTGAGCTGGCAAACATCTGTCCTGTAAATCAAAGCGCCCACAAGGGACTCGCTGGCTTTGACGGGCCTCTGAGAATTTCACGGAGCCCTTTGGAGAAGGCACCGTTGGGAGCTGCGAAAGCATTTGAAAAAGTTAAAAGCCTTCTTGGGTAGCGCAACGTAGCCCGGGGAGCCTGGCTCTGCGCGGGGGTCACAGCCTCAGGCAGCCAGGCGAGGACAGGTCCCCTGACCCCCCTGCCCCCCCCCCCCCCGGGTAAAACCTGGGGACGGTTCCGGCTGGAGAAGCCTGAGTGGAAGGCCATTGTGCCGGCCTCTCGGGTTTTGTTTGGGAGGAAGGGGACACCCGGGGACCCGTGAGACGGTGCTGTCTGTGTACCTTTGACCACTGGAGCCGCACGGACGTCCCCGTATGTGGTCACTCGCCGTTGACGTGGCGTTTCAGTGACCGGTTGGAGTCGCTCAGCCGTGCCACAGGAATCCTTTGTCCGCCGGCCCCGAGGGAATAGCTAAACAGTATTGCTGACTGATCTAGTGACTTCTGTGTTGTGACTATAGAAGGGATCCATGGCAGGGGCGCCTGGGGGGCTCGGACTGTTAAGCCTCCGTCTTCGGCTCAGGTCGCGATCTCGCGGTTCGTGGGTTCGAGCCCCGCGTCGGGCTCTGCACGGACAGCTCGGAGCCCGGAGCCTGCTTCGGGTTCTGTGTCTGCCTCTCTCTCTGCCCCTCCTCCACTCGTGCTCGATCTCTCTCTCAAAACTAAATTAGGAAGAGCAGAGGGGTACAAAAATCAGAAATGAAATAGGCGAATTCTATCGCTTTCTAAAACTGTACCTCGGGGCATGTTTTGGGGTTCTTTTCTTGCTCTCACACAATCAAATTCTACTGTGTATTTAGTTTGGTGCCGTTTTCTTCACGCGGCCTTGTACGGTGGCAATTTGAGGTGGGGGCCCAGTGTTTGCACGTACCCCCATTCATCTGACCGGTTCATTGAGCCCTTGCCTTTTCCAATCCGCTTCAGACCCACGGATTCCCTCCCTCGGCCTTGCCTGCGAGGGGAAACCAAGGCCCAGGTTCCACACAAACCGTCCGGAAGCATCCCTGCCCCCTGCCAGGACGAGCATCCGAGGCCAGCCTCAGGGGCGTCTGGGCCTGCTTAGCTCTCTGCCGGCTGGCTTCCGCCCCGAGGACTCCCATCACCCCCCCCACCACGCCCCTACCCGTGAGCGTGTTCCCCTGTCTCTGCTGGAGGCCTCTCCGGTACCACTCCTCTCCCGGGGCGAAGGAGCCACCTCAGCTGGGGCTTGGCGTGCTGTAGTGGGACAAGCATTGACCAATGGAGCCTGCAACGTGTCCCCAGTAGGTGGGTCCCCCTGAATCCTGTGGATGTGACCTTATTTGGACAAAGGGTCTTTGCACATGTACTCAAGTGAAGGATCCCAAGATGAGATCATCCTGGATTATCCGGGAGGGGGGACCCTAAATCCAGTGACAAGTGTCCCTGTAAGGAAGGAGCCAGGAGTGGGAGATGTGAAACACAGGTGGTGGGGCGGGAGGGGGAGGGGTGCGTGGGACGGAGCAGAGGGCTGCGGCCACAAGACCGGGGACACCTGGAGCCCCAGCAGCTGGAGTTACAGGAAGGACCCTGCCCCTCAGAGCATCTGGGAGGATCGGCCTCCGGAGCGAAGACCGAATCAGTTGCTGCTGCCCAGGGAGGGGGCCTTTGTTCCCACAGCCCCAGGACGCTAACGCAGGGGTCCGCGGGTTCGCACCTGGAATCCCAGCCCCCGTGCTTGCGGGCTGTGCGGCCGTGGGCGGGAGTCCCCACGGCCCTCCCGGTAGGTGTGAGACTCCAGGTGAAACAGAGCCTGGCACAGAGTAGGTGCCCAGGGAATGGCCACCGGTGTTCTCGCAGATGCTGACTGTCGGTGGGCTGGGCCATTTCGAGTTAAAGAGCACCGAACGCCATGTCCCTACCCCTCGGGAGCGTCCCACGTGAGCTGGTGGGAGGCAGGTCGTAGTGATGCCTGGGGCACGGGTGGTCCTGGGGCCGCTCAGGGGCTGTGTGAGGTGCCTCTGCTGTGGCCCCCCCACCCCCCACCCCGCCTGGCATCAGACTCCACACCGGTAAGGGACAGAGGAGTCGGAGCTGGCCACCCCTCGCCGGGGCATCACATAAGCACATTCCGGGCCACTGGTCCCGAGTGCAAGACAGACGGATACCATGACTCCAACTGTCTTGTGAGGAGGCCTCCAGAAGGAACGCTTAAGACAAACAAAATCATGGGACTCAGACGCTGATGATGAGAGCGAAGTTTCGCCCACGAGGGGCCAGGCTTTCTACGCTGGTGACATGGTCACATCACTGCCTGGCCGGTGTCTGAGGGGCACACCCTGCCCCCCCCCATTACTGACACCCTCGGGGACGCAGGCCGGCCCAGCCTGCTGAGCCATGATCAGCCAGAGGCAGGGCAGAAATCGAGTTCGTGTCTGCCCCTAGCCATTGACCGTGGGGAGTGAGCCCATGGCTCTGCTTGAAGATCGAGGTACGGCCACCTTCCTGGGGCCACGGAGCGGCCACTGCCAGGGTCAGGTGCCGGCATTCCTGTCCAAGGACCACCAGGCACTTAGTGAGGCTGGTGATGAGCTGTGCCTGGTGAGGAGAGGCCTGTGCGTGGAGGGCACAATGCCTGACCGACCGCCTCCAAGGCCAGGCTTGGGCTCCGAGGTCCCGGTCCCTCCACAGGGCTGATTCCTGGCCTCCCAGGGTCATGAGCCTCTTGGAGAAGGTGTTGAGAACTGTCCATAGGTGGGGCCCAGAAACCTTGACATGAGATACCAAGGGTTCATGGGTCCGAATTAACACGGGGGTGCCGTCGAGACTTGAACAGGGCTTACGGGTGGATATTTGTGGGAGAGGAGAGTGGAGGCAGGTGTGTGGACAAAAGGGGACATGGGGGGGGTTGGAAAGAAGAAGAGAAAGGGGGTAGAGCTGGAGGAGGGGCGTGGGTTGGGGGCCCCTCCGATCTCTACCGGTGAGGACCACCTGGCTGACTGTCCCCAGGCCTCAGTCTCCCCGTCTGTAGAGTGGGGCTGGGTCAGGCCCTTGCACACACACACTGCATTCTATAGACGGTGGGGAAACACGAATCAGACCGGAAACAAGGGAGTCAGGGGGAGGGGTGTCACCCGAGAGTTGACGGGTCAGCCCGGGAATGACGGGTGAGGCTGGAACAACCCCGGGGGCGGGGGGGGACCCGGAGGCAAGGGCTGGCGGCGTCTGAGTCCAGACCGGCCCTGGGCAAGGCTTCGGGAAGAGGTCCCTTCTTGTCACAGCTGAAGCACGAGGGGTCTGGGTTGGGGCTCCCACCCCCGCCCCCCCCAGAGGTGCCTGGCGAGGAGCCCAGCCGGCCTCGGGGGACCCCTCGAGCCTTTGCTAAGCCTCTCCTCACACAGCCCTCTGCAGGGTCTCTTCCCATTTCCTAGATGGGGAAACCGGGTCAAGTGCTTGTCCCAAGGCACACGGCAGGAGCCTCTGGAAGGAATCTCCGGCCCCCTTCGTCTGTGGTATGTGCGGCCAGAAACCCTAGCCGGAACTGAGCCCCGAGCATCTGTTTAAATGCCTCAAAACAGAAATACCTCTGTTGTCCGCTGACCTGCTGGGAAGGCAGGCCCGGAAGCCCAGGAGGCCGAAGCCACCGCTCTCCTGTCCTTCCTCCCTTCCTTCTCTCCTCCTTCCTTAAGCCATGTTTATCGCGCAATACACGCCAGGGCTGTGCGGGGCTGAGGGGCGACGGCCGTGACCGAGACCCCCACGGCCCCAGCCACGGCCCCAGCCACGGCGCCTGCCGAACAGACCGCGGGCGTCAGGTCACCCGCGCACTCACGAACACACACTCGGGCAGGCACGCTCATCCACGGGCACGCACTCGGGCATCTGCTCACGCTCAGGCCCACGCCCGGGAGGGTTCGCGCGCGTGCCCGCGCACAGGGTCTGGTGGCGCCGGTCACCGGTAATCGGACCGTGCAGAATGCTCCGGAACTGGACTTCTCAAGGTCTCTTTTCTCCTTAAAAGAGCTGTTGCCTGGGACCTGGGTGCAGATTTGCTTCTGAGGTCTTACACGAGAGAAACCACTTCAAACGAGGTGCTGAGTTCCCAGTACAGAGTAAGACCCCCAAAATCGTTTCCCATTAAAGAAGAAGAGGAAAAAAAAAGGCATTACTTATAACCAAGTGACAGAAGACTGAGTCACTATCTACTTGCACAGAGTAGGATGGGGTGGGGTGGAGAGAGGGTTCCTGAGGGAATGACAAGACTTTGGGGTCATTCTCCAGGGAATGGCTGCCTCGGAAACTATGTCCTCTGCCTGTGACATCAGGGACGCAACACGACTCCCGTTTATCTAGGAGACATGCCCCAAAGGACCCAAAATAGCCACACTTCTTCTCCACACCCCACTTGGTGCTGCCGTTGTGGGTGGGCCCCGTGGCTTCCCAAGCCTTGGTTTCCTGCTCTGGAAAATGGGACGTACGACAGTGGCCACACGCATTCATGGCACTCTTGTCAAGAGTGGGGACGGTGGCTGGGAACCGGGTGCGTGGGCTGCAAACCGCGACCCAAGCAAGGCCTGCCACAAACTGGTACCAGGCAGGTGGGGTGGGTTTCCCCCTCCGTTTTTTTTTTTTTTTTTTTTTTTGAGAAAGTCCACACCTCCAGAGAAGTTTCTAGAGCGGTGTAAAGAACGGCCATCCCCCTTTCGCCTGTATCACGGCCCTTCCCGCCACAGTGGCATTCTCACTGCCTCGTACACACGCATTTATTTTCCTGAACCGTCGGAACGTGAGTCGTGACCAGGACTACGCGAGAGGACTCTGGCACGGGGCTCTGGAACGCAAGGACACTGTGTACATAACCAGGATGCGAGCGCCCGACCCAGGACACCTAACCACGCAGGTGCTAACTAACCAATGAGAGTCCGTATCCAAAGGTCCCCAGGGGTCTCAGCGGTGCCCTTTACGGCAACTTACTTCCCGGTTACTTTTCAAAAATTGAGGGGAAAGTCACGTAACATAGTGTGAGCCATTTCATTTACTTATCTATTTTAAGATTTTTTTAAATAACATTTTTTTTTTAATTTTTTTTTTATTTTTGGGACAGGGAGAGACAGAGCATGAACGGGGGAGGGGCAGAGAGAGAGGGAGACACAGAATCGGAAACAGGCTCCAGGCTCCGAGCCATCAGCCCAGAGCCCGACGCGGGGCTCGAACTCACGGACCGCGAGATCGTGACCTGGCTGAAGTCGGACGCTTAACCGACTGCGCCACCCAGGCGCCCCTAAATAACATTTTAAGTAACCTCTACACTCAATGCGGAGCTCGAACTCACAACCCTGAGGCCAAGAGTCACACACTCCACTGAATGAGCCAGCCAGGTGCCCCCAGGGTCAACCATTTTAAAGTGTAATATTTGTTTATTTTTATTTATTTTTATGTTTTTATTTACTTTTGAGACAGAGGGAGACAGAGCATGAACATGGGAGGGGCAGAGAGAGAGGGAGACACAGAATCGGAAGCAGGCTCCAGGCTCCGAGCTGTCAGCACAGAGCCAGACGTGGGGCTTGAACTCACAGAGTGCGAGATCATGACCTGAGCCGAAGTCAGACGCTTAACCACTGAGCCACCCAGGCGCCCCTAAAGTGTAATATATAGGGGCATGTGGGTAGCTCAGCCAGTTAAGCATCTGACTCTTAATTTCGACTCAAGTCATGGTCTCGTGGTTCATGAGATCGAAACTTGTCTTGGGCTAGATCGTGGACAACATGGAACCTACTTAGGATTCTCATTCTCTCTCTCTCAAAATAAATAAGTAAACTTAAAAAAAAAAAGTGTAAAATTCAAGGGCACCTGGCTGGCTAAGTCACAGGAGCACACGACTCTTGATCTCAGGGTTGTGGGTTCAAGCCCTGCGCTGGGTATAGAGATAACTTAAAAATAAAATCTTAAAAAAATAATGGGTTAAGCGTAAAATCCAGCATTGCATTTACTGCCTTCACAGCCACCAGAAAAGGACACTCCTGACCCGCCAGTCAGTCGGCCAGTCCCCGGGGCACCTCCTCCCCAACCCCCTGGAATGACCAGTCTGCTCAAGCAGGTGTCTTAAAATATTTTTTAAAATGTTTATTTAGTTATCGTGAGAGAGAGAGGGAGAGAGAGGGGGGGAGGAAGAGAGAGAAAGAGAGAGAGAGAGAGAGAGAGAGAGAATCTCAAGCAGGATCCACACTCTCAGCTCAGGAGCCTGACACAGAGCTCGATCTCATGAATCGTGAGACCATGAGCCAAGATCAAGAATCGGATGCTCCACTGACTGAGCCACCCAGGCGCCCCTCAAGCAGGTGTTTTTTTTTTTTAATTTTTAAATGTTTATTTATTTTTGAGAGAGAGAGAGAGCAAGCAGGGGAGGAACAGAGAGAGAGAGAGAGAGAGAGAGAGAGAGAGAGAGAGAGAGATGGGACAGAATCCGAAGCAGGCTCCAGGCCCTGAGCTGTCAGCACAGAGCCTGATGCAGGGCTCGAACCCACGAACCACGAGATCATGACCTGAGCCAAGTCGGACGCTTCACCGACTGAGCCACCCAGGAGCCCCATCTCAAGCAGGTGTTTTTAAGAAGGAGCCATCAGCACGTGGGGTTTTTCTTTTTTAAAAAGACTTTATTACAAATCAAATGTCACACTGGAGTCTGGGTGTGCTCCGGGAGGGAAGGGACGTTGCGGTGATAGAGTGTGTTTCTGGTCCCTTCTCTGCTGCCCACACGCCGAACGTCTTTGGGCAAATCTTTCCTCCTCTCTGGTTCTTAATTCTGTTCATTTGCTGATCCGGGGCTTCTAAGAAACTGTCTTAAAGGTCCCATGCAACCCTTGAATGAATCACGTGACCAGGCATCGGGCTTCAATGCCCCTAGCCTCCGGGAATATCTGTCCTGCTCGAGGGTCTCCTCCCAGGCCTGGGGGAAAGGGCCAAGTGCGCAGAAGTGCTGTCCTTGGGTGGGGGGTGGGATCTCACTCCGGGCTTCTCTCTCTCTCTCTCTCTCTCTCTCTCTCTCTCTCTCTCGAAGCCTGGCTTCGCGCCTCGGTGTTTCACCTGCCAGATGGGTCAACAGCTGACTCCTGGTGCTACCACAGGAACTCTGTGAGAAATGGCTTTGCGAAGCAGACCCCTCCCCGGAGGTGAGGACTTCTAGGTCGGCGAGGCGGGCGGACTGGCTCTGGTCCCGGGTGAAAGTCGCTGCCCGTCCTCCTCCTGCCCCGGTGGGTTTCTTTCTCTCATGGACGCCTCTCCAAGAGGCCTTCCGGCGTTCCCAAGGTCATGGGGAAAACGAGACTGGGTAAGGCAGTGTCCAGCTCCTGAAATGTACTTACGGTGAAGGGGACAGTCTCCGGGATGGGTACACTGCTGGGGACTTCTGGAGAAAGTTCCTGTTTGCGCTACTCCCGCTGGCCCCAACAATCCTGCAACAGAAATGTCAACCTTCACCCACATGGGGCCCCCCTGCTTGCATCACTGGGTGCCCCAAGCACACGCCCTCCGGCTGGGTTAGGAGCCCTGCCTCTGGGGTGACATGGGGCAAGGAAAGGTCTGATGCCTGAGGTCTGACCCATCAGGAGTGCCCGGAAAGTGTTGGCAGATCAACGAACAATCAGTACGGGGAGGGAAGCCAGGGAAGGGTGGAAGGAAGGACGGACAGAATGCGCAAGGAAAGGATAGACAAACGGAGAGGCCAATGCATTCATAGCCGCATCGACGCCTCCTGGTTCCTTTAAGTGATTCGGGCACTATTTCTTGACCCCCAACGACACGTCAGCTTCTGCTGAAGTCATCGAGGGTCAGGGCTGTGTCAGGAGCGGAGCCGACTGAACCGGGGCGGGGGTGGGGTGGCCTCTTGCGGTCCTGCCGGCCAGGGGGCCCACTGCGTCAGGAGGGCTTCCGCTCAGCGGCTCCGGGGCTCTCCGGTGTCCGTATTTTAATGCTATGGCTTTTGGAGGCATCACTGTTAGCACAGTTCAAGTTTTCTCACGAAGCTACTTTTTGTTTTCTTTCACTCGGTGACATTTACCACGTTCTCGCGTTCCTCAGATATCGATACACCGACAGGTCCAAACATTTTCCATTGAACGCGCTTTGACGAATAGAATCCACGTACAGAAATCAGCTTTGCAGCCACGTTGGCCAGAGTTCCTTGGTCCCAGGAAAGAGTGCCGGCTCCTGTATCCCAGATGAGAAAGGAAGGCCCAACCACACCCAGGTCCTGCCCGACAGAGGAGCTGGGCCAGTGGGTGGGTCTCGGGCCCTGGGGTGGCGTCGGGGGTCTGAATCGGCGGCAAAAGAGGCTTCCGGTCCCAGGACCTGTGGTACTTGCTGTGGCTGTGACTTCAACACAGTCTCAGACTGGGGGAGGTTGTGCCTTCCTTTAGGTGTGGATAGAGCAGAGTAGCTTCTTGAATTCCAGGAGAAAGCTGCCACATCTCACCCCACTCCAGTGTTTGTACATGGGCAGGGTCCTACCTGGGAAGAAAGACCATGTGACCCAGTCATTCCCCTCCTGAAAGTGCACAGGTAGGATAGATGTCTCTCTGGATTTCGTCCCGTACGTGACGTGAGAGGGGGGACTGGAAACAACCTAAATGTCCAACGGTAGGGGACAGACTACACACTCACGGCACCCCACTGAGATCTGCCAGTGTCGAAGGGGGCTGTAAAAGAGGTTTAATGCCCTGGGAGACGTTCACAATAAGAGGGAGAAAGGAGGATATAATTCAAATGCTGTTTCTTTTTAAAATTCTTTTAATGTTTTTATTTATGTTCGAGACAGAGAGAGACAGAGCACGAGCAGGGGAGGGGCAGAGAGAGAGGGAGACACAGAATCCGAAGCAGGCTCCAGGCTCCGAGCTGTCAGCCCAGAGCCCGACCCGGGGCTCGAACTCACAGACCGCGAGATCGTGACCTGAGCCGAAGTCGGACGCTCAACCGACTGAGCCACCCAGGCGCCCCTGTTTTTTTTTTTCTTTTCTTTTTTTTTTTAAGATAAATATATACTTTTTAAAAGTCTGAGGAAGACATTCACCCAAATAGAAGCAGCTCACAACGCGGTCATGATATGCTAGGTTTCAGACTTGTCCCTGGTGTGTTTTTCTGTACTTTTCAAATTTGCAACCACAAACGAGTGCTACTTTTGCAGAAAATATCCAAACTCCACTGAGGCATAACTTAAAATGCACCCTAATTTTAAGGGCACCATTCAGTGAATTTTGACCGATGTCATTGTCTGTTACCACCCCGGTCAAGAAAAAGGACATTCCCATCATCCCAGAAAGCTTCCTCCTGCCCCTTTCTGGTCAATCCCAACCCCCATCTCCTGCCTCAGGCAACTACCGATCAGCTCTTTGTCACCATAGATTACACTGGTTTTTTCCCAGTGTGTCCACTACATTTTAAAATAAGCACTAAACGTGAGGCAAAGAGAGCCAGAGAGCAGCCTTCAAATAAATAACAACAGCTACCCCTTCTATTCTGCACCCACATATGCTAGGCGGTCTCTACATCGGTATTTATCTCTCCTTCGCTAACGATATCTTTGCCAGTCCTCACATTAACTCATTTGGAGCTTACAGCGTTCCTTTTGCTGTTTACAAATAAGGAAACTGAGGCTCAAAGAAGGCTTCCCTTTTCCACTCTGATAATGGTCTCTGCCAATCTCCCAAAAAGGGGCTGGGAGGTACCCCTTTTTTGGAATAACGATCGAAGTAGGGGGAAAATGGGTCTCGATGATGCAGAATGCCTTGGCGGGGGCGGGGGGGGGCGGAGATCATGCGTGTTCTAGCATATTCTAACAAAAGTATTGAACTGTCTCAGGTGTCCCTGAGTTCCAGTCTTGGCTCGGCCAGGAACCAGTGGCTTCCCCCAACCCGAGTATTCACAGCCCTTCCTGTCCCGGGTTTGTTATGGCAGCTTTTACTTTCTAAGGAAGATTTTTTACCACCACCCAGAAGTTTCTGTAATTACAAAGAACTCAACAGCGGGGAGGGGGCAGGGGATTTGGGAGGGGCATGAGGAGGTACTTATGTACTTAAGAAGGCATGTTTGACATTGTAACGTAAATTTCTACCCATAAAGTGAAAAGAAAAACAGCTATTTTCATAGTGTAAAGACTGGAAATGAACGAGAACAAGATTTTTCTTGGCCGTTGGGACGCGCGTTTAGAAACAACGAAAATCTCTCATTTGCCACAGGAGCAGTTCGGACAAGCCAAGGGTGGCCCCAGAAAAAGCGCTTAGGGCAGTTGAAACGATCCCAGTTAACATCACAAGCCAAGCTCTGCTGGTCACCTGGGCCTGAGTGAGACCCCTGGGGCCTGGGCGGCCTGGGCACCGTGGCGAGGACGCCTCAGACTCTTGCTCCAAATGCCCCTCCCCTCGGCGAATGAAATCTCAGCCGGGGTGGGTCCCCTGGTTCAGTCACCACCAGAAGTATCCGCATCATCCCATCCCAGCATATTGGGGGCTGCGTGGTGTCCCCAGCAGGGGGACCGACCTCACCTTCTCCCAGCAGATCTCACCTGGAGCATTGGCCGCAGCGCCCCCTGCCGGCCAGCACCGCCTTCCCTCTGCCCCTCTTGGCTTCCTCCCACCAGAACACCAGGGGTTCCCCTGCAGACCTGCCGGGGCTCCCGCCCAGCCCACCTGGGTGCAAACACTTGCGACCTGTCTGGACAAGCCTCAGTTTCCCCAGATGCAGCGTGGGCTCGTCACCCAAACTTTCCGATGAACTGCGTGGTGCACAGCAGAGACTTGGTGGGTGGCCGCCACTCTTCACGAACCACGTCCTCTGTACTTTATGTCCACTCTCCCAGGCGACCCCGGGACAAAGCTCAGAGCGGCCACGAGGAGGCAACAGGCCCAGCAGGTCCCTGACCAGTCCAGGGAGTGGCCGGGCACGGATCTGTGGCGAAGAGGGTCCCACCCTGGAGCCCACGGCCCCCCGCTCGGAGGCCACAGCACCTCTCAGAGACCAGGCCTGGCCCGGATTTACAAGCTTGATGGCCTGGGTTCCAATTCCAGGTCCACTACTCACCGGATGCCTGCCACTTTTCTGAGGCTCTCGTCTCCTATCTGTTCCAGGAGGCGGGGACAGAATACCGTGGACGCTCTTAGAGGGGGTTAAGCCGAGAACGCCCTCACTGTGCTTCGAGCAGGGCCTGGGCATAGGAAGCTGATGCCTCGCGCGCCTTCCTGAACTCCGTGATCGCTGTGGCCAGTCTTCCCACCGTGGCCCTAGGAGGGGCAGCAGAGGAGTGGGGGGTGGAGCCAGAGGCTGGTACCCCCCCCCAGACCGATTTGGGGGGCACCCCCCCCCCCCAACGCAGCCTCTGACGTCCGCCTCTCTGCCGCGCATTGATCCAGGATCTTTAAAACGAAAGCTGCAGGGGAGGGCAATTAAGTTTCATAGGGGCCGCTGTCGATTTAAAGCCACAGGGGGGAAGTAATTAGATTTAACAGAAGCCGTGGCTTTCTGAACCAAGGCACGCAGCGTGGGGGTCCTGGTCTAGAGAGCCTTTGAGATGATGTCTTCTTGCAAAGCCTCTCCTGGTGACATTTTCTGCGCGCTCCGTCATTAACGCCAGTCATTGGGGATTGAACACGGCCTTTACTCATTGAAATTCATTAAGCCTGGCATGGCTTTGCCTCCCCGTGTCTCTACCGTTTGCCCGCCCATTGCCTTGGTGCTGAGACAGCCGGGCCTCTCCCCAAAACTGGCGTCCTGGGGCCCCACACCCAGGAGCGTGGGGGTTTGGAGAGGAAACCGGGAAACATGTGCGGAAGGGTCCCCAAGAGCACCCTCTCCTTCCCGCCGTGGCATTCTCTGGAGGCTGTTGTCCTTTCTGCAAGCATCGTTAGAGAAAGTCTGCGTTTTGCAGGAACCACTTAACCAAGTGGCCCCCAATTTCCCCTTCTGGTGCGCGCTCCCGTCCCAGCAGCGCCCCGCACCGCTGTTCTCCCCCCTCCCCTTCCTCCGACCGCGTTGTTCTCCCCTGGCCCCCCAAGACAGCGCGCCCTGGCACCGGAGAAGAGCTCAGGGACCCGAGGACCGGATCAAGGACAAAAGGCACCCCAAACGCAGAGGGGCCTCCCTGCGCGGCGCCTGGCCCGAGCCGGGAAGCCCGCGTTTCCCCGCCCGCAGCTGGCAGGCCCCCGCGGAGGCGCCTCCGCGGCGACCGCTTCAGCTCGGGGCACCGCCGCCGCCGCCGCCGGCCCAGGCCGGCCCAGAGGCCGAAACCGGGCCCGAAGCGCCATCTAGCGCCCGCCGCGCGCCACTCCCCCATTGTTCCTCCCGGGACTCGAGCCCGGCCCCCCGTCGGGGGGCAATTTACCGGGGTAAAAGGGGGCGGGAGGGGGGCAGGGATCGCGAGAACATAAAACCAGGAAAACGTGAGCTAGTCCGAGCTGCAGGGGGAAATTCTAATGGACAGCTTTACATCTGGAGATATGACGGCTAGGACCGTCGCGGGAGGGAGCGGAGAGCAGGCTTTTAAGGGGAGAGCGCTCCACAGCCCAGGCGAGGCTGCTCCAGACCGGGAGCGAGGGATGCAAAACTCAGCTGGTCACGGGGTTCGGGCTCCCCGCTCCTGCTAACGCCCCGAGACGAGCGCATTCCCCGGGGGAGCCGGGGGCCCGGGGGCGGGGCCGGGGGGTCTCCTTTATTGCTTTATAAAACCAAACTCGCCCAGCCAAGAGCGACCTGGCCCCCGGCCCCGCCATCGCGCTACGAGGAGGAGCTCCCCCGAACCCTCCGGTGAAGCGGGGCTACTCCTCCCCCCGGTCCGGGAGGCCCGGGCGGGGTCACCCGGGCGGGGTCCGGGGAGGGGCTGGGGCAGGAGGCGGGGTGTGAGTGGGTGTGTGCGGGGGGCGGAGGGCTGATGCAATCCTGATAAGAAATGCTCGGGAGTCGCGGGCACCCACCCGCCGGGCGGGTAAGACGCGCTATATAAGGTCGCTGGCCTGGAGCCACCGCGCCGTCGGAGCAGGAGCGCTGAGCGCCCAGGCGCCCGGAGCGCACCGTTGCTCGAGGGACGCACCCCGTCTCGGCACGCACAGCCCTGCTACCGCCCAGCCTCCCGCACCCTCGCCGCCAGAACTGCGCCCCGAGCCCGAGGGAGGTGCCATGCGGAGCGCGCCGAGCCAGTGCGCGGTAACCCGCGCCCTGGTCCTAGCCGGTCTCTGGCTGGCGGCAGCCGGGCGCCCCCTAGCCTTCTCGGACGCGGGGCCTCACGTGCACTACGGCTGGGGTGAGCCCATCCGCCTGCGGCACCTGTACACCGCCGGCCCCCACGGCCTCTCCAGCTGCTTCCTGCGCATCCGAGCCGACGGGGGGGTTGACTGCGCGCGGAGCCAGAGCGCGCACAGTGAGTGCCCACCCGCCCCGGCGCCCCTTCTTCTTCCCTTTACGTCCTGCGGGGACCCTACATCGTGGCGCCTCTGCGTTTTGCTCCCTGCCCGGGGTCCCTGACGGCGCGGGGAGGTGGGGGGTGAGGGCACGGGCACGTGGACCCAGCGCAGCCACGCGTTATCCTTCGCTCGCCACGTTCGGTTCCCGCACACCCCCCCCCCCCCCCCGCTCCCAGGAACCTGGGTGCTCCATTCCCTCCCCAGGGTCCCAGCCTGCACGCGGAGGTGGAGCGGGGAGGGCGTGGGCCCGCGCGCCGACCGCATCCACGTGCTGTGGGCCCAGAGGGTCCCGGCTGCAGCCTCTGCTTCCCTCACGCGCAGGTTTGGTGGAGATCAGGGCAGTCGCTCTGCGGACCGTGGCCATCAAGGGCGTGCACAGCGTCCGGTACCTCTGCATGGGCGCCGACGGCAGGATGCAAGGGCTGGTACGTGTCTCCCCCCGGGGGTACGCGCTGGGGCGCGGGACCTGCACCGGGCCCCAGGCGGAGCCTGGCTGGGAGAGGGGGGCGGTGCGCGCCGAATCGAATCCGGGGTTTCCTCGCTCTCGCCGCCGGGTCCGGCACGGAGCTCGGAAGGGAAGACGGCAAAGGGCCAGATTAATGTAAAGTGCGACTTCTTTTCCACGGAGGCTTCCGGTCCTGGCTAGTGGCCACAGGGCGGACGAGAGCTGCCTTTGCATTTCCAATTGAGCCGCAGGCCGGCCCAGTGGGACAGAGGAAACGCGGGACCCGGCTTGCTTTGATATTAAACAGGGAAACCCACCTCGGGCCTTTGCAGTCTCGGCCTGCGCGTGGGTGGTCCTCGCCTCCGTTTCCTTCCCTAGGCTGAAAAATGAAAGGAAAGAACGAGAAAGGATATTCACAACTTGGATCTTTTTTAAAAAGGCAATCTTCAAATGAGTCAGGAATAAAAAAAAAATCACATCTGGGATTGGGAAGGTTTTCAGCTAATTAGTTTTTATCTGCTACCAGTGTGGTTTCGGCCGACGCCTTGGAATCCCGTTCCAGTGGCGTGTTGGCCCCGGTGTGGGTCACCTGTACTGCAGAGGCTTTGCGGGGAGGGCGCTGGGGGGAACGGGCTGGGAAGGCCCAGGTGACCATCGAGGTCTCGGGGCAGGAAGTGTGCGTTTGCTGGGTCCTGGTCTCTGGGAACAAAGGCGGGGGAGTTCAAAGGGAGCCCGCGCCCCTCCCGCGCCCCCGGGCGCACAGAAGAGGCTGTGTGAGGTCCCGGCCCGGCGCTGGGCCTCAATGCAGCCCCGCTGGGCCGGGGCCTCGGACGCTGGAGCGGGACGGAGGGGGGCGGGGAGGCCGCGCCTCCCGGGATGCCCCCGCCCCCTCCCAGAAAAGATGCAGAGGCCGGGCCTCCCCCGCAGCGCAAATCTTTCTGGTGTCCGCCTTGTTTTGTGGCCCCGAGGCCAGTGTATTCCATCTACACCCAGAGTGCCTGCTTCAGGTTTTATGGCGGAGTCCTGCGGGAAAGGACAAGAGTGGAGGGAAAGAAGGGAGGTGGTCGCTTGCTGAAAGCTGACACCCACTCCAAACCCGCAGTTGCAACTTTTGTTATTGCGACAGTTGGGGGGCGGGGGGTGGGGGGGAGTTGTGGCCGGAGGACCCGGGGGCGCAGATGGGTCCACCCACCATTCAGTCCAAGCTGTTCTGCCTCTTGATCCCTTGTTTTTGTTTTATTTTTATTTTTATTTTTTAAGACAAATTCCGCTTTCTCCAAGAAACTTGAAGTCATTTCATTTTCTGTGCGGAGTAGAGCGTGGGGCGCGAGTTCCGCCCAAAGACCCAGCAGCGTTCGCTTTTCCTTCCCTTGTTTATTTATCGGTTTGCATTTCCCCGACGTCTGCTGGCTCTGTCCCAGTGCACGGGTCAGGGGGGGCCAGGACCTGTTGCTTCATTAGACTTGAGCCTTATCAGCGCCTTATCAGCATCGCACTCACTCACCTGCAGTTCAGCGACCTTTGTAGGCTTGGGCACGAAGGAGACTGGGTGCCTCCCGGGGTTGTTTACCGCCCAGCCCTCCTGGCTCCCCGCCTGGGGCTGTCCTCTGTGTCCCCCACGGGGTAATGACCTTCCCCAGCTTGGCACAGGACTTGGCCCACCGCTGCCTCTCAGCTACCAGGGTTCTGGGACCCCGGGGGCTGCTTTCTGCCCTTCCGGTGGCATTTCCGGCCACCCGCTGGGTGCAGGCTCCGTCTTGGGCCAGGGGGGAGGGGGCTGCCTTTATCCTGATAATCCTGGCAGGCTGCCTGGAAGGCCCTCCCCCTCTGAATGAGGGAGCCCTGATGTTTCCTACCAGGGCATCAGACAAAAAGGCCTCTGGGTCGCCCGCTGTTACTCAGGCCTCAATGGGGAGTAGATGCTTTAACCTGGGCCCCAGGTTGGATTGGGACAGCACACCTAGTTTAACAGTGTCTCCCAAAGTGCCGGTGGGTGCCAGGAACCTCTTGATGTCAATAGTTGTGCATTTAACGGAAAGGGTGAGGGGCCCAGTATACATATCGCACCTCCGATTTTGTGCATATCAGAACAAGACCAAGTTTAAGTGACGTGATTTAGAGAGAGACCCAAAAGACCCATGTAACGTGTATACAGATATTGAGTATATACGTGACACGTATTCCTGAAGTCTATGTGTGTCAAAAGGTTATAAAGGTATATAAAACATCTATATGTATAAGTTTATAAAGTATATATAATATGTTCTATATTTAACATTTACTGTTATAATTGTTCACATTTATTTATTTTTTTTTAAATTTTTTTAGTGTTTATTATTTTGAGGGGAGGGAGACACAGAATCCGAAGCGGGCTCCAGACTCCGAGCCGTCAGCCCAGAGCCCGACGCGGGGCTCGAACTCACAAGCCGTGAGATCGCGACCTGAGCCGAAGTCGGACGCTTGACCGACGGAGCCACCCAGAGGCCCCTGATTTTTCACATTCATATATTAGTACATGCTCACTGTGTATAGTCATTAGTGTAATGCATACCTTAATAATACAAGTATATATTTGCATACATAACCATGGACTTTAGACACCTTCATGCTTTATAGAACCTCTATGTGCAGATCCATACGACCATCACGCAGACAAGTGGAAGTATGCACCACAGGTGCTCGCCTGTGCCCGGTTTCCCTGCTCCTGGGGGGGGCAGCCACGGGTGCTCACGGCTGTCTCTTTTCTCCCCAGCTTCAGTACTCTGCTGGGGACTGTGCCTTCCAAGAGGAGATCCGCCCCGACGGCTACAACGTCTACCGGTCCGAGAAGCACCGTCTCCCCGTCTCTTTGAGTAGTGCCATACAGAGGCAGCTGTACAAGGGCAGAGGGTTTTTGCCCCTGTCCCATTTCTTGCCCATGCTGCCCGGCAGCCCAGCAGAGCCCAGGGACCTCCAGGACCACGTGGAGTCGGAGAGGTTTTCTTCACCCCTGGAAACAGACAGCATGGACCCTTTTGGGATTGCCACCAAAATGGGGCTAGTGAAGAGTCCCAGCTTCCAAAAGTAACTGAGGCTCTGGCCTCCCTCCCTCCCTCCCCCGCCTGTAGAGGCCAGGACCCCAGACCTGGCGTGTTTGCAAAGTGGGTTCCGGCTGTGGCTCCACAAGCACAACCCTGTTCCTTTTAGCTTTAGGAAGAAACGTAGAGAACTTGTACGTAAACAGAGTTTTACATTGGCTGTGCCAGCTCTTAGCGGATAGACTTGTATGATCGTGAGATTGTAAGCCCTCCCGCACCCAGCACCTTCACCATTGCTGGATGATTGGCTGTGGGGCCCTGATACTGCTTGAATATCTCCACTGGCCCGGGAGCTCACTACCTTTGGGAAGGTACTTACTGCCAAGCTGAAACTTCCTGCAGTTCTCCGTCGTCTCCAGCGGGGTGGGGGCGGGGGGGGGGGGCAGCCGGAAGAAAAGACGCCATTTAGAACTCATGTATGGGTGATCAGCTTTGTGAAACCTTGGGTAAATTGGACTCCAGCCACAGGAGAATTGTTGGAAGGTGGCAACTCCAAGGAGGTTCATTGACTCTCTGCAAACCGCCCCCCACCCAGGACAGAACCGACCGCTGGCCCGCCAGGCTTCAGGAACAAGGAGAGCCCACAGGCCGCCTCCAGCCTGGGTAAATCTTGAGAACTCCCTACTAGGGCTGGTTCTGGGACGGATCACCGTCACCAGACTCCTTGGCAATCTGCCCAGGGCACACTGGGAAGTCACTTGCTGCCCCCCGGATGGCCAGCACCCTGCACGAACCCACCGCGTGCCGGGGCTCAGACTGGTTCCCCCGAGTGCACGGCCACCTTGCCACCTGCTCAGAGGGACGGGACGCAAGGACAGTGCCGGCAGCCCTTGCCGTGACGATGCGGGTTTCCACGGGATCCCATGTGCTTGGGTCACGTGGGTTTCCCACGAGCGCCCCTCGGGACGGAAACCCACAGGCCTACCCCCTTCCCGCTCCCACACACGATGCTGTGGCTCTGGTGTTCTCTGCCCCCTTAAGCGCCGTGGGTACGGACCAGAGAGGAGCCCACACCATCTTCTGGGGCTGCTTCCGTTTCCCCAGCCCCGTGCCGGCACCACGACTTGCCGTGCCACGGGACTCGTGCCACGGGACTCGACGGCCTCCCTCCTTAGGCAGACTGGCACATTTCATTCAAAGAGCCAGAGGAGGTTGGACTCGCAGCCCCGGATCTCGGCCAGTCACTTGCAGAAGCAGCCGGGGAGAGGGGGCCTTTTCCCCAGCACTTAGTTTCCCACGCGGTATTTATGAGTAATTTATTTTGTCTGATATGTACATCTCTTTATTTTCTTACTTTATTTATACCGCCCCCCAAGTTGTATTTATGACGTACGTGAGTTTTGTTTTCTACATTAAAGCACAATTTGTACCAGAAGTTGCATTTCGTTAACCACCTGGGTGTCTGTGAGGAAGAGCAGGGGGGCCGGGAAGGGAAGTGATCCTGGCGCTGGGCTCAGAGGACACGCTTCGTGCGCGGGCTACGTTTAAAACTGCACTTTGTATGGGAGCTCCTGGGTCATTGTCACCGTCCCCTAAGCTGAGGCTCGGGTGGGTTGAACAATAGATTAGGTTAAACCCAGAGGTGGAGGCTGGTTGGAGCCGGCTTCCCTTCCTGCCTGGGTGCCAGCCTCCTACAGGTTAGGGCAGCCACGGCATAGGAGTGTGTGTGTGTGTGTGTGTGTGTGTGTGTGTGTTCGTTCAGATGCCGGAAACAAGCCCCAACTAGCAGTGGCCTGACTGTCTCACCCGCAGCATATTGACATTCGTGGCCACAGTATTCTCTGTCGGGGGGGGGGGGGGGGTGCTCCTGAGTGCTTAGATGATGAACAGGGACCCTGGTCTCCAGCCACTAGATGTCAGCAGCAACCCCTCATTAGACAGCCAAAAACTGAAAGCAGTTGGCGGCATGTTTGGGGGCAAAATTCCCCTACTAGCCGTTCATCCTGGAGCAAATCCTCGACCTCTGTGAGCCTCGATTTCCCCACCTGTAAAATGGGACGAGGAGGGGAACGGCCACGTGGTGCCTGATGGGGACAAGGGTCCAGTTCAGTCCTTCAGCCGGGAGTTACTGGGTGGGTTATGTCGGCCGTTGCTGCCATGAAGATCGTGGTTAAAGTCTACCGACGCCTCTCACGCCCCTGGCGAAGGGTCCTCACTCTTGAACGCCTCGTCACGCGACAATGTGGGCTGGACGACGCCCGCTGTGACCAGCAGGTAGCATCGTCTACCCCCTTGTTCCACAGGTGAGGGAGGACAGGACCAGCGAGGGAGGGCACTCATCCGAAGTCGCACAGTCCAGAAGCAGCATGGCAGAAGGGCTGTGGGGTCAGGCCATGAGCCCCCCGCTGTGTCACCTCCAGGAAGTCAGGCCAACCCTCAGGCTGCCTCCTGGTGTGGCTGGTGAGATGAACCACGTCTGCACCGCGGGACTGTTGGGAGAATCGAATGGAATTATGTCTGCAAGACGCCTGGTATACAAGCGGCCCTCGCCAGGACTAGAACTCTGGGCCCTGGACGATGATTTCCACTGGCTCTTAAATCTGGTTGCACGTTGAAATCACCTAGGGAAAAATATGACAGCTAGGCCCCGTCCTCAGAGGTCCTGGTTTAACTGGAATGGGTGTGGCCTGGACATTAGGACTTTGTAAAGCTCCCCGGTGATTCAAATGTGCAGCGGAGGATGAGAGCCACAGGAAGACAGTTTCCATCTGATCCTTTGTGCTCTGGAGACCAATGCTTCAGGGGGAAAATGATGTGGCGTTTCCTCCCTGCAGCACAGCTGACAATAATGAGTAAATGCACAGCTTTGTAAACTAATTCACACTAGAGTGTTGATGGTTGGTACATTTTCACCAACCGGTCTCTGTGGAGGACCGTCCATCCATACGAATGGATGACGTGGGCCCTCTGGCAGGAGACGAGGATTATTTTTCAAGGCTGCCCCCTTGTACTCACCGCCCCCCCCCCCCCCCCCGCCTCTGCTCCACATTCAGGAAGGAGGGTTTGCCTTTTTGCCACATCTCCCTTCCCTGCCTCGGACAGCGTTGTCAAAATTTAGCAAATAAAAACACAGCAGCGTCCCGTTCCATTTGAATTTCAGGCGAGCAACACATTTTTTAGTATAAGTCCGTCCCACGCAGTAGGAGATATACTTACACTAAGAAACGATTCACCGCTCACCTGAAATTCGGATTTAACTGGGCGCCCTGGATCGTACCCAGCAGCCCTCGCTTTAGACCCACCGCACCGAAAGGGGGTCAAATGGCGAGAGAGTCGCGGGGGCAGTTCAATTGGATAAGCCTGTCCAGGGGTGAGAGCCCAGAAGCAGAATCCAGAAGAGTTCTTCCTTTGGGCCGTTTCCCCACCTGTGAAGGGAGGATCCTTAGGTTATGTCACTCTTGGGGGTGACGCGCCTTACTGAACGGCCCCACCTGGCTTCGGGCGTGCTGCAGGGGGGTGGTCGGTGGGGGGGGGGGCGGGAACTGCTTGGCTTTTGGCGTCTTCTCCCCTGGAAACGACAGATGGTCCCCAGCGGCTCCGGGCTTTTCTCTCCTCCTGCACCCTCAGCAGGAATGACAGACGTCCTGTCCCAGCAACAGCTCCTACCAGGGTCCCAGAACCCTTCTGCTGTCCCGAGTTTATTTATTCCCCACCAGATCTCTGCGGCCCGGGTCCCGGGGGGCTCGTATTGGCCAGCCCTGACTCACCCTCCCCGACTGTCCTTCAAGAGAAAGGAGCCTCGTGGCCTAACACGCTTAGCCCTGGCTTCACCAGTCTGATGGCCGCCGTTCCTTTCTGAGGTTCCGAGTCTTTTTCTGTTATTATTTCTTCAGAGAACCCAACTTTGCCGCCCTTTGGAGGCCAGGATGGCAACACCTTGTCCCGATTTCCCCTCCGTCTGGGCCGGGCTGTGTTTCTCCTTCATTCCAGCCTGTCTGCGGAGGAAGGCTGGACTCCAACACTTTCCTCGTCCTCCAGCCCCCCAAAATGTGACCGGATTTGGAGATGGGACCTTTAAACGAGGTGATGAAGGGGGCACCTGGGTGGCTCGGTCGGTGAAGCGTCTGACTTCGGCTCAGGTCACGATCTCATGGTTCATGCGTTCGAGTCCCCTGTCGGGCTCCGGGCTGACGGCTTGGAGCCTGGAGCCCGCTTCAGATTCTGGGTCTCCCTCTCTCTCTGCCCCTCCCCCGCTCACACTCTGTCTCTGTCTCTGTCTCTCTCTCTCTCTCTCTCTCTCTCTCTCTCTCTCTCTCTCAAAGTAAAGAAACATGTAAAAAAAATTAACATAAAAGGTGATTAAGTCATGGGGACCTCATGAGAAGAGAGGGGCAGGACGCACAGGGAGAAGATCCGTCTGTGAGCCGGGGAGAGAGGCCTCCTGAGTGACCCAACCTCGGCCTTCCAGCCTCCAGAACAGAGACAACAAACGAGTGTTCGAGCCTCGCCACATCTATAGCATTTTGTCCCTGGGCTCGTAGCAAACCCCTGTCTGTCTCCATGTGGTCTGTTCGTGAAGACACGGTGAGGGAGTTTGAACCCGCCCCTGCCCCGTCGCTCCCAGAGCGAAGTCTCCCTGAGCAGGTTCCCTGCTTCCCCCCCACCGGGCTCACGGAAGGCCCTGGAAGGTGTTGTGCTGCGTTGCAGGCAAGAGACAGAGTGCCCCGGGGCTCTGGCTCCGAGGCCTGTCTTCGGGACGTGCCCGCACGGTGAGGGCTGGAGGGACACCCAGGTGAGGCGGGCTCCTTTTTGGCCAGGTGGAGAAGGCAAACTCTATTCCTAGGGCCATGGAGGGTCACAGGGGGTCCCCCAGCCCCGGGGATGCAGGTCCCTGGGAAGTGCCATCCGCCGTGGGGTGTAGAACAGAATGGGGGACGTCATCGCCGGAGTCCCCCAGGCCACGTGGGTGGGGTGCGGTCTCTGTGGCAGTCAGGGCTCAGGGACAGCGGGGGGAGAGCGGGGGTCCTGGGAGGAGTCCTCACCGGCCCCAGCTCTGACACCAGCGGCTGACCCCCTGGGCCCTTCGGGGGGGCCCCATCTTCCCGCCTGTTGACTGGGGGTCCTTGGATTCCATTTAGAGGGGTGTGTATTTTTCTTTATTAGCCAAGGTGTGGGCAGGGCCTCACTCCCTCCAGAGGCTGTAGGGGGGAGGATCCTTCCTGCCTCCTCCAGCTTCTGGGGGGCTCCAGGCATCCCTGGGCTGATGGCTGCACCCCTCCGGCCTCTGCCTCTGGCTTCATGTGGCCTCTCTTCAGTGCGTCTCCTTTTCTGCGTTACAATGTGACACCTGCCATTGGATTTAGGGCCCAGGTGGGTAATCCAGAACGATCTCGTCTCAAGATCTTTACATCTGCCACGATACTTTTCCCAACTAAGGTCACATTCTTTGGTTCTGGGGGTTAAGAGGTGGACACATCGTCTTGGGGAGCATCATTCAACCCACAACCGATGGAAAGTTGAGAGGAATTGCCGTGTCGGAAAGGGTAGGCACGTTACGCGTCTTTCCAGAAGCCGCCGGATTGCACTCTCAATTTGTCCAGGGGCAATGCTTATGCACACGTGTGCAGTCAGATCCCTCAGAACCACCGCAACTGTTTACTTTAGGAAGGACGGGGGGCCGACGGTGAGGGCGCCAGGCCTGGAGTTTCACCCACGACCAACACCAGCCCGGGACTGGCAGGGCCCCGGCGGGGTGGGTGTGGGAGAGGCCCGAGGCAGGTTGGGGGTGGGTGGGGGTCACCTCCTTCCTCGTCAGCTGTCCAGCCCTGTGGCTCCTGGGCCCCCAGGTAGCACGGAGGGAGCCCAGGACCAGGTGAAGCCTGGATCCAACACCGGCCCTGGATAAAGCGTCTGAGAGCTGGGGGCAGCTGGGCTCAGACCAGAGCAGGTTGATGGGAGGAGTTCTAGAGTGCTCTCCCTGGGAGACCTGGGACTCGGGGCTCCGCGATCGTGCTCCTCATCGAAGCTGGGTGATGTCAGTCGGCCCAGGTTTCCTTCTCCTTATGTGATCGGAGTGCTCCCAGCTGGACAGGGGCAGTGAGTGGGTCAGGACCTGCTCTAATGGGGGCTGGGCGGCTAGAGGCTGGGGTAGGCGGTAATGGAGGGAGGCCATGTGGTCTGGGGTGGCTTTCACATCTGCCCCTTAGAAGCCACGTGGCCCCCTCGCCCCCAGAGCCTCAGTGTCCACCCTGAGTGATACTGATAACATCCCTCCAGGGCACATTTTTAAGAATTACGAGTGATAACCTAAGAAGAGGTTCTGACACACAGATAAGTGGGTCCTTATCGTCATTATTGTGGCCTGGCTGGGGAAACGGAAGCTCAGGATAAGAATGTTCTAGCCCCGTGAAAGGGCCGCCAGTAGGGATTTCCCGAGCCCGGCGGCAGGTGGCCCGGAGCCGAGCTGGGAGGCGCGGCCCGAAGCGCAACGGCGCCCCCCAGTGGCGGGTGCGCGAACGGCCCGCGCGCGGCCGACTCAGGCCTCCTGCCTGCCAGGGTCCCCGTCCACCTGCCCGGTTACTTTCGCGGAGAACCTCTGATTCTGCACCCCAGGAGAGCGCGGAGGGAGGGGAAGGCTCCTTCCCTTCTTCCACCCGCCGTTAGACACGCGCCTGGAAAACAATACATAAATATACACGTTTATAGATATAAATCTTTATAGTGACAAAAACGAACATATATATGTGTATATCTATGAATATATTTATTGCACTTCCTGCATGCCAGGCACCCATCGTCCCAGCATGCCTGCGAGGCGGGGAGGGGACCAGTATTCTTCCCATTTTACAGATGAGCAAATGGAGGTGAGTCCCACTAATGCCCGGTCGGCGAGACTGAGTTTCAGACGCTGAGAAAAGCTGGTTTCCTCGAGCAGCACCACACGCCCGAGTAGAGGAGGGAACGGAAACGAGGGTCTGGGCATTACTGCTGCAGAGCTCAGAGTGAGTGTGCTCAGGTTTCGGGAGCCCCAGCCTCGCCTCCCGAGGTCACTGTCCCGTTGGGAGGCAGATATTCAGGTCGGGAGATAGAAGAGCTCTCCCAGGCTGGGCAGGGGAGCGAAAGCCCAGAGAGGGGCGCTGGGGCCAGAAGGCCCCTGCAGGCCGTGCTCAAACATGCCAGGCAAACAGGGCCAAGGGGACGTGTGGCCCCTCCTCCCTCCCATGGCCCCGGCGGTGGGGGGGTGGGGCGGTGGGGGGGTGGGGGGGGAGGGGGGGCCTTCCCAGCCAGCCACCTGCCAGCTGAGCTCTTCCGCTCATTCCTTCGACCCCATGTACGGAGCGTCTACGCGCTGCGCTAGACCCTTGGCAAAGTAAGCTTGCAACTTTGGTATCTGCAAAGATTCAGACGTTCGTATTTTCTGTGACACCTTCGCCACCTTTGAAAATCACAGTTTGGGAGACCCCCCTCCTCCTCCTCCTCCTCCCCCAGCCCCGGCCCGGCTCATGCTAGACTCCGTGCAAGTGGGAAGCAGCCAGCCCTTCGGGGCAGAAGCCACTGAGATGTCAGGGTGTCTCTGTCACTCAGCACAACCGAGCCCGAGCTGACACAAGGGTGCGCGGGAGAGGTCGGTCCCCTCCGGGCGGAAGTAAGTACCGCTGCCGGATCTTTGTGCCACTTTACCCCCGATTGTCTCTGCCTCTCCATACGCGTATGACTCTCCCTCTGAGACCGGCCGGCCTTTGAGGACTTCGGGGGGGGCGGGGCCTGCCTGCCCAGACTCTCCTTGTCTCCTCCTTGCATTTGGAAGCACTGGACGTGTCCCCGTGGATCCCAGAGCAGTCAGGAAGATGGAGGGATTCGGAGCTGGGGGGCCTGGGTGGTGAGCTCCGACCCAAATCTCAGAGCGGGGCCCCCCAGGGGTGGAGGCTGACCCCTGCCGGCCAGGGCCCTTCTGTAGGGCGTGAGTGCTCGGGGACGCCTCTTGGTCGCGGGTCACAGCACCAGACCCCCAGTCTCTCTGCATGTCTCCTGGCTTGTAGCTGTCAGAGGCTCCGAGCGGGCAGGTAGAAAACGGCCCTTCCGGCTGGGAACGCACACGGGTGCAGCCGCTGGAGAGAACGGTATGGGGTTTCCGCAAAAAGCTAAAAATAGAACTAACCCGTGATCCAGTTATGGCGCTGCTGGATATTTACCCCTCGAAATACAAAACCGCTATTGCAAAGGGGTACGTGCGCCCCCACGTTTATAGCAGCATTACTTACGATAGCCAAATCATGGGAGCAGCCCAAGTGTCCACTGGCTGATGAATGGGTAAAGAAGACGTGGTATATATACACGATGGAATATTCCTCAGCCATCGAAAAGAATGAAATCTTGCCATTTGCAAGGGCATGGATGCAGCTAGAGAGTATAATGCTAAGCGAAATGAGTCAGACAAAGGCAAATACCATATGATTTCATTCATATGTGGAATTTAAGAAACAAATGAGCAAAGAAAAAGGCAAATCAAGAAACAGACTCCTCATTATAGAGAATAAACTGATGGTCACCAGAGGGAGGTGGGTGGGGGGCATGGGGGGAAACAGGTGAGGGGATTAAGAGTACACTCATCATGGCGGGGGGGGGGGGGTGGGGGGGGGGCGCCTGTGTGGCTCAGTCATTTAAGCGTCAGAATCTTGATTTTGGCTCAGGTCATGATCTCACGGTTTGCGGGTTCGAGCCCCGTGTAGGGTTCTACGCTGTCAGTGGAGCCTGCTTGGGATTCTCTTTCCCTCTCTCTCTGCTTCTCCCCCCACTGTCAAAAAATAAATAAACTTAAAAAAAAAAAACAACCAAATAGGGTCCACTTATCATGACGGGCACCGAGTAACGAATGTATACAATTGTTGAATCACTATATTGTATACGTGAAAATTACATAACGCTTTACGTTAACTATACCAGAATAAAAATAAAAACTTAATAAAAACAATAGTGGGTTAAAAACAAGAAGAAAAAAGAAAACGGTCCTTCTGAGCAGGCTCCCGCGTTTTCTCCTTTGGGGAAGGAACAGAGGGGAATTAGCCGAAGAGCCTGCCAGGACCCAAAGCGTGGATTCTCTGTCTCCTGTCCCAGGGGTCAAACTGGGATTTGAAAGCCTCCAAAATGCCTCTTTTTCCAATTGTGTCTTCCTTTATTTTTGATGAATAAAGAATGAGAGGGAGATTTATTTCCTGGAAGTCGTCGCCTCAATGACTTCCTTTTAAGAATTTGAAACTGCTTTTTTTTCCTTCTGATTATACAAGGCACATTTGCTCCACAACGAAAAGAAAAATCAAACACAGAAACACATCAAGGAGAAGATAAAGATTACTCATCATCTCGTCAACCCATTAGCCAGAAATGAGCACTCCAGCTCTGTAGCGAAGCACAGAATTAATCTGTAACGGGATGAGGACCCTATGCTTGCAGGTTATTATTATTTTTTTAAAGTTTATTTATTTTGAGAGACAGCGCGCTAGTGGGGGAGAGGCAGAGAGAGAGGGAGAGAGAGAGAATCCCAGGCAGGCTCTGCCGTGTCAGCCCAACACGGGGCTCAAACCCACAAACCATGAGACCGTGACCTGAGCCGAAATCAAGATTCTGACGCTTAACCGACTGAGCCACCCAGGTGCCCCTGCAGATTTTGAAACATATATTGAAACTGGCCGAGAGGCCTGAAGTTTTTTTGTTTTTTACTGCCTTGGGAACAAATGACACATTTTGTTTTTATCTCGCTTTTTTTTTTGTCCTAACAAAATGGATGTGTTTCCAGGTTAACAACTGTAAATCTGCACGTTCAGGTTCATTTTGCTTAGTTTTGCAGGCTGGCGAATATTTTGCTGCAGATATAGGTAAAATTAAAAAAAAATCAATTCCAGTAAGCGAATACTTTTCAATGAACTTGGATGAATTTCGTTTTTCTCTTTACTTATATTGACTTGGTTCCGTTTGAGCCTGAACAAGAATACGTGAAACGTTACAATTTTTTAGAGTGTGTTTTACTTGTTAATACGGTGGATTCCCAGGAGTTGATTATACTATCCCCTTGATACTCTTGTTATAAATTAAATATTTAATAATAGTGTTTTGAAGCCAGTAGAATTAATATAATCAAGGCAAGAAAGTTCTACACCTTTGAAAACCTTTTTAGTTTTCATTATACCTAAACAAATTTATGAATTCTTATTCCATTCAATTAAATGGAGAAATTTCAGTTCCTAAGAGCTACCCAAACAAATATCACGTTTTCTAAAAAACTCAAAAACATAACAGGGAGAAATATTAATTCAGAGTATTTCTACCTACTTTTTAATGGGTTCAGGTATTGAAAAGGACACCAAATTTGAAACTTATTTAAGAATTTTGAGGGACACCTGGGTGGCTCAGTCAGTTAAGCATCCGACTTTGGCTCAGGTCATGATCTCATGGTTCCTGGGTTCCAGCCCTGTGTCAGGTTCTGTGCTGACAACTCAGAGCCTGGAGCCTGCTTCGGATTCTGTGTCTCCCTCTCTCTCTGCTCCTCCCCAGCTCACTCTCTGTCTCTCTCACAAAAAGAAATAAACATTTTAAAAGATTTTTAAAAATCAGCTGAAGATAATCCTTATTAAAAAGAAGAATTTTGAAGTAAATTATTTGTACTTGAAAATTGCCTTTTTCTACCTTTGAGGCCATGTTTTAAAAGTCTTGTCCTTGTTTGAAAATGAAGCTACTTGTGAACAAGTACTGAAAATCCAAGGTAACAGGGGTGCCTGGGTGGCTCAGTGGGGTAAGTGTTTGACTCTTAATTTTGGCTCAGGTCAGGATCTCACAATTCGAGGGTTCAAGCCCCGCATCGGAGCCTGCTTGGGATTCTCTGTCTCCCTCTCTCTCTCTCTCTCTCTCTCAAAAATAAATAAATCAACATAAAAAAAAAAAAAAAGAAAAGAAAATCTAAGACGACATAACCAATCTCTGACCCTTTAATGTTAAAACAGTCTGGGTTCAAGACAGTATTTTAGGAACATAACCATGGAACACAGTGGGGGAAGATCTCTCCAAAGTTGTTTTTTTTTTTTTCTTTTTTTTCCCCCCAAACAATAGTTTGAATCAAATTGTGTTGTTTCTGTAGCACATATAATCTTTCAAAGCTGTATAAAATCATTTAAAAGTTTGAAATGAAGATTCATACCGTTCTGTATACGACTTTATGTCCACAGATTTTATTCTGTAATTGGTCTCTTCCTCATCACGTATTCTTTTCCCATGGCAAAAAATATAGTTTATTTCATTTTCTTTCAGCTGATGAGGTTTATGTTCAAAAAACCTATTTTATGTATGTAACAATGAAAGAACCACTCCCTTATTTGGGACATATTTGTAATATAAAGTTTTATTACTCATTAATAGGCAGGGAGAAGGATATTAAATTGTATGTGTATTGCCATTTTCACCTGAAAATTCGAAGAAAATAATGTAACAAAATTAGGAAGAATTAATTGGCGGCCAGCGTGCTGGGAGAGTGGATTTATTTGCTTGCTTGTTTTGTCCCTTTTCCTACATCCCAAATGTTTTGTGGTTTTATTTGCTGATAAAAAAAAAAAAAAAACCTAAAAATGAAAAGATATTTAAAGAACAAACTCATTTCGTCTTCTGAAAATCATAGTTCATGGGGCTCTCTTAATGCTCTTAAGACTTATGTTCACTGTGCAACCACGGACACTCAGAAAAAAATATAAAAGAGGATATTTAAAAATTACCGTAACTCCAAAATCTAGATCTAGTCCCTGTGAACATTTTGGTGGTGTGCTTTCATTCTTTTTAAAAGGAGAATTGCTTAATGTAATTGGGATTGGAGGATACGTGGAATTCTTTTTCCCCCCGTGAACCTCAGGAGCATTTTCCATGACCTCACTTTCGCTTCCAACATTATTTCTGGCGGCCGCTGGAGTCGTCACGGTGCTGCGGGGAACATCAGTGCGCGTCCTGGAGGCGAAGTGACAAGGTCTCGGGCACAGACCCCCCGTTCTCCACACTGCCCGACCAGTGGGTTCCGCCCTCAAGCCCTGCGCCCGTTGCTTCCCCATTTTAGTTTCCCTTAGTCATGACGTTCATGAGACACACACCTCTGGATTGTTCCTTAGCTTTTAACGCTATCGCCACTTTGGGCATGCACGGATTTGCATTCTCACGGAGTGAAATATACTGCTTTTCCCTTTAGGATTTCCTCCACGGCTCCGGCGTAGAAACTGCAACGGAGTCGCGCCCCACCCAGAACGCGAAGCCTTGGGGCGCGAAGGGGCCGCTGGACCTCGCCGGCCCCGGCCCCGCCCTCCCGCGGCCGGCGCGCATGCGTCCTGGCGCCCCGGGCGCCGGCTGGGCCCTCCCGCGTGCCGTCCTTACCCGGCGTGCCCCGCGCCGCCGTCCCCGGAAGTGGCCTCGCCTCCGCGGCGGCGGCGGTGAGTGGGCGCCCGGGGCGCGCGGGTGGCGGCCGCCGCGCGAGGGGCAGGGCGGGCCGGGCGCGCCCGCCATGGCCGGGAGTCAGGACGTGTTCGACGCCATCGTGATGGCGGACGAGAGGTGGGTGGCGGGGCCGGGCCGGCGCCCGTTCTCGGCCGCGGAGGCTGCGCGGGCCTGCCGGGCCGCGGGCGTCGCGGGGAGCGCGGTGGGGCCGCGAAGGCCGCGGACGCCTGTGGGGCCGAGAGGCTGTGGCTGCCCCTTTCCCGCTCGGCCGCGCGCCACGTGCCCAGCTGCTGCCCCAGACCCGCCTCCCGCTCCGGGGCGGCCCCGAGCATCTGCTCGGCCTGCTGACTGCCTTCCTCCGGGGACGCCCCGTACTTGGGTGGGACGGGCCTTTGCCATCTGGGCGCTGCCCCCTTTCCTTGTTCCGTGGTGGCGGGACATACGGCCGCATTCATGGGCACGCTGATAAATGTGTCAGACGTCATCCCTTTGCCTCCAGAGCCCCCGGGGGAGTGCCGAGGGCTGTGACGGCGGGGACCTGTGCGGCTTTGTGGCCGGCCCACTGGAGACACCAGTAGACCTCAGCCCCGAAAGAGAGCGGACGTTGAACAATCAGCCGCTGACGTTTATTTAGAGCTTTCTGTGAACCCAACACTGGGCTAAGTGTTGCATCCGCGTGTACTGTTTTAGCCCTGCTTGTGAGTCAGACCCTATAGCTCCCCCTGCGTCGCGGAGGAGGCGAGGGCACTCCCCGCGGTCGCACAGCCAGTAAGTGGGAGCTGTACGTTGCCTCATCGGGGGCTCCAGCAAACTTACTTTGTTCTTGGTGATCGCAGGTTAGGATAATACCAGTTCCGCTGTTGAGCCCTCAGGGTCAGAGCCTTGACTGTGTTCCAGGCACCGCTGCGGCGGCGCATTTTGCGGTGATCTGATGGCATTTCTCCCTCCCAGTGTACTGGGTTGTGATGGAAAGCCCTGTGTATTTCGTAGGGTGTTTTGAAGCAACTGAGCTCATAGACCCACAGAACTGACCTGGCTGGAGACGAGCGTCACCTCGGAGGTTACAAAAAAGTAGATTCCTGGGCCTTACTCCAGACTTACCAAATTATCGGCGGCGGTGGGGGCCAAGGCTCTTGAATTTGTATCTTTAAAAATTTCCTGTGGGGGCGCCCCGGGGGGCTCAGTTGGTGAAGTGTCCGACTTCGGCTCAGGTCACGATCTCACGGTTTGTGGGTTCGATCCCCACGTCGGGCTCTGTGCTGACAGCTGGGATCCTGGAGCCTGCTTCCGATTCCGTGTCTCCCTCTCTCTCTGCCCCTCCCCACCTTGTGCTCTGCCTCTGTCTCTCTCGTGTCTCTCTCTCTCTCTCAAAAAAAAAAAAAAAAAAAATAAGCATTAAAATTTTTTTCCCTCTGTTTCTGGTATCTTACCAGGTTTGGGAATCACAAATTGACCCCCCCCCCCCCCCCCCCACGTAGAAGAGGCAAATTGGGTTTCAAGAGGGGCAGTGACTTGCAGCGAATGACCGACCAACTTAGGATTGGAACCTAAGTTTTCTTTTTGTACTATTTTAAACAGTTGCTCTTTTCTTTTCTTTTCTTTCTCTGCTTTCTTTTCATTCTTTTTTTTTTTAAGATTATTTATTTATTTATTTTGAGAGAGACAGTGAGCAGGGGAAGGGCCGAGAGAGAGGGAGAAAGAAAATCTCAAGCAGGCTCTACGCTGTCAGTGGGAAGCCCACCTCAGGACTCGAACTCGGGGATCACCACCTGAGCTGAAATCAAGAGTCGGATGGTTAATCGACTGAACCACCCGGGCGCCCCTGGAACCTAAGCTTTCTGACTTACGTTCCACATTGTCTCTATTATACAGTGTCTCGCCTTGCTGAGTCTGGGTAACGTGGGAGAGAAGGATTTGTCCAGGAAAAACACTCTCCTTCCTGTTTGTTTGATCAGGCTGGTCTCTCCCTTACAGGTTTCATGGGGAAGGATATCAGGAAGGCTACGAAGAAGGCAGTAGCTTGGGTATAATTGAAGGAAGACAGTACGGCACGTTACACGGAGCCAAAATTGGGTCCGAGGTAAGCGAGAGCCCCCCATTGAGAAATGTGCCCTTTTCGTGTAGTTGATAATTCGCTTTGATGATCCATATGGTGCAGCCAGAGCATCAGGCTTCCCTAAACAGCAACGGTCTAGACAGTGCGGATAGAGAAATGTTCTTGGTACGGAGCGACAGAGCAGATTGCCGTACAGGGACGCCTGGTCTCCTTGCGCTCTGCGGGTACCGCGGCTCGTACAGGTTGGAGTTCTGTGGCAGCCCCGGGTCGGGCAGGTCTGCTGGTGCCATTGTCCCAACAGCATCCGCTCACTCCACGTCTCCGCGTCACACTTTGGTGGTTCTTGCAAGGTTTCAAAGCTGTTCGTTATTTTCTTTCAGGTTTTTAAGGTTTATTTAATTAGAGAGAGACAGCGTGGGTGGGGGAGGGGCAGAGAGAAAGGGAGAGCGAGAATCCCACGCAGGCTCCGCACTGTCAGCACAGAGCCGGACGTGGGGCCGGACGTCACAAGACTGAGATCATGACCCGAGCCGAGATCAAGAGTCCGATGCTTAACCGACCGAGCCACCCAGGCGCCCCTCAAAGCTTTTCATTATTGTTATTTTCGTTTTGGTGATCTGTGGTCCGTGGTTATGCCTTGCTGAACGCTCAGGTGTTGGTTAGCATTTTTTAGCAATAAAGTATTTTTAATTAGGGTATGTACATTTTTTTTTTTTTTTTTTAAGGCAAAATCAATTGCACACGTAATACAGCACAGCATGCTGTAAACATAACTTGCAAATGCACTGGGAAAGCAAAGCATCGTCTGTTGCGGCGGTCTGGAACCGAACCTGCAGGGTCTCTGAGGTGTGCCTTTATAAAGACAATGAAACTGCCGCCTGAGGAATGAGGAAACAAGTCCTCGGTCGCCTCTGTTTCTGCTGGAGTATCCCGTAGTGGTGCCCTGTGTCTTAAGCCAGCTGAGTCCTTACCTTGTGTCCTATGACAGCATTCCATTTCCATTCCCCTTGAAAGTCCACGGAGTCCATAGTTTTCCTTCTCTTCTGCCCTTCGTGGCGGATGACCGGCTCTAAATTGCCAAGCCAGTGGCAGTCACGACTGCATTAGATGTCTGTTGCAGTAAAGCTGATCCCCACAGGTGCTGTGGGCCGCAGACAACACGTGCTCATCATGTCACGCGCCATTCTGAGGGTCGGGAGTCCAGGAGCAGCGGGACCGGATGCTTCTCGCTCCAGGTCGCATGGCGCTGGGGTCAGGATATCAGCCAGGCCTACAGCCATGTGAAGGCTCGACTGGGGCCGGGAGCCCCCCCCTTCCAGGATGGCTCGCTCACACCGCTGTGCCGGCCACGTGGACCTCCCCATAGGCTGCTCGAGTGTCCTGGTGACGCTTGGCACGAGCGATCCGAGACAGCAAGGCAGAAGTGACGCTGTCCGTCACGCCTAAATTCAGAAGCCGTGTGCTGCCTTCTCTTCCGCGTTCTACTGGCTGCGTGGGCCGGCTTGCTGCGGTTAGAGGGGACCACACGGGACACGCCTCCCAGGGTGCGGGGCCCGTGGGGCCTTCTTGGGAGGCTGCCACCCCGCTGATGGCTCGGCCTCTTGACTTCCGTTGCGTGAGGCCCAGCAGATGCTTCCAGAACCTGTGGCGCAAGAGGCACCACTGCCCTCCGTCCCCCCCTTGAGTTTTGAGAGCGTGAAGATTAGATCAAGTGTAGCAGGTTGCTGATTCATTTCACTCTTAAATGTTTTTATAAATTCACAGATTGGGTGCTATCAGGGGTTTGCTTTCGCTTGGCGATGTCTCCTGCACAGCTGTGCCACCGAGAAAGACAGGTAAAGTTGAAGATTTCTTTCTTTTCCAGCATGTGGACCAGGAGTCCTGGTTCCATAGCTCCCTGTGACTTTGGACAGTTAATGCGTCCGTCTCCTCATCTCCAAAGTGGAAAAACAATCAGGCCAGACTTGAATGTTGTCGCGATACTTACAGGGAATGGTAAATGGAGAGTGCGGGCCCTGTTTTTGGTGTTCGATGAGCAAGGTTCTGATTACTTCTGAGGAGTTTTTGGCGCCCTCTGCCTTTTCCTGGAATCTTAGATACCCGGCCAGGAAGATAATGTTCAAATTGATGACGTCTTCTTGCTCATCTTTCCCCTGGGCTTCTGATAAGCGCTGTAGGATGTTCTTGGTGTGAACGGGGCTCAGGAATGGTGACTGTGTTGTCATTAGTTTTTTTGATGCAGCTGCTAGGTCTGCTTGTGTGATAAGGCATTGAGTGTGTTTGACCTGAGTCTGGCACTTGGAGGCACCTAGTAAACGTTGGCCGTGTTTTGTATCGTTCGTACTCTTTTTAAACGCTCCCTACTGTGTGCTACCTGCTCAAGCCCCCGCGGCCCCGTTGCACATCTGTGTTTGCCCTAAGCTGGAAACGAGCCTTAAGGCAAAAGGCACCCGTGGTCTGGCCGTCCTCCTGCTCGCGGGCCCCTGCGTCATGCTGTTGTCTGGTGGCTTTGCCTGGCCTGGGAGGGGCCCTAGGACAGTGGATAACAGAGCAGGGAGGGTGGCATTCCCCTGTCGGAGTGACTCATTGTCTCATTTGAAATAACTTTGAACTTCTAGAATTTGGGCCGCCTCCATATCCGAATGTGAGGAGAGGAATGCCGGTGGCTGACCGTGGGTGATGCCGAGATCGCCCGCGGTGGGCTGCCTCCATTGAGTCCCCATGAGTAGCCCAGGGTGGACCGGATGTGGAGTTAGCCCGGGGCACCTCTCCGGGGGTTGGGGGGCGGGGGGGCGGGCAGGGATGGTCCTCTGAGGACTGCGGGAGCAGTCGGGAAGCGAGCGGTCGGCGTCTTGTGGCACCCCTGGGCGGCAGTCCCAGCTGAGCTTGGCTCTCCGTCTGGGTCTGGTCCACGAGAGGACAGGACCGGGAGAGGCAGTGCTTGGCGCTCTCCATCAGTCTCCCCTTCTCTCCAGCTCCGACGCGTGCTGGCTTCCGGAGGAGAGCCGCGCTGTGTGGAGGGGTCCCACAGCCAGGGCCTGCCGCCCCGCCCCCCATGGGGGCTCCTGAGTCCTTCCTTTTTGTTTTCTTAAAGTTTATTTATTTTGGGAGCGAGAGATTGAGCCTGTGCGTGGAGGGGAGGGGCAGAGAGAGAAGGAGAATCCCAAGCAGGCTCCGCACTGTCAGCGCAGCGCCCGGTGTGGGGCTCGAACTCACAGGCTTTGAGGTCATGACCTGAGCCGAAATTGAGAGTGGGACGCTTAACCCACCGAGCCACCCAGGCGCCCCTAATTTCTTCAAGCCGTGCACGCAGCCCCTTGTCAGGAGAAAGCCCTTGCAGCCCCCTCGCTGCCGCCTCTGCTGCACCAGCACAGCCGGAGGGGCTCTTTGAAACACAGTCTAAAAGCCTTTCTCACCGAGCTGTGGTTCCCAGGTTTTTGCACTTAAAAGACATTTTTTTAGTTTATTTTTGACAGAGAAACAGAGCATGAGTCGGGGAGGGGCAGAGGGAGGGGGAGACACAGGATCCGAAGCAGGATCCAAGCTCTGAGCTGTCGGCACAGAGCCCGATGCGGGGCTCGAACCCATGAATCGCGAGATTATGACCTGAGCCGAAGTTGGGTACTCAACCCACTGAGCCACTCAGGCGCCCCCGCAGGTTTTTGCATTTTTATGTCAGTATGATTTTAAAAAAGTTAAAAGTTTTTTTAATGTTTTATTTATTTTTGAGAGAGAGAGAGAGAGAGAGAGAGAGAGGGGCAGAACATGAGAGGGAGAGACAGAGAGGGAGGCCCAGAATCCGAAGCAGGCTCTGTGTAGGCTCTGAGCTGTCAGCACAGAGCCCGATGCGGGGCTCGAAGCCACGAACCACAAGACCATGACCTGAGCCCAAGTCGGATGCTTAACTGACTGAGCCCCCCAGGCGCCCCCTGTCAGTACAGGTTTTAAATGGTTGTTTAAATGTGCACACGTGTGAACAGTCTCCCCCAGCCCCCGGGGGTGGGCCCCGGCCTCCAGGGTCCGGGGGAAGCGAGAGACTTAACCCTTGCAGAGTCCAGTACTTTCCCTCCGTCCTGGGTACTGAGCTTTATGGAGATGACTGTGCCCCAGAAAGCCTGTGATGCGGCCGGCAGGTGTGCGTGTTCCAGGCGAGGACGCCGAGGCTCAGAGACGTCCCACAGCCGCCCCGCCTCCCAGCAGAGCTTTGTCTCGCCGGGAGAGGGGACCGAACCCGGACCCCTGACCCTGATTCCTGCCCTTGGGAGGGAGGGGCTTGCCGGTTTACCTGCCGCCCAACTCGCCAGGGCTGTGAGCGTGAACGTGTCGAGGTCCCAAAAATCCCAGGCCCCAGAGCAGGCTGGGTCGTGCCCCGGCACTCTTTTCTTGTCTGGTTTTGTCTGTCCCCGCGTCTGTGACCTAGAGAAGCCGTGGTTGCTGTGGTCGTGGCGGGCGCTTGCTCCCTGGCCGGGAGACAGGTCTCTCCGTAGCGTCATACACCCTGATGGCAAGTGTGGGGTGTGGGCGAGAGCACATGGCTAGGTAAATACATACTATTGAGTGTAGCGAGAAATTAACCGTCTGGCTTCTGAACCCAGGCACGCTTCCCACGCCCACCGCTTTCAAGTACGCGATCGGCAAAGCTGTTACATAAGCGGAGCCCATTATGTAAAAGGGACTAAAAGTCTTTATTTCTGTGCTTTACAGCAAAAAGATGAAGGCCTTAGAATCGTTGATTGGAATGATTCAGAAGTTCCCTTACGATGACCCTACGTATGATAAACTTCACGAAGACTTAGACAGAATTAGAGGGAAATTTAAACAGGTCTGTCCCCTGCACATCTCTCTTCGATTCGGAAGCGCGTTTCTCCGGCGGCTGGTGCGTGGTCTCGGGGCTCACGTCGATCGTGCTCTGGGGGCTGCGTGCGCCCTGTAAGCGGCATTTCTGCGTCTCCGTGTAAGAAAAGGGAAGACGGCCTAGAGAACGGGGTTAGGACTTCCTTAGGGGGTGGGGCCGTGGAGTCGAGAAGCTGCAGGTAGAAAGTTTTGTTCTGATTTGTGAGTAAAAATACGTAAGGTTTTAAAAAATACATCCTTTTTCTTTTGTGTTTTCAGCTTTGTTCACTACTGAATGTTCAGCCGGACTTTAAAATTAGTGCGGAAGGTTCTGGACTTTCATTTTGAGGATGACAGATGAACAAAGACGAAACATCAAGGAACAGATGTCCGTATGTTAAGTGTTTAAAAATGTGATTCAAGGCAAAACAATGATGGAGTATTCATTGTTCTGGGGGGAGGGATCCAGTTCGGGCGGTGAAAGGGCTTCCTTCTCCCTGGGGGCCTCCTGTGTCGCCTCAGTGCCCCCCCCCCCCCCGCGGTCCCTCTACACAGGCCCGGCCTTTGTCGGGTCCTGTCCACGCTGCGGTCTGAGCGGGTCCCCCCCCCCCGGCCTCGGGAGGCCTCTCCCTTGCGGTGCAGGGTCCGCTGGCCTTGCGGCCCCCTCCAGTGGCCGGGCCCGGCCGGTTCTAGACTGGGGGTGGCCCTGGCTGCGATTTCCCCCCCGAGCCTGAAATCAGCACTCAGAAGAGCAGGTCTTTAACAGCCGAGAGCAGCACGGCTGGCCTGACGGGAGATGGCGGCGGCGTGCCCAGCACAGTGACCTCCGTTGACCCGTAAGATGTGCCAGCGCCGGGTGATGTGCTTCCCCTGTTCCGGTTAATCCCTTCAGTGATCCCACTTCACAGATGAGGAGACCGAGACCCGCGGGGACTGCCCGGTCCAAGGGCGCCCGGCAAGCAGAGCTGGGGCTCCGTCCTGCGCCCGCCTGTCACCACCGTCTGGTGCTGCCTGCCCTGGGACGCGCCTTCGCAGCCATGGAGCAGGGTCGCTGCTCTCGGGCCCGGTGTGCCCAGGTCCCCGCTGGGGAGTCCACCACGACCGGCTGACGTGGGCACCTGGCTCGGAGTGGGTTCCGAGGGAGCCTAGACACGCTCTTCGCACGGCCTCTCTCCGCATCGGAATGGGGCTTTGCAGTGTTGAGCGTGGGTAAGGGGAAGATACTTCAAGGACTAGATGTCAGGCCACTGTCGTGCGTACGCAGAAAGTTTGGGAGCCTTACGTTGAGGACGCTGTGTTTTCCTGTCGTACGAGTTCCTTTTCCTTCTGCTCGCACCTGGCGGGCATCCGAATACACCGTGAGGTCTGGATTGCTGGAGCAGGTGATGCAAGGTCGTGGCTCCTGGGCGTCCCTCTGCCCGTGCGTCTGCGTACCCCCGGGGGGTGGGGGGCAGGGTTGCCGGCAGGTCCCGCCTGCTCCTGTCCGCGGCAGCGCGGCCGAAAGTGACTCATGAGATTGATAAGGGGTAACCGCGAATCGTCCCGGTTTTTAAATACGTTCCAGAGCGTCTTAGCGACGGCTGTCGTGCCGCCCGGGCCGGTGGTCGTGAGAGCCTGCCGGGAGACCCGAGGCCGGGGGCCTCGAAGGAGCGGGGTGCTGGGTGTTTTCTTTCCTCTGGTTCCGTGGCCCTGGCGAGTGTGCTGAGGACCAGAGAGGTGGCTTCAGCTGGTGAAGGCGGACACTCGGGCTCGAGCCTGCCACGCTGTCGCAGGCGGGAGCGTCACCGCGCACGTCCCTGTCTCCGCCCCAGCCGGCTTCCGGGGCGCTCGCCTGCTCGTGCACCGCCTCGCGGCCGGACCCTGCGGCCACAGACACCGACCGCGGGCGTCCCTCGCCGGTGGGATGGGGGGCTCAGGTGGTTTTCCCTGGGGGACTGTTTTCTGAGCGTTCTGTTTTGATAATGTATTACTGTTACAAGCGGAGAGCAGAATAAATAGATTGCAAAGCAGAAGGCCTTCTGGTCCTGTTTGTAATGTGCCATCCAGCAAATTAACTACTTTCTGGTATTTGGGATTTAGGTACAAAAGCAGGCAGGCATGGAGTCGGCCCGGGCGCAGCTTCCTGTCGTGTTTCTGTCCATGCGCCTCCTGAAAACACGGACAGGTGGTTCTTGGGAGAGAGTAGTGCCCTGTGATGTTCAGGAAGGGTCAGCTCCCGCCGCCCCGGGCCCGGCCACCTGTCCGCAGTGCCTACTGTTCCCCTGCCCAGACCCGCCGTGTCCCTCTCTGTCAGCCTCTCCCACCGCGGGTGTTAGCGTGGGCCAGAGGCGGCCTTTCCCTCTTCCCTGTCCGCACGGGAGGCCGAGCTGCCTCCCCCGTTTCCTTCAGAGGCTCTGGACCCGGGCTGCCCCCGTGCCCGCCCAGCTCCTTCGCAGACAACTGGACCCGGTGTCTAGGAACCCTTGGCTGCCTCGGACGCTCCTTGATTATGGCACAGACCCAGGCCACCTTGACGCTTGCGCTCCGTGCCAGGGGATGTCATCTGCACTGACTGGTTCGGGCGTGAGCATGGCTCCCCTCGGCCGATGAGACGCGAGTGGAAGTCTTCTGGGGCTTCCTGGGAAAGGTTATAGCGCTCCAGAGAGAACATACCTGTTTCGGAAGCTGTCCCATGGAACTCTTGTCCCGTGGACGTGACCCACCCCTGGAATCGCTGCAGGAGACTTGCACCTGGCTACGGACGAAACCACACCTGGGCGTGGTGTGGCAGGAGCCGGCGAGGACCTGGCCCTGGTGGCACCGAGCAGCTGACGGCCAGCCCCTGAGCCGCATTGCTTCTGGACTTGACGTTACATGAGCTGACGAATGTCCTCGAGTTCAAGGCTGTTGGGGTTGGGTTTCCGTTCACAGGCAAGGTTTCCTGCTTGTGTTCCCCCGTCCCATCCGATCCTGTCCTGGGCACCTAGTTCTCTCGGATGTTAACCTTTGTCCGTTGGCCTTGAGTTTGGGAGCTGTCCGGCTTGGGTTTTGTTTCTTTCTGGTGGGTTCATTGTTCCCCCAAGGCTTTGGCCTGCTCCCTCTTTCCTGTTGGAAACCCCCAGCATGTTTTGTGCCACCATTAGCCCACTGGGGCCACCGTAACAGACGCCGTGGACTGAGGCTCAGCCAATAGACATGTCCTGTCCCCACCCCCATCCTGGATGCTGGAGCCCGAGGTCCAGGCATGGGCAGGACCAGGCCTCCCAAGGCCTCTCCCCTTGTGTGTGGACGGCCGTCCTCTCGGTGTCCTCACAGGGCCATCCCTCTGTGCGTGTCTGTGTCCTGATCCCCTCTTCTTACAAGGACCCCGGTCACACGGGATCAGGGCCCACCCTTGCCTTAAGGTGAGCATGTTACCATAATCCCCTCTGAAGACCCATCTCCAGATACAGACCCTCTGTGAGGTTCTGGGGGTCAGGGCGTCAACGTCGGAAATTCTGGGGACACCACTCAGCCCATAGCAGCCACCCGCGTGGCTGCTGGAAAGACTGCTGACTTAGGACTTGGGAGAGAAGAAGGCGTTTCACCTGGAGCTGCTTCATCGAATTCTGGGATGGAGTGATCGGGACCTGGGGCAATGCCTGCTGCCTAAAAGAGTGCCACTTTTCACTTCTTACTTCCGTCGTATTCATCTCACTCTTTCTCTCCCCAGGGGTGAGGAAAGAATTCAGAGACGCTCAGGGAGCCTGTCGGTGGGGTGGGGTGTTCAGTATAAGGGAACGGGAAGGTGGGCAGGGAAGGCTTCCTGAAGGAGGTGCCCTTCATCCCACTGCTTTTGTGAATTTTCATCGGACCTCAGCGCCACGGGCAATCTCCCGCTGTGCTTGTGAACAGCAGTGGAATATGGAGGTAACCAAAAATGAATTCGCCTGGAGCTCATCCTCCTTCCTAGATCAGTCCCAGTCCTGGATGAATGAAGTGGGCAGCTGGTCTCTGACTCAGGAAACTCAAGTCACCAAGCAAGTACTGTTGACCAGAGAAGAGTGGGCGCGATGTTCGTTTCCTTACAGGGTACGAGTCCCACAGTTGAGGGCCCTGCCACGACAGGGTCAGTGGCTTGTCTGAGTTGACTAAGTGGCCCCGCTGGGGCTTTGCAGATTCATTGTCCGAATAGGAAGTTCACTCCTAACTTCGGGGGCTTCTAACTCTCTTCTTCGTGCCTGATTAAAGCCCCCCCCCCACCTCCCCCTACCCCACCAGCATCAAGGTGCTTGCCCGTTTGTCCCTTGGGGACCCCTGTGGAGACCACACTTTGGCCGCGTCTCCTCGGGCGCTGTAGCAGATCAGCGGGGCCTTGGGTGGCGGGTCCAGAGGTTCTGTCGCGGGTGATTCCCGAACGTGACCTTGTTTGCGCTGCTCAAGAGTGATGGGCCGGGGAACGCAGGCACCCGGGAGCGCTCGCTGAACCCAAGGCTCAGTGACAGGTTGGCTCCGTCTTTCCCACCAGGATTCAGCGAGCATGTGCCGTAGCAGTGGGGGAGTGCCCCTGGAATGGCGGGGTGCTCGCTGAACCTGCCCCCCGGTTTGCGAGCTCTGACTCATCTGTCGTGGGTTGAATTGTGTCCCCCACAAAGAGCTGTGCTGCAGTGCTCGCCCCGGGTACCTGTGGATGCAACCTGATTTGGAAGTAGGGTGTCGGCAGGTGCGACTAAGGCACGAGGGGGGATGGGTCGCACCCAAGTGACCGGCCTCAATGAGGAGGGGGGACGCACAGGGAGGAGATGCCGTGTGAGGCAGACACGCAGGCGGGGCCGAGGTCGCCGCCGTAAGATGGAGAAGGCCAGGAGTGCCAGCAGCCACTGGAGGCAGGGAGAGAGCATGGGCCGTCCCACACCTTGGTTTCAGACCTCCAGCCTCCACAGCTCAGCCCCAGCATTTATATCGGCAACACATTAAATCCAGGAAAGGCAGAAAACGTATGGACACTGCTGGGGGTAAGAATCCTTGAAAACCAAATGACAGGATGCCCATATCAGACTGACTTAAACAGTAAAGGACAGCGATGGTCTCCTGGAACAAAAGGGCTCTCACTGGCTTCAGGAAAGGCTTGATCCAGCAGCTCGTCCGGAGAGCTGGTACCTTCTTTCTGGTTTCCCATAAGACCTGCTTCAAGCTTAGATGCCACCCCAAGGCCCACAGCAGCTCCCACAGGGTGGTGGGAGAGCCGCCCCAGTGCCCAGGGTCCCGTGGAGGACAGGGGAGGGCTCCCTTTTTCAGAAGCCCCAGGAAACCTCTCTCCCTGTGTCATTGGCTCTGTTAGACTCCGCATTTACCCTCGAGCCTGCCACCCTTCAACACCACCACCCCTGGGCGGGGGCGGGCAGATGTGCTGTTGGGTTTGAGCCCATCTGGGCCTGTCCTGGAGCTGGGGATGGGGTCATTCTCACCCACACCACAGAGCGGAAGGACCGGCACCGGGCGGGGGGATTGGGGCTGGTGCGAAGAACGGCAACTGTCCCCTTTATGAGCCCAAAGACGAAGTAAGTGTGGCCTTGCTGCTGCCACCCAGAGAGCCACCATTGGGTTTGGGGGTCTGTCTTTCCACACCCGGGTGACGCACGGGGTGATGATGGCCTCTACTGAGCAGTGACTGTGCCGGGCGCCGTGCTAAGTACCTCACACCCTCGGGCCATCTAGCCCTCACCTCCTGAAAGCACCGGGCTGAGGTTACTGAGCTCCAGGTCCGGGCTGGGCCAGACCTCAGATGCCGAGCAGGGTGCAGACCCCACCCTGCCCTCCGTCCGGCATCCGTTCTCCTGGACACACTTATTCCCATTTTCCAGGTGAGAAAGTTGAAGCTCAGAGAGGGAAAGGTTGCAGAGCTGAGATCCAGCCCCCAGGCCTTTTACGCCCAGACACGCGTGCTCACCGATGCAGGCCCGCGCGTGTGTGAGCGTGCTCTCTAAACCGCCGTGGGTCACCTCGCACGTCCGCTGCCTGGAGGAGGGCAGCCTGGCTCGCCGGCCGGGACACCGCCCTGACTCTGGGGACCACGGACAGAAGCCTGGCACGGGGGTGGACCTGGCCTCGGCCGCTGGGCCTCCTGGCGGAGCTGAGCTTCAAGCGCATGCCCTGGCCGTCACGCAAAGCTTCATGCGTTTTCTTCAGGCCCGCTTTTGAAGACTGTGCCCTTCTCTGCAAGGTGGCCGAGCCAGCGGACAGGAGTGCGGGCTTCAGACACACGATCTGGCCCCTGGGCCTGACTTGGTCGGTTCCTGGCTGTGTGATCCAGGCCCCGTCGCTTCCCCTCTCTGGGCCCTGGTCTCCTCATCTACAACAGGAGGCTGAAAATCGCCACCCTCGGCCCCTGTGCGGCCCACTGCCCGTCGGGGCCCACGAGGCCCGGCTGGCACACGGCCGCGCTCATTCATTTACCGTCGTCTGCGCCCGCTTCTGCCCAGGGGCATAGTCGAGAGGGACGGAGGACACGTGGCCGGCGGAGCCGCAGCCACCGGCTCTGGCCCTTTGTGTGGACTCTGCCCACGCTTGGCCCCCAAGATGGAGAAGCTTGTAGCTGTGGGAACGCAGGGCCCGCTCACCAGTGGTTTCAAGAGCTGGGGAGGCTGTAAGGCGGGCCCAGTGCCTGGTCTGCAGCTCGCGTTTGGGGCGTCTGAGCTGTTACCCTCCCGTGCTGGACGGAGAAGGAACCCCTCGGAGGGCCGGGGTCTGAGGCGCGCAGTGATCCCCCAGGTTGGCCCACTGGCTCTTAAGAAGACTGAGACGTTGGCCCGTCTGCGCTGCCTACAGCGGAAAATTAAAAGGATTAACGGACGCGGCCTTCTTTGAGAGGCTCGAGGCCCACCGAAGCCCCTTTAGGAGGACTTCATATTTCTCCCCCCCCCCCCCCCCAACCTCCTTGTGGGCCCCTGGGAGTGGTGGTGACAATGCCCCCGGATGTGGGCCTCAAGGCCCTCGGCCCGGAGCTGCCCGCCCACCGTCCGCCAGCTATTGTCTGCCGGGACGCAGTGTGGCTCGGGGCCGGGGGGCCGGTGGGCCAGGGGACTGTGGGAACGGATTAGAGGCCCTGGGTCCGAGTCCCCCTCTGCATAAACTCCTGATCAAAGGCATTCCTGGGATGACAGAGCCCTGTGTGCCGCAGAGGCCTGTCCAGCCCACGGGGCGTGTGCTTCACGCGGCCAGCTACCCGGACACGTGTGGGAGCCCACACCGCGAGCGGCCTGCGGTGTGACCGTCGTCCCCCCGCCAAACACAGAGCCAAGGCGCGGGGGCAGCGAGGCTTCCAGGGGGCCCCTGGCACCACGGGCTCGGGTGGGTCCCGGGAGCCTGAGGTGTGGCCGTAGTTCCCGGGGGCCTGGCAGTGCCCACCTCTGCAGACACAGCCGGCTGCTTGCCCCCCGGGGCCCCTGGGGCCGCTCCTCGTGACACAGGGGTTGGCCCATGGCGCCCGGGTTCGGCCAGAGCCGTCCCTCTGCAGCGCACGACACAAGCTGGGGTCGGCCCGCGGGCCCGGCCTGTTGCCCCTTCTGTCCTGTTCCCACTTCCGCTTCTGAGCACCCCCGTCTGCCAGGCTGGAAGTAGGGCGGCAGAGAAGGGACAGCGAGGTGTCCGTCCTCAAGGACTCCTAGCCCGGAGTGGGGAACACTCAGGTGTCGTGACTCCTGGACCTTCCAGAGCCACCTGCTGGGGGCAGGGGTGGCAGTGCCTGCAGGGGGGCCTTGAAGGGGAGCAGAGGGGAGGGCACTTCAGGCGCAGAGCTGGAGGCAGGAGATAGTCTGGTGTGTCTGTAGTCCCTGGGGGTGGAGACTCGGGTTGGAGCTTCTGAGGCTGGGGGAACGTAGGTCGGGGGGGAGACTTGAGGGGGGGAGTGGGGCGTGAGTCTGGGAGAGGTGAGGTGAGGAGGGAGACGTGGGGTGAGGGGAGAGGCGGTGTGGGGTGGGAGGGGTGAGCGGGAGTGAGGTGGGTCAGGTGGGGAGAGGGGGAAAGAGGGTAGACAGGGGTGAAGGAGGAGAGGTGGCTCGGGTCTCGGGCCCTTGGACCAAGCTGGAAGGAGCTACAAGCCTCCAAAGGTCTGGGTCCAGGTGGTCAGGAGGCAGTGGGCCCAGCGAGGAGGGTCTTTTCGGCTGGGGAGAGGGGGCAGCACAGAGCCTTCGTCTCAGAGGCCCCTCGAAGGCCAGCTTCTACCCGGGATACAGGCAGGGGACAGGCCCTCACTGTCCCCCCCCCCCCTCCTCCCCGGGGAGCCATGGGCACTTTGGCAGGGAACGCCTACAGAGTCCTTTCTCGGGGTCTTCAGAGACCGGAGGCAGGGTGGGGGAGGTGGCAGACCCCTCCACCTGCTGCCCCTGCCCTGTACAGGGGCTTGGGCTCCCCTCCCCCACTTGCTGGATTTCTGCTGGAACCGATGCCGTGAGGTTGTTACCCCTGCCCCCTGAAACCGCTCCTCAGGACACACCTGGCTGGTCCCCGGGGCTGGGCGCCTATGATGGGGCACATCCGGACACTTGCAGGACGCCACCCCGGCTCTGACCCCCTCCCGGAGTGCGTGTGGCATGGGCTGTGTGTCCGCTGTCAGGCCTGGGGCCGCCGTGGGGAGCGCAGTCACCCTGGTCCCGCCACCCCCCGCCTGCTCCCGGCTGCCCCAGTCCCTGGAGCACCGACTAGCCGATCTGGAGGCTCCCCGCTGGGGTGAGGGGCACCCTCAGGGGCGGGGCTGGTATACAGCAGGAGCCTCATAAAGGCCACGGCGAACTGATCTGATAAGGAGCGCTATCCTTGGCAAGTGAACCAGCTTCCCTCCTGAGCAGTCACGAGCCCGACAGCCCCGGGGTGGGTGACACGTTGGGGACCCCAGACTCCGAGAAGAGACCCGGGCCCCATGGCGGGGCCCAAGGCCCGCTGACGCCTCCGCAGTCCGCTCCCCGCCTCCACCTGGGCTGGAAATGAGGCCGGCCACGTGCATCCGAAGCCAAGGTGGACGTCACAGGTGTCCGCTGGGCCTCCCAGGTCACTAGGTCCATGTGAAAGGCCACCGGCCTGCGGCCCAAACACGCGCGCTGTGCTCTTCTCCCTGAGCTGGGGGCGCCTCAGGACCGTGATTCACCAAAAGCAAACACCAGTTTGCGCCAGAGGAGGGTTAGTGAATGCCGGCTTGTTTATTTTCCTATCTGCAGATAGCCTGGGAGGGGGCTGGCGGAGCGTGGGCCGGGAACCGGTCCCGAGCCGCCTGCAAAGACACTGACCAGCCGCTCTCCAGGGCTCCACCCTGGGGTCCCAGCGGCCCCTCCCACCACATGCCCCCGTCTGGACTTCCTTCCTCCCAGCTGAGAGCATCACTTACTCCCTCTGGGTCACCGAGGGACCTCTGGCAATGTTGGGTTCTGGCCGTGACACCTGGGGACTGTCCCGCCATCTGTTGGGAAGAGGCCAGGGACACGGCTAAATACCGCACAGTGCACAGGGCGGCCCCCACCTCCACGACAGGAGGACCTGGCCCCAGGTGTGGACGGCTGCAAGGTGCGAACCCCCGCGCCCAGTCCGGGAACCGGCCGCTTGGGCACCTGTTCGTCAGCACCGGGCCCCCCCACCCCGGTCCTGGCTCCCTGCCCACCCCAGGAAACAGACAGACACGGCACCGGGGTTTTACCAATTTTATTTCTAGACTTTTCACGTTTGTCTTTTGTTTTCTGCTGGCAACGTGCCGGTTACACGTCTGTGCTGGGAAACGCCGCAGGGTGCAACCGAAATACACACAGACCACAGCTGCCCACCCGCCAAGAGACCCTCACAGACTTGCTGGTCACGGGACAGACCCCGCCGTGCTCCCCGGACCGGCCACGGCCTTCGAGCACACACGACGTTCACACCCCCCCACCAGGACTGACCGTCCCTCAAGGGCCCCGTTTGGTTCAGACACAGAGATGCCGCAGGGTTGAGGTAAGCGGAGGCAGTGCTCCTGCAGGGGCGGGGCGGGGCGGGGCGGGGCCTGCCAGTGGCCTGGGAGCACACAGGCTGACCCCGCTGGGGCAGGGGCCGCAGATGCTGCAAATCCTTGGAGTCGAGCAGCGGGCCAGGCGACACGGGAACACGGCCCTGTTCGCTGGCCTCACCGAGGCTCGGAGTCCGTTGACATTAGCATCACGCTGTACTGAAGAGAGCAACACACAGAAAACGCGGGCACAGAATGACAGATGCCACACGGCCGGAGCTGTAACCCGGTCCCGAAGCCGCTCTGAGCGTCCGGAATGACGGAGCCCCGCAGCACAGCACCACGCGGCACGTTAGGACACACTCGTCACAATAATTATAATAATGCAGCTTTCATAGCCACACGCAAAGAACGACGCGGCTGTAAAAACCACAGTGGTGGTCCGTCCCAGGTCAGGAGGGCAGCCCAGCATCGCAGGCGCAGGGAGGAGGAGGCAGACGTGACCCGGGCCTCGGGGATGCCGGGCTGCGCGCACGAACGCGGCCCGGAGCCCATCCCGCCGGGCCGTTTGGGGACCCTGTCCGCGTGTCTGTTCGCCGAAGCAGGAGGCCGCGGGCCAGACGGGGCCTGACCGCCTGGTCTACACATGGCTAAGAGAAGCATGAGGTATCGTGAAACAGGAACCTTTTTGGAATAGAGCAGTAATCACATTAAGTCAAAATTGATCACATAAAAAAAAAAAATCTACAAAAAAAAAAAGGCATCCTTAATACATTTTTCTATGAGAAAATTAAAACTAGAACATGGCAGGTATATGACATCGTAAAACAAAACGAAACAAACTGATCCTCCAATAGCAGCAAAACAATGTGAAAGAGACACAGAAAAGCAACGTGAATCTGTTTCCAAACCGGGTGCTGGGAAGTCATCGGTAGCAGCGAATCAGGAAGCGGAGCGGCAGCCTGCCCGTCGCGTGGCCCCGCCCTCAGCCCGCCGCGCACACGCACCTCGTGCCCTCGCCAAGCACCAGCCCTGTGCCCTCGCTACCTCCCGACACTCCCTACGCAGTCGTTACAAAAAAGGTACACAGCCAAGATGTGCAAATTGTCTACGGGTTGCTAACCTTTCTTACAAGGAGGGGACAAGGGGACAAGAATGTGGGGGGGGGGGCTGAACTGGTTTCGAGTACCCTAATTTTCCGCCTAACCGATGCCTCTCGGATCGGGTTCCCGCCCTGGGAACCCAACGGCACAATCCATGCTGTGTTTTTCTTTTTCTCAGGACTTTTGTTCTCTCTCCTATAAAAAAGGACCTAACGGTTATACACTGTGTGAAACTCTTAACACCAAAGGCAGAAAGTTGTGTGTGTGTGTGTGTGTGTGTGTGTGTGTGTGTGTTTAAATCAAGGGGAGATTACATTACTTTATAAATCATACTGGCCTTACGAACATCCTCTGCAATAAATATTCTTTTTAGCCTTAACTATAAATTATATATTTTAGTGTTTCAAAACCTTCCTAACCCTTAAACTACACCTTCTCGAGGTAAACCTTTAAAGGCCCCTACTCTCAAACACCAGTTGGCACCAAAGGATTCCTAAACTTACACTACCCTACAGAGAAAGAAACGCATCATCCTGGCAATGTAAGAATGCACTTCTTGACTGGAAGCTCGCCTTCGAGAACACCCCCTCTCGCTAACTCCACAGTGACATGCACTTGCCTCGCAATCCCATCTGCACCCACGTACGTGAATATTCCCAAACCATTCCATTAAGAAACTGCCCCCCCCCTCCACACACAACATAAACAGAGAGATTCGTTGAAAGTGCTTTGAAATGGAATGGTTCTAGAATATCGAGAAGGAAAACATGGTTCTAGAGCACCGGAGAGGGAAAATGGTTCTAGAGCTTAACGTTAAACAGGAAAAAGAGTTCTAGAACATTAAAGAGGAGAAATGGTTCTAGAATATTGAAGAGGGAAAATGGTTCTAGAATATTGAGAAGGGGGGGGGGCGGAAAGGAGCCGTGGATTTCACCTGGATGTGAGCAGGCTGTGGGTCTGTGGGGTGAGAAACCGGCATCTCCTAAACAGGCCACTACAAAAATATGAAGATTATAAAAATAGAATATATTACGTCGCGGTTGCGGGTTCTCTTTTACAGTAGCGCAGGCCAGGAGTCGGAGCTGGATTTCTGCGGCCGCCACGCCGGCCGGTGCCCGGCCACCCGCCCCGGGTCGGGCCACAGGCGGAGGGAGGGTCAGCACGCGGCCGTGCTGAGCTCTACGCTACGCTAACTGAGGTTACGCCAGCCACTGACAGGTGAGGAGGTTACACGCCTACCTACGGGATAAAATGAACGCGCACAAATGACTTACTCATAAAGTGACTACATGCCCAAGCAAGCGAGTTGTGGGACGCCTAGAACCGCCTTAAAGCTGTGCTCCTTCAGAACAGCACACGAACACGTTTGCTACCTACGACCCTCTTCCGCTTCAGAAATGGTTTCTTGGCTTTTCTCTCGTTTTTACCGTGTTTTCATGCTTTTCTTTTCTTTTTTCTTTTTTTTTTTTTTTTGCCGTCGTTTTGTTTTAAACACAGAAAGAATCAAATCTAATCCTCCCCTGCAGACTTGTTCCTTGTGTTAATGCCTATCCTTACGACACAGAGACACAAACACGTTCGCATACGACCTAGTTGATTATGGGGTATAAGATTCTCTATTTTTGTAGCACAGCCTCCCCCCACCCCCTCCCCCCAGCTCAGGGTTATGCAAATACTATTTTTTTTCTCTCCTTTTTTTTTTCTTTTCTTTTTTTTTTTTTTTTTTTTTTTTTTAAAGACAGCTTCTCGGATACTTTTTTTTTCTTTTGCTTATGTCAGAGACGGAAGGGAGAAAGAGCAAAGGAAAAAAACCGACAGTAAAGGAGAAGGAAGCTTTCCCTTCTGGTCGTGACCGGTCCTGGCGAGGAGCGGTCCTGTCCAGGGAGCACCCGGGGCCGGCCCCTCCCGCGCCGCGCACGCGCGCCCTCAAATGTTCACGTCTCGAACGTCGGTGGGTGTGCAGGCCAGGTCGGCCTCCTCCTCCTCCTCCTCCTCCTCCGCTGCCTTGGGGTCTAGGCTCTGCTGCTGGGCCTGGCGCAGGCTGGACTCCAGCAGGGCCTCGATCTGCTCCTGGCACGCCCGGAGGCAGTCCTGGCCAGACGGGAGACAGGGAGACAGGGGGTGCTCAGAAGGGGGCCTGTGGCCAAGGCCCTCCTACAAACGCCAAGACCTGGACCACCTTGTGAAAGTGAGGCTAATCTAAGGCACTGCCTCCCCGCAGTCGGGTGGGGCCACTGCCCGAACCCCAGGACCCACTGGCATGGGCTCTGCTTGGCCCCTCGCTGCCCCGGCCTGAGGAGCCCCCGTGCTTCCCGGGCTACAGAGTCCCCACTCGGGTCCGAAGGCCCCGGAGGCCACAGGGCTGCCGGCTGTCTCCCGTGCCCACCTGGTGCCTCCCTGGCCTGTCCCGAGCCCCCCCCCTCCACCCCAGGACCCTGGCCCCCCGCTGGAATCCCTCTGCCAGGCTCTCATCCTGGCTCCCTGTTCCCACCAGCCCGAACTCAGCGCTATTTGACCCAGGACAGAGAGGCCCTCTGAGCCCTGCTTTTGGGACTTAACCTCTGCCGTGTCAGCCCCTGCGGTGAACCCAGCCTTCCGAGATGAATGGCTGTCAGAAGCGTTAGGCCGTGCATGACTGAGAATGAGCGTTGGGTGGCCCCGGGGGGACTCGGACCCTCTATCCCCCTCTGTCCTCACCCGCTTGGCCTGCACCCTGGGAGACACGCTGGCCTGGCCCAGCGTGCACCCCCGCAATCCCGCGGCCCTCCCCTGCCAGCAATCACCCCGAGTTCTCGATGCCCAAGAAGGGATCTTGGGGAGTCCGGGGCTTCTCGTGGTCTCGTGGTGGCCGGTCTGCCCGCAGCTCAAAAGTGCAGGTGTCAGGCTTTGTCCCAACCCTGGGACCCTGGGACCCTGGGACCCTGGGACCCTGGGACCCTGGGATGCCACACTGGGGCTTCTGTTCTGGAAGCAGGTAGTCTCTGGTCCAGCCCGGAAGACAGATCCGAGCCTTTCCCCAGAGGAACAGGTGCACCGCGGGCCCACCTGGGGAGGGTGCTGCGAAACGGGTGTCCAGCGCCCCAGAGAAGGGGATCCAGGCCAGCAAAGCTTCCGAGCGAACCCTGGGGGACCTGCCACATATACGGAGCCATACGCTTCCGCGCGGAGGGCTCTCCTACACCACCGGTTCAGTATTTGTCGTGGCTGGTGAGGAAAGCGGTGTAGGTGCAAAAAGCCAGTTTTACGGATGAGGAAACTGAGGCTCAAAAGGCCTGGTGTTGGACCCAGGGCAGAGGGGTGCAGGGAGGGACTTGTTTCCTCCTCGCAGCCAGCAGCCTCGGCCCAGAAGAGCCGCCTCTGGCAGCCGGGAGCCAGCTCGGAGCAAGGGCAGACGCGGCTCATGCCCCAGGAAGACGCAGGGCCCCGCCCGCCACCTAGTGTTTTCCGGACGTTTGTCGCCGGGTGACCAGACTAGCGAATTGCAGCCTCAACCGATTTCTCCCCCGTCCGTCAATTGAGATCTTGTTTCAGATCTAATTAATTGACACGATCTCTATGCAAATAAGGGGTCGTGCAGTGATTTCCTACAACTGTCTGTGCCCAGCACCGTCTGTGGGGTCTCTCTCTGAAGGGGAGAGGCAGGGGTCATCTTTCCAGGACACCCCATCCCTCTGGGGGCCTAGGAAGCACTGAGACTGAGGGAGCCCCCCCGCCACCCCCCACTCCCTCCGGGAGCCGCCTGCTCCCAACAGGGAGATGAGCAGGCATGCCGCCTCCTCCAGGCAGCCGGCAGTGCTGGGCAGCGGACGGGCAAGCTTCTGCCCCGCAGCCCGGCTTTTCTTCCCCAAATCATGCGGGGAGGTGGCAGCCGCTAGGGCCCACGACGGAGCCTCCAGGCACTCGAGGGTGGGCCACCAGAAGGCAGCCGGCGTCCGAGCCAGACCCGGACCGGGGTCAGGGCGGTCACTGGCTCCCATAAGGCACGCCCAGCAGGGCCGAGGGCTGACCTGTCATCCTCGCTGGTCTAATCTGGTAAAGGCCACAAACCCTTGTAATTGTTATTTTCACTCTTTCTTTTAAGACAAAAACGGAATCGGGAATAAAACAATGGCATTTGTAAGCAGGAAGGACACCATGGACTCCGGCTCGGGCTGTAATAGCACCAGGCACTCAAAAAGGGCCGTAAAACACAAGGTTGTCTCCACGGGCCTTTGTTGCGTCTGGAGACCTCACAGGAGCCCTTTTAAAGCCTCCATTTATGAGCCATCCGCATTGTTGCACAGACAAAGCTGGACGGGGCCACAGCTCCACATGCCATTAGGGCACGGATCATTGACGGGCCTGCCTTGTGGCCCCGCTCCCTGGACGGCTCACCAGGAGGGGTTTATGGCTCCTGCCTGCTCCTGGGAAACCTGAGGACCCTCCTGGCCTGCCAGCAAGTACTGCGATTTGCTTCTCCTTCCAAAGGAGCCCCAGGAGGGTGGGGTGAGGCTGGCACCCGGTCAGCCTGGGGCCAGGGCTCTGTATGACCAGGTCCCTTGCGTCTGAACACAGGGCACCCCCCGCCCTCCCCCATCACGTTTGGGGGCCTTGGCATGAGCCATGGCATTTCCCATCAAGGAACTGGCTTTGGACCCCCGGGTGCTAGAAGTTTCTAGTACCCGGTGCTGAGCAGGCCAGCCAAGCCAGCGTAGGAGCGGCGCAACTGATGGCTTACCGCGTCGCACTTGATCACTTTGGAGAGGAACCGGGTGAGGCGCGGATAGGACAGGAAGCTGTTGGAGCTTCCCAGGGGCAGGCCTTGCACCGCGGCCAGCACGCTCCCCGCTGCCACCATGGAAGGCGGGTTGGAAATGAACTTCACGTCTGCAGAAGAAAGGGAGAGAGGCGAGGGGCTGTGAGCGGGTGGCGGCGGGGAGGGGGGCCTCCACGGGACCCCGTGGTCCCACCAGCCCCACATCAGGGTGCGGAGGCCAGGGGAGCACAAGTCGGGCCCGCAGTACACCCAGCTGGAGCTGGGACACCGGCCGCAAAGGCCTGCGGGGAGGGGCGTCGCTATGCTGGAGCCCCGGGAACGTGTTGCTTATTCACATTCTACAAGGTGACAAACCCACAAGGGAGAAGGCATGCTGCGGGGCCACAGGGACCCGCCAGGCCTCCAGGGACCCTGTCTCGCCTTCCCCAGGGCAGCCCTCTGGGCATGTGCAGGGGGCAGTAGTCAGTGGTCCTGCAGTGGTGGCCTTGGATGCTTATCCTCTGTGTATCTCCCTCCTGGGACGTGGCGTTACCTCATTACTCCACCCGCCAGCACGCCGTCCCTCTGCCCCAGGCACAGCTCAGCGAGGGCGGAACCCCTGCCTTTGCTCTGAGGGTGAGGCCAGCACTCGCCACACTTGTTACGGAAAGGTGGGAAAGCAGGAAGGATGTTTAAGCAGCCACGTGGTGCCCCGTGGGCTGCCGTTCTGTGACACAGAGCCAGGAATTCTTGGTGGGGGAGGCCACTGAGTTCCGAATCTCGATCAGGGGGCTCAGCCCCTTTGCCTCATCTTACACGCATGGGGCACAGGACCGGGCTAGGTGAGCTGAGCGGGAAAGGAGGGGACCTCGTGGGCCAGGGTGCGTGTCCCCAGCAGCCTAGCTGAGGCTTCGTCCTGGGAGGAGACATCAGGCTGTACCGTTGCCAGCAAAGCAGGCTGGGGAAGAAAGGAGCCACCCTGGAGGGGGAACAGAGCCTGCTGCCGGGCACCGTGGAAACTTGAAAAAGAAATACCTAACAAGGCCCGCCCCCCTCTTTCCCTCTTTAAATGGGAGCATTTCCAGGGCGCCTGGATGGCTCAGTCGGTTAAGCGTCCGACTTTGGCCTAGGTCATGATCTTGCAATTTGTGAGTTTGTGAATTTGTGAGCCCCACGTCAGGCTCTGTGCCAACAGCTCGAAGCCTGGAGCCTGCTTCAGATTCTGTGTCTCCCTCTCTCTCTGCCCCTCCCCTGCTCATGCTGTCTCTCTCTGTCTCTCAAAAACAAATAAATGTTAAAAAAATTTTTTAAAGAAAAAATATATTAAATAAATGGGAGCATTTCCACCCAGTCTGTGAGCGGAGAGCCATGAATGAAAAGCTTGTCATTGAGGCACATCAGGGCTGCAGGAGCACCTGGGTGGATCAGTCGGTTAAGCATCGACTTCGGCTCAGGTCGTGATCTCCCAGTTCCCAAGTTCGAGCCCTGCATCGGGCTTTCTGCTGTCAGCGCAGAGCCTGCTTGGGATCCCCTGTCCCCCCCCCCGCCCCCGTCTCCCCCTCCCCTGCTCACACGTGTGCTCTCAAAAATAAACATTAAAAAAAAGTTGCTGCAGTCCCAGCAACAATTTGGTTGGAACTCGAGACTCCCGTCCAAGACGGATGGTGTAACAGGGGGAGGGCTCGCTCCTGAAGCCCACGTCCCCACTGAAGCGTATGTGTGCGTTTGCGGTGTGGGGCTTATGTGTGTAGATAAGGAATGTGTGCGTGTGTGTGTGTGTGTGTGTGCGCACGCGCGCACGGTTTAGGGCTTACGTATGTAGGTAAGGAACAACCTGACTATATCGTCCAACACTTCGACTCGGCGCCCAGTGCAAAGAGCCTGGGACAGCCGCTGGGGCTGTGCGGGTTTGCTGACCCTTGCTCAGACCCACCCGTTAGACTCGATTTTTCTGTCCGCTTTCAACACCACCTGTAGTTTCTTTACCCAGCCCACTGCGATTCCCCGGAAGGCTCTAGTGCACACACAGGCATATACGTTAACAGAAAACCCACCGCGTTGCGGGGGATACGTGCACATCTGCAGATACGCGGGAGGCCCAGTTTGCAGGCACGCACAGCACGGAGAGCAGAGTCCCCCCCCTCACGACACCGTTCAGCGGCACCCTTGCCCCGTGGAGGACAAAAACATCTTTGGGGGCCTTTGCTTACACTTCCCCCTCACGCCAGTCTGTTTCTGTTTCTGAGCTGCCATTGCGTTACTGCAGAGAGAGTGGTCCCCTCGTGACCAAGGGCCCGGCTGCGCCTCGGCTATGTTGCAACCGTTCAGGTGAGGATTTGGACCGAGAATCTTTCCAAGGAGGGACGTGGATGGGCAGGTGACCCTCTCCTCCCCCGGCCGCCTGTCTCCCGCGGTGGGGGGCGGGGGAGCCCGCCCTGGAGGTAATGCACGTGAAAAGCTGTCGCAGGCAGCCAGCCAGCCATCGCTGCACCTTCCCTCTGGGTGGACCCCAGGCACCGGGGCCTGGGATGCACCCTGCAGGCCCCAGGTTGGGGGCGGGGGGTGGTGGTGCTGGCTGGGCACGGTCTCAGAGGCCCCGCGTGCTTACGCACGGCGGCCCGCGGCAGCTGGACAGCCAGCACCAAAGCGCGTTTACAGCCTCCGCACCAGGCTCGCTCGCCTCACTGCCCGCGCCCCACGAGGGCTCCACACCCCACTTCCGCGGGGTTCTGGGAGAGGGGAAACTCCAGGCTGCCCCAGCCATCCTGGGGGGGGAGGGTGTACAAGAACCGTTCCTCGCATGATCTCCAGGAAACTTTGCCATTTCTCTGAACCACTTTCAGCTCCTTAAAAGGCTGCCTGGAAGTCTCCGGAGGCCTCTCTCTTCTGAGGCGCCCCAGCCAGAGAACGCCTCCCTGCCTGCTTGAGGGGCTGGCCCCCGGAGGCCGAGGGGACGGCCCGCGGGAGGCTCCCTACCCCTGCCAGAGGGCTGGAGCCACCACCCCGCAGATCCGTCAGGGCCCACGGTGTGCCCCCCCCCACTCCCCTTGCTTGGAAGGGCTCAGAGGAGGGGTTCGTGCCTCGTGCAGGAGGACGAGCAGGGTGGAGAAGCCGGCAGACTCCCGCCTGACCCGGAAATCCCAGCCACCAGAGCACCAGGACAGCGGGAGGGTGCCGGGAGATGTCGGAACAGGGGCTCTACCGCTCCCGGGCAGGGAGTGAAAGAGGCCAACCTCCCCCCCTTTGATGTTGCGTGGCCACAGACTGGGGGAGCCCCACACGACGTGGCAGCTGAGGCCTGACCCGGGGCAGAGGTGGCCCCGTGTGGAGCTGGCTGGGGTGAGGACGTGGGTCCCCAGGCAGGGTTCTCCAGGTCTGCTGGGCCCAGTCCACGTGATCAGAGGGAGAAAGAAAGGGGTCGGCGTCAGGGTCAGGGCCCCGGGGAGACAAGGCAACACCGGGCGCGAGTCTGCACGCATCTGCCTGCCCTGACTTCTGAAAGGCTGGCTGTCCCAGGGCCCGGGCCAGGGCAGTGTCAGGCAGGGGCCTCCAGGGACCATCCAGAGCCCTGCCAGTGGGGGAGAAGACTGGCCCCCTGCTGCCAACCATGGCGGCCCAAGCCCGGGCCGATCTGAAGCCCCTCCCAGGGCTCAGCTGAGCCCAGCTGGCCAGAGGCACCCCTGGCGGGGCCTCTGGCGGCCAAGCTGTGCTGCTGGCCGCCCCCGCACGAGGGCTGCTGCTGGCCGCCCAGAGCACGTGGTGCAGGCACCGCGGGCCGGCACTCCCCACCCCTGTAGGCGCCCCTGGCAGGTGGCCCAGCCCGGGAGAGGCCAGAAGGGGGCCCCTTGAGGACATGGGGAAGGACTGGTGTGTGTGTGTGTGTGTGTGTGTGTGTGTGTGTGTGTGTGTTGGGGGGGGGCGGGAGGACGGGAGTGGGGAGGCAGGCTGGGCAGCCGAGGTCAACCTCTCTCAGCATGGAGTGGCCGCGGTCTGGCCACCCACCCACACCCATCCCCGAGGCGCTGCGTGGTGGCCGTGGCCAGCCTCCGCTGCCCGACCCCAGGAGGGCACCCCCCCCCAGCCCATCTAGCCCCAGCGCACAGCCCAAGGAAGGAAGAGGAGCCCCTGTGAGAGGCACCCCGGGAGACCGGGGCCAGCAGGACCCAGCTGCCCTACCTGTGGCACAGAGGGCGACGAAGGTCTGCGCGTGCTTCCGGATGATCTGTTTGTTCTCCTCGGCCACGGGCATTTTGGAGAGGAAGTGCTCGATGAAATCGTGCGGGGTCATCGCGGCCAGGTTCCACTTGAGCTTGTTCACCAGGAGCAGCTCCATTTGCTGTGAACGTGGGGTGACCCAGGGTAAAGAGAGGCGCAGGGGCAGCCCCTGCCCCTCCCCTCCGTGGGGCACGGCCCAGGAGAGAAGGGATAAGGGATGCTGGGGGCCCAGGAGGTGGGGGAGAGCAGGCCATCCCCAAAGAGGTCCCAAAAGACAAAGTGACGTGGAAAAAAAGGCCCACTGTTCCCAGGTCGGGCCAAAACAGGACCCCCACCTGGGACGCAAGACCTGGTAGCCAGCGCGGGCCGCCAGCGTCGTCGCCGCTAGAGGGCGCGCGCCGCCCACTTTTCGGCCGCGCTAGGGGCGCAGACGAGTGGGAGTCGGAGCGACCGCGAGCGGTGGGGCGCCAGCTGGGGGGCGGCGGGGGTCCCGCCCGCTCCTCGAGGGGGGCCCCACCGAGCGGCCGCCCGCCCATGGGGCATAGCGCGTGTCGGCGGCCCGCGGGGCCTCCTGCCCTCTGCACCTCCCCCACCCCCGGGGTCCTGGGGGTCCTGGGGCGTCGGTGGGCGGTGGGGGATCCCAGGTTACCAGCAGCTCGTCGGGCCGGATGGAGTTGTCAGTGTAGATGCACAGCTTCTCGGCCGTCAGCGGAATGGTCTCCTTCATCTTGGAGGCCACGAACATGCAGGTGGCCCCCAGCAGCTGCAGGCGGCTCTTTTTCACGGGCTCCAGCGACAGGAAGCGGTCCAGGTAGTTCATGGCCAGCGGGAAGACCTCTTCCTCGCACTTCTGCTCCTCACAGACCTGCCGGGGCACGGGGGCCGTGACCGCCGCCGCCGGGCCCCCTCCGCGGAGACCCCGCGGTCCCCCCCACCCCCACCCCCACCGGGCTCGCGCTGGGGCTACGGGTCGTCCCGAGCGCGCGGCGGGTCGGGGCAGGGGGCGGCAGAAGCGGCGGCTGCCGCGCCCCCTCCCCGGCGTGTCCCCAGTGCCCACCCTCCCCGAAACTGAAAGGGAAAGTCCCAGCGAGGCTGGCACGGTGGGGGCGGGTGTGGGCACGGCTGGCGGCGTGCGCCGCGCGCGGGCGGCCGGCCCCGGGGACCCCGGCCCGCGTGGGTGCTCCGGGGACCGCCGGGCCGGGGCTCGCTCCAAATGGGGTGCGGGGCCGCGGGGCGGGCCGCGGGGCCGGGCGCCGCGCTCACAGCGCCTGCGAGACACAAAGGTGGCGTCCCAGGCCGCCGCGCCGCATTTCCCCAGACGTCATCTTTTCAAAAAATATTTAAAAATATTAAAAAAATAACTGGGTACATAAAAAACCCCTGAAAATGACCCTCGGGCGGCCCTTTACCCAGGCCGGGGGTCTAGAGCTCGTTGCAGACTCCGGGGAGAGCCCCAGGAATTCAAACTCGGTGGCCCCCCCTTCCCCCTGGGCGCGGGCGCCGTTTCCCTCTCGCAAGGGCACCACGCCGCACTTTCAAAAATTATTTTAAAATATCTGCGGGTCCCCTGGGCGCCCACCGGAGACCTGAAAATGTGCCCCGGGCCGCCGGCTTGCTCCAGGCAGGTCCCCCAAGCCGAGACCCCTGCAGACCGGGGTCAATCCCCAGCGTCTTGGGGGCCACGCGACCTTGCAGCTCGGCGTGCTCTCCGGCCCAGGCTGGCCGTGCGGGGCGCCCCGGGACTCGCAGCTTGAACAAAGGGGCCCCTCTTCCCGAGCGGGGTCCCCCCCAAGCTGCCCGCGCTCCGTCCCCGCGCCCCTCCCTCCGGTTCCCGGCGGCCGCGCGGCCCCTCGCGGCGGCCCCAGCGCCTCGCCGGCCGCTCCCCGCCCCCACCCTGCCCCCAATTATTAATAAACACTTTTGCTTTGCAATAAAAGAACAAAGATGGCGCATAATACTGGCACGAGCGGCCCTTGCATACGTGTCCGTGGATATTAATTTAAAAATCAAATCTATGCCCCCTCCCCCTGGAGCAGGCGGTTCGCGGCCGTGCAGGCAGAGAGGAGGCGAGGGGGCTCGGGCGCAGGCAGGGGCCACAAAGGGGGCCCAGGCCGCCGGCCCGCACCCTCGAGCCAACTGGGGTGCCCCTGGCATTGGCTTTCCCCGAAGGGGACCCCTCCTCGACCGCTCCACCCCCACCCCCCGCCAGGATAGGGAATCTCAATCGACCCCACCCCCACCTCCTCCCCGTTCAAAAAATACCCACAATATCTATATATTGTGAAAATGCGGTTCCTAGCAACACCCCGGCAAACTTCAAAGTTGAGGTGGGAGAGAAGGGAGGGAGACGAGCGGCAAAGAAATGTGGGTTTGGGCAACAAGTTGCAGGAAAGGTCCTAAGAAAGCGGCCCGAAGCCCCGCACCTCCAGCATCCAGGTGGCCACGATCTTCCGCATGGACGGCAGGATCTCCTTCTGCACACACTTGAAGTAGGACACCGAGGGCGCGCAGGTCTCCTCCGCCTTGAGCATGGCCCGCAGCACCCGGTCGTTGAGGAGGTTGGCATCGGGGTACGCCCGGCGGATGGTCTCCACCTCGCAGCATAAGAGTTGGTGTGCCATGGCTGGGGCTCTGCTGGGCGGCCTGGGGACGGCGGTGGGTCCCGGGTCGGTCCGCGCTCGGCTTTAGCTCCCGCTGTCCCGCGCTCCCTCGAGCTCGTCTGCCCCTCGCCGGAGCGCGCGGACGCTGCTGCTCGCTGCTACTGCGCCGACAGCCCTCTGGAGGCTCCAGGACTTTGCAACTTCCAACAAAACTCCCCTGTAGTCCGTGTGACGTTACTGTTGTTAAGCAGAGATCAAAGCCGGGCAGAGAATGGGAGCGGGCGGGGGGGGGGGGGGGGGGCGGGCGCAGGGGGAGGGGGCGCGGGCTCCGAGCGCCGGGGAGCGGAGAGGGGCAGAGCCCAAAAGCCATCCCGGAGGCGCCGCGCCTGCCCCGCGGCAGAGTTGCCCCCGAAGCCTGGTTTTCATAGAAATGCAAATCGCCCGAGGCTGCCTTTCTCCCCGCCGGGGAAGAGGGGTGCAAGGGTGTCTGTCCTCCCCGTGTGGGTCCCCTGGGATTTGGGGAGTGGGTGGAGGTGGCTTTGCAGGGGGGACAACGGGGGGGGGGGGCGGGCCACACGCAGCCAGGGGAGAGCGCATGGGGGGGGGGGGGCGGACTCTGGGGCCCGGCGACACGCTATACACGAGCCGGGAGAATGGGCGCATTTCCGAAAACGCCACGAGGGCACCCACGGGCGGACAGGCGGCCAAGGAATCTCAGCGTCTACATCTTCTTTCATTTTCATTAACACGTGTAAATTTCAGGAACCATTTAGCATTCAGGGACGCGGAGCAGAGTCCGCGACCCTGGTGGAGGCTTCATTCCCGCGCCAGGGGGGGTCGTTGCAAATGCCCGAAGGGGTATCCCTAAACCCTAAAGGGATTTCAGCCTAGCATGAGCTCGCTCAAAAAATAAAATAAATAAAATAAATGCCCGAAAATTCCAGCAGCAGCCCAAGATGGTGGCCAGCATTTCCTTCATCCTGTCCTCCTCGCCTGGGGGATCTGCGAGTTGGCTCCCTACCTTGACCAGTACATCCTTTTAGGGATCCCCAATCTCCCCAGCCCCCCACCCCCGTCCCGGCAATTTAACAGCTAGAAAAACACCCCGGATGGAAGGCTGCGAAAACAAGTTGTCTCTGTCCTGCCTCATTTTTTAATTAAAAATAAATTAAATCGCTGGAAATATTAGTCGCGTCTCTGTGACAAGACCACCGGAAGCTTCCTAATCGGTTTTGCTGGGGGGTGTGGACACCTCTGCACCTTTTACAATCAGCCCCGGGCTGCATTCGTGAGCCTGTGGGGGGATGGCAGGGGCTGGCAAAAATTAGAACAATTCCAAGTTAAAGAAATGGGTGTACTGATCTGGTTTTAAACAAAATCTATACGTATTTGTGGTTATACCAGAGGGAACCCAATGTTATCGCTAAACTAAGAGATATACAAAAGAACACAGAAAAGTGGTCTTAAAAAAGTTTTTAAGATTTAGTCTTCTTCGGTTGCTTTTTTTTTTTTTTCTAATAAAAGGACATTTTGCCCTGTCTTAACTTTTAAAAAAAGTTTTTACACTACCTGCCCCCACTTAAGAAAACTGTTCATTTACTTCCCTCTGGACATAGTGGAGCGTCATCAAACCGTCGTATCCTCTTAGCAGTAAAGGCTCAAAAAATACGGATGAAAAAGCCCCCTCCCCTTCGCCAAGGGCACACGCAGCAAGACAGGACAACCCCCCCCCCCCCACTTCCAGGGCTGATTCTTCCCGCTCCCCCTCCCCCGCCGGGTATTAGGGTTACGAATATTCCGGGTCCAGGAGGGTAATTACCCCCGGCTCACGCCTCGTAAGCGGTGGGTGGCCCGAGCGGGGAGCGCCCACCGCCGTGTCCCCCTCCCCCGGCACCCACGCTCGCCTTGGCCCCGGGCACGCCGGTGCCTCGCAGCAGCAGCCCGCGCACGAGGGCGGCCCGACTGCTTTTTCATTCATAAAATCCCGACCGGGCGGCTGCCCCGATGATTTATGGGGCTGCGCGCTCTCACCGGGCCGCTTCTGCCCCGGGGGGCGAGGGGACCGAGCCCGGCGAGCGCCTCGGTCCGGTCCGGCCCGGGGCGGCGGGCGACGGCGAGGGGCAGCGGGTCATAAAGAGGCTCGCCCACTACGGCTAAACGGGCTCCGGGTCCGGGAGGGAGCTTCCCCCTAACCCGGGAGAAAGACAGAGGAAACTGGAATTAGCATGAGCCAATGGGGGCGCGGCGCTGTTACTAGGCGGACCGGGCAGATCTCGACTAGGAACTTCGTTGATTTCCCCGCTCAGGGACGGGCGCAAAAGTGCAAGCCCGGCCGGCGAGCGTGAAGAGCCGTCCAGGAACCCGCGGGGGAGGCGCAGGAATTTGGGGCCTGGCGGGGAACGCCAGCGGCCCAGCCCCCACCCCGGGGAGCCCAGAAACGCGTCCCTGGGGCTGCAGAGGGGGCCGACAGCTCCGGGCCCTTAAGGGCGGCCGCTTCTAGGAGAGCCGAGGGCGCGTTTTTATTTTAATGTGTGTGTGTGTGTGTGTGTGTGTGTGTGTGTCCCAAAGAGAAAAGCAACTTAAAAAAAACAAAACAAAACACTTTTCTGTTGCAGTTTAATTTTGCACTGCCTTTAAAAAACCCCACCACGAAGCAGGAACTGCGAGTCCTGGGCTCATTTAAAGTGCTCTGCGCTTATTTCTCGGTGACTATTTGGAGACAAAGGGCCAGCGGCCCAATCGGGAAGGCACTACGTTGGTTGGAAAGAAAATCCCAAAGTAACCGAAATCACCTTCCCGCTTTCCTGGCCCCCTCGCTCACCACCCCCAGGGGAGACGGCGGCCGCGGTGGATCTTCGGCCCCGAGAGGGCGAATTCCGCGGCCGGCGCGTTTGCCACCGTCCCTGGCTGTGGGAACCTTCATTCAGGCGGGGGAAGGGAGCGCGTTCATTCAGGAACCGGCCCGCCGCGGCGCCGACCCCTGGACGCACTGCGGCTGCGCGCCGGCCCGCGGTGGGGCTTTGGGGAGGGGGGTGCGAGGCCCAGTGGAGCTCTTCCCCCGGCCTCGACCTCCCGCAGCCGCCCACCCCACACGGGACCCGAGCTGGCGCACCCAGGTGGGGTCACCTGCAGCCGCATACCTGGCGGCAACTTGAAAGGACCTGGCTCCAGCTCCGCGAGTTTTCCATTGTTAAGCCCTTAAGTCGCTCTGGAAAACGCTTCCGAGTGCTGGCCACGGGGTCCCCCGGCGCGGGGGCTCCCCTTCCCCCACCCTGCTCGCCTCGGGCGCGCCCGGAGCTCCACGTGCCTGCCGCAGTAGCTCCGCCTGGGCTCTGCGGTGCCCACCCGGGCGCTCCAAAGCCGCGGGGCGTGCCGGGACGAACTCCGGCTCCGGCGCCCACCTGGGAACCGTCCCACGTTGGGAACGGGGGCAGCCGCACCTCCCACCGTCCCAAGCCGCCCATGTGCGTTTCCGCCCCTGAGAGTTAATTCCAGCCGCACACGGACTAACCCCCTACCCGAGTCCCGGTCGTCCGCCTGGCGGGATGCGGGGACGGGGCACTCCGCTCCCAGCTCTGAGGGCTGTGGGCACGATGTGCCCGGAGTTAAAGAGCAAACCCCAACAGGTGTGGGGGTGGTGGCTCACAACGCCCCCGGTTTCCCTAGGAAGAAGGTGCAGTCTTAGGGGTGAAAGAAGAATCCAACGCCTTGAACTTCGTCCCTCAAAACGCATCGCCTGGTGTCCTGAGCTATTGTATGAAACCCCAAAGTTCGCTAGGAATTCCCTGGACTCTTGGCTCAGGCCCCTGGCCGGTCTCTAGCCAAGTGTCGCGGAGTGGGAGCCCAGCCCGAGCAGATAACCACCTCCAACCGAGGTAAAGAAATCGGTTGGGGGGGGGGCGGGCGGGAGTAATGACCTAGGAGGCCAAGATGTGTCCGCGTGTCCCGGGGCCAGGCAGGGCCAAGGCCTACCCGAGGTGGAGCAGACCCCGCCCCTGACCAGGGCGCGGAGCGCCGCTGCGGAGACTCGCGGGGGCGCCGCGGAAGCAAGCGGGGTGGCTCATCGGCGCCGGACCTTCCCGGGCGAGGACCCGCACTGATACCCTTGTGGACTCCCGCGTGCTCCCGCCCCGCCCGGGAAGGGCTGGACGCCCCCTCATTCGCCTCGGAGGACTTGTCACTCGCTCCCCAACCCCGCGCTTTCCCGGAGACCGTGTTGGGGGAGGACCCCACATCCTCGTGCCTGCTTCTCTGTGCCCTTGGGATGCCCCAAAGCGTTCCCAGCCTTCGCTTTGGCCTTGGGGGTGGGTGGAGGGATGGCCGGGGTCTTTATTATGGGGAACCTCCGAGTCCTGGGGCTCCAGACACTTGCCAGGAGGGGAAAGGGAAGGACAATTTTTTTTTCCAGGTGCGCAAATTGGGGTTGCACGCCCAACGCCCAGCACCCCTGCTCTTGGGTCCCTTGGCCTCGCGCCGTCAGGGCTGGGGGCGGATCGCGGGTCTGGACCCTCTGGGGAGTTCTGGGCATGCGGAGTCCGAGGGGCCCACAGGGCCGCGGTCTATCACCAAACCCCGCCGGGGTGCTTGCGCGGGGTTCGACCTACTCCCGCGAGTCCTGGGCGATGCGGCGGGGGGCCGGGGTGCGGTCCGATTGGGGAGAGATGGGAGGCGAGAGCGCGCGCCCGGGAACCTGGGCCTTGGCTCCGGAGCAGCTCAGGGCCGCGCCGCGCATTCCGCACATTCCCGCCCGGCCTCGGTTCCGCCGCCACGTGGTTGCTCTGCGCGCCGCGCTTACCGTAGGGCTTGGAGAAGGCGCGCATCCGCGGCCCCGGAGCGCGTGCAGACCTCCCAGGGTGCGGGGCGCGGAGGCCAGTTCCAGCCGCCCTACCCAGCAGCCCTCGCCTCTCTCTCCTCTCCAGAGATCGCTTTTTTTTGTTGTTGTTTGTTGTTTTTTTGTGTTGTTAAACGTAACAAGAGTTGTACTGCTGGAGTGATGCCATACTCATTTGTAAAGGCGGGCCGGAAGAGTCTCAGGCCCCACTGCTATCTGTAATTGGGTGACTGTCCATCTGAGGAACACGACCGAATCAGACGAGTGAGTGCCTTCCCAGCGGTGACAAAGCTCGTCAGAGGAGCTGCGGCTTCGGATCGTTTTCTCCTCCTTTTCCTTCTTCAAACTCAGTGGGTGGCTCAGTCGATTGGGAAGCTGGGAGGAGCTTAGCCCATAGGGAAAAGCCCAATAAGCTGGCTATAACTTTTTGGTTTTTTTTTTTTTTTGTAAAGTCCTTAAGGGTCTTTTTCTGAGGATCGGTTCCAGATAAAGAGTCCAGCGTATCCCTGGATCCCGAGCAGCAGACCTTGAGGGACAGGATGCCTGCCTCTGCCTCCTGGGTCCCACTGGAACCCATAGGACTGGGGCTAGGCTGAGGTCCCTCCCCCCTGCTGGGAGGGGTGAGAGGGCTCCAGATAGCGCCACCTCTCCCAATCCCCAGTGGACAGATGGCTCTCCCCACAATCACCAAAGGGGGGATGGGGGTGGGAGGGAAAGGCTGTCCCCCTCCCCCCCCCCCCCCCAAAATGTGAGGCATGCCCATTTTTGCCCAGGACCTACTGCAAAGTTTGGAGAGCCATCCTTCACTCAGGTACCTGTCCTCATTCCTCGCTTCTCCTGCAAGGTACCCCACCCCCAAGCTCATTGCTATTATGCATTTAACCTTCCAAACCTCGGAAACACACTTGGTGGGTGGGGAAACTGAGGCACCTTATCCAGCCTCATGCGGCCGGGCAGTGTGTCTGTGCCCTTAGCCTGCACCTCCCTCGGTGTCATGGGCACCGTCAGAACAATTTCAGGGGCCTTTGAAGCCGATAAGGATAATAATCTACTTTTTCAAGAATTCATGCAAAGCCGAGCCCTTTTTTCAAGATATCAGGAAGTTTGCAGCCACGTTTGCGAAGCGGCCAAGCCCGTCACCCACATGCATCTGCCAGGAGCCGTGCAGTCTTGGGGAAACTCCTGTCTTTATGTGTAAAATGGGGTATGGCCTCACTCTTCCCAAGGCCACGGAGCAGGGCAATTAAGGTAATATGTGTGAAGCAGTGAGCAGCCCGGCCTGGCCTGGTGTATGTCAAGGCCTGTTAAATGTATTCATTCATGTATTTGTTCTTGTGCAGAAGGAAGGCCATGTGATGCGTGGTGTATGTGGAATTGATTAAACATCTCCGTTTACATTCAGAAAGAGGATTTAAAAATGACTCTCTAGTCTGTAAGCTTGCTCTTACTTGCTGAGTTCTCCTGAGCTGGCCGTGGACAGGAGACCTAAATCCTAGAATGCATTTTTAAATTAAAGAGAAGTTGAGCCATATTAATCTTCCCTCCTTCCTTCTCACCCTGGAAAAGGAGTAGACGAGCTTACTTAAAAAGGAAGCGCGTCCATCAGGGGCACAGGCGGCCATACAAGAACGAAGGATATAAAGTGGGGGGGGGGTGGTTCTGCTGGGTCCAAGAGGGCCGGTCCCGCAAGGCACTGCTCAGGTCTCTGGATGAACAGGGCTTGTGCCTGACATCCCTTTGCGTAAAAAGATCCACTCTCTACTCAGGGGGAAGCGGGGAGGCAATCCCAAGCGACATTGGCCAAAGGCGTGGGTCAAAGTGACGTGGCTAGAAGCCGAGAGGCACAAGTGGAAGAAGCCGGGAGGCTGACCGTGTCAGCCCATGGTCGGGGCACCGCCTGCCCACGGGGAGGATGGAGAGGGTCAAGGAGCCTGACTTAAACATTTAAGTGTAGTTGGAGCTTCTAGAGGAGAGAGGGCCCCTGGGCCTGCCCGCCTGGCGGGGGTGGGGGAGGTGGGATTCCTGTGCCCCCAGGACCCTGGGTATCTATTGCCCTTTGCTTCTTTGGACTGAGCTGCCTAGTTTCCTTCTGACCCAGAGACAAGGCCGGAAGTACCAGGTGGAGAGCTTTCAGGCAAAATGCAACGTCAGATGCAGCCGACAGCTGACATCCCGCCAGCTCCCAGGGCCTTCCCGGCTCCCTTCCCTCTCCTGCTTCAGTACTGAGCATGTAGGACGCCCTCAGCAAGGAGCACCTTGCCCGGGAGGTGTCTGTCCTTGACCCAGAGGGATGCGCTGACCTTTAGTCCTCACGCTGGGGGCGGGGGACCGACTCCTGGGCAGCCTCGTGACTTGGGAGCCTGTAGGGAGAGGTGGGAGATGCAGAGAGGTGGAGTGAGTGGCTGGCTCCTAAGTCCGTGGCGGGGAGGGTGGTGTGGGGATTAGGACCCTGAGCCGGGTGTGGAATAAAGACCTCGGTATTACATCCAGCCCCATGGTGTTTCCTTAACCGACCATCCACAGGATATTTACCAATACCAGAGAGAAGGGGTGGGGTAGGGTGGGCCAGCTGAGTCCTCAGCCTCTACCTTCAGCCTCAACCCTCCCTTGGCCTTGGAGAGACCGCTGTTACAAAGGGCCACACACCGGGGGCCTTAAAATGACGGACATTTGTTCTGTCACGGCCTGGAGGCCAGTGTCCCAAATCAAGAAGCAGGGCCACGCTCCCCCCAGAGGCTCCGGGGGAGGCTCCTTCCTGCCTCTTTCAGCTTCTGGGGGCTTCAGGTGTCCCTGGGCTGGTGGCTGAACCCCTCCAGCCTCTGCCTCTGTCTTCCTGTGGCCACTCTCCTGTGTTCTCTCTTCCTCTCTTATAAGGACACTTCCTTGGATTTAGGACCCACACGGATAACCCGAGATGATATCATCTCAAGATCCTTCACTTGGTTACACCTGCAAAGACCTTTTTTTTTTTTTTTTTTTTTTTTTCCCAAATAAGGTCAGATTCGCAGGCTCTGGTGGTGGGGAGGTAGACATGTCTTTTTGGGGGGCACCGTTTAACCCGCTAAGGCTGGGGAGAGGGAGAAACAGAGGGTGTGCTTGGTGGCCGCTTAGAATAGACAGTCACATCCTTGTGTTTGCCAAGGACTTGGTTTGAGTCAGGCCTTATTAACTGTTTGGGGGCAGGGAGACAGACATCAAACATGACTGAGTCACAGTCTCTGTCCTCCAGGGGCTTTCCATGGACACCTGAGATATAGTGCCTGGAAATTGCTTCTGAGTGAGAGTTCATGGCCAAATTGGCAGGTGCCTTCTGCAGGCCACCACTGTCCTCTCTGGACATAGAAGTACCGAGCATTCTGATTGCCATTAGCATTCTGACGGGGGCGAAGAGAAAGGCTTCACCCAAGAATGAGGAAGGGCACAGAATGAACAGGCAAGGAGGCAGGAGAGAATGTTCTAGATGTTTGAACAGCACAGAGAAAACCCTAAGGGAGAAAAGTGCAGGGTATTCTCTTCCCTCAAAAGCAAAGAGTCTCGGGGGCCTGGGTGGCTCGACTGGTTGAGCATCCGACTTCGGCTCAGGTCACGATCTCGCGGTCCGTGGGTTTGAGCCCCAACTCGGGCTCTGTGCTGAGAGGTCAGAGCCTGGAGCCTGCTTCGGATTCTGTGTCTCCCTCTCTGCCTCTCCCCTGCTTGTGCTCTGTCTCTCTCTCTGTCTCAAAAATAAACATTAAAAAAAAAATTACCCCCTTTACCCCCATTTTACAGATGAGGAAATCGAGGCCGGCAGGCTCATGTGGCCATGGTGGAGCTGGGATGCCTCCTGGCTCTGTCTGACTCTAAAATCCAGGAGGAAGAGGCACATCACAAAGCACCTAGAATTGCGAGGTTCGCTTTTTTTAAAAAACAGCTTTATTGAGATATAATTTACATAGTGTAAAGGCCACTCATTTAAAGTGTACAAGCCAGTGGTTTTCAGTCTATCCCCAGAGTTGCACAGCCATCACCAAGATCTCATCATAGGACATTTTTGTCACCCCCCAAAGAAGCCTTGTGTTCACGTGGTGGTCCTTGGGTTTTTCCTCCACACCCCCCAGCCCCCGTCAGAATCATGCCCTCCTGAGTGCCCATGAGCAAGGGTTCGTGTGGTTTCTTGTGTCTCTTTTTGTAGCAGGGCTCATCCTGAGCGCACCTCCGGTTGGGGGTCGGTTCTCGGGCGTTAGCTCTCCGGGACCCAGGAGAACCGAGACAGACGTGGACACTTTGAGAGAGGATCTCTCAACCATTTGGTGCCTCCTGCCTCACCCTTGTCCCTGCTTCCATATTTCCTCCTTTTCCTTCTGCAGGGAGCTCAGAGCGTCTGGAACCACAGGCATTTATAAGGAATGTTTTTGGCTGTGACTTAAGAACCTCTGTAGGATCAGCTCCTAAGTAGCCGTGCGTCCCGTGTAGCCGTGCATCCTATGTAGCCGTGCATCCTAAGTAGCCATGCGTCCTGTGTAGCCGTGCGTCCTAAGTAGCCGTGCGTCCTATGTAGCCGTGCGTCCTATGTAGCCGTGCGTCCTAAGTAGCCATGCGTCCTGTGTAGCCGTGCGTCCTATGTAGCCGTGCGTCCTAAGTAGCCATGCGTCCTATGTAGCCGTGCGTCCTATGTAGCCGTGCGTCTTATGTAGCCGTGCATCCTGTGTAGCCGTGCGTCCTATGTAGCCGTGCGTCCTATGTAGCCGTGCGTCCTAAGTAGCCATGCGTCCTGTGTAGCCGTGCGTCCTGAGTAGAGTAGCCATGCGTCTTATGTAGCCGTGCGTCCTGAGTAGCCGTGCGTCCTATGTAGCCGTGCGTCCTAAGTAGCCGTGCATCCTAAGTGGCCGTGCGTCCTAAGTAGCCATGCGTCCTAAGTAGCCGTGCGTCCATCCATGCCCTGTGAAGCTAGAGGGGAGGGTAGACATTGCCAGGAACCCTGGCACAGGTATCTACGGTGCCTCAGCCCTGATTCTCACTGACTCAACCCGCACCTTTAGCATCCTAGACGTAACCCAGGGGGTCAACCTGAAAAAGAGAAAATAATCTTAGGGCCTCTGTTCAGAGCAGACACCGTCCCCACTGTCAAGGAGCATGATTAAGTGGACCTACCCACAGGGGCCGCGTGAGTCCTGTAACAGGGCAGTGGCCGATGGCGGGGGAGCAGGAAGGAAGAAACCAGGGAACCTCCCGCGAACTCGCCCGAGGGTGATTGCAGGTGTGTATGAGTTACCTACTGCTGTGTAACGAATCAGCCCGGCACCCAGCAACGTACAACAGCTGACATTTTCTCAAGCAGTGGCTGAAGGTCAGGAAGCCAGGAGATGCCTGGTCAAGCGGCCTGGCTCCAGGTGCCTCGTGAGGCTGCAGTGAGGTGTCCGCGGGGCTGCCTCACCTCCTGGTCCTCACACACGGCTTGGAAACGGAGACAGCCCAAAACAGAGGCTGCAGCCTTTCACGGCCTCATCGGAAAGGTGGAATGCTATTGCTCTGCCACATGCCTTGGTCACATAGACCGGTCCTGGAGCACTGTGGGGGGGGGGGGGCGGGGCGCTGCACAGGGACATGAATGACGCAGGAGGCCATTCCGGAGGCTCGTGGAACTGGGTGGGGTTTCCAGGTTGAGGAAGTGCGGGCATAGGGGCACGGGTGGGGACAGAGCCGTGGGCGCGGTGGGAGACGTTGCGTTGTGCCTGGTCTAGGTGCGGCTTAAGCTGATTGTTTCCCGCATGACTCCCGCCACTTTGTCCTTGTCAGGTGCACATGCAAGTGTGGGGCTGTGTCTGTTCTGTCCCTGAGGTCACGGGGTCTGGTGACAGGGCCCGGGCCGGGGCAGTCACCCACAGAGTCGTGGTGGGGACGGTACAGAGTCCTCGCGGGGCAGGACGTGGGGCGTGTCTTACCTCCCCCCGTTCCTGCCTGTTTTCTGCCTCTGGGTTTCCTTTTCTACCTAAATCCATCAGTGCTGGGGTTTGTCGATTGCCACACAACCCGACGAGCTGGGCACCAGCGCTGAGAGCGCGCGCGAGCCGCGTCCGGCGGGACCCACGGCACCCCTGCCACATATGTGCCCGTGAGAGTCACCCTTGAGGCGAGCTCGTGTCCGATAACTGGGGGGGGGGGGGGGGGGGACAGAACTTCTGGTGTATTCGGAGGATGAGAGAACATTAAGGGGAAAAAGCAAGACACAAACATATCCAGGCATCACTAGCTCAACTGTAGGACAGACACAGCTGGCTCGAAGGACGTAGGACGAGCCGGGAGGAGCTGAGACTTGGGGGGGGAGGGGGGATGGGAACGATGTTTCCCCCTTCTGTCTATATTTTAGTTTTGTGCTCTTTTTTGTTTTTCCGTTCAGATAGCACATGACTTTTGTTTGTTTATTTATTTGAAAGAGAGAGGACGCAAGGGAGGGAGGGGCAGAGAGAGAGAGAGAGAGAGAATCCCGCAAGGGGGGGAGAGAGAGAGAGAGGAGTGGAGCTCACCCAAAGCAGGGCTTGTGTTTTACTCGAAGCGGGGCTCGAGCTCTCCCGACGTGGGACTTGAACTCACGAACCGTGAGATCATGACCTGAGCCCCACAGGTGCCCTTATTTTTATATTCTATGTGTTTTCCATCCACTGTATTCTCTTATGAACAAATATTATTTTAGAAACGAGAAAAAGGAATCCAACCAGAAACAACTCCAAAGATACTCGGGCGTTTTCCAGCAACCCCCCCCCCACCCGTCCCCCCAGTGGTTGTCCTTGGAACCCCTGAACCAGACCCTGTAGTTCATCAGGCAGTAACCACATGGGGATCCTTTCCATCTCGGATGGGTGGCCCCGGCCCCAGTCATCAGCTCGGGAGAATCCTAAATTCTCAGGACAAATTCTTCCAGCGGACAAAGGAGCGGGAGGCTGGTGTGTTAGGTAGAGTTTAGTCGGCCCCAGGGTAGACACTTTGTAAATGCGAAGCCAGGCCTTCCCAGCACCGGGTGGTGACCACTTAGGAGCAGGGGAGGCCTGGACTCTGCCTCCTAGGATGCCGGGCGTGGGCTGAAAGCAGGAGGGGTGCAAACGGGAACCACCAGATGCAGCCGGGAATGTGCCGTGCTCTCTCCTCTCTGGCCACCTCGGCTGGGGCCGAAAGAGCGGCCATCTTTCCTGAGTAAACTTAAAAAAAAATGGGGCCCCTGGGGGGCTCCGTCGGTTGAACGTCTCACTCTTGGTTTCAGCTCAGGTCACGACCTCACGGTTCGTGAGTTCAAAGCCCTGCATCGGGCTCTGTGCTGACAGTGCAGAGCCTGCTTGGGATTCTGTCTGTCTGTCTGTCTGTCTCTCTCTCTCTGCCCCTCCCCTGCTTGTGCTCTCTCTCTCTCTCTCTCAAAATAAATAAAAACTAAAACCAAAACAGAGCACCCACAATGCCGCTTTCATTAGCGCCCCCCAAGAGTGAAACACTGAGGTATTAAGTCCAACAGGACACGTACGAGATGTACCCGGCGAAACGCACGGAGCTCTGATGAGCGAAATCAAAGATCTGACCAGGTGAGGAGAGATTCACGTCCACGCCTGGGAAGACCACCGGTCAAGCTATCGGCTCTTCCCAGCTTGGTGTGCAGGTTCGAAGCAGTTACGATCCGGCTCCCGGCGCGTTATTCTGCGGACGTTGGCACACTGATGCTACAACTTCCTTGGTGACGTGAAAGACGCAGGACAGCCAGCTCAGTGCTGAAGCAGGACCTGCCGGAAGGCCCGTGTTCCTCAACTTCAAGACTGACCGTAAAGCCGGCTCGTAGAGTAGAGCCCCGGTTGTGGCCATCGTCCCCGGGTCTGTGTACCTGCTCCCTTCCCCCACCCGCCCTGCCTGCCGCCCTTGAGCACTCTGCCTCATGATGTCACTCCCCGGTGGGTGCCCTCGGCGGCTGCCCAACCCCCTCCCCGCCCAGAAGATGTTCTACAATCACCAGCCCGGCCCTCCCAGGAGCCCACGGAAGGAAGAGCCCCCCACGAGCCTGGCCTCCAGGAAAGACCTCTCCTGGGAGGCTTTGGAGTCTGGAAAAGCGAGCTCTGGGCTTTGACACAGAGGCGGGCTGAGGGCTGGGGATCTGTCTGCCAAGGAGGCTCTCGGAAATCACAAGAGCCCAGGGGCTCCTGGCCTTCGGGGTCCCCTCGACGACGTGCCCCGCACCGGAGCACCAGGGCCCCAGGACGGCCCAAGGCCGACCTTGGCGGGGCGGGGGAGGCGTTGCTGGCACCCGTCCGGGGCCCTCCACGTGGGCGTTTGTCGTGGGACCCCGGCTTGCGAGGCACAAACCCTCGTCACAAGAGCACGGGGAGGAAAGTACAGGGAGGCTGCCCGGGAACTTTGCAAAATTGGGAAAGTGAGTGTGTTCCCCGTAGCAGAGCGCGTTGGGCCGTCCCCTCGCCCCTGATTAAGGGGAACTGGTGTTTGTGGGGGCGTTCAGCAAGAGGCCTCTGATTGGGAGACAATTTTGTGGCTTCGGCCTGTAATTTGGATTCGAGGGATTGGGCACAGTTAATGTCATAAACTTGCAAACCTCCGCCTGGGACAAGACGCCGCCCGCACAGGGGGCCATCAAAGCTGGCAGTCCAAAGGCTCTGCTCCTGGGGCCGCGGCCGGCCGGGGAGGCTGGGCCCTCTCATGGCTGGCTTTGAAAATCCGGAAAGACAAGCCATGGGTCTTGTTCACCGCCGAGATGGAAATGCACGCCGCTGTCGGCTTTCGCTTCTGTTAGATGTGGGTGTTCGAGATTATCCGCGTCCTCAACTATACACTTTTTGAGGCAGACGGGAGCCATCCTTAGCCCACCTGGGGGCCTGGCACGCTATCGGGCTTCGCACAGCTATGCTGGACCAGAGAAGGAAGGAAGGAAGGAAGGAAGGAAGGAAGGAAGGAAGGAAGGAAGGGTTAGAAGATGTGTGTTTGGCTTGAAGAGCGATGGCTACGGGCCCGTCCAGGTCGGGTGTTGGCCCCAAGAGATCTTCCTGATGGTCAGGGTCATCTGAATGTCACCAGGAACACAAGGGCTCTTTGTGGCTAGTGACCACATCAGTACATTTCTCCTGCTTCCTAAATCACCGAAGTTGGGCCACAGAGAAGACAGACAGACGCTAAGCGTCTGTGTGCGCGTGTGTTAAATGGCGTGGGCAAATTGGGAGGAGGGCAGTGATGGTTGGGGAGGCTGACAGAGAGATGGATGGGAGTGGGGAGAGGGAGGGGGGTGGGGGTGGGGTGGAGGAGTCAGTAGCCACCTGTGGGACCCCCTCGCTGTCCCTTCAGGCTCCCCGGACCTGCATTCCCCACCGTCGTCCTCGAGAACATACATACGTTCTACGCTGGCACCTGTATGGTCTCCGATGGTCTGGTTTTATACCTGTATATCTTTGGTTCAGCTCCCCCTGCCTCCCATGTGACCAAAGTGGGGTCAATTCCCTGCTCCCCTCCATCTGGCCGGGGGAAGGGCAGGAATTTTCCAGCAGGCACCCTTACCAGGACACAGAAGGCAGACAAACCAGCAGCCCAGGAGACTCCAAGAGACGCGAATGAGTTTCTACGGTGCAACTTTCTGGTCCCGACTCAAAGTCAGATCTAATCAGGGGCCGGTCGGTCAGCTGAGCTGACACTATCGATGGGGAAGCAGGCTCCATTTCTTCCCCTTCCTAAAGGTTAACAAAGATACGCAAACATCTAGGGCTAAGTATACCTTCCGGTGTGACTTCAGCAGGGCATGTGATTTTTGATAACATCTCTGGACCCGATGATAATGGAGTCCAAGTTGGTTTTCCCAGTTAAACGGGGACCCTGAGCGATGGCAACCGGGGGAGCGGGGCTCCAGTGACGGACCACCACGCTCTCCTGCCCGACTCTGCACAGTGACTTCAAGAAGAAATAGAAAGAGCCTGCTTATCTACCTGGCCAACCAGAGGGGGCTTACCCTTTTACTAACTACAGCTGAACTGGGTAAGCTTTCCTACACTGGGGCAAATTCAGGTGGCTTCAAAGTTTGCACTCTTAGAAATAACATCCTTGTGGGGCGCCTGGGTGGCGCAGTCGGTTAAGCGTCCGACTTCAGCCAGGTCACGATCTCGCGGTCTGTGAGTTCGAGCCCCGAGTCGGGCTCTGGGCTGATGGCTCGGAGCCTGGAGCCTGTTTCTGATTCTGTGTCTCCCTCTCTCTCTGCCCCTCCCCCGTTCATGCTCTGTCTCTCTCTGTCCCAAAAATAAATAAAAAAACGTTGAAAAAAAAATTAAAAAAAAAAAAAAAACATTAAAAAAAATTAAAAAAAAAAGATTCTGAGATCAAATTCATTGGGTAAATCCCACCCGCTCTCGGAGATTCTCAGTGCACGTTGTGCGAAAAGGCACTGAGAAGTCCTGCAGCACAGAGGCATGCTTGCCTGTGACCAGGACACTTTTTGTGTCACATCTGCTGACATCCTTCGTCAGGCTTCCAAAAGTCTTGCTTGGGAAACACTACCTCGGAGCATATTTTCAAAAGTCACATAAAAGAGTACAAATAGCTTGTCTTTTCTCCTCAGTGGGACGAAAAGGGCGGTCAGGGTACTCGCCGGACAGAAGCAGATTGTGGTGGACACTGTCGGTGTGGGGGGGGGGCGCTGATTTCCCGCGGCTCCCTCACCCCAGGGCCCTACCACTTTGTTTCTGTTTGGCTGGATTAACAGCCCCGATCGTGACACTTCCATATTTTTCAGCGTTCTTTAATTGCCGGTGGAGAAGCTTTGCATTTTTCCACGTGCCTGTTTGTTATCTGAATCTTCTGGCGTAGAATTTGTATTTCCTTCTTCTTTGACCGTTTATTGAGTTGAGACTGGATATCGATCTCGTATATTTTATAGTGACGGTTCCTTCATAGACCTGGAGGGATCACCATATTTATCTATGTTTATTCCTCACGTTCCACACCCTTGCTGTAACTCGTTTTTGCATTTTATCACTCAAAAATACGGTTATAGAAGGAGCTCATTTTTTAAATTTAATTTACATCCAAGTTAGTTAGCATCTAGTGCAACAATGATTTCAGGAGTAGATTCCTTAGTGCCCCTCCCCCATTTAGCCCCTCCCCCCCCCACCCCCTCCAGTAACCCTCTGTTCTCCATATTTATGAGTCTCTTATGCTTTGTCCCCTCCCTGTTTTTATATTATTTTTGTTTCCCTTCCCTTATGTTCATCTGTTCTGTGTCTTAAAGTCCTCATATGAGTGAAGTCATATATTTGTCTTTCTCTAATTTCACTTAGCATAATACCCTCCAGTTCCATCCATGTGGTTGCAAATGGCAAGATTTCATTCTTTTTGATGGCCGAGTAAGACTCCATTGTATCTATATACCACATCTTTATCCATTCATCCATCGATGGACATTTGGGCTCTTTCCATCCTTTGGCTGTTGTCGATAGTGCTGCTGTAACCATGGGGGTGCGTGTGTCCCTTCGAAACAGCACACCTGTATCCCATGGATAAATGCCTCGTAGTGTAATTGCTGGGTCGTAGGGTAGTTCTATTTTTAGTTTTTTGAGGACGCTCCGTACTGTTTTCCAGAGTGGCTGCACCAGCTTGCACTCCCACCAACAAGGCAAAAGAGACCCTCTCTCTCCGCATCCTCGCCAACATCTGTCGTTGCCTGAGTTGCTCATGTGAGCCATTCTGACCGGTGTGAGGTGGTGTCTCAGTGTGGTTTTGATGTGTATTTTCCTGATGATGAGTGATGTGGAGCATTTTTTCATGTGTCGGTCGGCCATCTGGATGTCTTCTTTGGAGAAGTGTCTATTCATGTCTTTTGCCCATTTCTTTTCTGGATTATTTTTTGGGTGTTGAGTTTGATAACTTCTTTATAGATTTTGGATACTAACCCTTTATCTGTCATTTGCACTTATCTTCTCCCATTCTGTCGGTTGCCTTTTAGTTTTGCCGATTGTTTCCTTCGCTGTGCAGAAGCTTTTTATCTTGATGAGGTCCCAGTAGTTCATTTTTGCTTTTGTTTCCCTTGCCTCTGGAGACGTGTGGAGTAAGAAGTTGCTGTGTCCAAGATCAAAGAGGTTTTTGGCTGCTTTCTCCTCGAGGATTTTGATGGCTTCCTGTCTTATGTTTAGGTCTTTCATCCATTTTGAGTTTATTTTTGTGTCTGGTGTAAGAAAGTGGTCTGGGTTCATTCTTCTGCGTGTCGCTGTCCAGTTTTCCCAGCACCCCTTGCTGAAGAGACTGCCTTTATTCCATCGGACATTCTTTCCCGCTTTGTCAAAGATTAGTTGGCCATACGTTTGTGGGTCCATTTTTGGGTTCTCTATTCTGTTCCATGGATCTGAGTGTCTGTTCTTGTGCCAGGCCCATACTGTCTTGATGATGACAGCTTTGTGATACGGCTTGAAGTCGGAGAAGTTCATTTTTAAAAAACATATTCAAGCCCTTCCGTCTTATCTCCAATGAAATACTTCATTTCTTTTCTCAGAATTTGCTTCTTTTACATGGATGGGAAAAACGCTATTCTGTGTTCCTTTAAGCTTGTTAGAATAAATCTGAGAAAATAAAATATTCCCAACATACAAGTAATACATGTTCATAATGGAAAAAAAAAAAAAGAAAAAAAAGAGAGAGGGAGAGAGAGAGAGCACTGGTCATATCACCGCCCAGATCCATTGGCCATAGTTTTTTGTAGCTCTTCTCAGACTTTTCTCAGGGCTTATATACGAGTGTAGAAATCTTTCAAACTTTAATTTCTTCCAGTGAGCACACCCATGTACGTGCATGTACACACATGTTTACACGTGCACGAGCACACACCTGTGCGTGCACACGCCCTTCTCCCTCCCGCTGCTTCAAGGGGAATTTTGGAATTTCAAGGGCAATCGTAGATCTCACCACGAATGGATCGTATTCCTAAGAGTACCAGTGAAAAAGCTCCGGGCTTTAGTAAATCGGACGGTGTGCAGGGAAACGGGCTCGTTGGGAAGAGGAGCCCCGACTCGTGGTTTTTGCTGATTGATCTCTGTGCTGTAAACTGACCCCCAACCCCAAACCCTGCCGAGTTCAAGCTCTGAATGACCTTCACGAGGGCTTGTGAATTTCCTGGATTTTCTTAGCCATCAGCTCTCGCCTGTCGGCAGGGACGGGCTCATCACCGTTACTGTTTCTTCTGCTCTTTGCTTCCTTTTTCCCTCTTCTTAGGCTCTTATGGCCGTTGAATAAGCGTTTTGCGTTCCCCGCGTAAACAGATACGCAGTTATTTGATTTTTAATTGCTCTCGAAACCTCGTTGAGGTTACATGCACATTCCAGTTGCGTGATATGCCCGTAAGGCACGGTTGATACACGTTCTTTTTTTACGCGCCGTCATCTTCCCGAATTGGTTCACGAGGCTCCGGTTTTAGGAAAGAGTTGAAACGGCTCAAGGAAGGGCAGGTGAGGCTCAGGTCTGCATCGGGGTGGGAACGGCAGCCAGAACCACGGGCGGCTGGACCCGGTAGGCGAGACGGGGGCTTTGTCGAGAGGGGGGCATTCTGAGAGCGGAAAGACCCTTGCCCTGTCCCCCTACGGCACCCAGGAAAGCGGCAGGCGCCCGACAGGTTGGCTCTGAAGGCCAGGCTCGGGGTTGGGGAAGGGGGTCTGGGGTGGGACTCAGGTCATCGGATCCCCGTGTCCATACTGGGCGTGGCAGGATAGAGCTCCCCGTCAAATGGCCAGCGAGGCCGGCTTGCGGGTGACCCAGATGGCCCAAAGGTCAGGAGCTTCTGTCCCATCCCAGGATTGTGTAAGCAGATCACCCCGGCTTGACCTGTTCGGCCAGGACTTGGCCCGGGACCCCCCACATTCTTGTGTGTTGCCGCCATTTTACATGTGCCCCGGCCACCTGTGTGTCCAGGCTCCTGACACCGCCCCCCACCTCCCCACCTGCAGCCTCCCCGTTGGGGCGGGTCCTCCTTCCATCCCTCCAGCTCCAGCAAAAAGTTGGCGGTCAACCTTGACCCACGTTTCCACTCACACCCACGTCTAGGCCAGCGGCGAGGCCTTTCCGCCTCACTGCCCAAGTCGGTCTAGACCCTGGCCACCCCTCCCCTCTCCCCTGCTGTTTTTCTCCCCGATCCGCCACGGCCTCTGGGCCGGATCATGGTGATGTCCGCCCCCCCCCCCCCCCCCCCCATGGCTCCTCGGTCTCCGAGTCAGGCTGCGTCCCGCTGTGGGAACAAAATCACCACCCTCGCTGTCGGAGACAACAAAGCCCTCTTGCTCGTTTGTCGAGTGGGTCAGCGAGGGGCTCAGCTCCGGGCCGTCCCAAGGGCCCAGGCACGACTGTCTCAGACGAGGTGGCGGGTCACAGAGCCAGAGGGGGCACGTAGCTGACCAAGCGCGCTCTGGCTTTGAACGTGCCCGTTCGGGAGGGACACTGCCTTTGCAGACACCTCACTGGTCTCCAGGTGCAGTCCTGTCCTGTGCCTGGAGGGAGACAGGGCTGGAGCATTCGTGGCTGGCTCCAATCCCCCTGCAGCCTCTGCAAGCAGTTCCCCATGTCGCTCAGAGGAAAGCCAGAGTCCTCCAGTGCCCCCAGGTCCCATCCTTCTTCACCCTTCCTGCTCTCCCTGTCCTTCCCCACTGTGATTTCCTGTGGCCCAGCCTCCTGGCAGGTCTCCCAGCACATCAGACATGCCCCTGCCTCCGGACCTTTGCACTGGCTGCTCCCCCAGCTCTCAGCACAGCTGGCTCTCTCATGGACTTGAACTCTCCAGATGTGACCTTCTCAGTGCAGCCTTCCCTGCCCGGAGCACCCCTCTGCCCAGCGTGTGCCGCCCCCTCCCCACTTCTTTTCTCTGGGATGCGTTGCTTTTTGACATGCTCTGCAAGTCGCTTATTTGTGTGTGCACTTGGACGTGAGCTCTGCAGGGCGGGGCCCGGGTCCGTCCAGGGCCCACCTGGTCCCCTCCTGTATCCCAGAGCCGTGACTGGCTCCGGGGAGTCGTTCTCTGCCTGCCTGCTGGAGGGACGAATGCACTGAGTACTGAGTACTGAGTACATCAGGGATTTTACTAAGTGATACATTTCACATGTGTCTTCAAGAAGTAGCCCTGCCTCGAATATCATTCCTGAGACTGGATTTCTTGCCCCCGTGGGTTCGAAGTGAGACCCGCGTTTGATGTGGAGGGAACTCGTGGCCCAGAAAGGAATGCTGGGGAGCAGCTGGAGAGCGCCAAGGCTTGCGAGCCAGGAGATGAGGGAAGGCCACGCGGGGCCCACGCAGAGCCCTGGGCTGGACTGTCACGAGCCTGCTGGTCCTCAGGACGGGGGACATTTTAAAGCTCGAGACTCCGCTGGACGGCCGCCTTCTCGCCGCGTGCTCACACGGCGGAGAGAGAGAGCGAGCGAGCTCTCGTCTCCCTCTTACGAGGGTGCGAATCCTGTCTCGGGTCCCCCCCACCTTCGTGATCTCATCTGACCTTAACCGCCGTCCACAGACCCAGCTCCAAGCACCACACATGGGGGTGGGGGGATGCCCTTCAACGCAGGGATTTCAGGGGGACACAGACTCTCAGTCCACAGCAGTCCACTTGGGCTCACGTGGCTCAGTGGGACTGGGAGGTCCCCTCCTCACCCCAGGGGCTCCGTTCTGGGCTACGGACGGGAGACATGTGGAGACAGACCACCCAGCAGTTGAGGGCTGGCAGTATTAGGTGCCCCCCAATGCCTCCTGGCCCCTCGGGAATTTGGTTATCATCTCGTGGCTTCTGCAGACCAGCATCGAAGCATCTTGGAATCTGGGAAGCCAGCCTGTCCGGCTGTCCCCCTGTAAGTGGCGAGGCGGGGCCTCCCCAGGCGCAGGGCAAAAATCACGGTTCAGGAACTGAAAATAAGGTGGTTAGCAGTAACGTAGAAGGCTTTGCACGGAGCAGGACTTAAAACAAGAAAAAAGAGCAAGAAACAAAAAACCAGCTCGTAAAAATCTGTTTTGAACACCTCAGCGGAAGTCATTGCTTTAAAATACTCGCATTGTTCCTAAGTTCAATAAAAACTTTATTAACTTAATTATTGCCGCCCCCCCCCCTCCCCCCACACACACACTCTTATATTTGCTCTCAATACAAATATCTAAACGACTCTTTCAGACGTTCCCAAATCAAGCCTTTCATCTTCCCGGGGCAAATGTCACCTGCCGATTTGCCAATGGGCTTGTTTTTGGTCAACAGACCACAGCACTCGATGATGCTCGGCAGAGTCTCTGTCTGTGCCCCGCTTCCAGGCCCGCTGGAAGAGGCTCGGGCAGAAATTCAAATAAGGCTTTTTATTTATTTGGTTTTTTAATTGATCGAGGGTATGTGTCGTGGGGGAGCAGAGAGGGGAGACACCAAGCTTCTTCTTCGTCCTGTCTTAAGCTTGCATCGCTTGGAAGGTTGCAAGGCAGGGGGAGCTTGGTGTGGCCGTCCCGGGGGGCCTCCCCGCTCTACGGCTGGACCTGGGACCTCAGAGGGGCGTGTGCACGCCTGCTGCCCTCTCTCAGCCCGCTCGGGGTCCCTTCTGGTGCCCCCAGCCCTTCTCCCCCTCTCCCGTGCCACCTGCCACAGTCCCCCGGCGACCCGGGTCAGGCCCTCGCCTGAGGGCTACCCAGCATCTCCCGCGCCGGGCTGGGTGGGGGACCATTTGCTTTCCCTGCCTGGAGCTTTGGGCCAAGTGGGGACGGGCTCCCATGCAGACCATCACAAAACAATGGGCCACGATCAAGAGGTAGAGGTCGTGCTTGGTGGAGAGGGCAGGTCAGTTTGGAGGATGAGGATCTCCTGTGAGTGTCGTCAGAACCTTCGGGAGGGTCAGAGTTCCTTGGGGGGAGGGTGGGAAGGGCACGGTAGGTAGAGTAGGAGGCATGACCTCGAGGGGTGGGCTGAGCCGGATCTGGGAAGGGGGGGTGGGCGCCAGGCCAGGGAGCTTGGGTTTCTTTCAGGGATGCTGAGGGGAGGGGACGCCCAGCGTTCTGGGGCGAACTTCTTACGGGGTGAACGGGGCTGAAGACAGGAAGTCCTGTCGGGGGGGGGGGGGCAGGGAGGGATTCTGACTCCGCAATAGAAGGCCGGGCTCCTGGGCCCATTTGGCCCCCTCTCTGAATCCTCATGGGGAGATCCCTCTCCTCAAACAGTAAAACGAGAACCTTCTTGAGGAGAGGAGGGTCGGGGCACCTGGGTGGCTCAGTCGGTTAAGCGTCTGACCTCGGCTCAGGTCACGATCTCACGGTTCGTGGGTTCGAGCCCCACGTCGGGCTCTGTGCCGACGGCTGGGAGCCTGGAGCCTGCTTGGGATTCTGGGTCTCCCTGTCTCTCTGCCCCTCCCCCGCCCTCTCTCCCAACAATAAACAAACCTTAAAAAATTTAAAAGAAAGGAGAGAAGCGTCTCATTGGCTCCATGTCCTTCCCCAGGAGGGACTGTCTCTGAGTATCCAGCTGGCCTCTGTTAGCCGCTGTCGGTTCCGGGGACCCCACGTGCCAACGCATAGTGCCACTGTCACGATGCTAAAGTAAAGCAGAGCCCTGTCCCGTGCAGGCACCTTTCTGTGCCAGGTGTCTTTCCAGCTGGCCAAGTGCCCCCTGAGTACCAAGGCGTGAGGCCGTGGCCTCCCTGACACGACCACCCACTAACACAATGGTGGTGGCACAGCCCTTGCGGGTCAGGGGTCCCTCACCTGGGGTCTGTGGACTTGGAGGGGATCTTCGTTTCTGCCAACCCCCGGCTACTCGTGGGTATTTTGAAGGCGGGCGGCGGTGAAGCGGCGGAGTGAGTGTCTTTGCGGCCAATAGAAACCGCGGACGGCTTCACACCATGGCGGTTGCAGATGCCTTGAGATGTCGTTTTCGCTCGGCACCCCTCGAAATCATACAAATTTCTCGACCTGCCGCTGGGTTTTATTCGAGGTGTCCGCAAAGCAGAGCAGTTTCTAGATCACGCGTTAACTGGGAGAAAAGTCTTTGGTTGGCTGCCTTGGGTGCAGTGCGGTTCACTTCGTTTGTCATCCCACACGTTTTGTGTTCGGCATTTACCAGCAACGTTCTGAGCTTTCCAGAGAATTCAACGCCGCCCAAGAGTCCACGCTGCAGAAAAAGGCCCGGAGCCCCTGCCCTGGTTATCTCTTGGCTCCTTACTAAGGAGTGAGACGTGTAGACCTGAGCCCTGGAGTCAGAAGCCTTCCAGGTGATTCTGTGTGGGTGTGATGTGTGGAGGAAGACATGATCGCTAGAATGAACACAACATTTAAAAACGTTGCGGAGGGGCGCCTGGGGAGCTCTGTCGGTTCAGCGTCCGATTTCGGCTCAGGTCACGATCTTGCGGTCCGTGAGTTCGAGCCCCGCGTCGGGCTCTGTGCCGACAGCTCGGAGCCTGGAGCCTGCTTCCGATTCTCTCTCTCCCCACCTCCTCTGCCCCTACCCCACTCTCCCTCTCTCTCTCTCTCAAAAATAAATAAACATCTTTTAAAAATGTCATGGAGAGACACGAATAGCCCACGCACCTGAGAATATGCCCCAGGCCATCTGCTCACGGCAGACGGGGGACAGGTTCACCTGGGCCTTGCCCATTGGGCCACCTCACCCTCATCCGCCTATCCAGACGTTTCCTATCCTTCAAAGCCCTGCTGGGCCTCGCCTCCTTCAGGAAGGCTGCCTGGAGTCGTGGCCAGGCCCAGCTCCCATGGTGGAGGGATGCCCAGGGCCCTGCCCACTCACTGCTGGTCCCGCCGGAGGCTCACGGAGGGTGGCGGGTCTCCCCACCCCCACCGGCTGTCCTGGCCGGTGAACCCTTGGGAAGGGATCCTGCTCGGAGAGAGTCCCAGCGCCCACCCCTCTGCCGGACGTGTGCAGTGCAGGAATACCCTGGCAACAGGTTCGGGAAGAGACCGCCCATCGTCCCGGGAGAGTGGGGAAAGCCAGGAAACAATGGGTCTCCGGGCACTTGCTTACCAGGCTGTGCGGGCTCCGCCTCCCTCTCCACCAGTGTTGCCGGGCCCCTCGGCCTCACTCACCGTCGCTGAGCCGGTCACGTCCAGTGACCATGGGAAGTGTCTAGCGGCTATGAGCAAGCACAGGGCGTCCCACTATGAATACTCCGGAACCCCCAGATCTCCCTGAGGTCCCCCAGACCCTGTGAGGTTCCCCCAGAACCCCCAGACTTCTGTGGTCCCCCAGATTCTCCTGGCCCACCCAGACCCCTCGAGGACCCCAGCTCCCAGATGCCCCCCAGACCCTCAGGCCCCCCCCCCTCCCCGGCCCCCTGCCTGGGCAGGTGGTTAGGATCGGCCTGGCTGGGGGACCCTTCCCATCCATGAGCCCCCCAGCCAGGGGCTTCTCCGGCCAAGCGGGGCTTCCCTCCGCCTTCAGCCACGTCCTCTGGTGGTCGGCACTTTTTCTGGGCCAGTGCGGAGCAGAAATGCGGCAGGGGATTTGGGGCCCCACGAGCTGGCTTTGAACTTGAGCCCCGTCCCTCCCGCACTGTTGCCAGCTCTCTGGGCCTCACTTCTCCACCCGTGGAAGTGGCCAAAGGTGGTGAGCCCGCAGTGTGTGAGCCTCAAGGGCTGAGCTCAGGACAGGTGCATCCGTATCTCCCCTGTGAGCACCGGGGTCCTGCCTCTGGGAAAGGCCGGGGACGCAGACACCAGTAGAGAGATCTGTTGGAGCCAGAGCTGTTCTGCTCCCAGGTCCCCTCTTTCTGTTCCCTTCTAGGGTGGCGGGCGGAGAACTCACAGCTTCCCTGCCGCCCTGGGTGTCCAAGTAGGTTTCTTTTTGTTTTTAACATTTATTTATTTTTGAGAGACAGAGTACAAGCGGGGGAAGGGCAGAGAGAGAGGGAGACACAGAATCCGAAGCAGGCTCCAGGCTCCGAGCTGTCCGCACAGAGCCCGACGCGGGGCTCGAACCCACGAACCGCAAGATCGTGACCTGAGCCAAAGTCAGACTCTTAACTGACTGAGCCGCCCAGGCTCCCCTATGTGGATTTCTTGTTAAAATGTTCATTTTTAGCAAATTGTACCATCAGAGAGGAAACTCCCAAAGAACGGAGGAGGAGGGGTAGGAGGAGGAAGAGGAGGAGGGAAGGAGGGGAGGGGAGGAGCAGGAGGAGCTGTGTTTACACTCTAGAAAACGACCACTTGCAGAAAGCAACCTTCCCAGCCACGGTGGCCGGAGCGCGCTTCTGATTTCGGACGCAGACGAATCCACTGACTTAACGGGCACCTTCCCTTGAACCGCCCCCACCCTCACTCCCCCTACCCGAATCGCTCTTCAGGCAGTTGGGGTCTGTGTGGGCTGCGGTCCCAGATTCTCAGAACCAAGTTTTGAGGCGTGGGCTAGCAGGCAGAGCAAAACCTTTGGAGTCAGGGGCCCCCTGGCGTGCGTTTCACAACTCGCAGCGGATTCCCGTGGGTCCTGAGATCTGTGGTGCTTTCGTGGACCGCGTGGGCCGCGTCTTGTCTGACAGTCCCGGTTCCTCGCCGTTGCCTACCCGGAAACCCCAGGCGCACGCTGCCTGGGAGGGCCGGCCGGGCGTGGCCCCCCATCACGAAGGCGACGGTCGCACGTACACACGGGCTCTGGCTTGCTCTGCCCCTCGGAGTCAGGGCGCGGAGGCCAGGGGGAGAACGACCCTGAGCCCAGACGCTTCCACCTCATTCTCTGTCTGGACTCTGGTCCCCGAGTGTAAAACCCGGGCAGTTGCCTCAGTCGGCCGCGTCGCGGTTAAGACGTGACCTCCAACGTTTGCCCATTTCGCCCCCAGATGTTTCCTGGTTTGAAGGGGCTTGAAGGGGCTCTGCCCCCGCTCACTGCTTCTCAGCTCCCAGCGTAGGACTTACAGGTAGGCCCGGGCATCAGGCATCACCAAGCGCCCCTGGTTAAGGTGGTTGGTGCAGAGTAAGCCCTGAGAGCAGAGCCCCCCTGATGGGATTTTGGTGTTCGATCACTCCCCATGGCGATGAGGATCCCGTTCCTTGGCAGGGGGGCCGGGACCAGGGCGTGATGATCCCGGACCACGACCTCCAAGGCTGTCACCTGTGTTACCCGGGGTCGGGGGGAGGTGCACAAGGGAAGCGGGGCGTTGGGCTGTGTGGGCAGGCGGTGGCCCTCGAATAGTGTGGAGTGGACTGCCCCCTGATAATGGCTCCTACGAGCCTTGGGACAGGAAGCCACAGGTTTAGAGCGGCTGACGGACAATTCCAGTCACCCTGGGGAAGCCCCGGGGGGCCTCTGGCAACATTAGGAGATTTCCGTCTCCTGTGGGGTGGATCTCCTGGAAAATCAGACCCAGGATCTGGTTTTGGGAGGGGCAGAGTTCAAAGGAGATGACTGTCCAACCTCGACAGGTGTGCTTGGTCCCCGTCAGGTCCCGACCGGGTGGGAGTGGTCCTTTGAGATGGGGGGATGTGAGGAGCCAGGGAACACTGCACCCCCAGGCTCCCCTGAACCCTCTATTCCAGCAGAAACGGTCTCCCTAACCCTCGACAGAGGGGAGATGCCCCTTTGCCAAGAGATCCCACAACATCTCACTCGTGGTGCTTGAGACTTGTCCTGGCCATCACCCCTCCATACATTGAGGCTGATAAGCTGACCAGGCTGACCACTCGGGTCTCAGCAAGACCCGAGGGGAGAGATACGTTTCCTGCTTTGAGAGGAAAGAGCCTATGCAGAATGAGAGAGGGAGAGAGAGAGAGAGAGAGAGAGAGAGAGAGAGAGAGGAGGAGCTGGCCAACAGATACTAATGGGAACCAGGGAAATATACATGGCAGCTTGGGTCACAGATGCCGATCCCATTCATTAATTCACTGACTGATTAAAGGAGAGTTGAGTCCCCTGGAGGAAAGATCCTGTAATGTCACTGCCAGTTTATGCCAGTAGTCATTTCCCTAACCCTTCCCCAAAGTGACACGTGCCCGTGCACTGAGGAAAGGGGGTACCCAGACTTGCAAGGATTGTTGGATGGAGGGTCTGAAACCAGGAGACCTGAAGCTCCATCACTTACAGTGGGGGGGCTTGTGGAGGCCAGGTGATAAGTGGGGTTCCTGCCCAAGCCTATCCCACAGTGGATGGGAGGATACACCCTGTGGTCATTTCCCCAGCCCCTTATAGAGTTTTTGGACTAGCTGGACTTCCACGTTGGCAGGATCTCAACTTTGACGCAAAAGTCCGTCCCCCGCCCCCGCCCCCAGCTTGTGGAAAAAGAGCCACTCGGTGGGAAGAGCCAGGTAGAACTGCCCCCTCCTGGAGAAGACGGCAAACCAAAGCAATGACACAACCAGGAGTAATCGTGAAGATTTCGCTCATCGCCAAAAACTTAAGGATGCCGGGGTGCCTCCTCATCACATCTGTATTTCCCATCCCCTGGCCCCTGCAAACACCAGGTAGGTCACGGTGCACCAGGCTCTCGTAAACCTAACCCCCACTGCAGCTGCTGGGCCAGATGTGGGGATTCGCAGGAGCAGAATACCCTGGTCGTGAAGATCTCCCGGTGATACATTTTCTCAGGTGCAATTGGTCCGAAAACATCTTATTTCAATTCTTTTTTTTTTTTTTTTTACAAAACATCGTCACTGGATGTAACATTCTGAATTGACAAGTCTTTTCTTTCGATATTTCAAATGTCTCTTACTGCTTTCCACGGGGTCCTCTGATCTCTGTTGTTTCTGATGAGGTGCCAGCCACCATTTGTTGCCTATGTGCAATGTGCTTTTTGCTCTGGCTGCTTTTTAGATTTTCTCCTTCTCTTTGTTTTTCAGTGGTTTGACTACGATGTACATGGATGCAGTTTGTGTGTCTGTGGGGTTTGTTTTGTAATTCTCTTGTTTGGGATAAAAGCAAGTTTCTTGGATCTGTAAGTTGGTTTTGTCTTCCCTTTTATATGGAGATCATCAACTTTGGGAAATTTTTTTATTTGATTTCTTCAAACATTTTTCTCTGCCTCATGTTCAGCTTTTTCTTTCTGGGGTGCAATTATACAGATGCTGGGCCATTTGGTTTTGTTCCGGGGGTCTTTTTTTTTTTTTTTGATTGGATAGTTTCTATTGATCTGTCTTCAGATCACCTCTTCTTTTATTTCTAATCTTCTTTTAAGTAAATCCATTCACTTTTTCATTTATTATTGAAACAATAAAGAGATTTCCAAGATTTCCAATCCTCTCACTCATTGGGACAATATTTTCCTTTAAGTCCTTGAACTTCTTTATAATAATAGCTTCAAGGTCTGTATGTGCTAAGTCTAACATCTGGGCCATCTCAGGGTCGCTTTCAATTGACTGCTTTTTCCCTTGAGTATTGTTGTTTGGCACGTCTGGAATTTTTTTTGCTATTATATGGAGCTGCATATTGTATGTGGCCTTGTCTATGACACGTGGTAGATATTTGGGATTCTTAGACTTGCCTCTGAGTGGTGCTGGTTTTTATTCTCGTAGGTGGTTGGATTCTTGGCTGACAGTGTGAACTTGCATAGACTTGGATCTGGTGTTTCCCCCTAAGTCAACTTGACTCGTCCTTCAAATTCTGCTTCCCAGCCACATGAAAGGCCCTTGTTGAGACTTGTTTTAGGCTGTGTTAGAGACTCAGACCAAACCTTACTCTACGTTATGGTTTTTACTCCTAAGGCATGACTTCTCTGATGTCTCTTAAGTCTAGGACATAAATGAAACCTCTCCTTTCTTGCTGGCCTTTCTCCAGTATGTCTCAACACTGTTTGGCCTCGCAAACCCATAGCAGCTGCTGTCATAGAATTCTCCTGTAGTCTTTCTCTGCTCACGCACAGCCCCGCCCGTGGCCAAGGATTTGCAATAACCACAGAAATGTCTGAGGTGCCCTCGCTTGGCACAACTCCCTCCTCTGGTGTCCTGACCACAGATTCGAGTTATTTTGGCAGCCTCTTCAGTTCAGTAAGATCTCCAAACTCCGCTCTGCTCCCGCCTCTTGCGCCACATTCAGGAAATTTTCTCTAGGCAGAGGGCCAGGGAAGTGATGGGATCACCTCACGGGTATTCTTTCTCTTGGGGATCACAGTCTTTGCTGCCTGTTGCCCAGACATAGTCGTTTCATATTCTCCCCTCCCCATCCCCCCCAACTTTGTAGTTGTTTATAGCGGGAAGTTTACTCTGGTAGTGTCTTCTCCATCCTGGAGCCAGAAGAAGTTGGATGAGATGCCTCTGTTGATACAGTGGATGTGTTCTCCTCCCTCTCCATCAGTGAGGAGCGTAAAAAGCGACTTGTCATTACGTGGGAAGGACAGCAGTACACATTCACTATCTTACTCCAGATCCAGGAGATTAACGCTCCTGTTCTCCAAACAAGATACCTCACGGGGTCCACAGCCACCTCGATATTCTGTAGACAATGCCTCTCTGTTAAACTGATAGCATGTGATAACTGGAGCTGGTGAACAGGGAGTGGCAAGCACCCCAGAGGCCCAGGTAAGATACGTGTGTGCCCAGCAAGTGGGAGACAAACTCATGAAAACGTGAAGGGCTGCACATCAATGAAATGAGTGGGGATCCAGTGTCTGGGACCTGCTGGGACAGCCCCTCTAAGGCAAAGGACAATCTGTTGTCCATCTAGCATCTCCTACTACGAAGAAAGGAGTGTAACACATAATGTCTTTGGATGGGGGGGGTGACATATATCACACTTCAGAATTCTGAAGTTTGTTGAGTGGCTCAGAAGGTGGTCTGTGGGACCTGGCAATGGACTCCTCGGCGGGTGGAGGCTGCAGGACAGGCTTCTCTGCCACGAGGGACATGTGATTTATCAGCTAGTGGGTCCCAATTGTCTCCACAGGCAGGGCGTGCAGAAAGCCTCTCTGAGACAGTCTCAACGTGCACCTGTCGAGTTCTGGACCAGACGCGCTTTTTACAATAGAGATGACTTGCCCTTGAAAAACAGCTCATGGCACGTCACTGGGCTGCAGTCACGATCACGCACCTGGCCATGGGGTCCTAAGCGACTGCCGCTGGAGGTGATAGACACAGTGCCTCAGGGACTGGATGTCAGCAGCTCTGGGAGGCGTGAATAAGTGACTCAGACAGGTACGGGGACTCCCATGTTGCCCGCCTCCGGTGTGCCTATATCTCTCCCTTAACTCGCACCTATGACCTTTAATTGTTTTTAATATTTATTTTATTTTGGGGAGAGAGACCGAACGTGAGCAGGGGAGGCGCAGAAAGGAAGGGACACACAGAATCTGCAGCAGGCTCCAGGCTCCGAGCCGCCAGCACAGAGCCCGACGCTGGGGCTCGAACCCACCAACCGTGGGATCACGACCTGAGCCGAAGTCGGCCCCAGCCGCCCCATCCCTGTGATCTCATGAAGATGTGCTCTACGACAAGTTGGTTGAAGAGAGAAGAGCTTAAACCTGGTTCACAGAAGGGCCGGCACAGTAACTTGATGCTCGCTGAAAACTGACTGCTTTTATTTTCCCTTTCCCAGTTTTTATTTAGATTCTAGTTAGCATGCAGCGTACTATTCGTTTCAGGGGTAGGATTAGAGATTCCTCACTTACGTACGCTGACTTCTTTTATAATACATCGGCACCGAGAAGTGGCCCTGGAAGAGAGTGGAGCGGAGGAATCTGCACGGAGAGAGCAGTGTCCTAAACTAAGAATACGCACAGGGCTCTGGACACGGGGAAATGGCTCGGCTCACTGGACAGGAGCCTGGAAGGAACAAGCGGGTCTAGAGGAAGGGCCCGCAGATGGACCTGTGTGAGTGGGCAAAGCTGTGCGGATCTTCGGTGCCCAGGGGAAGCCTGTCCCCCAGAGCAGGCTCTCCACGGCCAGGTGAGCGGATGACAGCCAGTCTTTCTCTAAATATTCCAATACCCAGGCTGGACGTCCGCCCTTTCAGCAGCACAGACGAATGTCGAGCCTGCAACCAGTCCCCGTTCGTGGAGGACACCAGGTAAGTAACTACCTCATGGCAAGCGGCTTACGACGGACGTCTTACAATCTGGAGGAGAGAGCTACGACCCCTCCAGATACGGATTTGCCTTCTGTGCTCCGTGCGTGGCTGGCGTCGGAGGGCTTACAGAATGTACCACCACCGCTCTTCTTCCCAGACTTGCTTGCTGTCCTCTACGGCGCGTTCCCCCCGTAAGGGACTCCCACTGAAGCCTTTTCTCCAGTCTCTGCCTTCTGGGGACCCCGAGCTAAAAGAGTTGGAAACTAGAACCCTACGCCACTGGTGGCCAAGGTCAGCCCTCTGACAGTGCTTCCTGGGTCCTCACCGTGTGCCAGGTAGAGTTTTAGAGCAAGGGGTGTGCTGATGAGTTAGACAGACGGCCTCTGCCCCCACCCCGTGGACAGGGCGTTCTAGAGTGGGAGACAGACAACACGTGCAGGAAGAGATAATAAAGCAAAGGAAATAGAGCCATGGAAGAGATTGGGGGTGACAGCAGGTGATGGTGGGGGAGAAGCTGGTGGGGGCCGAGGGCATTTGTGGGGAGCTCTGAGTCGGGCAAAGGACGAGGCCAAGTGACCCTCGGCGGTGAAGTGTCCTGTGCAGAGGGGACAGCAGAGACCTCACCGGGCAGATGACAGGCACTTTCATTCCAGCCTGTTGGGTGTATGGAACTAAAAAGTCTTCAACTTCACCTAATACTCCTGAGAAAGTGGCTTAGCAGGATTACACAGCGGCCCGGAGCACGGGAGAGCCTGGGAGCTTCAGAGCACACATGAGCCTCTATCTGTTTTTCCTGCCAAGTGGACACCAGCCGAGCAAGAAAACCACGTTTCAAAGATGGCAGATCAAAAGGCTGAACAAAATGATGTGCGTCCCAAACCCCTTTATTAGAGACCAGTCTAGTTAAGATCAGTCAGGTCTTTCCACCTCATTATGGTACGGAAGGATGAGTAGAAGACGGAGAACCCAAGACCGCTCCTTGGCTGTCCATTAAGATGGACCGTTGTGTTTCCGAGCCACCTAAGCCAGGAGCGGTGGGTACCACAATCGTCACAAAATGATGCTGTCGGTGGTGGGGACGTGAACAGAAATCCGCGGGAGCCAGCCCAGGTACAGTGCCCTTCCCGGAAACTATGTCGGGAAAGAGTGTGTTCAGACCTCACGGCTATCGCGTGGCACGGTAAGTGGCCCGTGGAAATCAAGAGGCTTTGTGAGGGTTCAAAAGCCAGCGTGGCGGAGACAGGGACGTCGCAGGGACCGCCATTGCTGGAAGGGACAAAGTTCAGACAACGCCCACGGCATTTTGTTGCAGAAAGGAAGGCATCCGATTGGATCCCATAATAACACTCTACGTTTGTGGTCTATTTTCCTCTGAGGATCTCAAAACATTTTCAAGCATTAATTAAGTTTCACAACGATTCGATGCAGTGGGTGGAATGAGACCCATTTCTCAGCCGGGTCATCTGAGGCCCATTACGGTGAGCTGACCCGCTGAGGGCCTTGGGCTCTGACGTTTGTGTCTGCAGCTCTGCCTCGCCTGCTTTGTGTTCATGTCTCCAGATCAGAGAGGGCCGTGAGCGAACGTTTCCACAAAGGTACTCGGAAACCAGTTGCGTAACAAATTCCCCGGGCAAGCCCTTGGCGGGCGTCTGTGGCTGCTGCGTGATCAAGTTCGGTCATCACAACCAGTCACCCGAGGTATTTTTTACACGCCTCTATGAAAAGTCGTTGCAGGGGGGTATTGGACAGCGGGAGGTTGGCCCCCAGGAGCAGCGCGAAAGGGCCCCTTTCTCATGGCCCGACACAGGCTCCCTCCCGGGCTGTGGGAGCCACAGGTATGCTGATAATTTCCCATCGTGCTGCCGCGAGGCTATAAAATGTCTTTTCATCTTAAGTTACATACGTATCCAACACAGAAGAAGACTGTTATTACAAAGGCCACCACACAGGGGGAAGAAAAGGTTTCATTTATTCTGAATATCCGCACTAAGCACTTTTGATGCCTTTTAAGGGGCTCCTGCGTACTAAGAAAGGGGAAACAATGCACAAGAGTCCTTTTAAAAACGCACCCTGGCTGTGGCTAATGTTGGGTCTGGTGAGGCATCTATTGTCCATCAGGCAAGGGCTGTGCAATCATAATCCATCCTGTGATATCTGCGCTTGCTTCCTGTTCGAGCCAACAGGCAGCTTATGCAAAGCGACCGTTGGTATCCCTATGGAGGCTGGGGGCAGGGACGGAGTCTCGTACGTTTGCCTCAAAAACTCCGCTCCTGACAGTGGGGGACATTAGCAGTAACTACGTCATGCCTTGGATGTTTTTTCTCCCCGCTTCTTCGGGAAAACAAACGGGTGGTTCCTCGGACGGGGAGATTTATAGGTAACTGAAGGAAGCATGCGGTAAAAGAGTGAATTCTCTGTTTTTAATGCTCCCCACGATCAAGGGCCTTTTTCACCGAGGTACCCCACCGCACTCCGTCCTTCCACATTCTTTCTTCTTGACTGGCTCTCAAAAGACCCGTTTCATCGAGGAAGAAAACCCCCAGCATCTTAGATGATGGTTGCTGATTCTGACACATAGATACGTTGTCTGTTAAACAGAGAGCTTTGGCTCGGGCCGTATCGAACAACTGACCCCCGGGGGGGAGCAGATGTGCAGACACGCAGCCTCGTTCCCAAAGGGGGATCTCGGGGGAGGGCAGCCCATAGATTCGGAGCCCATCCCCCAGGGGAATCCAGACGGATTCAGGTGCTCGGTCTTGTCTGTGACCTTCTTGGTGACCTGTGTTCAGTGACTTCTTAGGAAGGCTTCGGCTGCGTGGGGAGAAGTGTAAGTCCCCAGTCTCTGTCCCCAGGGCCACCCATACGGAGCCGGTGTCTGAGGCCCGCCACCGTCCCTCCGTGGGATCCTGCCAGTCTGTGATCCCATCTGTCCCTCTGCTGGAGAGGAGGAAGGTGGCCTGCCTGGGGAGTCGAGGAATTCAGTCCAGGCCGGGTTTTAGCTTGAAGGACTTAGGCTGAGAATTTACTGGGTCCTGTGTGTGTGTGTGTGTGGGGGGGGCAATGCAATGGTGAAAACACTCAAAAAAACAAAATCTCAGGACCCCTGGGGGGCTCAGTTGGTGAAGCGTCGGACTTCAGCTCAGGTCATGATATCGCGGTTCGTGGATTCGAGCCCCGCATCAGGCTCTGTGCTGACAGCTCAGGGCTTGGAGCTGCTTCAGATTTGGTGTCCCCCCCCCGCCTTTTCCTCACTCACGCTCCCTCTCTCTCTCTCTCTGTCTCAAAAATGAATTAAAAAAATATATATATAAAGAAGGAAAATCTCTGCGGGGAGGGACAGGAACTTATGTGAGTTATGTAAGGCAAGTGAGGTGTTTGAGGCACAAGAATGTTCCAGATCAACGATTCATTCTGTCTTGGAGAAGCCAGAATGATGAGGTGGCTGGATTGTGAAGGAAAAAGGCAACGTCAGTGACAGGTGGGTCGTCACAAAGTGCCACACACGGGGTCTTAAACATTCATTGTCTCTCAGGCCCGGGAGACAGTGTGGACGGATGGCCTCTCCCTGTGTCCTCACAGGGTCGTCCATGTGTATGTCTGTGTCCTGATCTCCTTCCAAGTTATATGGGAAGAGGGCCCACGTTAATGACCTCATTTTACCTTAATTACCTCAGGAAAGGCCCAACTCCAAATAAGGTCACATTCTCAGGTACGGAGACTTAGAAACTTAACGTACAAATATTTATTTATATATTTATTAAATGTTTTTATTTATTTTTGAGACAGAAAGAGACAGAGCATGAGCAGGGGAGGGGCAGAGAGAGAGGGAGACGCAGAATCCGAAGCAAGCTCCAAGCTCCGAGCTGTCAGCACAGAGCCCGACGCGGGGCTCGAACCCATGGACCGCGAGATCACGACCTGAGCCGAAGTCGGACGCTCAGCCGACTGAGCCACCCAGGCGCCCCTAACATACGAATATTTGGAGGACACGGTTTAGCCTGCAACAAGGGAGAAGGAGGTCTTTCCACTGAGGACATAGAGGGAGCAAAGTCAGAGATACAAAAGGGAAGGGTCTTGGGTCAGCTTTCCTAGACACAGAACCTGAGGCAACGGTTTGGATCCACATGATTTATTGAGTGAGGGCTCTCAAGAGAAAGGAAGGGGTAGGGGGGAAGGTCAGAAAGTTGGTGGTCCTAGCCCGAGACTGGCCTCAGCCTTTGGTACCACACCGCACTCCGTCCTTCCACGTTCTGGGCTCCAAATCTACTGGCCCGTCTTTCAGGGGGCTCTGGACTGTCAGCTGTACCATAAACTTGGTCCCACCTGGAGGGCCACCACGGGGGTCCTCTCCCACTTCTCACATGGGGTCTTCTCACATGGGGTGACCACTGTGCCATGTTGAGGATCCCGTGCGGTTGAGGGAACTCTCTGGACAAGAGGGTGGCCATGAATCCTAAGCAGCCAGCATCAGAGGCTTGGGATGCTCATGCAGCCAAGCCGATAGGGAGAGCTGGGCGAGCACCCATGGCTTCCCAGAAGCACAGGTGGCGGGGGAGAGCTGGCGGGGGAGAAAGTGGCTACTCTGGTGGGCTGACCACGGGCGCCTAAAGTGGCAGAGTCCCAGCTGGCAAAGAACGGCCGGCAAGCTGTGGATCTGTCCAGACTTGAACTGGAGGAGGGGAGTTTCCGTCTGACCTGTGTCAGCCATCCTGCGTCTGGTGTCTTCTTCATAAACACACGGATCTGCGCCTGGGTGGCTGAGGCAGGGACAGGAAGTGGCAGGCCCCCACTTGAGGCCTCCCCTGGCCAGGTCGGCCCGGGAAACGGGGGAGGCAGCAGCCATGCCTCCCATGGCCTCTCTGTCCCGCCACCCTCGCCCCGCGGCCCGACGCGTCGTAAGGGACCCTGCGAGACAGGTGAAGAGAAAACACGTGTGGGCCAGCCACGGACCAGCCTCTACGTCCACAGAGCCGTTTCCGCCCACCCCACCCCCCCTCTTTGGGCTCTTCTCAAAAAAGAGGCGATTTAAATCTGACGAATAAATCAAAATGGATCGAATACATAAGCGGATCCGTGCTTCTCTGCAGAGGTTCCGGCTGCCAGCGGAGACCGCGCAAGAGGGGAGGCACGACCCTGGGGGAGGGCGAGTCCTGAGCCGAAAGCCGGCACAGGGCCCCTCTCCCTAAGAGGGACGGAGGGCAGGACGTTGTGGGACGCACAGCCCGGGCGGTTCGTAGAGTGAAGAGCAGTGATGAAACCAGGTAGGTTCGTCGCTTCTTCAGTCCTCCAGCTGGTGCCGTCTACACCCGCACGGTCGGCTCCACGCATAACTGGTTGGAGCGAAACCTTCCTGGCTTCATTACCATCATGACCGACGACCGGAGAATGATAACGCGCTTGACTTTTCCGAGAACCCGTGAACTTCCGCCGGGGCTGAATTTGGCAGGGAGGGGCACGTCCGACCTGGGAGTTCAGGCGCTCGGTGGCCGCGTCCCACGGGGGGGGCGGGGGGGGGGACAGCCAGACGGCAAACATTCTGGTCTATTAATTTTACAAAACAATGATTTTTTAAAACCGAAGGACATAAAGACAGACGAAGAAGGAAAGGGAGAAATGCTAATTTAACCCGAGCTGACTTTTTTTTTTTTTTTAAGCTGACTTTACGGCACGACAGAAGTCTGGAAAAGATAAAGCGTCAAGTTCAAATGTATGGAGCTTACTTTTCGTTTGCATCAAAGCAAACCAAACATGGAGAAGGCCTATATGCAGAGCTAACCTACTCAATACTCCATTGATCCTTTTTCTCCCCCCCGACCGACTGCTGGGGACCACGGATGCCTCGGCCTCTTAAATAACGCTCGGAACAGCGGGCCGATTGTGCGGCCGGCCCAGCGCTGCCCCAGGTAGCCGATAACTTCCTGTGTTGAAATGATGGCTTGGAGATTTCATCACGATATCCCTGCACAGCAGGAAATATCATCTTACCGACCTGCCATTTCTTAAAGTAATCGGCGAGAGTGCCATTAAAGTGGATGTCTTAATTAAGCCAAGCATTGGGCAAGGAATTGCAGGCATCCGAAGGCTTAGCCGTCCTGCGGGATCTGGTTTCACGGGGCGGCGGCCGCGTGTGCACAGAGGGCTGGGAGCTCCGAGGGGGACGTCCGCCACTGAGGGCAGCGTCAGCATCGCGGCCGCCCAAGCCGGGCTCTGGAAGGGCCGCTCGGAAGCCCGCGGGAGGCTCACCGTGAGCCAGAGCCCGAAATCCTCTGTCCTTTAATCCGGTTCACGACGGCCGGCCAGCGGCCTCTGTAGGGACCGGGGCAGCCGGGCTGTGGGGTGGGTGCGGCCGACGTGGTGCCTCGCTCGGGCTGACCGGGCTTCTCCGTCACGGAGCCTATGTCGGGGGAAACTGAGGTCACGCGGGGGCCGCCGTGGCCCTGTGTAGCCAGGGAGTGATGTGCCTGGGATCCCAGGCCGTTCTGCCCACCCCCCACCCAGCCCACCACTAAAGCTGAGTTGGCCACGACTACCCGGAGGGTCCCCCCACCCCCACCCCCCACCCCTGCCCCAGAGCAGACCTGCCTTCTGCCTCCGGGTTCTTGGCATTTTGTTTCACTGCCTCTGCTCTCAGTGTTCAACTCTGGAAAATGGGATTCGTTCTCCTGCAACGTCGAGTGAGCCTGCGTGTCGGTGATAAGCGGCCGTAAAATGCAACTTTGGTGAACCAGAAAAAGCACTGATCCAGAGCCTGAGACTGGGTCCCGGGCCTGGCCCCACCTCGCCCGCTGGTCCGCACCGTGCAATGGCCCCGCCCTTCGGGGGAGCGGAAGGGCCGAGAGGAAAGGGTAGGAAAGGTTCCCGAACCCCCGAGCCCTTGTGCCCGTGCAGACGAAGATCGGCATTGAAACAAGGACACCCACCTTCGTCTGCTTGGGCTGCGTGGCAGGATGCCACAATCCCTCTGCTAAGGGTCCGGAGGCCGGCGGGCTTTGGTTTCTGGAAAGGACCTGCTTTCTGGCTGGCAGATGACGCCTTTTCACCGTGTCCTCACGTAGGAGAGGGGAAAGGGGAGGGGAGAAGTCCCTATCCTCCTCCTTATCGGGTCACCGTCCTGTCTGATCAGGACTCCACCTGTATGACCTCGTCCGGCCTTAGTCGCCTCCGAAAAGCCCCGTCTCCAGATCCAGCCACATCGGGGTTAGGGCTTTAGCGTATGAGTTTGGGGCGGACACAGCCCAGGCCTCACGGAGTTGCTGTGTGTTCCGGGAGGTAAGAGCCTGATCGGCTGATTTCGGCTCAGGTCATGATCTCACGGTTTGTGGGTTCCAGCCCCGTGTGGGGCTCTGTGCTATCAGTGGCACCTGCTCGGGCTTCTCTCTCTCTCTCTCTCTCTCTCTCTCTCTGCCTCTTCCCTGCACCTGCGCGTGTGCTCTCGCTTTCTCGAAATAAACTAAACACAATTTGTTTTAAAAAAGAACCTTCCCTTCCTCCTCGTGCCTCCTGTCACCTCTCTTCCGCTATCGGCAGGGGGGGCCGCACAGGTGGGCTCACACGGGGGGGGGGGTGACACTGGCAGCCCCCGGCCCTGGGGATCTGCCTGTGCTGGACCCGGAGCCGTCCCCGGGCACGTGTGTGGTAGGAGCACCCCTGCGGCCACCGTGCAGACCTGGCCGGGGGCGAGAGCGGATCCCCCGGGCTCCACGTGGCCCACCCCAGGTTGGGGGCCGCCCCCCTGCATCGGCCCTGTCTCATGGGCCCGAGGCGTGGCCCGGCGTGAACCCGAGGCGTGGACGGCGTGAGGAGGGCAGGGAGTGACCAGCACCCCCGAGTTCTGGTTTGTTCGTGTCCACCTATGCGGAGAGGCCAGGGGCCCCCTTCACGGACTCTGTCTCTTCTTCCACCCTTTTCCGCCCCGACCCCGCGTTCCCATTCTATTGCTTTTCGGGGGAGGCGGGGGCCGGAGCAAAGCGCCACAAAATAAGGGACTCAAGACAGCAGATCTCTTCTCCCCACAGCCCTGCAGGCCACAAGGCCGAGATCAACGTCGCTGGGCCGAAACCGGGCCGCCAGAAGGGCCGCGTGCCCTACAGAGCCCATCCCTGCCTCTCCCTGCCTCTGTGGCCGTCCCCCTCCTCCTCGTCTTGCGTCAGACCTCCCCCTGCCCCCCTCGAGAGGACCCCTGCGCTTACATTTAAGGTCTGTGTAATCGGGTGGTCTTTTCCCACCTGGGGATCCTCAACATAGTCGCATCTGCAGACTCCCCTTTTCCTTATAAGGTGACGTTAACAGGCTCCAGGAGTGACGACCTGACGTCTCCAGGGGGCCAAGTTCACCTCCCACCTGCCCCCGGGCGGGTGCTCAGTCAGGGCTCCTCGTGAGAAGGGAAGCGGCCGGCAGAGACGCAGGGGTGAGGGGCGCTGTCTCGGTCCCTTCCCGTGTGGCCTCCCTCTGCCGGCTCCTGGCCTCGTCGTCCTTTCTGGGCCCTGTCACCTGCTGGGACAAGCCCTCAGGTCCCACGCGTCCTCCACGGCTGCCCACATGGAGGGCTTCTCCCGTTGGCTGGCCTCATCTACACAGCAGGCAGTAGAGGAGGAGCACAGACGGTCCAGCCACTGCCCCCAGCGGTGCTCCGACCATGCTGGTCCACAACTACTCTGCCCTTCGTCAGGCCCTGGTTCCCGAGCCGTGACTTACGCTGGGGACCCTGGCTCCTCGCTGCCCACTCGTGGCCGGGACCCTGGGCTGTGCACCTGAACTTGCCACAGGCCTCCTTGCCTCCGTGCCTCACCCCTCGACCCTCAGCTTGGAAACTCGCAGCACGTATTTACTTATCCACCGCGACTAACAAACTACCCCGCAAACTTACGCCTTCAAGCGAGAATAAGCACTTATTACCACACTGGGCTAGGAACTTGGGCACAAGTCAGGATGAGCGGTCTTGGCTCGGGCTCTCCCGTGAGCTTGCAGCCCAGGGGTTGGGCGAGGCTGCCTGAAGACTCCACAGGGGCTGGAGGATGGACCTTCAAGATGGCACAGTCACGCGGCCTCAGCTCCCCGCCACGCGGGCCTCTCCACGGGCCTGCTTGCGTGTCCTTGCGCCATGGCGGCCAGCTCCCCCCAGCGTGCTGATCTGGGAGACCCGGCCCTCCCAAGTCACACACCAGCCTGGCCACACTCCCAGTCAGCGTGAGAGGAGCCCGCAGAGGACGCGAATCCCAAGTGACGAGGAGATTCGTCGGGGCCAGCTTGGAGGCTGGCCGTCACCCCGCCTCTCGGCCACACCAGGGCCACCTTCTTTTCTCAGACAAGAGGAGGCCAGCTCCTTGGTCCTTTTCCTCCTTAGGGAGAGCACATTGAGCCTGGCCGGTCCCGAAGGACTCTGCCTGCTGGGCCTGGAGTCGGGGATGCTGTCGTAGCTCTCTGGGCACGGGGGCAATGCTCGACCATTTTGCCTTCCTGTACTTGGCACGGATGGGTCATCTGCAGGTTTTAACCAGGTGGGCACAGGTGTCTTCCTTAAGCCCCACGCGGGTGGCCTCTCCTACCTTCTCTCCCCTCCATGATGCAGGGCTGAACCAGGGGGACAAATGTCCCCTGTGAACACCTCACTGGCTGCCAGTGGCCTCTGGAGGAACGACCCCTCCAGGGCCTCCTGGGCTCAAGGTTGGGGCCCCTGGCTGGAGCTCCCCCGCCCCGACCCCCAGTCTAATGCAGGGTCAGGGGGCACCGTGCTCCTGGGGATGCAGTCTGACTTTCTGAAGCTCCCCAGCAGGCGAGTAGTGAAAGGTAATTCCGTGGCCGCGGGGCTCGCGGGATGTGCATGGAAGGAAGTGGACCCGTCTCCCTAGTCACAGTCCTGGGGGCTCCCCCTCCTCCCGAGGGCACAAGGACGCAGAGCGCGTGCACATTGAGTCAGGGGCTCACACCTGCGGGATACGTGTACTCACAGGAGGCCTTGGCGGTTATAGGAGCTCATGGCTATTTTTTTTTTTTTTTGGTCTAAATAAAACCATGGCTGCATCGGTAATAACAGTAACCTTAAGGACAATCATTTTATTGATTAAAAAAAATTTCTAATGTTTGAGAGAGAGAGAGAGAGAGAGAGAGAGAGAGACAGAGCATGAGCAGGGGAGGGGCGGAGAGAGAGGGAGACACAGACTCCGAAGCAGGCTCCGGGCTCTGAGTTGTCAGCACAGAGCCCAACGCGGGGCTCGAGCTCACGAACTGCGGGATCATGACCTGCACTGAAATCAAGAGTCGGACGCTTAACCGGCTGAGCCACCCGGGCGCCCCCAGGGACAATCACTTTAAAAGGCTGGCATGACGTTGTAGCTTCTCAGACTTGGCACACTGCCCCTAGGTCGGCTTGGAGCCAGGGGAGAGTGGGGACTCGTGTCATTCCCTCCCCCCAGGCGTGCGGAGCCCAGGGTGTGAGACGGCCGTGCCCCGGGGAGTCTGCTCCGTGTCAGACTTCCCCAGGACGCTGCAGGGAAGGACAGGCAGCCTGTCCTATGGCTTGAATTGGGTCCCCAGGTGTTGGAGCCCTAACACCCCCTCCAGCCTGTGACTGTGACCTTGTTTGGAAATAAGGTCTTTGCAAATGATCGAGTTAAGGTGAGGTCATTAGGGTGGGCCCCAGCCCATCAGGACACAGCCACGCACAGAGGGACGACCCCGTGAGGAGGCAGGGGGAGGATGGCCGTCTCCACGCAAGGAGAGAGGCCTCAGAGGACCCGGCCCTGCCCCCGCCTGGACCTCGGGCTCTGGTCTCCAGGACGGGGGGACCGGGGGACAGGACACGTCTGTGGTGTGAGCCCTTGTCTGTGGGACTGATACGTCCTGTGAATCGGTCTTCGGCATGTCGTGGAGGCTGGCAGGGGCCCTGCAGGCTGGAGGCTGGAGCTGCCTTTTGGAAGGAGATTGCCCCCCCGGGGCCTGAGGTCCGTGCTCCTGAGCCACCCCCGCCCCACTCCCCCGCGACCGGGGCTGTGAGGTGGGTGGGGGCTGGGGCCCCCACGGGCTCCTTCCCGGCAGGCTCACTATGTGGCTTTGGTTTCCATGTGAGGGACAGAGAGATGGTGGCGGGGACGGCCAAGGGGAGACCCTAGCTGATACTGTCGCTGCTGCCCGGGCCATGGCATCTCCCAGAAGGAGGCAGGTCTGTGTGTGCGTGTGTGCATGGTGTGTGTGTGCATGGATGTGTGTGCGTGTATGAGAGAGGCTTCCGGGGACAAGTGACAGCCCTGAGCCTCGCAGGAGGAAGAGGGGGCAGGGTCTGGGTGAGGCTGGGGGAGGGGCACCGCAGGAAGAGGACGTAGCGGGAGCAAAGGTGTGAAGGTGAGAAATGGGGTCTGTGGCCACCACGTCTCAACGCTCCCTCCAGGGCCCGGTGCTTCTGCAGGACGGAGGAACCGGGACAGGGATGTCCTGTCGATAAAGACCCAACCAAGGGAAAGCCCTTGGCTTGTGCCGAAATTGACCACACACGCTCTCGGTAGTGGGACAATCAGTCAGCACAGGTTGGATGGCAGGAGTCGCTGGTGACCGCTGGGGTTTCCCAGGCCCCGCACTGGGCTTTGGGCACACCCTCCCCTCCGCTCCCTCATGACCCCCTGACGTTGATGTCACCCTCCTTTCTCTGACTTTGTGACTCCCAAGTCTCCGGAGCCAGCAGAGCCATGGGTCCTAAGCCCGCCCTGGTGACCGCTTCCTTGTGCTGTCCCCTGGTGCGGCCCCAGGATGGCCCTGAGGAGGGCTGATGGCTTGGGGACCCGGTCGTCAAAGGCTCAAAAGTCAAACCAGGGGATAAAGGGGGCGCCTGGTGCTTTCTCTGTGCGTTGCGGGAGGACTGTGGGCCCCGGAGGGAAAGCCGGAGGCTCCCCGTTGCCCTCCTGCCAGCCCCGCGGCGCCCCTGTGTAGGAGCCCCGGGTGGGGGTGCGGGGAGCGGGGGAAGGAGCCGCTTTGGAGGCCGCTGCCTTTCCCGGGGTCGCCGCGTCCCCCCATCCGCGTCTCCATCACACTTAGAGTGTGGGCAGCCCTCACCTGGCCGCACGGCAGGCCCCCTGGGACAGCGGCGAAAGAGGAAGTCAGCCCCCTCACCCCTTTTCTGGCTGCACCCCTCTGGGTTTGTCTAAAGCTTCCACGTGATTCTGAGAAGGAGCCACGTTTGAGAAGTACCAGGCCAGGCACCAGGTAGAGTTACTTAAACCAGGACCCCGACAGGGCGTGCAGAATGTGGCAGGGGTGTGCCCTCCAAGCGAGGGTCCCCCTGCCCCTGGGAGACACGAGACCCGCCTAGCCAAGGTCCCTCCCAGAGACTCTAATCTAGACGAGGGGTCCGCATCCTGGTTAACAGGCCGCGGAGGCCAGTTGAGCCCCTCCAGCAGGTGGGGGCAGGGCCCCCGCAGCCCCCCAGCACCGAGGGTCTCAATGTGTGACGGGAGGGGGAATCGTGCGGCCAGATTTGGCGTTTGCCTGGATTCTGAGCGCTCCGACGGTGGAAGAGAGCGGGGTGCGGGGCGCGGGCGGGGGACCGTCTGAATTCATTTAGAGCTGCCAGAACGTGACTCAGAGCAAAAACGACTTCAATGGGTCTATAAAAAGAACGCCCAAATCCTCTTAGACAGACAAAAAAGCATTTTGATGATTTCAGTATAAATGAATCTGGAACATAAGGATTAAATTTCTCTGAAGATCCTCGAGAATCGAAGATGGTAAGAAGGGGAAGAACGAGTGGAGAACATGACCGCTTTTGGAGAATTTCTCAGGGAGGATGTGGCTTGTTACGGTGCCCAGAAGCAGATCTTTGTGTTTCCCAAGGGCCAGGGCAACGACACGGGGGCTTGGAGGAAGGTCTTCCTTCTCTGGCGCATCAGGGCCCCCTGCGTGACCCCATTTTACCCTGATCACGTCTTTCAAGACCTGTAAACTGGATGCGGCTACATTTTGGGAGTCCTGGAGGTCACGACCGCAGAATATGAATCTGGGGGCAGACACGGGGCAGCTCGTGACAGTTCGCATCGGGGTATTTGTGGAGGCCAGCCCGGGGGGTCACCTGTGTTCCTTCCAGATCTACAATCCCAAGAGCCTGCCACAGTCTGATTATGACAATCCGGTCTCGGAGAGGAAACGACATCCTGGGGTCACCGCGTGTGGAAGGGGCGGGGGACACTGGAAGGGACCCCACGCTCCTCCGCCAGAGCAAGAAGCGATGTCAGGACGTGACGGCGGGCACCGTGTGTCTCCCCACTCATTCTGTCATTTACTTCATGTAGTAAATTTTATGTAGTGGAGCTTTTTTCTTTTTTTATCCTTTTTATATTTTTAGTCATAATGCAAACCTTCCCCTTGGGTGGCTATGAACGAGTTCTTCCCAGTCCTCCTCCAGCCACGATTTGTTTCTTTTCTTTTCTCATTTGAGCCTTTGGTCCACTTGGGTTTTATGCCGGTGTCCGCAGCGAGCTCTCCCCACACCGCTGTTTGGCCATGTTCCTCCCCACCCCCCCTCGCTGACCCCAGATGCCTTTTCTTCCCTAGAGACCCGTCTGAGCTCCGAGTCTCTCTGGGCCTCCTGCCCCGCGTCTTGGGTCAGCCCGTCCATTCGCTCCTGGCCCCACACCATTTTAGTGACCGGTCCTTTGTAATCGGCTGTCCAACCTGCCAAGATAATGCCCCTTTTTGCTCCCCTTCTTTTCCAGGGTTTCTCTCTTACGCATTTTTCTGCAGGAAGGTTAGCACTGCCTTGTCTTGTCAGAGGAAAACAGCTGTTTGTGTTTTCATTGGGGTCAGGAGAACTTCATACATCAACGTAGATGGAGTGACTTCAAGAACCTGGCTGCCTCTCCAATTGTCTCCTGACCTTCAATAGTTTTTTATGGTTTTCCCACGTAGATCTAAACTTGCTTGTTATGCTTATTCCTAGTATTTTATTTTAGTTTTTAAAATAAGCTGAAACTCAGGTGTTCTCTTCCAAAATAGCCCTGGGATGCGTATGTGTGTGTGTGTGTGTGTGTGTGTGCGCGTGAAAGCTATTTTTTTTTTTTAAATATAGTTGTTCCCTTGCTCATTTCTTTTATTGCTTAGAATGGCTTTTCAATGGATTTTCAAAAATAAAAGCAAATCATCTACAAAGAATAAGACTTTGTCTCCTCTTTGATTTCTATATTTTTAATTACATCAAATGTTTAAAAATGTTTTATTTAATTTTGAGAGAGAGAGAGAGAGAGAGAGCAGGGGAGGGGCAGAGAGAGAGGGAGAGAGAATCCGAAGCAGGGTCAGGCTCTGATCTGTCAGCACAGAACCCAGTGAAGGGCTTGAACCTACGAACTGTGAGATCGCGACCTGAGCTGAAGTCGGACACTTAACCGACTGAGCCACCCAGTCGCCCTATACTTTTAACATCTTTTCTAATCGTATTTGCTAGTAATTCTGGAACAATGCAGCAGAGAGCTTTAGAGTTTCCCGGTTGAGCATGAGGCTGGCCAGGATAGATATATTTTGTCATATTAGAGACACTGGCAACTATTCTTACTTTATCGACTACGTTATCGGGAATTTTGTCATGTGCTTCTCCAACTGTGGAAACAATCATCTGATTTCCCCCACTAGATCAACTAATATGATCAATTGTATCAACGCATCTCCTAACTTTGTACCAGGCTTGGTTCATTAAGGTGCCTCTAGATTCTGTCTGTTTATATTTTATTTTGGATTTCCCCTATGACATTTACAAGAGATATTTATCTAAGCCTTCAGCAAGTTTTGGTATCAATATTATACTTGCTTTATGAAAATAGTTTGAAAGTTTTCTTTCTCGTTGGCTCCACAGAGTTTTTAACGGCATTGGGATGAAAGGTTTAGGAGGAGTGGTGTTTGGTGTTTTTTCTTTGGGTGGGGGAGTTTATATCATTTGCTTTTAAAAATAATGCTCTAGTGAAAATCCTTTTATATTTGTCTTTATACACTTACATATGTTTTTGGGTTAGATTAATTCCTTGATGTGTAATTGCTATCAAAGAGGATCCAGCTTAAAGTTTGATTTATAGGGTCACACAGAACCCACATGTGCTATGAAGGCCGGAAGACATGATGCTTCCAACAACCTCTATCCTCTTTTGTCTTTGCCAATTTGATAGACAAAACAAAAACAAATAATAAGGTTGGGTGCCTTTTTGTATTTTTACTGGTAATTAGATTTTTTCCTGTGAATTGCCTGTTCATGTCTTTTCTACATTTTCCAATAGGTGTTCCCTCTTTTCTCATTGATTTTTAAGAGCTCTTTATATATCAGGGATCCTTAACCATCTCCTGGAATATGTTATCCTAGATCAGCCTGAGTCCTCCTGCTGAATGGACTTTGTTATAAAAATTATGTAGTGACTCTGTGTTATCTAAATTTACTCTACTGGGCAGTGGCCAAAGTGTGGGTGAGTCAGCCTTGGGTCATGCAGAGAACTTGAACTAGTTGATTGAACATCTACAACTAACTTGAGGAACTTGACTCAACTCTTCTGGGTCCAGTTCCAACAAACTCTTACAATGCTGGGAAAAAAAAAAAAAACTCCCCAAAACAAACATGCCAGCAGCTCCCATTGATCGGAAACATACCACAGATACACGTAATTCTGGTCACTGAAATGCATTTCCTGGGGAGGGTTAGAGGAAGCATCGGTCCATTGGGTCGTTGCTCTAAGAAGGGAAAGGAGCCACAGTGCAAGTTTTAAAAGTCCCAATTCAGCCAGGTTTGCTATCAGGTTGTGTTTACCGATGTGCTGTAGATTTCCGAAGAAACCCACAGTTGAGATGCAAGAGAAGTTTCATGGCCTTTCCTGTTGGCTCTCACCCCGGGGTGTGGCTGGGAGTCCTGATGGGCTCCAGCTCTTGACTGATAACCTCACAGGGCAGGGGTGGAGGGAGAGTCATCTGATCAGGGATCCACGCAAACAGTTTGGTGTGGTTTGCAAACAGCTTTTAAAATGAAGCAAACCAGCCACATCTCTTTGGAAGCTACATCTTTTGCCTCAAACTTCAGCCCCGGCCCCCCACGTGTCCCAGCAGGAAGGAACACAGCAATGAGTCAAAGGGACGGGTGAAAAATGTCAGGTAACACCCTGTGGGGAGAGCACGGCCCTGCGCCCTTGTGACAAACAATCCTTTATGCTTCGGGCATTGACTTGGTGTCAGGCACTGTGTGTGGCCCCAGGGGGACACAGGTGTGAAGGGTAACAAGAATACGATCGCAGTGACAACAAAAGCGAGCCTTCCTTTTCCGGTACTGGCTCTCTGGGGAAGCGTGTTGTACTGTTATACTCTCATTGGGTCTGAAGAAGTCAGCAGGTGCTATGGACACCCCAATTTGTAGATGAAGAAAGGAGGCATGGAGAGGCCGAGTGACCTTCTCAAGGTTGCCTTCCTGGGAAGCCTGAACCCACACCCATGTTCTATGCCACACCACCTCCCAAAACAACCAGTCGTGGGCACGCGCCTCTGAGCATGGCGATGCTGTGGAGAACGTGAATCAATGGCTTAGGGCGCCTGCCATGACGGGGAACAGATAGGGAGGTGATCAGGCTCGGACTGACTGAGCCAGCCAGGGGACATCAGGGAAGACTGTGGGTCTGGGAGAATAAGCCGGATGTTGGCAGGAAGAAGAGAAAGGGGGTAGGAAGAGGGTGGGCCTTCCAGGGGATGGGGCAGTCTGAGGCAAGAGGCAGAACCATTGAGAAAAAAAGGGTTGGGGCACCCGGGTGGCTCAGTCGGTTGAGCATCCGACTTTGGCTCAGGTCATGATCTTGCGGATTGTGGGTTCGAGCCCCGCGTCCGGCTCTGTGCGGACAGCTCGGAGCCTGGAGCCTGCTTCCGATTCCGTGTCTCCCTCTCTCTCTGCCCCTCCCCTGCTCACGCTCTGTCTCTCTCAAGTGAATAAATGTTAAAAAAAATTAAAACATTAAAAAAGAAAAGAAAAGAAGAAACGAAGGGCATCCAGGGCTGGTGAGGAGGGCCGGCAGGTATAATGAGAGTTGGCAGAGGCTGGAGGGAGGTCTCTCGGGGCCACCTCACTGAGCTTGGCCTTGGTATCTCAGCAATGGGAAACACTGCAGCTTTGGTTAGACTCATGATGTAGAAAGCCCACGATGACAGCAGACAGGAGGGAAAGGCGGGAGAGCCCTCAATGTTCCCCACACAGCTCACCACCTAGGATCCCACGCGGAAAGTCTGGGCCGCGAGGAGTTACTGGTCCAGGCGACTCCCTGACTAGCCCAAGGGTGTACACGTTTGCTGAATGAATGAGGCTTAGAGGCTGAATTGTCACACTGGCTACAATATGCGTCCCCCACGAACAGAAATGATACAGGTTGGCTGTCGGCTGTCAGACAGCTGTGTAGTCCAGTTCTGTCAACATGGAACCCCACCAAGGGTCTCCTCTGTCTAATGACACCGGACGTTCATATACGAACGTGAGTTTTGAGGCTAAAGCCTGATGTCACGGTTCGCAGAGTAGTTGCTGGTATATCACTCCAATTGCTGCAAGGGAAGGTTGGTCCGTGAGGCTGAGAACAGATGCTGTCTGTTATAAGTGTCTAGGCAAAGCCATCTGCCGTAAGCTTTGGTTCACGGCTCCTTTTTGCCTCATTCGCTGCCATAGTTTATGTCTGTGGGTCTACGTTAAAATTACAAGATGCTTGGGGCACCTGGGTGGCTCAGTCGGTTAAGCGTCCGACTTCAGCTCAGGTCACGATCTCGCGGTCCGTGAGTTCGGGCCCCGCGTCGGGCTCTGGGCTGACGGCTCGGAGCCTGGAGCCTGTTTCGGATTCTGTGTCTCCCTCTCTCTCTGCCCCTCCCCCATTCATGCTCTGTCTCTCTCTGTCCCAAAAATAAATAAACGTTAAAAAAATTTTTTTTTTAAGTTACAAGATGCTTAATATGTACTCAGAGAAACCAACGTTACGTACGACGTGGTAGCATGAGTTGCTGGGGGATGAGTGAACTGACCAGTGTGGGTGACAGCTAGAGGTTAATTCTCTTCCAACTTCTAATAAAATGTCTCCAGAGACACTGAAAACATGAAAATGCATGATGTCACAGAAAGCAGTGAGAGGAGACCTACTAGCAAACCTGGGGAAGAACAGACAAAAATCCACCCCAGCAGAGCAGAGAGTGGGATTCTGGGTAACTGGGGATCAGATTGGAACTGAGCACTTAGCCGGCTTTCCAAAGGAAATCCAACCAGCACGATTGATGTGCCCAATCATTTTTCAAAACATGGCACTTGGGGCGCCTGGGTGGCTCAGTCGGTTAAGCGTCCGACTTCAGCTCAGGTCACGATCTCGTGGTCTGTGAGTTCGAGCCCCGAGTCGGGCTCTGGGCTGATAGCTCAGAGCCTGGAGCCTGCTTCCGATTCTGTGTGTCCCTCTCTCTCTGCCCCTCCCCCGTTCATGCTCTGTCTCTCTCTGTCTCAAAGATAAATAAACGTTAAAAAAATTAAAAATAAATAAAAATAAAAGTAAATACATGGCACTTAAACAAATCTTGCGTTGTTCTGGGATTTAAAACGCAAGCCAACAAATAAGCAAAAAAAACCCCCAAACTCACCGATACGGAACAAGATGGGAGAAATGGGATAGTAGCCAGAAGACAAAGTATCCTGAAAATGACCTACTACAGAATCCAGGGGGAGAAAATGTCGGGAAACTGATCAGCATTGACAAAGAAGCAGGAAATAAGAAAGTGGCCAACTGTCTGATTGAACTCTGTAAAATTTCCATATCCGTTAAGTCCCCAACCACTGACTATAAGCAATTGCATAAGATTCAACTTAGTATGGATTCTACATGCCAAGACAGAAACAAAATAAATGACCGGAGGTACATGCACACAATAATAGAATAAGGAGGCAAACAGGACTGAATATCCTGCCTATAATAATAAATATAAATGAAATAGATTCTCTTGTTAAGAAGACTCTAAAATTGAACAACACAATCCACATATGTACCACTTCTGGACAATGAACCTAAGAAAGCGTTTTCCAAAGGTAAGAAGTAATGAATGAATAGGTCCACACACACTAAGAAAAAGCAAATAAAAATAAATCAGGAGCCACAATAATAATATGGGCCCAAGTAAAACTCAACAGCAAAAGCACAAGCAGACTGAAAAAGGCAATTTTATTTAAAAATTTTTTTAATCTTTATTTTTGAGAGAGAGAGAGAGAGAGAGACAGCATGTGAGTGGGGGAGGGGCAGAGAGAGAGGGAGACCGAGAATCCGAAGCAGCTCCAGGCTCCAAGCTGTCAGCACAGAGCCTGACACGGGGCTCGAACCCATGAACTGTGAGATCATGACGTAAGCCGAAGTCGGACGCCCAACTGACTGAGCCACCCAGGTGCCCCAAGGCAATTTTATTTTGATGAATAGTACAAGTCACATACTGACTCAAGCCTTCTGGTAATAGATAATTATGTCCCAAAATATATAATGCAAAATTGTTGGAAACGTAAGGGCAGAAACCCGCCAAGGCCCAGCATCTTTTTTCTGCACTTGGAACCCCAAAACTCCAAAGGGTGAAACTTCGTCAGCCTGATGCCCATTAGGTAGCCAGAGTGGATCTGAACTGATGCGAGGTTGTTCCAACGCGATGTCACTTAGTGTTAATATCTGTATATTTCACTGAAAAAAGAGCCACCTTCTGTGGGAGTTTTATGTAAAAACCATATGCTACCTTTCTGAAAACTAAAAAATTCTGAATTCTGAATCATTGTCTACTAGTGGATAAGTCTGTGGACCCATAGTAAGGAAATCTATGTAGTAGGCAAAAAATAGAGCGACAATATAATTAATTAATAGAATTTTTATATGTGTGAGTACACAGACGTATCCACAGATAAATTCTGTACCCCACAAGTAGAGAGTGAACATTTTCTGGCTCTTATGTCATATTTACATAAGTCACATGCTATGATTACAAAGCAATACAACCAGAAACTTATAATCCAACCACATGGTTTTAAAAAAACACTCTTCTGACTTTAACTAAATAAAAAAAAATAAATAAAAAGTAAAAATGAAAACAGTCTTCTAAATTAGGACAAGGCAGAAGTAAAAACTGAAAATACAGACATGTTGATGTTCGTGGGATGAGGTCAAGGCTGCTTTCAGAGACAGATTAAGTGCTCTCGTTATTAAAAAGAGAAACAGGGGCACCTGGGTGGCTCAGTCGGTTGAGCGACCGACTTCGGCTCAGGCCACGATCTCACGGTTCGTGAGTTCGAGCCCCGCGTCGGGCTCTGTGCTGACCGCTCGGAGCCTGGAGCCTGTTTCGGATTCTGTCTCCCTCTCTCTCTGCCCCTCCCCTGCTAGCACTCTCTCTCTTTTCTCTCTCTCAAAAATAAATAAACATTAAAAAAATTAAAAAAAAGAGTTGGACGCTCAGCCGATTGAGCCACCCAGGCACTCTTGGTCCCCTTTTGAAAAATTAAAAACATGTCTGTGCAGCTCAGAAAAAAGCCTGCAACTTCATGCGAGAGTGGGGGACAGTGGTACATTCTTTTCTCTATTTTCTAACTGTTCTAGAGGCAACACACATTGGTTTTGTAACAAGAAAGTGCTTTTTAAAAACATATCCGGAAATACAAGCCACTAAACAACGGAGCCACCGTTTGCTAGAAAACATACATCCAGGGTCTTAAGTACCCTAGACACACGTGGCCCCTTTCTTGTCACCGAGCACGGCTTAACCCAGCCGAGGTCTTGTCCTCACGCTGACAATGGCATCTTCCCAGCTGACCGTGAACCACTGTCATGTGGTCAGATGCCGCCCAGAAAGCACTGATTCAAGAACCTCAGCATCCCGTCTGTCACGTTGGCCTCAGGGACAGGGACCTCGTCCTGCCATGGTGAGTGTGGGGCCCCAGTCCTGGTGGGGACAGAGCTGTTTCAGGAAGGCGGAACTGATTTTCCCTCCTGGCTCCTCACCAGGTCACATGCCTGTAAATCCTATGCTTTGCAACCACCGGAAACCTGGGATTACAGCTGACTGGGTCTCCCGTGGATGGAGGGAGTTGCTGTTCATGATCTCCTCCAAAGACATGTGTCACTTTCCAGAGTCCAAATGAACTTGCGTAGAGTGGATTCTCCGGTCCCGTGTGCAACGACCAACGAATTTTACAACCTGCCATTTTTAGGAGTGCTTCTCAAGTTCTCCTCTTACACGTCCAAAACATTTAAAAGCAATGAGAACCAAAGACATTTTGTAACAAAGCTTGGTGTTATTCTGTCGTAGGTGCCCATCTGAAACACGGCTACCCAAAATGGCTAACCCACCTCGATTTAAGCCTGACCGTATCCTTGTATCACAGGTGTCTCCCAGAGTCACGTTTCGAGTTGTTCAGAACATCTTACCTTTGTGTCTTAGTGTCCTAGGACTCTCCCCCACTCTTAGGGAGAGAAGTCTGAAATCAAGGTGTGGACAGGACCCTGTTCCCTCTGGAGGCTCTAGGGGAAGGTCCTTCCTGCCTCCTCCAGCTTCTGGGCTCCAGGTGCCCTTGGACTGTGGCCACGTCCCTCCAGCACTGCCTTGGCCCCCACATGGCCTTCTTCCTCGTGTGTCTTCCTTTTTTCTTTTTTTTTTTTTTTTTTTTTTTTTTTTTTTTCTTCCTTTTTTCTTCTTGTGAAGACACCAGTCATTGGATCAGGACCCACCTGACTCCAGTGTTAAGACCCCATCGTAACTGGTTACATCTGCAAGGAAACTTTCCGAATAAGGTCCCGTCCACAGGTACGGGTTAGAACTTGACCTTTAGTGGGGCACTATTCAACTCACAAGCCCATCTAAGCAGCAAACAGCTTAGTTGCTTGCTGTTTTCACGTCTACGAAGTTTGGTTATTGTTGCGTGATGGGCCATCGGTCGTTACTGAGGCTATAGCTTTCCTTCAGAGAGGCTTTGACAAAAGGAATTGTTTTGTGGGGTCTCCAGCAGTCCTCAGACATCATGACTGTATGAAGATGGCCATTGGACAGTCAGGGAGCCGGAGGTCCAGGATAGAGTGATCCCAAGGAGTGATGGCGTCCATTCCTTCCCTCACTCTCTGGGAGTAGGAACCCCAGAGAGGCTGCCTGGGGCCAGGTCTGCCGTGGTTAAGGGTGGCCCAGCGCCCCTGCCCCAGAGGCCCGGAGGTCGTGCCGGGGTCCTGGTCAGTGCCCAGGGCACGTGTTATTAGTACCAGGCCTGTGGAAACGTGCAGCTTAAGCCATCTGGGAGCTGGGTCTGTGTCGGAGCTCGGGTCAGAACTCCTTCAGATGGTGGCCATTCTATCAGAGACCCGTGAATGACCCACTGGGGACAGGGGTCAAGTTGAATCCAGGACTGAGAAGGGCAACCGATGATGCTTCCGTGGGGCATCTCACACCCTGGGCAAATTTAACATGACATCCACGCGGTCAGAAAATATTAGAACCATCATAAGCGTAGCATTAGCATATCATTAGAATCTACATGATCAGACTATATCAGATATTACTAACTATAAAATAATGTGATTTTTAAATTAAAAAAAATTTTTTTAATGTTTATTTATTTCTGAGAGAGAGAGAGAGTGCGAATAGGGGAGGGGCAGAGAGAGAGGGAGACACAGAATCGGAAACAGGCTCCAGGCTCTGAGCTGTCAGCACAGAGCCCGACGCGGGGCTCGAGCTCACGAACCACAAGATCATGATCTGAGCCAAAGTTGGCCGCTTAACCGACTGAGCCCCCCAGGCGCCCCTTTCTCACCCCTTTTGTAGGGCTGGAGCCTGCGGCCGGTCCCAGGGGGAATTCTAATACATGCCAAATCCCTGGCCTTCTCTTGACGCCTGCTTTTAGGGGCGTGGAGAGTCACTGGGGACCGGGGCTACCTTGAGAGCGCATCCGAACAGATGGGAAAGAAATAGCTTGCGTATAGAAAAAAGTCCCAACTATGTGTTTGTTTCTCTTCCTCCCCAAAGAAGCCTGGAGGTCAGCAGGCTGTGGCTGGTATGGGGCTTCACCAGAAACCCCGTTCCTTCTTTCCTCTGTCTGATGTACCAGCCCCGTGCAGAGTTTCCGTCCTCAGAGACGCCCTGGGGCCCAGAATGGCTGCTGGAGCCCTGCCATCCCATGCAAGCTCTGGGGAGCAGAGAGGGGAAGGGCGGAGAGAGCACACCTCCCGGCTGAGCCAGCTCCCTTTAAGGAGTGTCCCCGGGATCCCATCTGGCTCTTGGTGATTCTTCGCAAGGAGTCAGCAAGGTAGAGCGCCCGGGTAGGCTTTGCTAAGCTGCTTCTCTCGTCTCAGCTTCTTGGCCTAAGTTAATAATGGTAACGGTTGGACCTCACCAAGGAGGGTTCACAGATGGCAAGTAAGCCGTGTGAAAAGATGCCCCACGCCCTGTGTCATCAGGGCACCGCAAGCTACCACAACAGCGAGACCCCACGACCCACCTACAGGCGTGGCCCGAACCCAAGCCCGGACAGCGCCCCCTGCGGGCGGGGACGGGAAGCCCGGGAGCTCGCGCTGCCGGCGGCCTCCTCGAAGCCGGTTTGGCGGGTTCTTCCGGAGCGACACCTACTTCCACCGGACAGGCTAGCGACTGTGTTCCTTGGTGTTTCCCCAAAGGCGTTGACAACGCATGTTCACACGAAACCTCCCCACCTGCAGCAGCTTTCTTCGGAACCGCCGAAGCTTGGAAGCCCCCAAGGCGTCCTTCAGCGGGTGGATGGATGGATGAATTAGCCGGGGTCCATCCGGACAACGGGACGGCGCTGGGTGCCGAAAAGAAACGAGCTCTCAAGCTGCAGGGAGACGTGGGAGAAACTTCGATGCGTCTTCCCGAGTGAGAGGGGCCCGTGTCAAAGATACCGTCAAGTCAGGTAATTACAAAGCAAAACGCTGAGAGAGAGGGAGAGGGAGAGAGAGAGAGAGAGAGAGAGAGAGGCGCACAGTGTGCGGGGCTCCGTAAGGGCTCCGACGTGAAGTGGTCTATCTCCCGAGGACAATTCCGGACCGTTGAGCGGGCGGGCAGAGTGGCCGTGACTCGCGCAGCTGTCGGCGGCTCCGAGGACGGATCTGAAGGCGGTGACCAGCTCCCACGGGGTTGGGCGGGGCGGGGGGGCGGTTACCACTTCGATCAAAAATAAGGTGTAATAATAAAGGTATCACACGTCGTCTAGTTAAAGCTGGACCCGGGAGCGTCTAGCCGGGCCGATCCGCTCTCAAAGAGAGGCGCTCAGGCTGTTCAGATCCCAGTTTGGCATCCAGAGGGCCCTGCAGGGATCTCTCCGCAGAGGAGTTTCAGCGAACTTGACCCCGGGGAGTGTCGTTCCTGCAGCCCTGAGCCTTATTCCCCGGGGGCTTCTGTCTTCTGAGACTGCAACCGTCCCAGCCGGCGGAGGAACGGGCCGGGCTCTGCTCTGCGGGTGGAGGTTGGATCCAGGCTGCTCCGGGCTCAGCCTCTTTGCCGGCGAGGCCCCGCCGGGTGGGCAGCCCAGGCCTGGCCGGGTACAGAGTTGGGCCGGTGTGACCAGCCACCGCCCTGCCCCCAGACCCTAGGCCGGAGGCCCGCTCAGCCTTGCATCTCACACTTGCCCTGTACCCCCTGCCTGGAGCCCGAGGCACCCGCACAAAGCCCCACAGCAGACGAGGGCCCTGCCCTGGGCTCCGAGCCTGCCTGCAGCCAGCCGGGGACCAGCTGGAGGGCGTCTGCGGCTGGAAGGGTCCCCGGAGCCCCTCCGCCCAAGCCTTCCTTGGCTGTCGAGTTCCCTCCCCGGTGGCTCGCCCAGGCCCCCGCGTCCAGGAGAGGCAGCCGGGTCAGCTTCTCCTGTGGGGTTGACCACTGCCCCCCAGTGCCTCCCACACTGACCTGGGGCTGCCTGTCCCCCGAGGCAAAGGCAAGTGGCCCCTTCTGCCTCCTGAGCGCCTAAAGCCCAGCACCTGACATCCTGACGCCTCGGGAGTCAGTGTCTCCTGCTCGCTAGCGCCTTGGGCGAATTCATAAATTCCCTCCTCTTCCCTCTGGCCTGAGAACCCTCCAGCGGTGCCGGAGTCCCTCCCACAGACGTCAGAGACCTTCTGGCATTGAGGGGAATAGCAGAGGCAGGCCGGAGAGGGAGCGAGAGACACAGAGACACAGGGAGACAGAGAGAGACACACAGAGGCCAAGAGGGAGAGAGAGAGAGAGACCCAGGGACAGAGAGACATAGAGATTGAAGGGACGGTGGGGTCTTGGGACTTCAGGAGAGAAAGCACCGGACCCTGGCCACCGCCCCCCCCTCCAGGCAGTGGGGTTCGAGGTGGCGTCTCCGGTGTCCCCACATCCAGCCCCCCAGGGGGTGGAGACACGCCCAAGCTCCGGCTTTCCTTCCGGCTGAGGTCATGCAAAGACACACAGGGCGACGCGCAGACGTTGGCCCCCCACCGCGTGGTGATGCCCCCCGAGGACAACGGCAAAGGCCTGGGGCTGTTGGAGGGAAAGACCGGAGCTGACAGCAGAGCTCTTGCGCCTCCGTCGGGAATCACATGCCCGTCTTTTCCCTTCCACCAAGTGCAGACGCCAGCACCGTGAGGACCCAGAACTTTGCGGTCTGGCCCCGCTCACGAAGAGCTGGCTCGCGTCCTGACAGAGGCAGAGTATCCAAAGGGGAGAAGACACAGTTCCAACCGCCGTTTGATGTCGGAGGCTGGAGCCTTCTCGGGGACCGGCTCCACGGCCGAAAGCAAAGAAAACACCAGGTTTGCCTCAAAGGTCCCTCCCGTTGGAGACGCCAGGGGACTAATTGCGTTCTTCAGAATCACTCAGCCTTTGTACCCAACAGGGTAGAGCCCATCAGTGGCTCAGGGCGGGCCCTGCCTTGGGGCTGGAAGACAGAAGAATGAGAAGACAGAGCCCACCGAGGCCCCCCACCCCCGCGTCCCGGGTCACCCCGTGAAAGCTGCGGGGGCGGTGACGTCCCGAGTCCGTTAGCACCGCTGGGCTGGAGACCAGACTCCATGATGGCCGCACCCACCTCGGCCCCTGGATTCTCACAACGTCCAAAGCCTCACCCCGCGTCCCCACCTCTACCCCTGAGCTCCGGCCCCAGCGCAGTTTGGGTCCCTAAATAAGCAAGACCTCTTTGCTTCCTCGCCTCTGTTTTCTCTCGTGAATCCCGTGCTTCCCTTCATGCCTGGACCGAGTTCTACGTTCAGAGAATCCCCTCAACTGTCGCCTCCTCCAGGAAGCCCTCCCTGATCTACCCCAGGCACCATCCAGGCCGCCCTCGGTGGTGACCTCCCATCCCGGCGTCTCCCCAGCAGGACTTCCCACCCTGTCCCGTGACTGTTTCGTTCCTCGGCCTTGCTGATGTGACCGGATCGCAGTGGAGCAGAGAGCCGGGCTGCTGGGGCATGGCTGACCTATTCTGAGCGGTTTTTGAGACGGCTCATGACATCGGAGCCCCTCGGAGGTTTCTGGCATGACGGTCACCACCACGTGTCCCCCCACCCCAGGCCACACGTCTACATGGGTGTGCACACACACCAGTGTACCTTCAGGAGGAGGGGCCACCAGGCCACATGTTGGGGGGCAGAGAGGACAGCATGTGCAAAGGCCCTGAGGTGGCGCCGGGCTTGGCCTCTCCGGCTAGGCCTGCCCACCAGGAGGAAGTGGGAGCACAGGCAGGGCTCAGATGGGACATACTGGTGTTCCTCCCTGTCAACGGGGCCGACTCGAGGGATGTGGGGATGTGTGCGAGGCCATGGCAGATCACGGTTCATGCCGTGAACCACTGGCAGCCCCTTCAGCTGATGCCATCTTGCTCAGGAAGTCGCATGGCTGACCCCAAGGGGCAGCCCACACCGATGCCTGACTGGTAGGGGGTCCAGAAGGCCGCCCCAGTCTCAGAAAGAGACAACTCTGCCGCGTGTTTGTGCCGGGGGTCTCTGCCCACCAGGCCAGACCACGCCCTCACTGGCTCCCTCCCTGGAATGCTTCTCCCTCAATAAACTGCCAGCATCAGAATCCTTGCCTCAGGCTCTGCGTCCAGAGAGCCGGCCTCGTGCAGATCACACATGCCTTGTGCTAACAGGAGAGCCCGAATAAGAGAAACCTCCAAGTGGCTTCAACCAGCCCACGGCCAACCTCCCCTCTGGACGGGCCCTCGGGGTATGGAGTCTGTTCTGGAAGCAGCCAGGCTGTGCCATTAAAAAAGATGGCTTCATAAGGGCGCCTGGGCGGCTCTGTCAGTTAAGCGCCCGACTTCGGCTCAGGTCATGATCTCACGGCTTGTGAGTTCGAGCCCCACGTCGGGCTCTGTGCTGACAGCTCAGGGCCTGGAGCCCGCTTTGGATTCTGTGTCTCCCTCTCTCTCTGCTCCTCCCCTGCTCATGCACTGTCTCTGTCTCTCAAAAAATAAATAAACATTAAAAAAAAAAAAAAAGATGGCTTCACAAGTTGGAAACAAGTTCCCTGTCCATCAGCTGGTGAGCAGACAAGACGGGACACATGCATATAAGGGAGTGCCGTTCAGCACAAGCTGTGGGTCCACGGGACCGCACGGAGAAGCCTCGGAAACTCTGCACTGAGTGAAAGACCGTGGGCTGTGTGATTCTGTTCATGGGAAATGTCCAGAAAGATCAGTCGATGGAAACAGAACATCGGTTACCAGCTGCCTGGAGGCGGTGGGGGTGGGGTTCGAAGGGAGCGATCAGTAGCTGGGGCCTGAGACGATGACAGATATTGACTCAAACACCATCAAACTGTCTCTTTAAAATCGGTGAGTTACGTAATATGTAAGATATACCCCTGCGAATGGTTTACAGCCTCCCCAGCGGATGCTGGATTTTCTGGGTGTGAGGCTTTGGACGAGACCACCCACATTCCCGGATTTTTATTTTCTTCAGCAAGAGTCAGGTGGATGGACTCTTGGGTTTGCAAAAGCATCGTGAGGTTTTGGGGACGCATCGGGTGAAGCACAAGATACTTATTACTTGTGGCTTCTTTGGCTCAGGCCCGTGGCCGACATTCTGGACGGAACTACAAAGTCGCTTCCCATCCCCCGCGAGCTCGGATCCTTGTGGGGACACGGTTGCTTTAGAGACGATCGCAGCAAGAAATTCCCAGACTGCATTTCTCTGGAACAGTGCTTCTAAGTCATATGGAAAGTTTGCTGGAAATGCCGATTCCTGGCCCCCCGTCCAGACCCTATGAATTAGAACCCCTGGGGTGGCCCTGGAATCTGCATGTTCACAGCTCCCTGCGGACCCTCAGTTCCAGTGATGTCTGAGAGCTGATCTCAGGGACGGGAATCTCGGGCCCAGCTTTGCAAGATCAGCCGGGTTGTGTCTGCTGGGGACAGACTGCAGGGACGGCCCTCCACTCACCAAGTTCCATTGAAAAAGTGACTTTGTTCTCCAAGAAACACACGTGTGTGAAATGCTTTCCGTGCCCCCTGCCCGTGTAAGTGGCCAGACCGTTCGAAGTGACCGACAGGTGCTGTTTTGGAAGACCCAGGCAGACAACCTGGAGGAGAACTCTTCCTTGCTGGGCGATCGGAGCAGAGGGTGTCTTCACAGGGGGCGGGGCTCCCACATTCCAGGGGGTGCGGAACCGTGAACATGTGGACCAGGAAACTCAGGAGTGTTGCTTCTCGGACCATCTATCGCTGCTCAGCTGGTTTAACGGCGAAAACGACTGGTCCACCAGCGAGTTGGCCCGTAGGCTTGAAAACAAGCACTCGTGTAGGGTTGGACCAATTCTGCACAAACAAGCCTAGTGACACTGACGGTGTCACACGGGCTCTTGCCGGCTGCCTGAGGTTCTGGTCTGTGGGGGAAGGGAAAACACACAGGCCCCCAGGGTCATCCTGGGAATTAGTAAGCAACGGGCGAGGTCTCCTTCCTGGATGGAAGGCTGACAGGTTATTTTGGGGGTGAGGGTGGGGAGGGGAGGTTGTTCTCCCCTGGAAAGGGGCAGACACCCTTAGGTGAAAGGGTAGCTTTTTAAAAAGTTTAATTGTTTATTTTGAGAGAGAAAGAGAGAGAGAGAGCAGGGGAGGGGCAGAGAGAGAGGGAGAGAGAGAGAGAATTCCAAGCAGGCTCCACACTGTCAGTGCAGAGCCCATCGAGGGGCTTGAACTCACGAACCAAGAGATCATGACCTGAGCCGAAATCAACAGTCCGATGCTTCACTGACTGAGCCACCCAGGTGCCCCGGAAGGGTAGCTTTTTAACCAAGAGCCAGAGGGATGATGCCATTATCTGGGGCCACTGAGCCCGCAGTCCTGGGTGACTGTCCTGTGAGTTTGGCAAGGCGAGACTGGGGGAGTGGGGACAGCTGGGGCTCTAGGCTGTCGCTCAGCTGCCTTCCAGAGGCTTCCTCTCTGATGGCTGGAGACAGGCGGCGGCCCTGGGGAGGTCTGGACGGGTCCTGCCCCGCAGCACCCTTATCCTGCAGCGGGAGTGAAAGGCGTGGCTTCCAGGCACCCGGCTTTTCGCCTCCATCCAGGAGGTGGGGGACAAGCCCAGGGCCTTCGGCCCAGAAGAAGGGCTGGCATTGGGTCTGCAGGACCCAGGAACGGGCAGTCACCCAAGGCTGCTCCCATGGGAAGCACGAAGGCGGTCCCTTCCTGCCGAGACTGCTGACCCGGGAGGGAAGGCAAGACAGCTGTGCACACGTGAACCCCGGTGCAGAGAACAAGGGACACTTGATTCCTGCCAATCCCATAGCCAAGGGGGATGAAAGGCCATCGGTGAGGTTCCTTGAAGCCAGGCTCCGGCCAGTGTGTGGCCGGCCCCCAACACGTGTGAAAATTGCACGGGGAGCCTGTCACAGGTGTGAGTTTCTGCAAGGCTGGCAAGTAGCTGGCCTGTCATCCTCTGGCCACTGTGCCCAGAAAACGGGGGGCTTAAACCCGCCGAAGCGCCCTTTCTCCCAGTTCTGGAGGCCAGAACTCCTGGATCAAGCCGTCAGCAGGGCCACGCTCCCTCTGAAGCGTGTAGACGAGGTTCGGCCAGCTCCTCGTGGTTGCTGGCAGTCCTGGCATGCCGTGGCCCGGGGCTGCGTGCCCCCCGCCCCCCACCGCTCTCCGCGTCTGTCCTCACACGGCGTGAGTCTGCGTGTCTGTGCCCAAACCTCCCTCTGCCTAGAGGGACGCCAGCCACTGGATTGACACGGCATCATCTTAACTTCGTTGCATCTGCCGGGACTCTGGCCAGTCAGGTCACAGTCACAGGCCCCCGGGGGTCAGGATTTCGGCACAACGTTTTGGGGAGCACGGCGGGACCCGCGGCAGGCCGGTGGAATCGTGTGCGGGTTGCACCCGAGGAACCGAGGTGCAGAAGAGGCTAAGCGGGGGTGCGTGTGCGTCAGCCGCCCGACCGACAGCCAGGCCGGGCCTCCTGGCTGCTCCGGGTGTGGGCCCTCCCCTCCCGCCACCAGTCCCGTGGGCGGGAGCACGGTCGAAACTGGAAAGCTTGACCCCGTGGCCCCAGGAGCTGACGGGGACGGGGGTCGGGAAGCTTCGGCTCTCTCGCGGTTTCCAGAACTCGCGACGAACGAACAGCACCTATTGTTCGTCTCCTGCTCTTTTAGCAGTCTGGTGACCGAGCCTCTGAGTTGGTATCGCAAGGTCCCACCGAGTGACGGGTGTCCCGGGGGGGTGGTGCCAGCCCTGTGCCGAGCACTGGGTCAGCGGTCGGGGTGGGGGGGGCATCGCTACCTTCGGGTAGCCTGTGGCCACCCCCGAAGACAAGACAGACACCCGGCAGGACGCCACCCGGCACCGGCTGGTGTGCTGAGGGCCACTCAGACCGTCCATGTTCATCAGAGACGCGGGAGGCTGGTGTGCTCAGGGGAGGCTCCACGGAGGCAGGGTCCCGAGGGAAGCTCTGGCAGACAGGTGGGCCCGAGGCAAAGGACCGCGTCAGGGGAGATGGCGGGGGGACGGGGATCCCCGGAAAGTTCCGGATGGGGAGGCGGCGGGGACTCACTGTTGGGGGAGCACGGACAGGAGGGGCACCCAGGACCCTCTCCGTGTGTCTCTCATTGCAGGCTCCCCTCTGCCCGCAGAGTCTCTGTTTACTCGTCCGTCTCCCTCCCTAGACTCTGAGTTCCTGTGAACGCCGTGTCTTAACCTGTGTGGCAACCGGCCAGGTGGCCGCCACCGGGAACCCACTCTTTTCTCTGGCGCGGTGCAGACTCCACCCAGGACGGGCGGGCGTCATCAGGACCCAGGCGTGTCCTCCTCATGGATTCACCCACTCACTCACGCAACACGTGTTTGCCGAGTTCCTACTGTGTGCTGCACGCAAGGGGTTTGCTAAGGACTGCCAAGACTGCTTGTGAGGGACAGAGAGCGGTCAAGGTGACTCCAGGATCCATGACCTGAGCCGCCGGAAAGAGCAGAAACACCGCCACCCTGAGTTGGAGGGGACCGTGGGAAAAGTGGACCTCGGGGGGGCTGGAAGCTTCTCAGATGCTTCACGTAGGAGAGGTCCACCCATGGGACGGGCAAGGGCGGACACTGGCCAGGCGGGAAGGAAGGGGGGGCTGGGATGCAGGTGGAAAGTGGGAGCCCTTGGCTTATGGGTGCTGTTCCAAGCAATTCCCGAGTCAACACGTCCTCGGGGTTCAAGATGGTGACTGTCTCTCCCTCTCAGGTCCCTGCTCCGGCAAGAAGGGGGAAGAGACCGAGGCCAAGGGGCAAGCCAGCCAGGAGGTTCTCCCCTTTTCCAAAGTTTTCCTGGGAGTCCCAGCTAACGGCTGCCCGCTTTGGTCAGAAGTGGCTGCACAGGGAGTCAGGAAGGTATGTACTTGGAGTGGCTCCCTTGGGGAGAAATCGGGAAAGGGGGCCGGGAAACGGTCTTGGAAAGGCAGCCGGCTCACAGGGCCTGCCTTTTGGGATGAGCGCATGGAAGGACGCAGGAAAACCGGGAGGAAATGCCTGCAGGAAGCCGGGTGGGGCGGTCCGGGCCGTAGCGGACAATTAAAAGCACAAAACTACTCTAACGACCCCAACACCGCAGGGATTAGGATTATGAGCTCTCCCAAGGAGGGGTTGCAGCCGGGGCACTGGTGACCCTTGGGCCCGATGATTCTTTGTCGCCGGGTTGACCTGGGCACATGGGCTGTGCAGGTGCATCCCTGGCCTCCACTGACTAGATGCCAAAGCAACGCCCCTCCAACTCCGGTGAAATTGCCTCCGGGTAGTTCTAGATCGCCCCTGAAGGTCAGACGGAACTCACCAAATTTCACATCGCTAAAACAGTGATTTGCTGAGAGTTTTCCCATCTGTCCCTCCTTGTTTGACCCTTGTCCACACAGCAAAGTGGGTACAGCCATACCATTCAACACAAGACACCGGGAAAGATTTTTCCACACACACACACACACACACACACACACACACACACTTCCATATGCAATGCATTGTGTATGCACACACACGTGTATTAATCCATTCGGCAGAAGCACGGTTTATTTTCTCTCGTCGGAGCCTCTGACTCTGTCTTAGCCAATGCGCGGACCCCTCGGCCATCGGGCACCCCCTGCCCGCGGGAAAGTTTCCGCAGAGGGACTCAAGCCCGCTGTCGGGAGCTGAGTGTGTCAGCATGGGGCTGTTCACCCACTGGACCTCTCTTTCTGGGGTGTCTTTGTGACATGGTGACCAGCTGGGATCCATGATGGCTGAGGGGAGGTGGTTATGTGATCGCCCACGAGGACACGTGGCCACTGCTGGGGCAGCGGGCTGCGACCCAAACGCACTAAGAAGCCCTCAAGGAAAAGGTGGAGGAAACTCAGGCTGCGGGACCCACAGACCGACGGGGACAGGTGGACCCTCTTGGCCTTGCCAAGGGCAGCGCTGGCCCTGTGGAGCCTGGGGCCAGGGACGGATGGGGACGGGGCGCTACAGCTGGACGTGACTCTCCCAGGCCACAGCGCTGGGTCTGGGTCTGCTCACACCACGGTGTGAGTGCGATCCCCGATGGGCCACATGTGTGGCCTCTGAATTTCTTGTTTTTATTTATTTTTAAATTTTTTGTACGTGTTTATTTATTTTTGAGACAGAGAGTGTGAGCCGGGGAGGGGCAGTGAGAGAGGGAGGCACAGAATCGGAAGCAGGCTCCAGGCTCTGAGCGGTCAGCACAGAGCCCGACGTGGGGCTCGAACTCACGGACCGCGAGATCGTGACCTGAGCCGAAGTCGGACGCGTAACCGATTGAGCCCCCCAGGCGCCCCTGGATTTCTTGTTTTTCAAAACACGGACATCGGTTGAAAAATCTGAGTTGCCAAATTATGCGCATGCGCGAGTTGGAGAAAGTTCTGAAACTTTAAATATTTTACAAAAACAATCAAACCCAAATCGATAACCTAAACGGTCGCCCATTTCTCTCAAAAACCCCGAAAATGAAATTAAGCAGAGTGGCCCGTGGTCTGGACCCCCGGCGCTCCGAGGTGGGCCATGTTGGTGTGGCGTGGGGGCCCGCATTTCTCCTTTTTAAGGATGGTGTAAGTCTGTAGGCACTGCGTTGTGAGCTGCCTTCTCTGTGTTTTAAATTAACAGGCTTCTTTAGAACATTTTCCAACTCACAGAAAGGTGGAGCAGAGGGTAGGGAGTTCCCACATGCCTCCCTCCCAGCTCCCCACTTTCCCTACTGGGTGCCTCTTGCATCAGTGTGGTTCCTGTGTCACAAGTGATGGACTGACACCGACAACTGTTCCTAACCAAGTCCACCGTTGACGTGAGGGTTCACGCTTTGTCCTGCACATCCCGTGGGTTTTGACAAATGCGTGTCTGTGTCTGCCACGACAGCATCACACAGAGTGGTTGAACTGCCCTAAAATTCCTCAGTGCTCCCCCTGCGCACCCCTCCCTGTCCGCCAACCCTGGGCAGCCACTGATCATTGTCCTGCATCCGTGCTTTTGCCTCTTCTCGAACGTCATGGGTTTGGACTCGCACATGCACTTAATGATATACGGCGAGCATCTTTCCAAGTCGGAAAATAGCCATCGAGCTGATCGGTTTAAAAGGATCCCTAGCTTTTCCTTGAACGGATACCTCCCAACATATTTAACGGCACATTTGAAAGTCTCCACTTTTTAAAAAAAAAATCATTGGAAGCCATCGTTTGGCGGTCACCTGCCACGTGCATCGTCACCCAACTGTCCACTGACTTCATGACGATGAAGTCCCACGAGTGAAGTTCTAGGTCAGAGGTCAGACATGTACACGTGGAAGCTTCTGGGGAGAAGGGCTGGTTGCCTCCTAGAACCACTGGCCCGATTCGCCGTCGTGAGCGCCGGCTCATCAGGATCATCGGGACCCCATGGCATTCAACCCTTGGTGACCACTGCGGACAAACCCAGCTCCGTCATTTGAACAGCCGGTTGCGGCCACAGATCATTGTGAAAATGCCTCCTAGAAGTGTCCGTGTTGGCCGAGGTGCGTGTGTTTGAGTCCTCGGCTGGGGCGTGAGTTTCCTTCGGCCGTTGGAATGAATGACCACGAACTTGGTGGACACGACAGAAACTCATTCTCTAACAGTCTGGAGGCCACAAGTCCCCAGACAAGGTGTCAGCTTGACTCTTTCCTTCTGGAGGCTCCAGGGAGGCTGGTGCAGGCCCCGCCCCCACTGCTGGTGTTTGCCAGCAATTGCTGGCATTTCTTGGTTTGTAGATGCACCGCCCCCCCACTCCCCACCCCCTCCCGCCCCGCCCGCCCCATCTCTGCCTCTGTCTTCACAGGGAGCGCCCCCTGCGTTTCTCCTCTTCTGTAATGACACTTGTCGCTGGAGTCAGGGCACCCGGTTAAGCCAGGATGATCTCATCTCGAGATCCTTCACTTAATCACATCTGCAAAGACCTTGCTCCAAATAAGGTCGCGTTCACAGGGACCGGGGGGTTAGGAGACGGACATCTCTTTTTGGAGGCCACGGTTCGCCACGCACTAGAGGTGTTTGTATGGAGAGGGAAGTGGAGACTTTGCCTCCCAGAGACGTGAGGCTGGACCCCACAGTCCAGGTTCTGGGTATTCGGCAAATGACGCGTTCCTCCCTTCCCCCCACACGTACCCTCGCCATACACTACCCTGGCTGGGGTGGGGGTGGGGGGTGCTCAGCAAGCTGCTTTCAGCCGCTCCGTCCCCTAAGACCCCCGGGATCTTCAAGCATGACTTTGTGAAATGCTGCGAAGTTTACCCTTATTCTCTTTACAATGATCTGTGACCCCAACCGGCTGTTCCAATGACGGAGCTGGGTTTGTCCACAATGGTCACCAAAGGTTGAATGTCACGGGGTCCTGATGACCATTTTGACCAAGGGCTGGCAGTGTGGCTTTGGGCAAGGGGCTGACCCCGTTCGAGCCTCAGTTTCTTCATCTGTACAATAGGGATAATGACACATGGGCCTCTGGGGCCCTTGAGGAAATATAAAGACACAACACAGAGTAAGGTTTCCGTAACTACTTGCCCCCGATGAAGGGGTGCATCCTTCAGCTTATCCTTCCCAACTGGTTTCCGAGCACCGATCCCGGCTCCCCCCTTCTCCGACCCCCCGCCAGTGCCCCGTGGGTCACTGCCCAGATGTCCAGCCAGGAGGCCGCTCCAGAGGCCCAGCCTCCTTTCCCGTTGCTTTCAAACTCCCTTTTCATCTCAAATCCTCACGCCGTAGGTGACGCATCCGTAGGTAGACACTAAGCGTGACCTTCCTCCGGCTTCTCCTTTTCTGTCCCTCCGGGAGCTATTGAGTGCCGCGCAGCTCAGGGCCTCTCGGCCGCGGCCGGCCCTGCATTCCTTCCCATCGTAACCGAGCTCGTTTGTCAGAGAAGGTCCCATTCGTGGGAGGAATAATGTGGCCGGGCCCACGCACGCCAGGCCTTTTGATGTCCACGGTGCTCTTCATGTCCCAGATGACAAAGTCAGCAAGTATTCAGCTCTCCTAAGGGATGCACACCGGCGGTCTTGCTTCTGCTGGGGACGTTTGCAGTGAACCAGACCCCTCCTCGCTCGGAGGGGGCCCTGAGTGGACGGAAGTCTGGCAGGGGTTCCTGCGAGGAGGGAGATCCTCCCGGGCCTGATCTAATCCCAGGAGCCCGTGACGATGACAGGCAATGGGGATAGGGAGAGGTTGGCACCTGCGAGGACGTGCCACCACCCACGGCCCCGCCATGCATGCGGGAGGGACCTGGGCTTCCTTGATTGACACGGTGTCTTGGGCTTTGGGGGGGCCTTCCAAAGAGGTCCAAACGACCCAGCCGGACCCCAGGGAACGCACCGTCAAGATGACCTAATCAGGGAGAAAAATCTAGAGGTTTTGGGAAGCTGGAGGCAAAGGAGAGAAACAAATCGAAAGCAAACAGAGCTAAGCCCGGAGCTTCCATGTGAGCTGGGCATGCACCCCAAGGAACTGAAAACAGGTTGCTCCCCCCAAAACGTGTTGACGCTTGTCTCTAGCAGCATTATTCGCGATGGCCAAAAGGTAGAAACGACCCAAATGTCCATCATGGGACGAACGGATGAACACAATGTGTTCCGGCCACCACACGACAGAATATGACTCGGCCGTAAAGAGGCACGAGGCCCGACACCTGCTACTGCGGGGGTGGACCTTGAAGACACACCGGCCCATGAAAAAGCCGGACACAGAAGGCCACGCCTCCCGCGACTCCATTTGCATGAAATGTCCAGAACACTCAACTCCAAAGACACAGAAAGTGGATTCGTGGCCGCCAGGGGCTGGGGGGAGGAGGGACAGGGTGTGACGGCTGATCGTTCCGAGTCTGGGGGCAAATTAAACCCCCGCCCAGAGGAAGGAACGGAGGCCTTGGTGCAGGTGCACCTGGAACCAGTCTCAGCTCCCACATTCGTGGCCTGCCCCGTGGGAACCGGCGAGGGGCCTCGGGCCGGTGCTAACCAAATCGTGACTTTGCGGCTTTGTTCTGCACCCTCCCGGGAGCAGTCACCCTCAGCCTGACAGCAGGTGGGATCTCATGGTTCTAGAATTCAAGGAGCCTGCAGGCCCAGCCCCCTCCAAACACAGGGTCAGCACTTTCTTGTGGACAATCAGGCGGGAGCTGATTTCTGTTTGCCATCTCATGCAGTCAAGACTCCGTAGCACTGAGACAAGTGTCATGATGAACCCACTTTCAGGGAGTGGAGACTGAGGCTCAGAGAGGCTGCGTGGCATGTCCGAGCGCACTGGGATGGTGAGGGGGCAGACCTGGGGTCTTCTGGCTGCAACCTCAAGGATGTGTCCCCTCGGGTCCTTCCGGGCTGCAGACAGCAGGGCTGGCTTCATGTGGAAGGGACGCTTGGGTCCCACGGGACCCTGTGCCCAGAAGGGTCTGCAGTTGGTTTGAAGGTTCGCTGTTGCCATCTTGAGATTCTGAAGTGTTTGAGCAAGGGGCCCACGTTTTGATTTTGCACCGGGCCCTGCAAATGACGTAACTGATTTGGGGGGAAGGGACGGAGCGATGGGTGCCTGGGGACCGGGGCTCTCTGCACAGTCCCCCAAGCCTCAGCCTCCCAAACTGCAAGGTGAAGGAGGGGTGGTGGCTAGGCCAAGATTTCCCAGTGTGTGTTCCTCGCACACGAGCCCCTCACGGTGCACTGAGGCCCCAGGGCCTCCCAACAGTGAGTCTGTGAAACCGAGGCAGCTCAGCAGGGTCAGACATCTGTGCAGCCTTGCAACAAAGAACTGTCGTGGGGTATTCGTGCTTTCTAAACACATGAGGCCCCGCAAGCCCTTAAACAGATAGAATACGTGCAGGGAATGCCCTGGAAAATGCGCGAACAGCACGGGTCCCAACTCCCTCCCACTTGCCGCCTTCAGTTTACCTTCCCCGGCAGCGGTCACGTCAGGCAGGGAAGCTCAGAACAGGCCCGCCAGGCACAGATCAAGGACAAAGGCCCCGGCAGCCCTGGAGAAGGTTCCGGAGATGGGCAAGTGGCCTGAATTGCCCTCTGCTCCACCTTGCAGGGCTCCTTGGTGTCTGACGCGGCAGAGCAGCAGACCCGAAGCAACCCCACATTTGTTAGGGGCTGGCGTGTCGGGGGGCTGTCCCGCTTGCTGTGGAGCATCAGGAGATCCCTCGGCCACCTTCAGGGCCACGTGCCCCCTGGAACCTCCAAGTCGTCCAGCGTAGGGCAGCCCTGAGGCGGAAGCAGCACGGCCCCCGCCCCCACCCCGCCCCCATCTGCCGGGTCTGTGCCCGCTGAGGCCTCTGGCACCCGATTTCTGCATGTTCGCCTGCCTTGGGGCTGAGACACGCCTGTCCCCTGCCGCTCTCCAGGGCCAAGGCTGCCGAGGCCGTCAACCTGGCTCTGAGCTTCTCTGGATTTGAACGAGGGGTTTGAGAGATGCGCCGAGTGCCATCAAGCTCGGTTTCTCGGGCTCGCTGCCCTTCATGTTTGTCCTTGGGAGAAATGCTCTCCGTGCAGATCCTTTGGAGATTTCGAGCTGAGGTTGTCCCTTTACTGTTGAGTGGTAAGAGTTCCTACTGTATTCTAGATATGCGTCCCTTATCAGGTGTATTGATTTGCAGACATTTTCTCCCATGCTGTGGGCTGTCTTTGCATGTGCTTGAAGCACAGACGTTTCAGATAGTCTCATTTATCTATTTTGTTCTTTGTTGCTCATGGTGCTTGGGAAGGTTTTGACTGAAGGCTGTCTCAGCTGAACACAGGGTTGGAAACAACTGACTTCGTGGGGGAGGCTGCCTGGTGCCCAGACCCGCCTGTCATACTCCATGCCCCAACCTGTGCCTGGCCCCCAAGGCCCATCTTGCCTGGGCTCTGTCTCTGCTGCACTTGAAGCACCCCCTGGTTGGTCCTCCTCCTCCTTTCTTCTCTTGGAGGCAACTGGACATCCATCCATCCATCCATCCAACCATCCATCCATCCATCCATCCAACCATCCATCCATCCATTTATCCAACCATCCATCCATCCATCCATCCAACCATCCATCCATCCATCCATTTATCCAACCATCCATCCATTTATCCAATCATCCATCCATTTATCCAACCGTCCATCCAACCATCCAACCATCCATCCATCCATCCATCCATCCATCCATCCATCCATTTATCCATCCATCCATCCATCCATCCATCCATCTATCCATCCATCAATCCATCCATCCATCCATCCATCCATCCATCCATCCATCCATCTTTCCATCCATCCATCCATTTATCCATCCATCCATCCATCCATCCATCCATCCATTCATACATCCTTCCATCCATCCACCCATTTATCCATCCATCCATCCATCCATCCATCCATCCATCCATCCATTTATCCAACCATCTATCCATCCATCCAACTGCCCATCCATCCAACCATCCATCCATTTATCCAACCATCTATCCATCCATCCAACCGTCCATCCATCCATCCATCCATCCATCCATCCATCCATCCATTTATCCATCCATCCATCCATCCATCCATCCATCCATCCATTTATCCAACCATCCATCCATTTATCCAACCGTCCATCCATTTATCCAACCGTCCATCCAACCATCCATCCATCCATCCATCCATCCATCCATCCATCCTTCCAACCATCCATCCATTCATCCAACCATCCAACCATCCATCCAACCATCCATCCATTTATCCAACCATCCATCCATTTATCCAACCGTCCATCCAACCATCCAACCATCCATCCATCCATCCATCCATCCATCCATCCATCCATTTATCCATCCATCCATCCATCCATCCATCCATCCATCCATCAATCCATCCATCCATCCATCCATCCATCCATCCATCCATCCATCTTTCCATCCATCCATCCATTTATTCATCTATCCATCCATCCATCCATCCATCCATCCATCCATTCATCCATCCATACATCCTTCCATCCATCCACCCATTTATCCATCCATCCATCCATCCATCCATCCATCCATCCATCCATTTATCCAACCATCTATCCATCCATCCAACTGCCCATCCATCCAACCATCCATCCATTTATCCAACCATCTATCCATCCATCCAACCGTCCATCCATCCATCCAACCATCCATCCATCCATCCATTTATCCATCCATCCATCCATCCATCCATCCATCCATCCATCCATTTATCCAACCATCCATCCATTTATCCAACCGTCCATCCATCCATCCATCCATCCATCCATCCATCCATCCTTCCAACCATCCATCCATTCATCCAACCATCCAACCATCCATCCAACCATCCATCCATTTATCCAACCATCTATCCATTTATCCATCAATCCAACCACATGTTAGCTAAGAGATGCTGGTTCTAGCTCTAGTTCCTGGAAACACAGTGGTAAACACGACAAAACAAAAGAAACAAGGAAACTTCAGCCCACAGGAAGACCCCTCTTTGGGAAAGCCTCTCCTGACCTCTCCCCGGCCCTCCCATCCTCAGTGAATGCCACCACCATGCTGGGCACCATGTGTGCTAGGGGGAGGTGGCCCTTCGGACAGCAACAGTGATTATTTATTCCTTCTAGTCTCCCGACCAGGTTGCTAACTTCTTGAGACAAGGGCAAACTCGGCCATCCTCAAGTCCTAGAGCCCAGTGCCCGGCATTTACAGTCAAGAAATGTGTGGCTCTCTTGCCTGTGGTGTTTCTGCCAGAATTTGCACAGAGCTGCACCTGGTTCTGGTTCATTACAGATCAGGTCAGCTGAATGCACACACTTCTAAGGGTGATGGTTTACATGATGAAGCCCTGACGTGGGAGCATTTGCTGTGAGTTGGAAGCTGTCGCAAGAAGCATAAAATACATAAAACAGGAGTTCCTGGGTGACTCAGTCAGTTGAACATCCGACTCTTGATTTTGTCTTAGGTCATGATTCCAGGGTCGTGGGATTGAGTCCCACATTAGGCTCTAAGCTGGCAGTGGTGATGCCTGCTTGGGATTTTCTCTCTCTCTCTCTCCCTCTCCCCCCTCCCTGGCTCGTGCTCACGCGCTCTCTCTCTCTCTCAAATAAAAATAAAAAATAAAAACATAAAACAAGAGACTAAAATGAGACTAACTGTGTTTGGGGGAAAATTCCTCAAAACAAAGGTCAGATCTGCGTGTTGAGTCGGAGAGGCCAGAGCAATTAAATTTGCAACATTTACGCGAAAAGTCATTCATTGCTCAGAACATCAAACTCATTCCCCGTTCAAACAATTGACACATAAGTATCAGGCCTCGAAATGCACCTGCGTTAACAACACATAATCAGTACGAGTATAAACTATTCCAAGTAAACAGGAGCTTCTGCGTCACGCGTGTCGGAATGTTCCTGGGAAGATTTGAAACCTGGAGGCTCTGCTGGTGATGGGCAGAGCAGCTGGTGGAGTGGCTGGAAGCCGGGATTCGAGCGCCTAACTGAGCCCTCCCCTGGGTTTTCCAGAAAATTCCTTAACAGAAATGGGGAAATCATTCATTTGCTCCCTTGAGCGAGCGTGGAACGATTGCCCCAGGGTCGCCCTGGGAGACAGGAGGAGAGGGAGAAGGCGCCCTTTCCCGAAGTCTCTGCGTCTGGACTCCGGGTCCCCCCAGGCTCCCAGGACCAAGCGGTGTGGAGACCGACCAGTGCGGAATTTGCACAACCAGACGGTCGTTTGGTCAGCCTGATGCCCCAGAGCCGGCCTGGCGGACCCCACCAGTGGGGTTCGTCCACCAAACCTGGTAAACATGGGACAACTGTGCAGGTGTCTGTCTCCAGGGGCCTCTGGCTGGAGAATGGGGGCGGGGGAGGGGCCCAGTGGCCGTGCAGGTGGAGTTGGGACTTCAGGTTCTTGAGTGCTGCTAGTCAGGGCCGCCGGGCGCCACCTGGCACTTTCCTGGCTTCGCCAGAGCCAGGGGTGTTAGATTCCTTCACGACGTGCCCATCTCATGCTTAACAAACCCGAACCTGGCTCACGCAGACACGGTGGGGGGAAGGGACAGGACCCAGCGAGCCCCTGCGCGTTGCTTTAAAATTCCGCGGTCTCATTGGCCATCACGCTGCAAAGCAGAAGCCCAAGAGGCCACTTTGTCCCCCACCAGGGTGGCTAGAATCGTAGACGGACGCCAAGAAGTGCAGGCAAGGAGAGATGGGAGCCCTCACACTCTGCTGGCGAGAGGGTGACACGTAGCACCTGCTTTGGGAAACGGTCCGGCAGGTGCTCCAACAGCCAACGCAGGGTTCTCATCTGACCCGGCTGCCCTCGTCCCAGGTACACACCCACGACGAAGAAACCACGTCCCTACAGAAGGACACGTGTGCACGAATGCAGGAACGCCCACTGCGGCGAGAGTCACGGTAGTGAAAAAGAGGTTGGGGCACGTGGGTGGCTCAGTCGATTGAGCGTCAGCCTCTTGATGTGGGCTCAGGTCACGATCCCAGGGTCGTGGGATCGAGTGCCATGTTGGGTGCCTCACTGCGTGTGGAACCTGCTTAAGATCTGTCTCTCCTCTCTCTCTCCCTGCCCCTCTCCCCTGACCACGTGTGCTCTCTCTTTCTCTCAAAAATAAAAAATAAAAAGACCTTTACAAAAAAGTGGTGGAAACAACCAAGGGTCCATTGACTGGAGAATGGATAAGAAAGTGTGGTCCCATCACACAATGGAGGAAGACTCAGCCAGGGAATGAAGTCCTGACTCCACTACGACGTGTACGTGCCCTGAAAACATTCTGCTCAGCGGAAGAAGCCAGACCCAGAAGGACCGCATACTGCATGATTTCATTTATCAGAAATGCCCGGAGCAGGTGAATCCATAGGCACAGAGCACAGGTTAGTGACTGCCAGGGACCGGGCAGGGGGGCGCTCGGGGAGGCTGAGTGCTGAGGTTAAGAGGTGGCTGTTTCTTTGTGGCATAACGAAGATATTCTAAGATTCATCGTGATGGTGGATACGCTAGAAACCATTGAGTCATACACTGGTACGACTCTTGATTTGGGCTCAGGTCATGATCTCACGGTTTATGGGTTTGAGCCTCGCGTCGGGCTCTGGGCTGACAGCGTGGAGCCTGTTTGGAATTCTCTCTCTCCCTCTCTCTGCCCTTCCCCCACTCACATGAGCACACTCTCTCCCTCTCTCTCAAGATGAATAAATAAACATTAAAAAATGGTGGACTGTTGGGGCGCCTGAGTGGCTCAGTCGGTTGAGCGTCCGACTTCGGCTCAGGTCTCGATCTCACGGTTCGTGGGTTCGAGCCCCGCGTCGGGCTCTGTGCTGACGGCTCGGAGCCTGGAGCCCGCTTCGGACTCTGTGTCTCCCTCTCACTCTGCCCCTCCCCCGCTCGCACTCTGTCTGTCTGTCTCTCTCTCAAAAATAAATAGACATCAAAAAAAAATTAAAAATGGTGAACCGTATGATATAGGAATTTATATCTCAATAAAGTTGGTTAAAATGAATTGCTCATAGGCCTGGTGGATGAGAACTCTATCATGTGAGATGAGGTTTGGGGTCTCAGGTCTACTCTAGAGAAAGCACGGTGGAGACTAGTACGGACAGACAGCCCAACAGACAGACTTGGAGATGCCCAAGGGTGTTTTACAGCATGGCGAGGCTCCAACAAGTCTTCTGGGGGGAAGGCCTCTGTTTGGGGGGCATCTCTGCCCCATATATTGTGAATTCTCTCTCTGGAGCAGAGTAAGCTTGCACTCAGAGCCATCCACACTGCTATGGCCAGATGCTCCTGTGGTCACGGGTGTGCACCCAAAGGCACCTGTTGCTTACTTACCGAGGACGTGCCGTGTGCAAGGCACGGTGCGGGACGGGACAGGTGCTGGGGCAGGACCAGACTCAATGACGTCGACCCAGATGTGCCCTCGCAGGCTCCCACTCCAGGTCAGTGGCACTATCTGTGCTCAGGCAAGAAACCACACTGCAGCCACCTCCTGGGATCGGGCCTTCACCCTTGACCTCGTAGCTCCAGGGCTGTGTCTAGTAGATCCTGTGCCCAAATGGAGGCTTCCGGACAAGTGGACTGGGCTCCCGGGAGCAGAGTGACACCAACATAAAGGAAGCGGACACACGGTGTCCCCTTAAGCTGTTTATGGAGGAGAGCGCGAGGGACTACGTCCTCTGGGCCTCATCCTCGGCCCCCTGGCGGACTGGATATCCGAGGCCACCTGGCGTCCGCAGTCCCGAGACCATCCCCACACAGCAGACATGCCAGAGTTTTCTCTGCGGTCGCCACTGCCATCAGGCTTCAGCAGGCACGTGAAGGTCACCCTCAGTGACCAGCGTGCTTTTCCTTGTGATGTCCGGAGTGTTCCTGGCCAGCCCGAGTAATCAGGAACCCACCAAAGCTGGCTTTCCCAGGTGGGGGCCCCAGAAGGGGAGGAATCGGGGCCAGGAGATGGACACACAGGGGACAAGGTGGATTTCTGCCACCAGATCAGACTGGTCACCATCTCAGTGCTGAGGGAGGGGCCCCTCTGGCTTCTTCAGACCCGGCAGCAGAGGTGCTCTGGGGAGAGCGCCAGGCAGGGATGGGGAGCCCCGGGTCCGGTGCAGCCCCTGTACCCCCGCCGTTCCTCGCTGAAAACTGGGTGAGGACCCGCCCGGCAGGTGACAGCACATATAACAGCTGTCTGGCTGCTCTCCGGGACCAGCACCACGGCCACACTCTGCATCGACGGCCGGGCTCTGGTCTGGGTCTGGCGCCCGCTGAACCTCTGTCACCTCCTGCCCTGCACCTGTTCACGGGGACAGAACCTGGAAGCAGGCAGAGAGTGCGTTCCAGCTTGCGTCCGCGGGGCTCCCAGCCCACCCCAGTGGGGTCGCGGGCATCCTGGAGTGTCCACCTCACGTTCCCAAGGCCCCACCCCACCCCGGCCCACCCTAGGCCCATCTGAGAGCTGGTGGCCTGAGGGGATGCGGGCTCGGGGCCAGACTGTCAGTGGGACCGGGTAATAAATTTCTAGAGAGGTTTGGAGAACCTTACCTGGGGCATGCTGGGCCTGGGGGAGGGGCTTGAGCAGAGGCGTGGCTGCCTGGGGGGCAGGGCTACCTGAGATAAGGACCCTGTCCCCATGGCTGGACCCTGACGACCTCTTCTTGTCAGCCTCCTGTGCCCAGCATCGACTGACTTCACTGTAACCCCAGCTGGGGACATGAAGGGCTCATCTTGGGGCTTTCCAGGGTCAGGACCTCATCTTTGGTCTAGGACCTTCCACCAAAACCCTGTTCCTCATTCCCAGAGTTCCAGATCAACAGACATTCCATCAGTCATTGGACAAACATTTGTGACTGTGGACGTTGAGGACACAGTGTTGAACAACACGGCCTCGGTCCCTGCCCTGAGCTCTTACCTCCTGGGGGGGAGGTGGAAAATAAGCAAGAAACCAGGAAGGGGCACAGGAAGGGACCTGTCCTGGAGGGGAAGGAAAAACTCTGTGGGGAGAGTGTGGCCACACCTAGAGCTCCCTCCCAGTCAGGGCAGGGAGCCCAGCCTCCGCTTGGATGCCACCTCCTGGGTTTTCCTTTGGAGAAAGCATTAAAGGTCTAGTGATGTACCATCAGTCTGACACAATTTGGTTTTCACCCGTTATGTCCTTTCTAGTCCCTTTCAGCTCTGTGCTCGCCTCGGAGTCAGATGCTGGGGCTTCCAGAAAGAAAGAAATGTGGTTCCTATTCCAGGGTGACAGCTTGGTCTCGGGTGGGGGACACACAGGGTCATGCAGCCTCCCCCAAGCTCCAGGCTGCATGGGAGTTGGTCCCATCGGGGAGTTCAAGACCTCTTGGAAGAAATGTCACCTAGGCTTAGGCCTCAAACACGGTCAGGAGTTCGTCAGAAGAGAGAGATGGAAAGGCATTTCGGGCCATGAATATTTCCCATGTTTCCATAATCCTTTAAAAGCCATTTACAATGGTTACATAAGGTTTTGGATGTGTCATGATTTGCTTTACGTTTCCTTCCTGGTAGGAGAAGAGGTTTCGGGGCGGAGTCTTAGACCCTTTCCTGCCCTGGTTTGGCATCCACTCCCCCTGGTGTGCAGGGCAGGGGAGGAGGGGCAGAGAAGTGTCAGATGCCTCTTACCGGCCCCCCTGAGAGCCTCAGAGATCAGGATCTCGGCACAAGAAGGGACTTTACAGACCACCTCTTCCCATTCTCTTGTTTTTTGAGTGAGGAAGCTCTGACCTTATCCATGGTTTTAGGGCCTGGTGTAATTATCCTTTTATGGGAAGAATAAGCAGAATTCAATAAAACACATTAAAGAAGAGTTAAAACATTTGGGGGGGGAGGTGCTGAAACTGCATTAAATTTATGTACAATTTCCGGGAAAACCAACACCTTTATGATATTGAGTCTTTTATCCCCAAACATGTTGCATTATAGATACATTTTTGTTAGATTTACTCCTAGGTCACTCATGGGTGTGTGCACATCATTTGGTTTTGTCACTGTTACAAAGGGCATCTTTTCCAAACTTGTGCTTTCTAACTGCCTGTCGCTGCTTTATAGAAATAAGTTGAGTTTTGTTTATGGGTTTTGTAGCCACTTGCCTCGTTTAGCTCTCTTGTTAACGATTTCCCACAGGTTACCTTTTGGATTTTCTGTGTCGACATAGGCAAGTGGTAAGATTTTTTCCTACCTTTCCTCTTCCTTATTGTATTTCCTTTTCATGTCTTATTTCATAGGTTAGGACCACAAATTTGAAGAATTTGTGAAGAATTTTTGTTAAGTAGAAGAATCTGATACTTGATCTTAAACAGAATTCATTTAGCATTTCTCCATCAACTATAATGATTAGTATGGGTACTTTTGATAGATGCTCTTTATCAGATGAATGAAGTTCCCTTCTGTTTTGTTTTTTTTTTTTTTTTTTGCTAAGATTTTTAAAACCATGATTAGATATTGCATTTTATTGAAGGCTTACTTTTTGCTTTAATAAAACAATCATGTGGTTTTCCTCTTGTAATCTGTCATTGCGGTATATTACATTAATAGACTTTCTAAACCAATCCCATATTCCTGGGATAAACCCAATTTGGACAGGACTTATTATCAACTCTTTAGGACTCTAAATTTCAAGTATTGCATGTACTGTGTCTTAGTTAACTCAGGCTGTTCTAACAGAATGCCATCAATGAGGTGGCTTGGACAACAGAAAAATACTTCTCACAGTTCTAGAGGCTAGAAGTCTAGTATCAAAGTGCCAGCTGATATAGTTCCTGGTGAGAGCTCTCATCCTGGTTTGCTGGTGGCCAGCTTCTCACCGTGTTCTCACACAATGGAGAAAGAGAGATTTGGTCTCTTCCTTTTCTTATAAGGATGCTAATCCCATCATGGGGGACCCACCTTCAAGATCTCCTCTAAACCTAAACACCGTGCCAACCCCCCTCCCCCAAAGGCCCATCCCCAAACACCATCACATCGGGGGTTAGGGCTTCAACCCATGAATTTGGAAGGGACAGAAGCATTCAGTCCGTGATATGCTGCATCTGATCATTTGTCATATGAAATATATGTATTTTTAATCACTTGGTTCTAGGTGTTTAAAAAGTTGTACTATGATGTTTTCCCTTGACCTTTGCTTTATTATTTAAAAAATTTTTTTAAGATTTTATTTTTGAGTAATCTCTACATGAGGCTTGAACTCATAACCCCGAGATCCTCATACAATAGAGTTGTATGCTCTGTTGACTGAGCCAGCCAGGCGTCCCTTTGATTTTTAGATGCACGTTTTCTAGTGCAAACACTTGGGTTTTCTCTAGGTGTCTCTCTGCTACTGACTTCTAATTTAAGTGTGTTGAGATCCGAGAATGTGATCTGTAGACCCCAGATCAGGTGAGGTTAGCTTCATGTCTAGTGTGAAGTTAATTTTTGCAAATGTATTGTAAATGTAAATGTATTGTAAATGTATTCTATGTGCTTATAAAGAATGTGCACTTTTCAGGGCACCTGTGTGGCTCAGTCGGTTGAGGATCCAACTTCAGCTCAGGTCATGGTCTCGTGGTTCATGAGTTCGAGCCCCACATCAGACTTGCTTCTGTCAGTGTGGAGCCCACTTCAGATCCTCTGTCCCTGTCCTTCTGCCTCTCCTCCACTTGCATATGCTTTCTCTCTGTCTCTCAAAAATAAGTAAATAAAACATTAAAAAAAGAATATGCATTTTTCTACTGTTAAGTACAATAGTTTATAAATATTCATTAGGTAAAGCCTTTAATTTGTTCTCGATATTCAACTGATTTTTGTCTTCTTGATTTACTAGTTACGGGGAGACAAATATTAAAATCTCTCCCTTTGTTAAATTTGCCAATTTATTATTTTTTAAAGTTTATTTTATTTTGAGAGAGACTGAGACAGCATGCACAGGGAAGGGGCAGAGAGAAAGGGAGACAGAGAATCCTAAGCAGGCTCCATGCTGCCAGCACAGAGCCCAGTGCAGGGCTTGAACTCATGAAACCATGAGATCATGACTGAGCCAAAACCAAGAGTCAGACGTTTAGCCAACTGAGCCACCTGGGCACCCCTACCAATTTCTTTTTAAAATCCTGTTAATTTTTGTTTTATATTTTGAAGCTCAGTCACTGGGTGTGCAAAATTTTAGAATCATTATACATTGTTGTAAATTGATCCTTTTCCTCATATAGTGATCTTTGTAGTGCCTTTTGGTTTACAGTCTATTATATTTGATATTAATATCACTACACCATCCTTTTTTTGGGTCTATATAGCCTGGTATATGTTTTTCTATTCTTTGTTTTATAGTATCCTTACATTCTTACATTTGGAAGGATCTCTATAAAATAGCATATATGTCATAGATATATTATATTTGTGTATATATACACAATTTCAAATTAGTCCACATCTTTATTTTCCTCCCAAATAAGGCAAGGACCTCAATTCACTTTTTTTTTTCCATCCTGTCTTCCAACCTATGTATTAGTTTCATGCAGTAGTTTAGTTTCATTCTGTTCCATACCCCCCAAATTATGGGAGTTATATGTAGTCAACATGTATTTAAATTCACACACATACTTCTTAGTATATATGCTCAGTGTTTCTTATTGGATCTCAAATCTCACTTCTGGAATAATTTTTCTTCTGTGTAAAGTCTGTCCTTTAGAATTGCCCTTGGTTAAGGGTATCTCAATTTTATTTTTTATTTTTTATTTTTTTTCAACATTTTTTATTTATTTTTGGGACAGAGAGAGACAGAGCATGAATGGGGGAGGGGCAGAGAGAGAGGGAGACACAGAATCGGAAACAGGCTCCAGGCTCCGAGCCATCAGCCCAGAGCCTGACGCGGGGCTCGAACTCACGGACCGTGAGATCGTGACCTGGCTGAAGTCGGACGCTTAACCGACTGCGCCACCCAGGCGCCCCTGGGTATCTCAATTTTAAACTCAGTTTTTTTATTGTCTGAAAATGTCTCTTCTTAGTTCATGTCTCTGAAAAATGGTTTCTCCGAGTATAGAATTCTAGGTTGGACAGTCATATTCTTTTAATGCAGTGGAGATTTGTATTCATTTCCCATTGGTGCTGCAACAGATTATCTTAGTGGTCTAAAACAACACACCCTTACCCTCTTGTAGAGGTCAGATGTCTGAAACATGGCTCGCTGGGATAAACCCTAGGGTTACTGGGGCTTTGTTCCTGCTGGAGGCTCCAGGAGAGAACCCGCTCTTGCCCCTCTAACCTCTAGGGGCTGGTGTTCCTTGGCTTTTGGTGGCATCACCCAAACTCTGCCTTCTTCTGCTCCATAGTCCCTCTGCCTCACTCTCATAAGGACACTTTTGGATACACTGGGCCCGCTGAGATGACCCAAGACGATCTCCCCAACTCAAGATCTTTCCCTTTGCCCCGTCTAAGAGGTCCCTTTCACCATGAAAGTTCAGGTGTACATGCGTTCTGGGCATTCAGAAGTTGACATCTTCAGGGGCCATTACTCAGTCTCCTATGTTATTTCACTCACTCCTGGCTTTCACTGTTGTCATTGAGAAGACCTCAGTTGACGCAACTGGTGTTCTTTTGTAAATGATCTTTTCCTTTTTGGATACTTCTAAAACTTGCAGTGTGGACATTTCACTTGGATGCACCCATTGTGAGCTTATCTTAACATTTTTTTGTTGTGTGTTTTAGAAGCCATGATCTTTTCGAATGTTCTGTCTCTCCATTCCGTCTATTATCCTTCTTTTATCTCCAATTGAGCTGTTTGTTACTTTCTCGCATCATGTAAACTGATGCAAGCTTTTTCCTTTTTATAGCTGAGGAGCATTTCATCGTATGCACGTACTATACTCTGTGCATCCATTCACCTACTAAAGGGCATTTTAGTTGTTTCCAATTTGGGCACTTATGAGTAGAGCTGCCCTAAACATTTGCATGTAACTTTTGTGTGAACACACATTTTCATTTCTTTAGGGTAAATATCTAAGATTGGGATTGCTGGGTCATATGGTCAGTGTGTGTTTGACTTTTTAAGAAACGGACACACTGTTTTTCAGAGTGGCTGTATCAGTTTGCATTCCCACCAACAATACGCAAAAGTTTCTGTCACTCTCCAGCCTTGCCAGCACTTAGTATTGTAAGTATTTTTAATTTTAGTTCTTCTAACAGTTGAGGAGTGGTACTTCATCATGGTTTTAGCTTGTATTTCCTTAATGGCTAATGAGGGAAGGTTTATAAGCTTATCACTATCTGTACACCTCCTTTGGTGAAGTGACTGTTCAAGTCTCCCCCACACATTTCAATTCAGTGATTTGGTAAAGTATAAAATTTTCTTACTATTGACTTTTGAAAACTCTTTATATATTCTGGATATAAGCCTTTGTGGGATATTCTGGATATAAGCCCTTTGTGGGATATATGGTTTGCAAATATCTTTTTCTCAGTCCGTAGTTTCTGTCCCTATTCCTTGAATGATGTCATTCTCAGAGCAAATGCTTTTACTTGTAGCAAATTTTGATTTACAGGTGTTCTGTTTCATGCTTTTAGTGTTGTGTTCGGACCTCTTTGCCTAGCTCCAAGCCACAGACATGTTCTCGCCTATCTTTTGGTAAAAGTGTTATAGTTTTATGTATTATATTTGTATCTGTAATCTACTCTGAGATAATTTTTGTAGAAGATGTGAAGTTTTGCATGAAGTTTACTTATTAATTTATTTTGCACATTGATGTTCCAGCACCGTTGGTTGAAAAGATCATTCTTCATTGGGTGGTTTTGCACCTTTGTTAAAGATCACTCTGTCAAATTTTATGTGGGTGTGTTTCTGGGGTTTCTATTCTGTTCCATTGGTCTATATCACCAATCCCTAGCCAATGTCACAACGTCTTGATTACTGCAGCCTTATGGTATATCTTAAAACTGAATAGTATAGTCCCTTCAACTTCAATGTTTTCGAATTCTTTTTAGCTATTTTCATTCATTTGCTTTTCCATATAAATGTTAGAACCAGTTTGCATATATCTAATTTTTTTTATTTTTTACATTTATTTATTTTTTGAGAGACATAGAGAGATGGAGCACAAGTTGGGGAGGGGCAGAGAGAGAAGGAGACACAGAATCCGAAGCAGGCTCCAGGCTCTGAGCTGTCAGCACACAGCCCGACGCGGAGCTCGAACTCACAGACTGTGAGATCATGACCTGAGCCAAAGTCGGAGGCTTAGCCGACTGAGCCACCCAGAAGCCTCAGTTTGCATATATCTACAAAAAAATCACACTAAGATGTTGTTTGGAATTGCACTAAATCTATGGATGAACTTGGAAGAATTGGCACCTGTACTGGGTTGAGTTCCAATTTACGAACATGTTATTTCTCTCTATTTAGGTTTTCCTTGAATTCCTTCATTTTCACTTAGCTATTTTCAGCATATAGATATTGTACATGTTTTGTTAGATTTATATCTAACTATTTTACTTTTTAAGGACTTATTATAAATAATTTCGTTTAAAACTTTTTATTTTCCAGTTACGCATTGCTGACATATAAATATACAATCAATATTTGTGTAGTGACCTTGTTATCTTATGACCTGCTAAACCCACTTAGTAGTCCTAGGCAGGTTTTTTGGTTCTTATTGCTGTAGATTTCTCGGGATTTTCCATGTATATGATCATATTAACTGGGAATATGGATAGTTTTATTTCTTTCTTTCCAATCTACATTCCTCTCATTTCTTTTTCTTGTCTTATCATATTGGCTGAGATTTCTACTATGATGTGGAATAGGAGTAGTGAGACTGGACCTCCTCACCTTTTCTTAAACTTTGGGGAAAAGTCATTTACCATAAAGTATGACGCAAAAGAGGTTGATATTTCATGGGTTAAACTATTTTTTTAATTGAGACATTCATAGGGATGCCTGGGTGCCTGAGCTGGTTGCACGTCTGACTTTGGCTCAGGTCAAGATCTCATGGTTCATGGGTTTGAGCCCCGCGTTGGGCTCTTTGCTGACATATTTAGCACATGGATGTTCCAGTACCATTCGATTCTGTGTCTCCCTCTCTCTCTCTGCCCCTCCCCTGCTCATGCTCTGTCTGTCTCTCTCTCTCAAAAAATAAGTAATAAAACATTAAAATATTTTTGTAAATGAGACATTCATAAAACATAAAACCAACCATTTTAAGGTGAACAACTCAATGGTCTTTCCTGCATGCATATGCGATGTTGTGTAACCACTACCTCTGTCTAGTTCCAAAACATTTTCATCACACTAAAAGGAAAACCATAGCCACTGAGTACTTGGTCCCCATATGGTTAACTTTTAGGAGTGGGAAATGAGATAGGAGGCCACTCTGAGATGCAGTTCCTGCCCAGGCACCTGGGTGTTTCTGCACAACATTCTCTTTTCCTGGGCATCTGGTCTCACTTCACACTCCCGTTCCTCCCCCACCACCACCCTAGACTTGTACATTCCCTCACAAAGGATCAGGTTTGAAGTCTTCCTTCAGACTCCCCTCTCTAAAACCGAGCTTCTCAGCTCTTAGGGATCTTGTCCTCAAGATTCTGGTTCAGTGGGTCTGGGTGGGGCATTTTTAACAACCTCCCAGGTGATACTGAGGTAGGACCCAGGCCAAGAGCCAACCGTCCTAGACAGTGTAAGGTGCTCTCTCTAGGGGATGGTGACACTTGTCACTTCTCTTTCATTCTTTTAGTGGAAGCAAGTCATATGGCCACACCTAACGTCAAGTGGAATGGGGAAGGGCAACCCACCACGTGCTGGTAGAGAGCAGGCCGGAAGTTACCGGAGAGCAGCATTCTTGGCAAGTGCTCCACATCTGAGCGATGTATTGGAGCTCACCTGCAAATACCTGCATTTCCGGGCTGGACTGTTACCTATGTTTACAGAATCATTGTGAGAACTGAACAAGACAATGGACATAAATCTCCCTCAAACCCACACGTCCCAAGCATTGTGAGGAAAAGTGCATGTGCTCCCGGCCTTGGCAGGGACTGCTTCCCGCCCCTTGCCCTCTGTGCCAGCCCCTTAGCCCCCTTCTGGCACGTGTGTCCTTCAAGCTGGGTGCACCGGCTCCCCTCTGCCCAGAGCAGTGGTCACATGGCTCCCCTATGCAGTTGCTACCTCCTCAAAGAGGACTTTTGGAGCCGTTCCCTGGACCATGGCAACCCCAGTGCACTGGACCTCCTTAGCTTATTTCTCTTCAGAGTGCTTATCTTGACTGGACATTCTATTAGATGTTTGCCTGTTTGTTTTAGTCTGTTGCCCGCCCCAGAATTGTGAACTCCATGCAGATAGAGGCTTCAGCATCCTTGGTCTTAGAACAATCTTGTGCTGGGTTGAATAGTGTCCCCACCACATGCATGCACCTCCCAGAACCTCAGAAGGTGACCCCATTTGGATATGGGTTGCTGCAGATGTAATAAGCGAAGATGAGGTCAAAATGGAGTAAGATGGGCCCCAAATCCACATGACTTATGTCCTTACAAGGAAAGGGACACTTGGTCACAGAGACACAGGGAGAAAGCCATGTGATTACGGACACAGAAACTGGAAAGATGTTGCCACGTGTCAAGGAACATTGAGGATTGCTGGTCACTGGAAGCTGAGAGAAACAAAGAAGGATCCTCCCCTAGAGCCTTCTGAGAGAACAAAGCCTGTCAACACCTTGATTTTGGACTTCTGGTTTCCAGGCCTATGCGAGAATACACTTCTGTTGTGTTTGTGGCACCTTGTTACAGCAGCTAGAGAAACTAATACACTTCTCAATAAGTATTTGTTGGATGGATAGATGGAAAGATGGATGTGTGGATGGGTGAGTGGCTGGCTGGCTGGCTGGATGAGTGTGTTGGTAGATAGACGGGTGGATGGATGGATGGATGGATGGGTGAGTGGGTGGATGGGTGGATTGGTGGGTGGATGAATGTGTGGATGGGTGAGTGCATTAGTGGATAGATGGGTGGATGACTGTATGGATGGATAGATGGATGGATGGATGAATGGGTAGATGGTGGATGGATGGGTGGATGGTTGGGTGGGTGGGTGGATGGGTGGGTGGATGAGTGGATGGGTGGATGGTTGGGTGGGTGGGTGGATGGGTGGATTGGTGGGTGGTTGAATGGCTGGATGGGTAAGTGGGTTGGGGGAGAAATGGGTGGATGAATGGATGGATGACTGGAAGGATGGATTGATGGATGGGTGAATGGATAGATGGTGGATGGATGGATGGATGGATGGTTGGGTGGGTGGATGGTGGATGGATGGATGGATGGATGGATGGATCGATGGGTGGGTGGTTGGGTGGGTGGATGAATGGATGGATGGGTGGATGGGCGGATGGTTGGGTGGGTGGGTGGATGGGTGGTTGAGTGTGTTGGTAGATAGACGGATGGATGAATGGATGGATGGATGGTTGGGTGGGTAGATGGGTGGGTGGATGGGTGAGTGGGTTGGTGGATAGGTGGGTGGATGACTGGATGGATGGATAGATGGATGAATGGATAGATGGTGGATGGGTGGATGGGTGGGTGGATGGGTGGGTAGATAGACAGGTGGGTGGGAGGATGGGTGGGTAGTCAGGTGGATGGATGAACAAGTAAATACACACCCCTTCTCACAGTGGTCTGTAATGATCAGTTGGGTTGTTTCCCCCTTCTGTGAGTTGCTCAAGGACATGGGCTGTGCCTTTTTTGCCCATGGCCATAACATACCTGCTGGGTGGATGCCTGTAGGAACTTGGGTGAGCAGTGCCAGTGACCAGGAGGCTAATAGGGACCTACCTTATACGCGTGGCAGGAGTTGCACCTTGAGCCCCAGGGCGCAGTGGGAAAGGCGCATGGGAAGCTGTTTGGGCCACCCCTGGCTGTCTGCAGGCAGCAGGAAGAGACGAGCCTCCACGGCGGAGCAAAGTGGCAGACACAGCATCCGGCTCACGGCCAACAAAGTGGTGTTGCCTTTGCCCCAGAAATGGGCCAAGGCGGCTCCTTCTCCCCCAGCTGCAGATACTGGCAGGGAATTTCCTGGAAACCATTGTGATATTTCGGTCTGTGCCCTCGAGGTCTTCTGGAACCCTCCGACAGTGAGGAGCAGGCTCAGTGACACAATGATAGCACTGTTGCTGGTGAAGCCTTGGTTTCGTGTGTGTACGTGGGGGGTGCTTTTTTGTTGGCCTGTTAATCAAAATCAAAAGTTTTCTAGTCTTGAAAGCGACTGAATCATCTGAAGTATTTCTTTAGAGGCCCCTTTGGAACTAGCACCCGAGTAGATACTGCGGAGGTTTTAGAACCAGAGGACCAAGGAACCCATCCCAGCGGATGCCACACATTGGGGTCTTTGGAAACCCCCCCTCCCTCCAAGCTCAGCTTGATTCCTAGATGTTTAAGGGAGGAGAACACTCAAAGCCAACCGGCCTGTGGGTTTCAGGCACGTGGCCTCCAGCTGTTCAGCCCCGACCACTGCCCCTTCTGAAAGGCTGGGCCACACCCAGGGCTGGGATTAGTCAAGCATCCTTCCAAATGTTTTGGGTACAGCAAAACCCCACATCTATTTGCCAAGTTATTTTTCATTTAATTATTAAGCCTGAGCGTCTTCCAAGGGGAATGTAATCCTTGTGTTTGTGATTCATCTCTCCTTAATTCATCGGCGCGCTTCATAAAGCCCTCGCGGGTGTCCGGGACGCCTTCGGAATCTCTTAAGAGGCTCTCCACACCCCCGCTCTCCGCTCGCCCCCTTGTAGACAGGAAGCTGAACTTTGCCAACATTGAGTGAACTTGAACACCAGGAGGACGGAGCTGAGCCTGGGATTCAGAACCCCGGAATTTCGAGAGGGTTCTCAGGCTGCGATGAGCAGCGTGAACTGTAGAGAGACAACGGCGAGGAAGCATCCAGAACGTTAGCAGATCGCGTGCCCTCTGGATTCAGCAGCTGATGGGCCCGAGTGGCGCTCGTGTTGGTGCTTCGGCAGGTGGTGCCAGACGTAAGGGGAGGTGCGTGTGGCCTTGAGGTGCGTGTGGAGGGTCCTGAGATGTGAGAAGAGCCACCCTTTTCTGCTCAGAGGCACTGAGAAAGCCCCCAGGGTCTGCCCCGGCCTCACTCTTCACATGGGACCGGGGAGCGGGGGATGGGTCCTGGAGCCTCCTGCTTCTCCCTCCAGGTGATGCATGAACCCACTCAGCCGCCAGACCCCAGTGCAGGTCCCACCTCCTCCAGGAAGCCCTCTCTTGGCAGCCCTGGCGGTTTCCAATGTGGTGTGGAGGCCAGCCGGCCAGGCAGCCGGACACCCAGGTTCCCTGCCCCCTTGCCCCAAGTCCCTCAACGCCGCAAGGGGACATGCTTTGCCTCTCTAGGCCTCAATTTCCTCACCCGTAAAACTGTTCGCAGGTGGCTGAGGTCCCGTCCGATGCGATTATTCCATGAATCTTAAAGTGGAATGTTCTAGTCCAAGTTGAGGTCCTGGCAAAACTGCCTTTCCTATCGCTGATGGTGTGGCTTTGTGACTCATTTGTCAAGAACCCGAGGTCCCGAGAAATGTTTCCAGGAGGCGGGCGGTCCTCGAAACAGACCCCCCCAGCCTGTCAGTCCCCAGGCTGGAGGACAGCGGACGGGAAAAACACGACACAGGTTTTCCCCGTGATTTCGGTCGGGGGCAGGGGTGGGGCGTTGCTGGGTGTTCAGAGTCTCCTCCCACCAGTTGCAGGGGTGCTGTGGTCACTGCCAGCACTTGTCCCCAGTGCGGGGCTCGGCACCATGGGGATGGCAGCAGAGGAGAGCCGACTCCCACGGTCCGCCAGCCTCGCGGGCTGCAGAAGGCTGTCCCGTGGGCACCGGGGCACCGGCGATCGGGGCTCAGAGAAATGGGCACGGCAGACTGTGTGTGGGTACGGCGGTGCGGGGTCAGGGAGGGAGTGGAGGGAGGGGGGCAGCCGGGGGCAGGCGGGCAAGTGGGGAGGAGGGGGGTTGGGCCCCCGGGATGTTCTCCAAAGTCCGCGAAGGGCTGCATCACAGTGGTGGTGTTTTTCCTGCTTGGAGGCCAGATGGGTTTGCCTGGCCGGGTTATCCTGGGGGGACGGTCCGTGGGAAGGGAGAAGGCCTGCCCCGCACCCAGCGGCCATGTCCGGAGGTGGCCTCTGTCCCCAGAGATTCCCGCCGCGCTGCCCGGGCCCCGGCCTTCCTGCCAGGCAGCCGCCGGCTCAGCTCTGGCTCGACTCTGCCCGCCCGGGGCAGGGTGACTGTCCTCTCCACTCTCTCAGGGCCTTTGTCCCTTTCAGGCCCAGCTGCTATGTCCCTAAAGGGCATCAGATCCTTGGAAAGGGGTGGGAAGCTGGCTGCCAGCACTGTTGTGTTTTTATTTTCCCCTATCAATTTTTTAAGTTGTTGGTAGAGGCTGAGCAGCGGGTTTATGCTGGTTTTCAATTCCTTCTATGAGATTCCGGTCAGGTGGTTCTTGGGCAGAGCCTTCTTCCCCTCTGAGACGGGGAAGTCACGTCTGTGGGGGGCAGGGTCTCCAGTCTTGGGGGCCTGGCACACTCAGGGGTGCATTCCCTGCAGACGCTCGGGGACACGATGGGGGCACAGAGCCTGTGTGCTCAGTGACAGCGTCCTGCCTTGGGGTCCTCCTGTGTCAGCCCCCCATGTCCTCCCAGGCAGGGCCCCGGGTTCTGTAGCTTTTCTGCGCGTCTGGACCCTCCCACACGACTCAGCACTGGCCCGGCAGGAATCAGGAACCACTGCAGGCACTTCTATTTATTTGTTCAATCATCCGTTTGTACCGACTTCGCAGACCTGGGAGTTTCATTTTTTTGAAGGGCTGATGTGTTCATGTGGTTACAAGACCTAAAAGTAGGCACGAAGCCAAGCCATGGCCTCCACCTGCTGCCTGTCCCCACCCACCCTGCTTGTCTCTCCCTCCCCCAGGCCGTGTGCACACACCAGCAAAGGCCTTCTCTGTCCCTCTTCTTTTTACGCTGGGTGGCGGGGGCCACCTCGCTTTGTTCATGCCACACTGCCTCCGGGGGGGGGCCTTGGGAGTCTCCAAGACAGGCATGGCCTGCGGGCTGGTTCTGGTGGTGGACTGGGTGTGGGGAGGCGACGTTACTGGGCAGCGGGTGCTCTGGCCGGATGAAGTCAGGCTCCCAGTCCTCCCCTCAAGGCTGGTCTGAGCCCTCCCCTCCCCAGCCCTGGACACGGCCACTCTGGGGCTCCAGCCCCCTTGCTGTGCTCTCAGCGGGCTGCCTGGGATCATGGTCAATAGTCCCTGCTGCCATTCCAGGACGCTGGGTGAAGCAAAGGTCCATGGCAGGTGTGGGGGGTGGGTGGGGCTTGGTCACCAGCCTAGCCCACGGGCAGGAATTTTGATGTGTGAGAATTTCCTGATTGATCCTGTGCCCTAACAATCTCCCCATCTCTCACCAAGTTCTATTGCAAGATTGTTCTTATCCTGATGACAAGGGACGGGCATGTTCTATGAGGTCTTCCCAGATGCCCTCCAGCCATCCTGTTGGCTGCGACCCGCATGGGCAAGGGGTAGCCCCCTCCACGGTCTGGGCCAGCTAGTCCCCTTCCGCGTGTGGTACTCATAACCAGGACAGCCACTCCCAGGGGACTCTGAGACCCCGCGAGGAGCCCCTGTACAGTGACGGAGCCACACTGGGTGCCTTGGAGATCCCTCCTGGACCAGCTGTGCTGAGCGCCCCGGAGGAGCTGTCTGAGAGGCCCACTGCTCAGGCCTGGTCCACCGCCTGTATTGACCAGTCACATCCAGAGTTCTAGCGTGTGGACTTGGCTTCTGTTTACCTTTAAGGGAATAGAACATTAGGACCGTCCTTTACAGGAGACAAGTGGGCAGGAATCAGATATCAGCCTTTGACTCAGACATGAAATATCTTGCACCTCCCCAGACTGCACCTTGAAGTCAACCCAAGGTCTATAAACCCCATCAGACCTTGAAGACTTTCCCCTCTATAGAAAAAGTCTAGGATTCTTTCTAAAACTTGGATACCTTTAAGAAACAAGACATTCACTCATCCATCCGTCCGTCTGTCCGCCCATCCATCCATCCGTCCATCTGTCCGTCCATCCGTCCATCCATCCATCCATCCATCCATCCGTCCGTCCATCAATCCATCCGTCTGTCTGTCTGTCCATCCATCTGTCTGTCCGTCCATCCATCCATCCATCCATCCGTCCATTAATCCATCCATCTGTCTGTCTGTCCATCCATCTGTCTGTCCGTCCATCCATCTATCCATCCATCTGTCCATCCATCCATCCATCCATCCATCCGTCCGTCCGTCCATTAATCCATCCATCTGTCTGTCTGTCTGTCCATCCATCTGTCTGTCCGTCCATCCATCTATCCATCCATCTGTCCATCCATCCATCCATCTATCCATCCGTCCATCACTCCATCCATCCATCTGTCTGTCCGTCCATCCGTCTGCCCATCCATCCATCTATCCATCCGTCCATCCATCCATCCATCCATCCATCCCCATCCATCCATCCATCCGTCCATCTATCCATCCATCTATCCATCCATCAATCCATCCATCTATCCATCCATCCATCCATCCATCCATCCATCCATCCATCCAGTGGCTCCTGGGAGCAGACACTGGACTGGGAGTGCTGAGAGAAAGGCAGCCATGCCTGTGACATGTCACTTATCCTGGGGAGGACACAGGAAGCAGCACATCTGCAGGTGATGTGCTTACAGAGCCGACACCCCACTCTGCTGGCATTGGGACCCTCCAGACCAAGGACAGAGGAAATTGCTTTTTGATGGCCTCAGAGAGGAAGGCGGGGGGTTTGGGGACACAGAAAGTCTTCTCCAGAGGAGCAGGGCAGGAGGGACAGAGATCTGCATGCCAGGAAACCAGGTGGGATGGAGCAAAGCGCTCCCTGCGGTGGGGCTCACTGAAGCTCCTTCCAGAACATTCTGTCATCACTCACCAAACACCGGCTGGGTGTCAGGCTAGGGGTCTCAAGCTGTAGATGTCAGGGGAGCCTTAGCACCCCTAGATTGTCCATCAGTTCAAACCATCCCAATCTGAATAGACATGTTGATGTGGACAGCATCGCACAGAGTTTTCAGAAAGCACCTTCAGACGATCTTGATTTCCTTTTGTTGATTTGGAACATTCCAACAGAAAAAAGTGTGACTTTCTGGTTACCGAGGCCCTGGGACCATAGGGGTCGCCTGGGGCCCTCGGTCCCCCTCCCAAAGGTGCCTCCCTGGCTCTGGGGACCCAGAGTGTAGCACTGAGAAGATGGAATGAGTTGGGGACTGCCTTTGGGTCCCAGGCTGGCGACCTGATGTGATTCTGTCGCATACCCCACCGCCCCCCAAGCTGCCAGCTACATTCTGGAAGCGTGGCCCGAGAGCATCATGCCCATTGGGTAGTTTTTCTGTATTTACATATATGTCTATACATATATGTATGCATTCACATATATGTATTTACGATTATATAGTCGTGCGCGTGTCTTATCTTTATATAAGTAGATCAATTGTCACTTTCACTGGTTATTGTTATTTATCACAGTGCTTCCACATATTTGACTGTAACAAATGGTGGCCTGTGACGTTTCATGGCTCACGTTGAATGAATGAATACAGCATGAGCTGAGGCCTGCTGACTCCGTGCTCTGGGAGATGCCCCAGCGGAGGGAGGACACGTGGCAGACGTGGAGTCAGGAAGAAGTCACCCGTTCGTGCGCTGACCCTCTGAGCACTAGCTGTATACCGGGCACTGCATGGGGCCCTAGGCTCGGCAGCCTCCCTCCTGCCAGTGCTGGGCCTCAGTGAGGGCCAGTGGGAGCGGACGGAGGCACCCCAGAGGGGAGCCCAGACCGGGAGGGGTGCCCACCACGACCCAAGCTGTGGAGGGGTTCCAGCAGAGTGAGGTGGCGGCGTGCCATTCGAGGGAAAGTGGGGGTCAGTGTGGCTGGGGCGTGGGGTCCAGGGAGAGGTCAGCGAGGGAGGCTGGGACCGGATCCTGCCAGGGCGAGCAAGAGCGGTAGATGTCGTTATAAGTGCACCTGACCTTTGAAGGTTTGTTGGCCCCCTCGGGCTGCCAGGGCACAACGGCACTGACCAGCTGGCGAAGATGGAATGGCAGGCATTTATGCTTGCAGGCTGGAGGTCCACGGTCAAGGTCGGGGCCAGCCTGGTTTTCTCGCTGTGTCTCCACTTGGCAGGGAAAGAGAGAGAGCCCACACTCTCTGGTGTTTCCTGTTCTGATAAGGGCACTAATCCCATAGTAGGGCCTGACCCTGATGTCTCATCGTACCTAACTACCCCCCCAAAGACCCATTTCCAGATACCCTCCTGAGGGGAGGGGGTTAGGGCTTCAACATATGGATCACGGGGGACACAGACGTTCAGTCTGTAACAGAAGAGTCGGAAGCAGGGCCGGACCTGATCTGCTTTAGCTCCTACCACGATCCCACTGGCTGTGCACAGGCTGTGTAGCTCTCTCGCCGGCCAGTGGCTGTGGAGGGCGTTCTGGAGGAAGGGCTGAAGATACCCAGGATGGAACGGAAGTGCTATGTGGGGAAGGGGCAGTGCCCAGGCGGTGGGATGAGCCTAGAGCTGGACGAGGGGGGCGTCACTGGGCGGGGCCAGGAGGCAGGGAGCTTGGGGTGACTGGAAGCCTAGGGACGAGGCAGGGGACACTAAAGGACACTGCAGAGTAGCCAGGACCAGGTCCAGGAGCCCCGGATGCCAGAAGGATGTCAGCCTTGTCTTATGGGTGGGGGGGGGGGGGGACTGTGGGACGTCATGATCAGGTTCATCACACTCTGGGAAGGTCACTGTGAGATGTTCACTCCTTTTTATCAGCAGAGTCATTTTTTTACGTGTAATTTTTTACTTTTCGGGTGCTTTATTTAATTTTTATGCAGAGCTTTGGAGACGATGGTCCCGTGTGACTCTGGACCGCCCTTCTTCTATCCGCATTTCAAAGGAACAAAGACTATTTCCTGTTCTAGAGTTTCAGGCAGGTGGCATTTCATTATTTTTTGTTGTAGTAAAATACACATAGGATTTATCATCATAACTGTGTTTGGGTGCACAGTTCTGTGGCATTAGGTACCTTGACACGGTTGTTCAACATCAGCATCATTCCTCTCCAGAACCTTCCATTTTCCTGAACTGAAACTCTGTCCCTGTGAACCCCTAACTCCCCATGTCTGGCTTATTTCACGTAGCTGAGGGTCCCCCACATTCACCCCCGTGGTTGCAAATGGCAGGATCTCCTATTTGGTGGCTGAATAATACTTCATTGCATTTTTACACCACAATTTCTTTATCCATTCACCCGCCGACGGGCACTTAGGCTGTTTCTGCGTGTTGGCTATTGTGAACAGTGCTGCGGTGACTGTGGGGTGCAGGTGTCTCAGTGGGATGGTGGTTTCATCTCCTTCAGGTGCGTACACAGAAGACGGGTTGTTGGGTCATTCAGTGGTTCTGCTTTTAATTTTTTGAGGACCGAACCTCCATACTGTTTTCCATCATGGCTGCACCAATTTACACTCCCACATGGGTTTCTTTTTTTCCTCATCCTCACCCTCACCAATACTTGTTATCTTTTATTTATTCATCTATCTATCTATCATCCATCTATCCATCCAACCATCTATCATCTATTATCTATCTATCATCTGTGTATCTATCTATCTATCTATCTTCTATCTGTCCATCATCTATCCAATCATCCATCCATCCATTTATCCATCCATCCTTTTATCTATCTATCTAGCTATTATCTATCTATCTATCATCTATTATCTATCTATCATCTATCTATGTATCTATGTATCTGTCTATCATCCATCCATCCATCCATCCAACCATCTATGTATCTATGTATCTATCATCTATTAGCTATCTATTTATCATCTATCTATCTATCTATCTATCATCCATCCATTCATCCAACCATCTATCTATGTATCTATGTATCTACCTATTTATCATCTATCTATCTATCATCCAACCATCCATCCATCCATCCATTCATCCAACCATCTATCTATGTATCTATCTATCTATCATCTATTATCTATCTATATATCATCTATCTATCTATCTATCTATCTATCTATCTATCTATCTATCATCCATCCATTCATCCAACCATCTATCTATCTATCATCTATTATCTACCTATTTATCATCTATCTAGCTATCTATCTATCTATCATCCAACCATCCATCCATCCATCCATCCATTCATCCAACCATCTATGTGTCTATGTATCTATCTATCTATGTATCTATCTATCTATCATCTATTATCTATCTATATATCATCTATCTATCTATCATCCATCCATTCATCCAACCATCTATCTATCTATCTATCTATCTATCTATAATAACCATTCTAACAGATGTGAAGCGGTGGTTTTGATTTGCATTTGCCTGATGATGAGTGATGTTGAGCATCTTTTCTTACGTCTGTTGGCCGTCTGGATCCAATCTTCTTTGGAAAAGCATCTATCCAGGTCCTTTGTCCAAACTGCATGATTGCACTTACACAGGAATAGAACAGCTAGATGCAGAAGGTAGAATGGTGGTTGCCAGCAGCTGGGGATGGTGGGGGACGGTGGGGGAAGGGGAGATGTTGACAAGGGAATGCAAGTTGCAGCGTGTAGGACGAGTAGGTCTGAAGATCTGATGTTCAGCATGGTGGCCATAGTCAGTGCTGGACTAAATGTGGGAAATGTGCTCACAGAGTAGATTTCAGGTGTAGTCACCGCACATGCAAGGTAGTCACGTGGGGAGACAACATGGCCATTAGCTTCGCTGATCATCTCTCTGTATGTTTACCACATCGTTGTGTGGATCATCCTAAAAGTATACGATTTGGGGGGCACTTGGGTGGCTCAGTTGGTTAAGCGTACGACTTTGGCTCAGGTCATGATCTCGCAGATCATGAGTTGGAACCCCGCATCAGGCTCTGTGATGACAGCTCAGAGGCTGGAGCCTGCTTCTGATTCCCTCTGTCTCTCTCTCTCTCTCTCTCTCTCTCTCTCTCTCTCTCTGCCCATCCTCTGCTCGTGCTCTGTCTCTCTCTCAAAAATAAACATTAAAAACAAAGTATATGATTTTTATTTTAAACGCCCATGTCCCCTTCCCTCCAGCCCCTGGTGCCTACCCTTTCTACTTTCTGTCTCTGTGAGTTTGACGACTCTGGAACATCGCGTAAGCGGAGTCATAGACCGTGTGTCTTTGTGTCTGGCCCATTTCACTGAGCATAAAGTCCTCAGGAGCCATTTTCCAAAGAAGCTCTACGACGTCTCCCGATATAATAGTTGTGAAGGGAAAGGGGGCCTGAAGCCCTTCGCACTCACCCCCACCACAGTCTCTGGGGCATCTTCCCAGAACCCCAGGATTAAGGACTGAGCTGGGGTACCCAGTGGCACCCGGCAGAGGCAGGGTGGGCAGGGCAAGGCAGAGAACAGAGCTGGTGGCTGCCCGGCATTCCCCACAGTAACCCAAACAGCTCTGGTTGGCCTTCACAATACCAGGCCGGTGGCTGACAACAGAGTAGCCTGTCCCTTGGGTCAGGTCACCGACAACTTGAGTTTGGAAGGGAGCCAGGAAATGGGTTCCCCGGGAATGTGATGTAGTCTCTCAAAGGGAGCTCTGTCTATGCTCCGAAGGACCTGGAAGTGCAAGAAGGTCTTCTGGGTCACAGCCGGGTGGGGGGTTACAGGTGCAGGGACTCAACAACCCAAGTGCCCGGGCGTGGCCCAGAGACAGAGGATGGAGGTGGGTGCAGCCCCAGAGCCTCGGCAGACCCACCCACCCAGCTCTGCCACCTTTGGTCTCTGATGCCTGGACAGACAGAGACCTTGGGCGAGCAGCCACCACCATGCCTCGACCTCGGGTGGACACGCATGGGGACTGCAGCGAGCTGATGCCAGCCCTCCCTGCTGTCCTAGCTCCTGGTCCCATCTTGGAGCCGCAGGATTCCAACCAACCAGAGGGGTCTGTGGTCCCCCTGGCAGCCAACGCCCGCTGCAGCCACTGCCAACAGTGTGGGTCATGAGGGATCAGGTATTAGTTGCTTTTTTTAGGTTTAGAGGAAAACAGAGCAGAAAGTTCAAAGAGTTCCCATATATCACCTGCTGCCCCCAACACAGTGTCCCTATTATCAACATTTTGCATCGACAATTAATCAACCAACACTGATCTATTATAACTAAAAAGTCCATCATTTACCTTAGGGCTCACTCCTGGTGTTGTATATTCTATGGGTTTGGACAGATGCATGATGTCACGTGTCCCCCATGATAGTGTCATACAGAGTTGTTTTACTGCCCCCACAAATCCTCCAGGCTCTGCCTGTTCATCCCTCCCTGTGCCCCAACCCCTGGCAACCACTGATCATTCACCTGTCTCTGTGGTTTTGCCTTTTCCAGAATGTCCTATATGTTTGCGAACATAATTCGTCCCGGAAACATGCTCGTGATCCAAAGCATTCGTGTATCAAAGCGAATTTCCCCGTTAGAAAGAACGGAAGCTCAGATGATTCGTTCCACAACCCGAAAATATTCATATGCAAAGGATTACAATACTGTAATATAATACAAAATAATAAAGAAAAACACATCAATCCCCAACCTTCATGGCTGGTGTGAGGGAGACCAGAGAGAGGAGGGTTATTGTGTAGGACGACTTTCACTATCACTAACGAAATCACTGCTATCTTTTGGCTCAGTGGAATTTTCTTCTGCGTGAGGGCCATTGCGTAGACTTGCACGGATGTTGACTACAGCATTAACAAACTCTTGTCATACTGTCTTTAATGTAACTGGCAATAAGGCAGCAGAGGAAAGGGTCTCTGTCAGCAGGCAGCCTGCCCTAGAAGGAAGCAAAACATTCCCAAGCTCACTCTCGTCTGGAAAAGCAAATGACTGTCCATTGGTGCTTTGACGTGACAAAAAATACATAAGTGCCTGTCGTGGGCGCCTTCCAATGTCCTGAAAAATCTTGATTTCGGCCAAACACCGGGCCCTGAGACTGAGCATCCAAACATCGGAGAGGATCACCCACAATCCCGCAGAGAGAGAGAGAGAGAGAGAGAGAGAGAGAAGAACCATTGGCTCAGCTGCGATCATGTGATGTTCGGCGTCACGTACGACTCGTATTGCAAGACAGAGCTCGTCTATTGAGTTAAAATGCACTAGGAATGTTTGCTGGTCTCACGGAACTCTCGCAGAGCAAGGTACGCGCCATCCAAGGTTTTACTGCACTTGGGGTCACACACTATGTGGCTTTCGGATTGGCTCCCTCACTCAATAATATACACTTAAGGCTCTCCCGTGTCTTTTCAACGTTTTTTGGTTTTTTTTGTTTTTTTTGTTTTTTTTTTTTTATTTTTGGGACAGAGAGAGACAGAGCATGAACGGGGGAGGGGCAGAGAGAGGGAGACACAGAATCGGAAACAGGCTCCAGGCTCTGAGCCATCAGCCCAGAGCCTGACGCGGGGCTCAAACTCACGGACCGCGAGATCGTGACCTGGCTGAAGTCGGACGCTTAACCGACTGCGCCACCCAGGCGCCCATCTCCCGTGTCTTTTCGTGGCTGGAGAGCTCATTGTTTTTGGCACTGAACAATATTCCATTGTCTGGACGGACCACAGTTTATTTGTCCATCCACCTACTGAAGGACATCTTGGCCACTTCCGAGTTTTGGCAATTATGAATAAAGCTGCTATAAACATCCGTGTGCAGGTTTTTGTGTGGACATAAGTTTTCAACTCCTTTGGGTAAATACCAAAGAGTGCGATTGCTGGATCATATGGTAAGCCTATGTTTAGCTTTGTAAGAAAGTGCTTTGTTGTTTTTTTTTTAAGTCTAAAAAATGAATGATGACATTTTAAAACAGGAAAAAAGGACTTACCCTTTGTCCCATTGGGATAAGATTAAACTGTGTCCTTCCCAGTTTGAACACGAGAGCTCTGTGTGCTCCCCGAGGGCCCCGCACCACCTCCGGGAGCGAGGAGGGCTCGCGGTGCTTCCGGAGAGACCGCAGCTCCTTCCAGCACGCGCCCCTGCTGTTCCACTGCCCGGATGCTCAGGGCCAGCCCCACCAAGGCCTCTTCCCTGTCACCTAGTCCCTGTCCCCGTGAGAAGCCCAAAGGCATCCCTCAGGTCCCAGATGCTCAGCCCGCATCCAACTTCTCCCCAGCCTTGCTCCCAAAGTCGAGCCTGAGATCAGGGTTTGGGGGCAGGTTCGTTATTGGGGAGGTGATCCCAGGAAGGAGAGAAGTCACAGCACGTGCTTTCGTGAGCGGGTGACCGTGGTAGGCACCTGGGGCTCCCATTCAGCTGTGCAGAACGCCCCTCAGGCCTGTCCCCAAAGGCCGAGCAGGCTGGGGACGGGGGCTTCATCTCTGACCATTTCCCTGGCAGGCCGACAGTTGTCCCAGGGGTGCGGAGAGGGGGGGACTCAGGGGGTCCCGTACACACGCTGCGCCGGGGAACCCCAGGCAGAGGCCCAGAGGGGCAGGTGCAGAGGTGGGCAAGGGGGCGTGGGCTTCAGCAGTGCCCACCAGCCCCTCCACCTCTCCTGGGTGCGTCCCTTCCCCCACCTGCCGGCCTGAGGCTCTCCCTGTGGCTCCCCCCCCCACCCCCTGCAGCACTGTCTTCCCTCACCACCACCTCCACCCCCACCAGAAGGCCTGGAGGTGAGGGTGGGTGTCCTTCTCGATCCTCATTCCTCTTCCAGAATGTTCTGCCCTGGCTCTGCACTTGGGCATCGCACTCTGCTTTCCGTGCTCTGGTCATCTACAGACCCCAGGTCACCCCTCGCTCCGGGAAGAATTTCACCCCTGGATTCACTGTCACTTCCTGCCCAGTTAGCTCGCATCCCCTGGCCTCGTAGATATTTACCTCCGCTCCCCCTGCACATCTGGCCTACCTCGGCCTCCATGCCCGCAGCAATTTCAAGCACCACTACTCATCCCCTCTAGCATCCCAACACCCAAATCCCCACCCTCCCGCCCTTCTCTCTCCCCGGGGGCACGGCCCTCACCCCTCACTCATGCACTGACCCCCGGGGTCACTGCCCTCACCCCTCACCCCTGCACTGACCCCCGGGGTCACTGCCCTCACCCCTCATCCGTGCACTGACCCCCGGGGACACTGCCCTCACCCCTCACCCCTGCACTGACCCCCGGGGTCACTGCCCTCACCCCTCACCCCTGCACTGATCCCCGGGGTCACTGCCCTCACCCCTCACTCATGCACTGACCCCCGGGGTCACTGCCCTCACCCCTCACCCCTGCACTGACCCCCGGGGACACTGTCTTCACCCCCTCACCCCTGCACTGACCCCCGGGAGCACTGCCCACACCCCCTTACCCCTGCACTGACCCCCAGGGGCACTGCCCTCACCCCTCACCCCTGCACTGACCCCCGGGGTCACTGCCCTCACCCCTCACTCATGCACTGACCCCCGGGGTCACTGCCCTCACCCCTCACCCCTGCACTGACCCCCCCCCCGGGGCACTGCCCTCACCCCCTCACCCCTGCACTGACCCCCTCCCCCAGGGTCACTGCCCTCACCCCCTCATCCCTGCACTGACCCCCTGGAGCACTACCCTCACCCGTCCCTCATGCACTGACCCCCGGGGTCACTGCCCTCACCCCTCACCCCTGCACTGACCCCCCCCCAGGGGCACTGCCCTCACCCCCTCACCCCTGCACTGACCCCCCCCCCCCAGGGGCACTGCCCTCACCCCTCACCCCTGCACTGACCCCCTGGAGCACTACCCTCACCCGTCCCTCATGCACTGACCCCCGGGGTCACTGCCCTCACCCCTCACCCCTGCACTGACCCCCCCCCAGGGGCACTGCCCTCACCCCCTCACCCCTGCACTGACCCTCCCCCCCAGGGGCACTGCCCTCACCCCCTCATCCCTGCACTGACCCCCTGGAGCACTACCCTCACCCGTCCCTCATGCACTGACCCCCGGGGTCACTGCCCTCACCCCTCACCCCTGCACTGACCCCCCCCCAGGGGCACTGCCCTCACCCCCTCACCCCTGCACTGACCCCCCCCCCCCAGGGTCACTGCCCTCACCCCCTCATCCCTGCACTGGCCCCCCACCCAGGGTCACTGCCCTCACTCCCTCACCTCTGCACTAACCAGACCTCGTCTCTTCTCCCCAGCCCCCCCCCCCTTCATGCCCTTGTTTTAAACACCAACCATGTGGGGAAGTCCCTTGTGTTTGTTTCCAGCCCCGACCTCCTCCCCTGGTCCCCAGCTCAGAGATCTGATATCCACACGTGGCTGCCACACATCCTCCTGGAGGCCCTGTGCCCAGAGCCACGCCGTTGACCCCCCTGGGATCTGCTCATCTCAGGGCCCCTCGTGCCGAGCCCTGGGGCCTTTCCCCCCCAACTCCGACCCCAGATTTGGGCACCCCGAGCCTCTCCTCCCCATTTCGCATTCTGTCCTCAGTTTACCTGCCAGCTCAGCCCGCCCTCCCCTCCCACCGCCCGCGGCTGCCCCTCTGCTCTGCGTCCTGCGTCCTGCGGGTGACGTCCTGCCTCCGCCCTGCCCCCCTGCAGCCCCTTCTCCATCGCGGGCAGAGCGGGGCTTGAGAAGCCAAGCAAGTCTGGAACCCTTCCTCTGTCTCCCAGAGTCAGAGCTGGAGTCCCAAACTCACTTGCCAGGCTTTCCTGCTCCGGCCCCGTCTGTGACCTCAGCTCCCGCTCTCCCGGGCCAGCGCCCTGGCCTCCTCTCTCTTCTCTGGTCCAGCCACACTTGTGCCACAGGGGCTCCTTGTCCTCTGTTCGGGATGCGGTCACCGGGGAGCCCAGGGTTTACTCTTTCATTTCTTCCAGATCTTGGCCCAGAGGCCGTCTGAGTGGCAAGGCCTTCTCCGACGCCCCGTGTTGAGCACTTGGCCCCCCCGTAAATACATGCTCCCCCCACAGATGGGCAAGCTGCCGACCGCACACTCCCCAGGCAGGTCACGACCCAGCACCACAGGAGTTCTTTGCTCCCACAAAGTGCAAATGGGTGCTCCCCATGGATCGGTGAGTGGCTCATTTCCACGTGGTGACGTGGGGACCCAGGCATCTCCTTTCTTGTGGCTTTTCCATCCCCGTGGTCTCGGAGGCCCCTCGCAGCTCTCCTGGGGAGGAGGGAGACCACCGCAGGTGCGAAGTCTCTGTGGACCAGGCCTGGATGTCCTCACGGAGTCGGCCCTTGAACTACAAGGGTTTGAGCCGCACGGTTCACTTATGCGCGGATTTCTTTTTCTGGTGAATACGGTCCAGTAGGAAGTGTATTATCCCTTCCTTGTGATTTCCTTTAATGCCATTATGTTGTCTCCGGTTTACCTCACTGTACGAGTGCGCGCAGCATATAACACGTATAACATATAAAACTATGTGTTAGTAGACTGTTTATGTTATTCGTAAAGCTTCCGGTCCACAGTAGGCTATTAGCAGTTAAGTTTTGGGGGGAGTCAAAAGTTACACTCGGGTTTTTGACCGCACAGGGGTGGGTGCCCTTAACCTTCACGTAGTTCAAGGGTCAGCTCTACTCTGGTCTCCCGGTAGGACAGTCACACGGCTGCACACCTGTCCAAGGAGACGAAGTCTGGCGGTGTTCCGGAGAAATGTAACTCATCGCAGCCTCCTCCGCCCTGCCTCACCTGCCGGGCTTTCTCTCTTCTCCACTTTCCACCTCCTGATTTAGTCCATATTCATTTACTGCCGCCTCCCCTCCCGCCTCGTGGAGGAAGGTAATCAGCCCCAGGGCGGGCCCCCGTCTGTGTCCTCTGCACCGTGAGCGTGAACAGGGCTTGGGTGTGTGAGCAGATGGCCGGGCGCTGAACGCTCAGCGACAGAATCTCAGCTCAGCCCCTGGTCCCTCGGCCCACAGAAGGACGGGAGCAGCGGCTTCAGGGCTCACCTACAGCTTTCTGCTGGGTTTGCTTCCTATTTAACGCGACGGCTTTTCCCCCGGGTCTGGATAGTCTTTCTGGTGATGCTCTGTGACGGCCACAGTCACGGGCACCTTGTGAACGGGCTGTCACTTCACCAACAACCCTGAGACCCACAGAGCCACGCTCGCGTAGCCTCTGTTTTCTGTCGAGTTGTTTTCTTGGGGCGTCTTCCTAGGACTGGGGATATCAGGTCACGTGGCCTGCAGGGAGCCCCGCCCCACCGTGGGACCCGTCTGCCCCGCCAGCGGCTGGTGGGCAGGTTGGACAAACAAACAAGGCACACGGGTGGAGGCTTTCAGCTTGCACAGCTACACATCAACCCTTATTTGACGTAGACATTTCAAAACATTCTGTAAGATGGTTGAGAGAAAGAGAAAACATGAGAAACTGTAAAGAGGGGAAAAAATGCCTAAGGCCCCTCCCCTGCAAAGAATTGTGACCCGCGGGTGGGGCCCCCCCTCCCAGAGGTCGGTCTGTGTATATGCACATGTACACGCACACGCACACACACCTTCGTGGCTGAGAGCATCAGATTCAGTAGCCGGCTTCTTTTTTTTTTTTTTTTTTTTTTTTTTTTGCTTACGGAAGTGTTTTCCATGCCACCAAAATCGTTTCATCGATATAATTTTACTGCCTGCGTGAGATTCCAAAATGTGGACCTATTAGCCCGAGTGATCACTCTTTCCGTCTTGCTCTTTTATGCAAACCGTTTAATGATAATTACTGGGTGGGTTTTTTTTTCCTGATGCTAATTTTCTAGCATTTTTTTTTCTAGCATTTTTCTAGCATTATACAGAAAATTTACAGAGAATTGCAGAGAAGCAAATAGACATCACCCGTAACAGAAATACCTGGGGACTGTTTTGTTTGTTTGTTTAGGTTTGTTTGTTTAATTTGAGAAAGACGCGAGGGAGAGCCGGGGAGGGGAGGGGCAGAGAGAGAGGGCGGGGACAGAGAATCCCAAGCAGGCTCCACCCCGTCAGCACAGAGCCCGACGCTGGGCTCGAGCTCACAAACCTGAACTGAAATCAAGAGTCAGAAGCTTAACTGCCAGCCCCCCAGGCATCCCTCTGGGGACTGTTTTAAAAAAAAAAATTTTTTTTTAACGTTTATTTATTTATTTTTGAGACAGAGAGAGACAGAGCATGAACGGGGGAGGGGCAGAGAGAGAGGGAGACACAGAATCTGAAGCAGGCTCCAGGCTCCGAGCCATCGGCCCAGAGCCCGACGCGGGGCTCGAACTCACGGACTCACAGACCGTGAGATCGTGACCTGAGCTGAAGTGGGACGCTTAGCCGACTGAGCCACCCAGGCGCCCCTCTGGGGACTGTTTTTAAATGAAGAAAGAAACACAGTGATACTTGGCCTTGTCTTCCAGAGAACCTGGGCTCCCGACATCAAATGCACACGGAGGAACCCGCCCCTGAGAGACAGGCCAGCGCCCACTGCCGGAAGCCTCCGAGGGTGTGAGGGGCACAGGCGTGTCCTCTCTTGTGCAGGAAGTGGGGACACAGGCCTCACCGCTTGGCCCGCTGGCCCCGCAGAGGCTCTCTGCTCCTGCCTGAGCTCCAGGCCTCTGCCCTGCTCCACCCTCCCCTCCTCTCCGCCCCTCCAGCTTCAATCCCACACATCCGCCTGAGCTCCTGGAGGACAGGGGGGGCCCATGTCACTAACCCTCTTGGCCACCCCCCTGTGCAAATAGGAAGGCACAGGAAAAGCAAGCTGAACATATTCCTTCCTTCAGTCAACGTCATCGCACGTGTGCCTTGTTATGTGCCGGACTTTGTTCGGGGCACGGGATCTGGCAGCAAGGGAGGCACGGGGCGGACCCTCCAGCTGGAGCAAAAAACGCGACAAAGGTAAACCAACCAGTGGATAATAAATGTGGGGATACAGAGCAGCGGGGAGCAGAAGTGGGGGCTGGGCGCAGGCGCTGCTCTGATCCAGGTGGCTGGGAGGAGGTGTGTTGTGGCTGGGGGAACCACGGGTGCAAATGTCCTGGGGCAGGCCTATGCCTGGCATTCCAGAGGAACAGTGAGGCGGCCCCGGGGCTGGTGTGGAGAGGAGTGGAAAGGTTCTGGAAGGCCGGGTCACAGAGGGCTGGGTAGACCCCAGCTGGGCCCTCTGGATCTGCTCCAATTGAGGGTGATGTTCTAAATACTTAACTGACGGGTGTGACCACCAGACTCCGGAAGCAGGTCCCCGGTCCCCACTCCCCTGCCCCAGGTAGTACTAACCTTTTAGCTGTCGGATCGTAAGGGAGAGTCTTGGGGGGGCTCCTCAGACAGCAGCACTCAAGGCCATCCCTGCGCTCATCAGAACACCAGCCTTGATGCCGAGGACGCCCCTGCCCCGTGCTTCTCGGACAGGGGGGGCCTTGTCCTCAATCCCACTTCACAGGGGTGAGAATTCCCCGTCTGGGATGTTCGGCTGAGTGAGCCCCTTGCCCCCGAGGGGAGGGGCCGGTGAGCAGTGCGGCTTCCAGACAGACTGGCTGTGCCTCCGATCACCTCCCCCCCTCCCCACCCCCGCCCCCCAGCCCGGCCTCTCCGAGCACAGGGGCGATGCCTGCCTTTCTGCAGACTGAGGGCCAGCAAGCCACCGGGCTGCACCTAGTAGGTGTTCAGAAAGTGCTGGCTGGTGGCCGCTGTCGCGGCTGTCCCCTCAGCAAGGCGATGGCCGCCGCGGCTAGAAACCCGGGCCCCCTCAGCCCTGGGAGGGAAAGGCTACATTCCTGGAAGAAACCCATGTTCCGTTTATCGATTTATCTATTTACCCAGCCACACATCTATTTATTTTCGACTCTAACATCGTCTCATTAGGGAGGCACCAAGAAGGAAACACAAGCGAAATGGATACGGGGTCCTTTTCAAGTGGGGAGCCGGCTGCCTGCGGCCTCGGAGAGAGACTGCCTTCTGATCTCCTTCCAGCGTGTGGGTGCCCTGGGGCTTCCGCGGAGCGTTTTCTAAGATCCCTCTCCATACCAGGCCGGCCACCTCCGTCCTTTACCACATCAGGGGAGGCTGCACGCCCGCTTCAAAGCCCCAGCAACACTCTGCAATTGGAAACATGCACGTTGTGCAAAGTATCAATTTAGCAGCTAAGTTCCCTCGGCCGGCCGGGCTGGGCCGGCCAGCTGGCTGAAACTCTGAAATTCGGGGATGCCGTACAGCCCGGAGTCCGGAAGGCCCAGGTTCGAATCCTGGATCTGGCACTCACAAGCTTGGCTGAGTCCATAACCGCGGTCTCGGCCCCGGCTTCTCGTCTGGCTGGTGGTTTATGGAAAACCACCCAGGAGCCATCGGTGGATGGGATTGGTTCAGCCCCTACGGCAGGCCCAGAAGAAGAGTCCCCAAGAACAAATCTGGGGACCCTGGGTGGGGAGGGCTCAGGACACATCACCAGGCCCACGTCTTGAATGCGGTTCAGGCTCTGATGTTTCAGGAAGCAGAAAACCCAACTCCACGGAGTTCTTCGGGCTGAAAAGTCCGGGGGCAGGCAGGATTTGGGGGCCGTTTAACCAGGGCGCGTGTCCTGCTTTCCAGCAGTTTTCCGGCTCTGCCCTTCTCTGAGGGCTGGAGCTATTATCAGGCTGGGTCTAGACTTTGCGTCGGCACCTCTCATTGGTCAGAGCGACAGAGAGGGCTTGGCGAACGGCAGTCCTGAGGTTTTCTGGTTGGGCCAACCTGGGCCAGTCACTGATGGGCCAGGGGATTGCCTTGTGCTGATGGGCTGAGCTGTTTCTCTAAGAAATCCCTCTGGGGGCGCCTGGGTGGCTCACTCTGTTAAGCATCCGACTCTTGGATTCGGCTCAGGTCATGATCTTGTGGTTGGTTCATGAGATGAGCCCCCCACGTGGCTCTGTACTGACAGTGCAGAGTCTGCTTGGGATTCTCTCTCTCCTCTCTCTTTCTGCCCTCCCATCTCACTCTCGAAAGAAAGAAAGAAAGAAAGAGAAAAGAAAGGGAAAGGAAGAAAGAAAGAGGGAAAGGAAGAAAGAAAGGAGGGATGCAGGGAGGGAGGGAAGGAAGGAAGGAGGGAGAAAGGGAAGGAGGGAGTCAGGGAGGGAAGGAAGGAAGGAAGGAGGGAGAGAGGGAAGAAGGGAGTCAGGGAGAGAAGGAAAGAAGGAAGGAAGGAAGGAAGGACGGAAAGAAGGAAAGAAGGAAAGAGGGAAAGAAGGAAGGAGGGAAGGAGGAAGGAAGGGGAGGGAGGGAGGGAGGAAGGGAGGAATCACCGGTGACGGGTTCAGGCAAATCAGAGCCTGTTCCTAGACCTCTGACTGGGGTCAATCCCACACAAACCACATAGCTCCACACACGGGTAGACTGGGGGGGCCCCCACCCCCGCCACCGCCCCGATCCCGAGATCCAGACCTGCTACGGGGAGCGTTGCTGCGATCAGTCTTTTTGTTCAAAGGCAGAATCTAGCTCACAGCGCGTGTCCACATTCCGGGCTCTAAGCCCCGGGCTTCTATTTGACGTCCCCTCGGGGACGCCCTGGAACTTGGGCTCCTGAATGTGTCTGACCCTGGCCAGAGTCATTTGGGCAGGTGGCTGCCACGCGGCTGTCTGTTCGAGGGACCGCCCAGGGGCGGGGGCAGCCAGAGGCTCAGACGGAGCCCTCATTTCCCCCCAGTTAAGCAGCTGCTTTGTTTGGCTTGATTTGTGCGGGTGGCTCTGAGACCCAAGGTCAGATAACCCTGAGAGTTCCACTACCTGTGGTTTTCAGAGGCACAGGACTCCGGAGGGGGCGGGCTGGGTCGCGATCGGCTCCGGGCAGCCAGGCAGCCTTTATGAGCGAGGGTACTCGGTGGGGGGGGGGGGGGGAGCTGCCTCAAGTCATGGGGGTGGGTGCTCCTGTCTCGATTTGGTGCCACGACAGGGTGGGCTGCTCCCGAGCATGGCCGGTGCTAGGGCCGTGCTTCAGGGGGAGGAGACCCCATCTCTAGGCCCGGCTCTTCCACTATAGGCTGTGTGCCCCTCAGCAAGTAGCACAACCTCTCTGAGCCCCAGTTTGCTCCTCTGCATGGTGGGCATCAGGGCCTCTCCCGCCCTGCCCTCGGAGGGCTCCCGCCACCAGATCTGTCCCCATCAAAGCCCTGGCCACCCTGTGCTTTCAACACCAGCCGTGAACATCTGTCTCCTGATACCCTGAGGGCATCCTGAGGGCAGGACCGGCTTGTAGCGGACCCCTGCCCCCGGCTGCCCAGGACCCCGGCCTGCTGGGTGCCGGAACATTGCTCGCTGTATGATGTTAGTGGGGCTTTGGTCTGGGAGCTAGCGCTCCCAGGAAGCAGGGATCAGTGCCCGGGGGCTTGGGCCAAAGCCCGGCAGAGGGAGAGGGAGGCGCGTCCTCCTTCCAGAGGCTTCCGGAGAGGCTACGGTTACTTCTGACGCCCGTTTCTCTGTAAGTTCTAAGAGACGCCGTCACCGGCACTGTCTGAGCACAGGGTCTGGAGACAGGGCCCCGCTTAGGACCAGGTCACCGCATGTCCCCACGGCCTCCACGTCCCAGAGGCCCCGAGATCTGTCCCTGCCCTTTGGGGTGGTCTCAGGGGCCCCCGGCCTGCTGCTGGAGTCACGGGAGACACCATCATCTTCCCTCTGTGGTTCCGCATGGAGCAAAACACTCCAGCTCAGGCCAGGAGGCCTGGGCTGGAAAAGCACAGCCCCCCCGCTCGCCCCTCCCCTGCTCTACGGTTACCTTCTGTGACCCTCCTTGCTCAGCCAAGTCCTCCCTCCTACGGGGGACCCAGGCTTCCGACTGGGACGGCCAAGTGGCCAAGGATCTGGCTTTGGAGTCAGACAGATGGGGGGACATAGTCCCTTTCCTTTTTTTTTTTTTTAAGTTGACTTATTTGTTTGGAGAGAGAGAGAGAGAGAGTCCCGAGCAGCCTCCAGATGTCAGCGCACAGTCTGACGCGGGGCCTGAACTCACAAACCGTGACATCGGGACCTGCGCCAACAGCAAGAATCAGACGCCTAGGGGCGCCTGGGTGGCTCCGTCTGTTAAGCGTCTGACTCTTGGTTTCCACTCCGGTCCTGACCTCACGGTCCTTGGGTTTGAGCCCCACGTCGGGCTCGGTGCTGGCAGCATGGAGCCTGCTTGGGATTCTCTCTCTCCCTCTCTCTCTCTCTCTGCCCCTCCCCTGCTCTCTCTCTCTCTCTCTCTCTCTCTGTCTCAAAATAAATAAAAAAGAGTTGGATGTTTGACCAGCCGAGACACCCAGGCGCCCCACGCTGTCTCTTGATGGGGGAAAGTGATCTTTGGAAAATTAGCGAAACTGGGATGTAGTCATAGGTCGTCTTCACGGGCTCCTGGTAGGGGGTGGTGGCTAGAGGCTTATACGAGGCACGACGGGGAAGCGAATGCCTCCTCCAGGGGCAGCAGCGGAGGACCCCGTGTGTGGCTGCCAGGCCCGGCCCGGGCTCCACAGCAGGGTGGCAATGACACGCTGTGTCCAGACGCGTCACTCTCCTGCGTTTGAAGTTCGGATTTGGCGCACTGAGTGGTTAAAAGCAACCCCCTGGCAATCGGGAGATACCCCACCCACCCCACCCCCGCACGGATCTTGCCGGGCTGTTTGGCAAGAAGCACACAGAAGCCTTTGCGTGTGGCTCTCCTGGCCACGTGTGACACAGAATACGTCCAGCCTCAGGAGTCTGGCTCCGAATACGGAATCACGACATTGCTCTGCAGTCATCTTAACTGTCTGTCACCGCAAGCTATTTAGAAATCTGGGCGTCCCTGTATTATCGAAATATCTCCATCAAACTCCTCCTTGACGGGTTTCTGATCTCTTTCCCTGGCGAACGGCACTGGAGACCAAGCTCCACGCGGCATCTGGCATCGTGTGGGAGCAGCTTCCGGCGGGGGAGGCCAGGCTGGAATGCAGGGGGGTGGGGTCGAGCCCCTGCTCTGGGTTGGCTCAGCCTTGACCCAGACACCGCCCTCCTCTGTCTGGACCTGGGGGAGGCTGGTTTACCTGCTCCCCAACCCGGCGCCCAGCCAGGGGCCAGAGCGGACGAGTTTGGATCTTGTGCCTTGGCCCTTCCGTGTGGCCAGGACCGAGGTCCTGGGGCGCCCCCATTCTTGCGAGCAGAGTCTCTGTCACCCTCTGGCCCTGGGAATCCCTGGGCTTCCGCAGGCCCGATGTGGCCGTCTCCCGGCGACCGAGCGAATGTCACCAAGTGGTGTGGCATTCAGGGGAGGCCGGGCCAGAGACGGGTGCGGGATGGGGCTGTGGGTCGACCCTGTCCGGCCTGTCTGGCCAATAATGCAGCAGTCACAGGCCGGGCTGAACAGAGCCCTCCAGAGGTGGGGAGTCGGGGGCTTGACATCGTGCATCTCTCTGGAGGATGTGCACGCCGTCTGGCCTGGTGAGACGCTGACCAGGGGGCCGTGCCAGTGACCGTGCACTCACGGTTCGTACGCAGCTCACCCTGGAGCTTCGCCGCTCTCCAGGAGATGTGGACAAGGGCTCCCACCTCCCCTGAGGCTTGGCCGCCATACAGGTGTGCAGGATCAAGGGCGTGGCATTTCTGGATGGTCCCGCCCTCTCGTGAGCAGGTGACGTTCATGCCCCTCAAGGAGCCCAGTGAGGGGCTGCTGTGGCCCTGGAGATTGGCACACAGACCCAGCGGTGCCCGTGGACAGAGCCTTGCGCTCAGTAAACGGATCTGGCCTCTGGACCCCATCGTGTGACACGCTTGGCCTCTCTCGGCCTCAGCTTTCCCGTTTGCAGAATGGGACGACCGCGTGAATCCCGGGTGCCTGCGGATCCCATAGGCCCTGGTCGTACATAGGTTCCTGATCAAGCCGGCGTGGGGACCGGGACAGGGAGAAAGCAGGCAGGGCTGGCCCCCTCAGTGGACACGGCTCACTCCAGGCTGCCGGGCTCCCTGGAGGGTCGGCCTGTCCAGCTGTTTGCACGTCCTGCGGACTCCCGCTGGCACGGGCCGCTGGAGGGAGCTGCCCCGGTGCCCTGTGGCTGGGGTGGCAGGTCATCTCTGCCACGACCGCACACACACAGGGGCCAGAGCGGACGAGTTTGGATCTTGTGCCTTGGCCCTTCCGTGTGGCCAGGACCGAGGTCCTGGGGCGCCCCCATTCTTGCGAGCAGAGTCTCTGTCACCCTCTGGCCCTGGCCTCTGGCACCCTCTGTGCCCCCCACAGCCCCCGGCGCCCCGCACGCGGCCATCTCACGATGCAGAAGTGCCGAACAAGTGAAGGGAAGACCCCCTCTGGGAGCGTCGAGCTGGCATCAGTCTTTGACATTTTCGTGCAGAAACTCTCCACCCCCAGCATCCACGGGCCCAGGGCCTGGGGCTGTTGTTCCGGGCTGTGATGGGCACGGTGAGACCTGGGGGGTGGCGGGTAACATGACGCTAGGTACCGAACCAGCAGAGGGAGAACAGAGGTCCCCTCTGAGTGTGTCAGGGTCTGCGCCTGGAGCAGCGTCCTGTACCCACCAGGCAGGAGCCTCAGGGTTTCAGGGCCTTCTGCAGTGGGGGAGCGGGGTCCGTGCGCTCGGGCAGGCCGGAGGGCAGATGCTGGGTCGAAGCCGGTGACCTCCTGGCTCCCTGCTGTGCCCTGTTGGCCCAGGGACAGACGTTATAGACTTGAAACCCTCTGGGGCCCCGAACACCGGAAGCATTGCCTGACTTCATCCCGAGTCCGTGTCCCTGAGGTGACGGATCCCCAGTATCCGATTCTCAGGGGCTGCGCTGCTCGCAAAGCAATCTCCCGTCCATTATCTCATTTAAACCTTGCGATCACCCCTTAAAACAGGCCTGGAAATGATCCCTCACCAATCGCTTGCAGCGGGCCGAGGTGATGCTCACTCCACGGACTCTTCCCGCGCCCCTGTGGTACCATCACATCCCTGCTTTCCAGTGCGGGGGGACTGACATAGGAGACAGTCACCTGCAGCCCACTGCGTCAGTCCTCGAGGGTGGCCATGGAAAAGGACCGCAGTCTGGGGGCTTAAAGCAACAGACTTTTACTCTTTCACCCCAGGGAGCCCAGGAGTCCCAAACCAAGGTGTGGGCAGGGCTGTGCTCCCCCCAGAGGCTCCAGGGGAGGGTCCTTCCTGCCTCCTCCAGCTTCTGAGGGCTCCAGGCATCTCCGGGCTGGTGGCCATAGCCCTCCCGTCTCTGCCTCCGTGATCACAGGGTCTTCTCTCCTGTGCATCTCCTCTGTGTCTGTGTCCAAAATTCCTTCTTCCTGTCATTGGACGGGGCCCACCCTTCATCCGGCGTGACCTCATCTTTACTTGGGGCATCTTGACTTTGCGGTATGACGTCTGCAAAGACCCTACTTCCAAATGAGGTCACGTTCTCGGTTCCGATCGCGTCTGTTGGGATGGCCCAGCTGTCCCTGGAAGAGCAAAGCTACGCATTGTCCCAGCCCCCTCAGTCCCGCATCCCTGAGCTCTCTGTTCGTGCTGAAAGTTTGCCCATTAGGCATCAGGCGTGAAGTTAGGTGAATCAGATGCTTCACGGGCACATTAGCGTCCACGCGGTCAGAACCAGGGGGCGCGGTGACTGCTTGCTCCCTGCTTAGCCCTTTTCTTGACGGTGCGATGGTCAGTTCGCTTGCTTCTGATCAGCACGGAGCCCGGTTTTGCTGGGTCCATAGTTTCACTCCAAATAGCGAGCCTTCGATGTGGCCCCGTCCTCTCCCATCAACCATGCGTGGCCCACCCGCCTGCTTGTGTCTCCCATCGGGCATCTCGTGGCTGCTTCCAGCAGACCCTCAATCTTCCTCGATCTGCCCCGAGAGTTTCCCCAAATGGGGCCAAGTCTGGTCCGTTCTCTCCGTCGTTTGGGCCAAACGTTGGACTCATGCCTGGCTCACAGGTATGTGCCATCTGTCAGCAAGTCCTGTGGTCCCCAGAGCCTCCCCTGCACCCACTTGGTCTCCAATGCTGTCCCTGGATGACACGATCACCGTCCTCTGGCCTGGAGGACTCTGTCCGTGCCCTCAGCCTGCTCTCCACTCAGGAAACAGGGTGCCGCTCCTCTGCACAAACCTCTAGCGGTTTTCCTTCCCACCTGGAGCGGGCCAGCGTCTTTACAATGGCCCACGAGGCTCTCCCCTGCCTGGGCTCCTTGCCGTACCCCGGGCTCACTCCTGCCCCAGGGCCTTTGCATGGCCATCCTCTCTCCTGTATATTATCCGCATGGCTCACTGCTTCCCTCCTCCAATCCTTGCTCAGCCATCCCTGTGTCCGTGAGATGTCACATTTACCTTCCGTCTCGGCCCTCCCATCCCCGGCTCTTACTTCGTTTGTCTTCACAGCATTTTATTATCCTGTGCCGTGCTCCACGGTGTATATGTGTGTGTGTGTCCTTCCCCCACTAGAATCTGAGCTCCCGAAGGGCAGAGATTTGGGACATTTTCCGTAAGGTGCTGAATCTTTGGTGTCTGGAACAGAGTCTGGCACACAGTAGGTGCTCAATAAATAGTGAAGAGAAAGCAGCATACTGTATCCAAAGGCCGCCAGATCAGCCAGTGGCCCGCCCCCAAGAGCCCTTTCTAAACTTAACTTAGAAGGTACTAAATGGCAGACCCTGGGTGCGGTCTTGGGAGACCTCGGCCCCCTGCCCAGTCCTGCCACCTGCCAGCTCTGGGGCCTTGACCGCCAGGCACCGTGTGTTCAATGGAGCTTGAGCTCCTCTGCCCAGCTAAGGCTTCTTTTTCAGGGACCCCCATCTGCCCCGGCAGCCACCGGGAGTCACCCACAGCCCCTCCCTCCATACACACCTGTCCCCACATCCTGCCAGCTCCCTTCCTCCACCCAGTCCGGGACCCCATCATCTGTCCCCTGGACTCTCCATTAATGACCTGCCCCCACACATTCGATCATGGTGACCCCTTTCCAAGACTGACTCTGTGGCATTGCTCTGCCTCAGTGCAGGGCCCGGGTCTCCTCGTGGATTCTGTGGCCTGGCGTGTCCGGCCTGACCAGCGTGGCCTCGCACTGTAGACCCACTTTCGCAAGCCTTCTTTCCGTCCTGCCAAACCCCTTCACGCACGCCCGGACACCTGCCTCACCCAGCCCAGCTCCTCCCTGTCTCCTCGGGGCTAGATGTCCCCATCCCCACCGCGAGGAAAACTGCATACGGCCCACACACCATCTGCATGAACGCTAAGCCCTGAGAGGCGAGGACGGGCTTCTTCACTCAGTGGCCCCTAGACCCCTGCTCAGTACGTCACCTCTCCTTCTTACCCCTTACCACCCTTATCACCAGTGTCTCCCCTCTGCGGGCATCCTCCACCTTTTAGATCCCATCTCTAAAGAGCTTCTGACCCATAAAGACCTTATGCCCCAGTATAAGACGACGTATGGCTTATATGTCTGCCTATTATTGCACTAATATATTTTATACACAGATGCACAAATGGGTAATGTTAAACATGTGCCCACATATGACCCAATGATTTCAGCCCTAAGTATATACCCACGAGAATAAGTGTGTACGGAAAGCCACACACCAGAACATTCCAAACAGGAAACAGCTCAGGTATCCAGTAAAAGAATAAACAGACCAGGACAATGGAATACTTCTCGACAATAAGGAAGAAAAATTAGGGGGCGCCTGGGTGGCTCAGTCAGTTGAGCGTCCGACTTCAGCTCAGGTCACGATCTCGCGGTCCGTGAGTTCGAGCCCCGCGTCGGGCTCTGTGCCGACAGCTCAGAGCCTGGAGCCTGCTTCCGATTCTGTGTCTCCCTCTCTCTCTCTGCCCCTCCCCTGTCACATTCTGTCTCTCTCTCTCTTTCAAAAATAAAGATTAAAAAAAATTTTTTTTTAAAAAGAAAAATTAGGACACATGAAATAATATGGGTGGTGATCTCAAAACCATTAGGACAAACAACAAAGTTCAAAACTCTACGATTTCCTTTATATGAGATGTAGGGGCAGGGGAAATTCATCCGTATTGATGGAAATGGGCAGGTGGTAAAATAGAGGATGCTCAGATGCAACTTGATTTTCAGATAAATGATGAATATTTTCTTAGTAGAACTCTACCTCAGTATATATCCCAACTATTGCATGGGACATACTTACACCAAGATTATTTGTTGTGTATCTGAAATCAATTTGCAACTGGGCATTTGTATGTGGGTGTGTAAGATTCATAACTCTAAGGAAGAAGAAGGGCATTAAGGGATTTTCTGGGTGAATGGGAATGTTTTATAACTGGATCTTGGTTCTATGTGTGTGTGTGTGTGTGTGTGTGTGTGTGTAAATTCATTAAAAATGATGAAAAATAATAAGCAAGTTCAGCAATGTGGCAAGATACAAGATCAGTATACAAAAACCAATTGTGTTTTTACACATCCACAATGAACAATCCAAAAATGAAATCAAGAAAACAATACCGTTTAGAGTAGTAGCAAAAAGAATAAAATAGTGAAGGATAAGTTTAACAAAAGGAAAGCAAAATTTGTGCTCTGAAAACTACAGGGCATTGTTGAAAGGAATTTAAAAAGACCGAAGGAAATGGGAAGGCAGCCTATACTCACGGAGCAAATATTTTATTACTGTTAATACTTTTAAGAAGGCAATGATCTCTAAATTGATCTACAAATTCAGTGTAACCCCTGCCAAGCTCCCAGCTGGAGTCTTTGCAGGAATTGACAAGTTGATCCTAAAACTCACTTGGAAATGCAAGGGACCCAAAAATAGCCCAACGATCTTGAAAAAAGAACAGGGGCGCCTGGGTGGCTCCGTCGGTTAAGTGTCCGACCCTTGGTTTCGGTTCAGGTCACGATCTCTCGGTTTTGTGAGTGTAAGCCCCGCATCAGGGTCTGCGCTGGCAGCTCAGAGCCTGCTTGGGATTCTCTCTCTGCGCCTCCCCCACGCATGCTGTGTTCGTCTCTCTAAAAATAAATAAACTTAAAAAAAGAACAAGAACAATAACAAAAAAAGAACAAAGTTGAAGCACCAACTGATTTCAAACTACAAAACTACAGTAATGAGAGGGTACGGCATTGGCGTGAGGATAAACCTATAGATCATTGGAACAGAATAGACAGTCCATAAATAAACCCTGTGAATACGGTCACCTGATTTTCAAAAAGGTCATCAAGACCATTCAAGGCGGTGGGGGGCAGGGCGTGGGATAGTAGTCTTCTCAACAACTGTGCTCAAGTAACCAGATATCCGCGTTGAAAACATTGGATCTGAACCCCTACCTCGTACAATACACAAAAACTAACTCAAAATGCATCCAAGACATACACGTAAGCACTAAAACCGTAAAAGTCTTAGAAGACAACAGGCTAAGTCTTCGTGACCTTGGACTCTCAGATGTGACACAAAAAACATAAGCAACCAAAGAAAAATCAGGCGAATTGGACTCGGTCAGAATTGAAACCTGTGCATCAGAGGACACGGTCAAGAAAGCGAAAAGACGATCCGTAGGATGGGAGAAAATATTTACAAATCCTATATGTGACAGGGGTCTAGTATCCAGAATATACAAAGAACTCTTGAAGACAACCCAACTAAAAATGGGCAAAGAGTTGGAATAGACATTCCTCCAAAGAAGAGGTACACATGGGCAACGAGTCCAGGAAAAGATGTTCAGCATCATTAATCATCAGGGAGATGCAAACTGAAGCGACGGTGAGACACCACTTCATACCCACTGGGATGGCTATAATAATAATAATAATAATAGACAATACAAGCACTGGTGAGGGTGTAAAGAAATTGGAACCCACATCTGCTGATGAGAACTTAAAATAGCACAGTCAGTTCATACAATACTTTGGTGGGTCCTCAGGATGTTCAACATAGCGTTACTAGATGACCCAGCAACTCGACTCCCAGGCGTACGTCCAAGAGAAACGCTAGCATAAGTCCACGCACACACAGATGGCACATGAATGTTCACACCAGAGTAATAGCCAAAGAGCGCGAACGACCCTAACTACCCATCAACTGAGGAGTGGGTAAACAGACTGTGGTATATCCATACAACGGAATATATCGTAGCCTAACAATGGACGAAACACTGGTATTTGTTACAGTGGGGAGGAGTCTTGAAGACATGGCACCAAGAGAAGGGAGCCTGTCACAGAAGACCGCACAGTGTGTGATTCCATCTACATGAAAAGTCCAGGCTTTTCCAAAGAGACAGACAGTGGATTAGTGGTTGCCAGGGAGGCGGATGTGGAGTGGCTGCGAGTGGGCATGGGGTTTCTCTTTGGGGTGATGAGGATGTTCCAAAATTAGATCTCGGCGATGGTTGCACAACTCTGTGAATACACTAAAAACCACTGAATTGTACACTTCGAATGGGTGAATTGTATGGTGTGTGAATTATGTCTCGATAAAGCTGTGATTTCAAAAAAAAAAGGTATGAGAAACCAAAAGTAAAGGTCCCCTGTTTCTTCCTACCCCATTGGCTTATCTTGTCATTCCTGGGTGTGTGGTCTGTCCTCTCCATTCCCCTGTGTGCACCTCGTGGGTGAAGGGCCACCAGAAATTCCAGAATTTTCCCTCCCTGTGCCTCACCCACACACCTTCCTCTTGGCTTCCTCTGGGCTCAAAATGACGTGACCTTGATAGGAGAGGTAGGCTGCCCCAGACACTGGGAGATGGCTGGAGGGGTTCACAGGTGGGCAAGCCCATCCATGTTCAGGAAAGCAGAAAGTTTGGGTCCCCAGCAAGGACCTGCCCAGAGCTCATGGCTAAAGAGCAGTGGGGACAGGGGAAAGCCGGCAGGATCCGTCCTGCAGACCAGGGAGGCGTGGGGCCGTGGCTTTGTGGAAAGGCCTTACCTTACTCTGCTGACTTTGGCTGGACCCCTACAGGGCTTTTCTAGACTCAGGAAAGGCTGAACTCTTTCCAAAGATGGATAAAAGTAAAGGGGTGCTTCAGAAGAAAGTTACATCTGAGGGGTTGAATTCCTGTTGAGTCCGCTGTGGGAGGAAGCAGGCAGCCCTGGGTTCTGTCCACCTTGGGAATGACCTTCTCAGGAGAGACAGTGGCCACCGCTGTCTCTGTGCAGCAGCCCGTAGAGGCAGATATTTAGAAGAGGTGTTTAGACACACTCTGATTTCCAGTCATCCAGGGTTTGGCTCTGCGAAGCCAGAACATCCAAATAATTGAACGCATTTAAGCTTTGTGGGTTTGATGCTCGGTGTGATGGGGACCAGGGTAGGGGCGGTGAGGAGGCTGGAGCCCCCCGGGGAGGGGTGTGGAACATGGGTGTGTCTGAGGAAAGGGAGCAGACCTTCCAGTAAGTTTAGCCGGCTCAAAGATTTGTTCCAGGTCAGACCTAGGTCTAGGGTTCTAGAAAGTCTTTATCTGGACCAGTGGTTCTCTGACTGTGGTGATTTTGCACCCCCCCCCCCCACCACCCGGGACATTTGGCAAAGTCTGAAGACTTGTTCTTTGGTCACAACTCAAGGAGGGGTATACTGGCCTCTGGAGGAGATGAACATATAACTGTGCACAGGACAGCCTCCCCATCTCCCCCTACAAAGAATGATCGGGTCCCAAGCATCCACAGCAGCCTGGTTGAGAAATGCCCATTTTATCCCGAGGCGTGATAAGGCACCGACCTTGGCAGAAGTCCCTGGGGGACGGCTGTTCTCCAAACGCACCGACACCGGTGAAACGTGTGTTTTCTCTCTGATGATGAAAGTGATACATTGCTTTGTTGGGGAAAAAATGGGAAATCCAGAAAAATACAAAGAACAAAGTAAAAATCGCCTGCCATTCTGGAAGAGCCCATGCAGACATTTCGGGAAGAGAAGGCGCCTTTTCCGCCACGGTCCGGCCAGCAGAAGGCTGACCAGCAGGCCACGTGCAGCGGATGAGAACATCAGCGCAAGGCGAGTTCACGGTTTGCACTTTGCTGTAGCCCCTGGTGGTGAGCTGCACACTCCTCGGGCACTGCTTGCTGCCTGGGTCTCCACATCATCCTCCCAGTGCGTGTGCCCATCGTCACCTATTTCGGTTCCTTTAGCGGAAGGAAAAGCTCCACGATTCGATTCTCCATCCAAATTCAGACTTGTCCTACAATTTTGTGAACGTCTGCCACACTTTCTTCCGGCATCCCTCACCCATCACCCGGTCAAGGCTTCTTTTTTTTTTTTTTAACAACTCCCCAAAGTCAAGGTTTTCTAGAGCTTGGCTGTCATAGAGTCAAAAACGGTCTTTTTGCACTCAGATCTCACGGTTTAGGTAATGGTTAATGAAATGGATTAACTCTAAACACGGGAGCATTTGCAGGTGTGTGAACGTCTGGCAGGCAGGGAGGTCCTGGAGCAGCCGCCCGCTGTGAGCGGTCAGAGGGCACGGGCATGGGTAGAAACACTACAGCAGGAATGGAGCATGTGAGTCCAGATCCATGCGGGTCAGGTAGGCACAGGCGGTAGGACCTTTGCTCTCTGTGATCTTCCAGGCTTTGTTTCTAGGCATGTGGATACAGATTCACAAAGTCAGGGTTTTATTGCACAATCTGCTTTGTCACCGGATTCTCTACTTAGTAGAACATACATTTGCCGATCATGGTGTTTGGATATTTGGTCAGATCTCAACGATCCCACCCTGCATCCCAGACCGTAGGGCCTGAGCCAAGAAAAGAGAAGCCCCAGAACTGGGGGAAAGGGGGCTCAGGTGGGGATGTGGTGAGTGGCCAGGCCAGTGGTTTTGCTGAGCTATCGAGGGTCTTGTCATCTTGAGCACAGTACAGATGGGCCCCCAGGCCACTGCACCTATGACAGCAGGCAACAGGTAGACACTGGAGCCTCCTGGTAAGGGCTGTTTCTGTGGGAAGTGTTGTCCTAGACAGCAAAGCTGGGCCCTGTTTGGGAGATGGTTCCTCTCCTGGATAGTGGGGTTGGTCAGAGGGGCAGGTGGTCATGTGATGGCTGGCCTGACAGATTGGAACGAGCTCTCAATTCCGGAGGTCACTGCTGCTCTGGAAATTCTCCTCTGACCACTTGTATGTTATTGTGGCTCTTTCTCATTGGCAAAATAAAATCCACTCTAGAAAAATCCCCAGGATTCTGGTGCTTTCCACACTGAGCAGGGGATTTCAGAGTGCACAGGAATACGGACTGTCCTATTTTGGCAAGCGATCCCAATTACCAGTGTTGATGGCATCATTTGGGGGTAAATTAGACCCTTAGGATAATCCTCACCTCCCCAGTGTAGGGTAATCCAATAATAATCCCAGAGATATCTCATTTGTCAAAGGGGAGGACATAACTGAGTGGAAGATGGCCAGCTTCCATCCAACACTATCCTCCCAAACCCAACAAATGCATCCATCTACTCATCCATTCACCCATTCATCCTTTAGTCCATCTGTCCATCCACCTACCCATCCACCCATTCACCAACTCTCCATACACCCATCTATCCATCCATCCATCCATCCATCCACCCTCCCATCCATCCATCCATCCATCCACCCACCCACCTATCTATTCACCATCTGTCCATCCACCCATATACCAATCCACCCATCTATTTGTCCATCCATCTATCCACCCATCCAACCATCTGCTCATCCATCCATCCATCCACCCACCCCTCCATCCACCCACCCATCCACCTATCATTCACTCTGTTCATTCACCCATCTACCCAAGTATCCATCCATCCATTCATCCATCCAATCATCTGTCCTTGCATCCATCCATCCATCCATCCATCCATCCATCCATCCATCCATCATCTGTCCCTCCATCCATCTATCCATCCATCCATCCAATCATCTGTGCATCCATCCATCCATCCACCCATCATCTGTTCATCCATCCACCCATCTACTCAACCATCCATCCATCTATCCATCCACCCTCCCATCTACCCATCCATCCATCCAATCACCTGTCCTTCCATCCATCCATCCACCCATCTACCCAACCACCCAACCATCCATCACAAGAGGCACTGATGGAAGCTCTGTCTGCTGGGAGCTCTGGCCGGAGGCAGGACCAGGTAGGGGAATGGCGGACTAAGGAGCAAAACACACTGGGCAGGGGCAGGTAAGGAGGTACTTGTACCCTCAACACACACATGGACCTGCTCTGGGTCTGGAGCAGGCACAGAGTAGCTGGAAACGGAGTGGCAGACAGAGGACTGGGGTGCCCATGTGGATTTCCTCTGTGGTCAAGCCTGTGAGGCAGTTCCCAGCCCTGCTAGGCCATGGGCCCTCTGTCTTCTGGCCTGTGTGGAGTCCGGTTTCCATGCTGGCTGCCACGCCAGGCACCAGACAATACCCTAAAAGCGGGTCTGATGCATCGATGAACTGCGTGGCCTTGGGTTGGTCACTTTCCCTCTCTGGGGAGCTGTCGTGGTCAGTTGCACCTGGTGGTTGAACGCACGTGTCTCAGGTCACAGGTGTAAGCCCTGGCTGTGACTCTGGGCAAGTGGTCAGCCCCTGTGGTTCTCAGTCCCCTGCGGGACAGTCCCCTGTGGTGGGACAGTACGGTGAGGCCGTGTGAGCAACACAGTGGTGCTGGGTGTCATGCTGGCCATGGTCGCTGAGCCGGGACTCAGCAGGCGGTCACTGGGATTACTTCTCAGGGGCCTGGGACATGGATGGGGTCACCCGGCCCTGCTTCCATCACAGGACTGATGCGGAGGAGACGGAGAACGTGACTTTGTGACCTTGCCATGTTCTCCGGTGGAAGGCAGGTTGTGTTGGGCCTGCATCCTTTGAGGCTGGCCGGGCAGGGCCAGGAGAGCAAGGGAGCTGGGGATAGCAGCGTGGGTCATTGGTGGGCTCAGAGAAGCCCCCAGATGCAGCCTGAGTTGCATGGTGTCTGTCGCAGGACGGAGCAGTTGTGCCCACCATTGCACCCGCCACAGGGCCTTCCTGTCGCCCAGCAGCAACCCTGAGAGGCAGGCAGCGTTGTCTGGGTTTGCGAGGGCGCTCACGCTCTTCCGAGGCTCTGTCGTCCAGAGGTGACCGTCAAGGACTTGCCTGAAGCCGGGCAGGGCCCGAGTCCACTGCCCGCGCCCACGGTGAGCTCTCACGTGGGCCTTTCATGTACTCCTCAGAATAAGGGTTCACACTCACACCTGCTCTGTGCCATCACGCCTCCTGGTCCACCGTGAAGCGGGGTGAGCCGGCGCCTGTCGTCAGAGCTCCCGCCCGCCGAGCACCTGCTCCGGGCCCTCCGTGCGAACCAGCCGCTCGCGTTGCAGAGCAGGGTGGGCGCGCAGGCGAGCGGCAGACACGGGACGGCCAGTTTCCCCTGCTTGTAGCATCCGTGTGGACGCGGCAGCTCGTCACCTCCGAGGAGCCGGTGCCGGCACAGCTGTGCTCGTTCCAGTCCGTCCCCCCTTCGGCTCTCCTCGCCGCTCACCTCGTGTTCCGCTTCCCTTGCGGGACGGCGCGCCTCCTCCACGCCTCCTTGCTGTGATACCTTCGCACACTCTCCTCGCTTCTGACGACTCGGCCGTTTTGAGAGGGCCGGGCCGGTAACTCGCAGGGCGCCCCTGGCCGGGTCTGTCGGAGGCGATCGCGCGATCAGGGCTGTGGGTGGAGGAGGAGGAGCTCACAGATGAGGTGCCACGGTGACGTCGGCCGTGAGCACCCGGCTGGGGCTTGTATGAATCTCTCGCGTGGTCCCGTTCCCACGGAGGGCGAAAGCGCGGGGCCAGGTGGCGTTGCCGTCCCGGGGCGTCCCGTGGGCGCGTGCGTGTTCACAGTAGCCGTTGGCACTGAGGCCCCCCGCCCTGCTGCTGGGGCGGCAGCCGGTCCCAGATAGTCAAAGCAGTCTGCCTTCGGATAAAAGCCCACCCTGAGGGCGTCGTGGGGGACAGGTGGCCCCTTCACGGGCTGGAATCCTGGTCTCCGGAGTCCGGTCTGGCCCCAGCAGTGAGCTCGCTGCTATTTATGGGGCGGCCGGGCTGCCCAGCGTGGGCGCACAAAGGCCGGCTCTGGGCTGTGCCGTGCGGGCCGGCGTCCTGGCACATTCCTGCGGCCCGCAGCCCCGGCCGGACAATGGTGCGCCCTCTCTCCTTTGCCGGGCCGGCCTCTGTGAACAGAGCTCTGTTGACAGCCGGAGCCGCTCTCACTCCAGAAGAATTCCAAAAATGGAACAATGTTCGCCCGGCCTGGGCCCCTGAGGCCACTGCTCGGAGCGGGCCCCGGAAGGCTGTGGTTTGGGCCTGCCTTTATAGCTGTCCGTCTGGCTGGCATTTCAATGGAAACCCAGGGTGGGTTGGGTGGGTGGGGGGCAGAGAGAAAGGAGAGGGGAATAAAGAAAACCCAAACTACCCTGTAAATGAGCCAAAGCTGCTCTGGCTGGATGGCCCCGCGGCGGGGACACCGCTGTCCTGGGGTCAAGCAAATTGCGCCAGCCGGGTCTATGCAGGCGCCGGCCATTGTCCCGGCTCATCCAGCGCACCCCCTCCTGCCTCCGACGAGTAGAGGAGGGCCGCGAGGGAGGAAGTGACTCATGGAGGCCACAAGGCTCCGGTGGCACAGTGGGGACCACGGGATGGGACCCAGCGTTCCTGCCGGGCCAGCCCAGTGCTTGGGTCTCTGTGGCCTCCCAAAGAGCTTGTGTCTCCAGCGGGGGAGGTGATGGTGCCACTCCGTGTCACAGGCCTACAGAGGCCCCAGAAGGCACACTGTGGCCGGCAGAGGGACCACACCGGAAGTCCACATCCATTAGCCCAGTGCCCGTCTGCTGGCATTTGGGGCCGGAGCGTTCCCTGTGGGGGCTGTCCCGGGCTCCATGACATGCTCAGCCTCTACCCACTGGCTGCCGGTAGCATGGCCCCCTCCGCCCACTCTCAGCCAATTGTGACCTCCAAAAATGTCCCCAGGCGTCTCAGCCCTTTCGGGCTGACAGTGGCTTATAAACAACAGAACTTAATTGCTCGCGGCTCTGGAGGCTGGAAGTTCTAGACTAGGGCGCCAGCACCATTGGGTTCTGGTGGGGACCGTCGTCCGGGTTGCAGACTGCTACGTCCTCACCTGATGGGAGGGGACAGGGAGCTCTCAGGGCCTCCTTTAGAAGGACACTAATCCCATCCCAAAGGCCCCACCTCGTAATGCTGTCACCCGGGCATTAGGGCTCCAACACGTGAATTTGGGGGCGGGGGAAACAAACCCTCAGACCACAGCGACAGGTATTCTCACGTACCTGCTGGGGGCAAAATCCCCCCTCACCCCCAGTTGGGAGCCACTGGATCATCCTCTTTGGGCCTTGTGATGCTTTAAAAGCGCAGTTGTGAATTCTCTGACACTCTGCGTGTGAAGAGGGAGGTTACGCCCTCTTCCTGCACACGGGCGGGCTGTGGCCACCTCAACCAAGTGCGGAGGAAATCGCCACGTGATTTGTGGCTTGTCAGAGGCCGTGAGCTTCTTCGTTTGCTCATCCTGAGTTCCCACGTGGCAAGTCTGACCCCCCCCCCACCCCCGCCCCGAGCGGCCACGCCATGAGGAAGCCATTGCCACACGGAGAGGCCGCATGCAGGCATCCCAGCCGATCGCCCCAGCTGAGCCGTACCTGTGAGTCACCCCCTCTGGGCACCAGGCTCTAAAGGGTTCCACGCCCGGCTGTTCAGGTCTTCTCAGCTGAGGCCCAAACAACTCCGAGCAGAGGCGGGCATCACGGACGCGCTTTGCCCTGATTATCCCAACTCCACGGCCACAGGGCAGTGGTGGTTGTCTTGTGGCATACAAGCCTTGCAGGAAGCCCAGGGTGGCGGGCACAAGTCCACGATCTGACTGTGGCAGGGACGCAGGCCACTGGCTCAAGTCACACAGAGAGAACGAGCCGGGGCCCGAATTCTACTCCACCTTGCTTCCGGAATCCCATCTGTCTACCTCCATAGACGTGGGTGCCCACGACGTTGGCCTGCCCAGATCTGTTCCGGCTTCTTCTGACCACAGCACCCTGACTTCCATGGGGGCAGCCATTCCCCCTACCCTACACTCAGTCCCAGAGTTCAGTGGGGCTGACTCTGCCCCTAGGTCCAGAGATGGACACTTGACCCATGCCAGGGCACTAAGGGCCGAGGAGGGGCAGCCCAGGATTTGGGTTCAAACTCTTAGGAGCAATAACCTCTCCTTTGCTCGGACCAGAAAGAAAAGAGAGAGAGTGGAGCCTGCCCGGGAGTGGCACCGACACGGAGGGAAGCAGAGACGGGGCACAGAGGGGGAGAGATACCAAGTTCTGGTGTCGGGCTCCCAGAACCAGCTGTGCCTGAAGCTATTCTGCCCCAGTCGCCCCCTTCTGGTTGCAGCCAGTTTGATATGATGTTCTATCACTTGCCGTTGAAAGACTCTGGACCGGCCCCCTTCTCCACCCAGCAGTAGCCCCCCTTGGTCAGCCAGGAAAAGAATCGGCTGATGTTGCAGGGGCTTGGGAAGTCACGGCCACCAAAACTCGATCCGGCTTGCTAGGTGCCGTCAGGGCCCTGGGGACAGGGGCAGGGCCAGGCGTCTCATCCCCTGAGGCCGACAGCCTCATCGTCCCAACCTCTCCTGTTGCCCAGGTGTCCTGGTCACCGAGTCCTGCCTCCTCTCTTTCCTTCCCTGAGTCCCCAGCATCCCCAGGAAGTCCTCAGGGATGGGGTCCTCGTGCCCGTATGGCAGGTGCAGAGAAGTGAGAATAAAGACATCAGAGCTGGGACTTGAGCCCAGACCCTTTAAGACGTCTGGAGTGCAGGATCCACAAGCCCCAGCCCCCCGGCCATGCGTTCGTCTGGACATCGGCGGAGCCCCTGGAGGCCCGCGGGTGGAAGGTAGAAGGTGTGGGCAGTGAGGTCCCAGGAGAAGATGCCCAGTGGGGGCACAACGTCTGGCAGGCGGGTTTTGGAAACATCAAAGTGTCACCGGCACCTCTGGGGGTCACTTTTGCAGGTGGGGAAAATGTGCCGAGCCCAACCGGCCCAAGTTGGTCCCGTAAATTCTGCAGGAGGTGGGGACACGCTCACCAATCGGGGAAGACGGCCCTGAGCCGCCTCTGTGCGGGACGCAAAAATGCACGTACATGTTTGTGTACGTGTGTGTCTACATATGAATGCATGAGTGTGCACCCGTGTGAGTACACGTGTGTGCGTGTGTGTTCCTTGCGAATACACGTGCGTGCGTGTCCAGTGGGGGTCGGCAAGGTGGGGGAGAGACGCTTCCACCTCCCAGGGCGTCCCGAAGGGCCTCCTCCCACCTCCGGGGTCGAGGAGAGAGCTGGTGGGGACAGCAGTGGGCTGCAAAGTTCTCACTGCTCCACTGTGGGGTCGGGAAACCTTCCCCACTGGGCACCAGTCCGGCACTAAGTGTTTCCTTTCCACGGTTTGCCGCTGGAGGCGGGGACCCCGGGGACCCCGGGAGGCCCCCTGTCTCTCCACGCGGCTCTCCCGCGAGTGCGGCGATCCCAGGGCCCGGTCGCCCCATCACCCCATCTCACTCAGCTGCTCTCAGAAGGCCCGGGACCCGGGGGTCTTCTGGCCATTTTGCTCTGCGCAGCCCCACTTGCCAAGGGTCACCGTCATTGTGTCAGGGTGGTTCCCCTGTGTCCCACAGCTGCTGCTGTCACGCTGCAGGTTGGAGGTGTTTCGAGGGCACGTTTCCATGCCCCCATCCCCTCCCCCTGCCCGCAGCCTTGGAAAGCCCCCCCCCCCCCCGCCCACCGCCCCGCGTTTGCCCTGAGGGACCGGGTGGCCGTCCAGGTCTTTCCACGCGTCCCCGGCTCCCGAGACTCCGCCGAGGGGGTGGCCCGGCCTGGCGGTGGCACAGGAGCGCCAGTGAAGCAGCCGGATGGCGTCGCGGTGCGGAGAACAATTGGACGATGACAATGGAAGGAAGGTGAAGGATCTTGTCCCAGCTCTTCCTGTTTTCGCGAGTGGCTGACTCAGACGGGCACAGATCAGCCTGCCGGGGGGCGGCGGGGGGGGGGGTGGTCCTCTGGCAGGAGAGGCGGCCGGCCAGGCCCAGGGTAACTTCGCCCACGCCCACCCGCGTCGTCTCCTGCTCCCCTTGCCCCGGGGCCGCCCATCAGACGTCACGTGGGCTGGGGACCATGGCTCCTGAACAGCTGTGCTCTCTGCAGCACGGGCTGGAGAAGCGGCTTCTTCCACGGGAGGGGTGCTGCAGTGCTCCAGGGTCCTGGAACACTGGGGGTCTCCGGCCTTCTCCCCAGAGCGGAAAACTCCCAACCAGTGTCTCGGTCATGTCTCTCTGGCCTCTGCCCGGACCTCGTGGGGGAGGGGAGGACAGGATGTCAGGGAGAGCTTCCTTGGGATGTGCCGACTGCCCCTGTCCCCCCACTGCTGGACAGCTCCCCTTCCCAGAGAGCTCTCTGTGGACCCCCGGGTCTCACGCTGCCCCGGGGGCCCTGGGGCCGCCTAACTCTCTTCTCCACAAATGCCCTTTGATGGGGAAAGAACTCTCCCCCCACCCCCACGCCACCAGAACAGTATTTAGGCATGATGTAGGTCTGTTTATAGCAGCTTTGTTCATATTTGCCCAAAATTGGAAGCAACCAAGATGCTCCCCAGTAGGTGGATGGATAAATACACTGTGGTCCGTCCGGATGACAGAAGTGCTATTCGGCCCCAAAGCGAAGTGAGCGCTCAAGCCACGTCAGGTCACAGAGGAGCCGCTCGATGCATCTTACTAAACGGAAGACGTCAGTCGGAAAGGCTACATACCGCGTGATTGCAAGAATGTGACATTCTGGAAAAAGCAGAACGGTGGAGGCAGCAAAGAGATCAGTGGCGGCCAGGGCGGCGGTGGGGTGGCCGGGGGGAGGAGGGGGATGCACAGGTGGAGGGTTTTCAGGGCAGGGAAACGACTGGGTATGACGCTGTCGTCCGGACGCGGACCTCATGCGTTTGGCAAAATCCACAGCACGTGCAACGCTAAGCCTGACCCCTGACGGAAACCACGGACTTCGGTGCATCATAACGTGTCAGCAGCGGTTCGCCACTTGGGACAAACGTTATCACACGAATTCAAGATACGGACAGGGGGGAGGGCGAGGGGGGGAGGGGGAAACTCTGTGCTTTCTGTTCAACTTTTTGCAGACCTGAAACTGCTCTAAGAAATAATGACTGTTGGGGCACCTGGGTGGCCGAGCCAGTGAAGCGTCTGACCTCGGGCCCGGGTCACGGTCTCGCGGTGCGTGGGTTCGAGCCCCGCGTCGGGCTCTGTGCCGACGGCTCGGAGCCTGGAGCCTGCTTCGGATCCTGTGCCTCCCTGTCTCTCTCTGCCCCTCCCCTCCCATCTCAAAAATGAAAATAAACGTTAAAAAAATGAAAAAAAAAAAAAAAAGAAAGTTGATGAATTAAAACGAATCGGGCCCACCCCATGCCTAGCCTGACGACCGTGCTCCTTAAGACTCCCCAGAAGGAGATTCCCGTGGATTCCCAGGTGTTGTTGAAATCCCATTTACTCTAATGTCACAGAAACGGTCCAAATATAAACGTGGGATACACTCCTATGCTTATAACTCCAACACAGCCCTCGAACCACAACCAGCCGACAAACCACGCACGTGCGCTCGGCGATACAGAGCCCGATGTGAGTGGGGAACTGTCTGGACTGTCTGGGGTGTGGCTTCTCCGACCGGCCACTTTCTCTGCTTTACAAGTGGCGACCCGGCCCCATAGCCTGCTGGGGTGTCACGGGCCTGCCCTGGGCGTGGACGCAACGTGGCCCCGGACGCTCTGCTCCTGGCCCCTGTCACGGCCCACAGAGGAGCCAGGCGGGCGCCCCAGCCTCCCAGGACTGCCCTGGCCTCCTGGCTGCTAACCTTGCCCCTTCCAGCTCATTCTCAACCCAGTGGCCAGGCTGGTCCCGCAAAGACATGAGGCCCAGATCTCCTAGGGTTCTGCCCCCACTCAGAGCAACATCGAGTCCTCTCAGCAGCCGAGCAGGGCCCAGCATGGCCTGCCCATCCCCCTGCCTTCCCCTGATCCAGCCCCCTGGGGCTCTTTTCTGTTGCTCTAACACACCAGGTATGCACCTGCCTCAGGACCTTTGCGCCGACCTTTTCCTCTGCTGGGCATCCTTTCCCACTCATCTCTTCCCGAAGGGCTTCCCAAAGCTCCGGGTCTCTCCAGCTCTGCTCACGTCTTGCCCCATCGCCCGTCACTTCCTGAAAGACTCCATCATACCCTCATTTCTTCGATCCCGTCTCCTCCCACTGGAGGGACACAGGGCAGGGGTCCTGTTGGCTTTGCTTACCCAGGTGGCCCTGGACTAGAGCCGAGAGAGGAGCAGAGCCCCGATGTGGGTGCCTCTTGGGGGTCTTTGACCCAGAGTGGGGAGACCCCGCCCCAGCTCCCAGGAGGTCAGAACCCCCCATCCACCCTCCTGCTCCAAACTTGCCCTGGGCCAGCTCCCCCCCCCCCAGGAAGGAGACTTCTGGAGCAAATTATTCGTTCACTCCTTCGTTCACGCCACGACATCCACCGAGGGCAGGCTGGTCCACGGTCTTTGGATTCTGGGACGAGGAAGATGCTTTTATTTTTTATTTTTTATTTATTTATCATTTTGGGAAGATGCTTTGAGAGAGCAAGTTTACGTTGGGAGGCGGGCTTGCTGAGAGACCCAGGCGGAAATGGTCCCGGCTGCAGGAACTGGGCACCTCGTGCGATGTCAGCACCCCACAGGTGCTGCCGTCCAGGTGTCCTAGCTGCAGGGACACCTCCCCCCCCATCCGCCCCCCGGGCCGTGTCCCCACCCCCACCCCCACCCCTTGAGCAATTAACCCGGCCCTGCCAGCTCCTCTCTTGGACCTTGAATCTCAACTGTCACGGGTCTGTCTACTCACTTGTCTCCCACCAGACCGGGGGTTCCTGGAGGCCAAGTCCCGGGGTCCATCAGTGTCTTCCTGTGCCCAGCAGCTGGCACACAGCAGGTGCTCCGAAAACGTGGATGAGAAAACGGGTGAGTGGCTGGCTGCATAATGAGCTGATGAATGAATGAATTCCAGGGGGAGGCCCAGCCCGGGGAGAGTCGGCTGAGAAGGGGGCTGAGGCCCGCAGAGCCCCTCCTCCCAGCCGACCGCTAAGTCTCCTGAGATCGGCTTGGGAAGGAGGGATGCCGTGTTCAGGGCCCGTCCCGCATCCGTCCATCTACCCTCCCGCCGGGTCCCTGTGGGCGTCCGGTGTGCGAGGGAGCCCCTAGCAATCAGTGGGAAGCGGGGTTCGTGGTGGGTGGCCCCACAGGCCTCTGGACCGCGTCCCATCCTCTGCCACCGGGGTCGAGAAGCAGTTTTCAGTGCCACTGCAGGGCCCCCCCTGCTTCAACTTCTTTATTCTCCCAGGTGAGTGTCACCTGGGAGGAGTCACAGATTCATCCCCTACCAGCGTTTCCAGGTTTCCAGCCCCCTGCGGGGTCCCAGGGGGCCACGGCGGGCCGGGGGGTGGGGGTGGGGGTGGGGGGTGGTTTCAGAGCTGAGGGTGACCTGGACAAAAGGCCATCCCTGTGACTCTCGGCCCGTGCGGGCTCTTTGTCTCTGACGAGTGCTGACTGTGTGCCCCCGAGCCCTAGAGCCCTGCCCCCCTCTCCCCGGAGGTTCAGCTCTGGGACAAAGGCCAGTTGGCAGGGTTATCACTGGAACCTGGGTGAATGAGGCTCAGAGTTTGGGATGGAGCCGGGAGGGGGCGGGGGAGGGTCAGGGTGAGGGTAGGGCCGCCTCAGTCCGCCCCTGGGCCTTTATAGAATACCCAGGGAAGTGGAACAACGGGGGAAGGGGGGGGGGGGAAGAGGGCTGTATAGGCCAAACTCTTGGTGCACTTCTGACCGGTGCGGGGGTGTCTCTGGCCTGGAGCAGAAATGCCTGACACTCCCAGGGAGCTGGAGGTGGCCCTCCCGCAGCGGGTCCCCATTGGGTGAGCTGGGAAGGGCAGCCTCCACGCTGGGCGCGAGCCCCCCGGGGGGCATCAATGCACAGTCACCCTCCGGCCACTGCAGCTGCTGCCCTGGGGGAGCACACCCTGTCCCTCGCTGAGCCCGTGGGGCCCGGTGAGTGCAGAGGGCCAGGTGGAAAGCCAGGAGGCCTGGGGCCACCGGGGCGCTCTGTGGCCAGCCAGCCTCTTTCCTGACGGCGGCCCCTCTGGGGAACAGTCACGGAAAACTCAAGTTGGATTTTGCCGGTTTGGCTTTGTCCGCCGGACTGCCCACCCTGGCCCCGGGGGGAGGCCGCAGGAGAGGATCTCTGGGGGCCCCTGGAGCTGCCTCCTCGCTGCCCACCCCCACGGCCGGGCGCTTTCCCACTGCCCGAGGTTATTCTTAACATGCTGAGCCTCAGGCTCTCGGACTAAAAATACCACCTCCGAAGGCCTGTGGGAAGCTGCCTCGGGCTATTTCTGTGGGTGAGAGCTGCCTCTGGGTCCCTGCGTGCTGCCGGGGCAGGGAGGGCGAGCGCCCCTGAGCTGCCGAGGTCCTCCTCAGCCCACGCCGGGCCTTCCTGTCCACTCCGGGGCCTGTGGTGCCGACCGTAGTGACCATCAGTCTCGGCTGGGGGTGGGGGGGGGCGACCGGTAGAGCCTGGGAGCCTTGACCCCCATCCCGCAAAGCTAAGGGAACCAGCTCCCAGAGGTAAAGTGAGGGTCTGCCGCGGGGGTCCCGGGCGGCCCCGCTCTGCGGGCGGCCTGGCCCGGCTCTCCCCTGACCAAGGGGTGTTTGGAGGGGGCTCCTTGCTTCCCAGATCCAACCTGATGTTCTCGCTGCGCTGCAGTGCGTTTGGGCGACTTTTCCCTCCTGTATTTCACATGCTTTCCCCCGCAAGCCTGGGGGCTGAGAGGCGGAGTGGGCTATGGCTCCATTGTAGGGATGCGAAGACCGAGGCCGTGAGGGGTCAGCTCAAGGTCACAGCTGCGAGGGGCTAGGCGGGGCAGCAGCCACCTGTCCCGCCGCCCCCCCCCTCCCCCCGGCGTCAGGGGCGTCCCCAGCACCGGCTGCTGACTGAGGGACATTGTGCTCTCAGACGGGAGGTCCCAGGGCCGCGTCCCCCCGAGGTGGCCCACGGTGCCCGCCACTGGGGGTTTGCGCCCATTAGCCTCATGTTCCCAGCGACAGCCCTGATGGGTGAGCGTTATCATCGCCCCGACAGGCCGCACAACGTGCCATTGTGTTGGGCCCAGTTGGGGCGGGTTCATTAACCGCCTGTGCCCGGGGTGGCCCAGTGGGCAGCTCTGTGAGGTCTCTGGGCCCTTCCGCAGGCCTGGACAAAGGCCCCTTCTCTGTGCTCGGCGGCTGCCCTGGGAGAGGCCATGGGTAAGATGCCCACCTCGGGGCTCCCATGAGCAGCTGCAGCCCAAAGGCTGGGAAGAAAGGTGGCTTTAGGGCCCTCTGGCCGGGCGGCCTCGGCTCTGCTGGCCCCCCTGAGGCTCGGGGAGCACTCCCCGGCCCCCGTCGAGGGGCAGGTCCGTGGGGTCTCGTGAGCGGTCGTGCCCGGGAAAGCCCTCGAGGTGGGGGACACGCAGGGGGCAGGACGCACTGTGATGCTCACAGATGCGGAGGGGAACAAGCGAAGCTTCCCGACAGGGGCCCCGGCTGGGACCAGGGCAGGGCAGGGGAGGGCAGAGGCCAGTGCCGTTCGCCCACATCCACAGGGCAGGGGCCCCTCACCCTGGGACTCGGTGTGGGCTGGAGCTCCGGCCCGGAAGGCCACAGGCAGACGCCCTTCACGTCCATGCTTCAGCGTCTCCCTCTGCCGAATGCTGGTCTCTGGGGCGCGTCCGTCCTGACCCCACAGGGCCCCGGGGGGTGGGCTTGCCCCGCTGTCTCTGCAGAGGACGGGGTCTTCAGAGCTGCTCAGGGGTAGCGGGCCTCTGGCAAGATTCCTCCGGACCTGGATTTCTGTCCCCAGCTCCTCCTGGGCCACACGGACCCCCTCAGGGCACACAGGGAGGCAGTGGTCAGAGAGGAGACGGCCAGGGCTGGCGCACACAGGCAGCTCCTTCTGGAGGACAAGGCTAGGAAGGCTCGAGCCTGGGGAGGGAGGCAAGGCCAGCACCCCATCAGCCTTCAACCTGGCCCCGGGCCATGGACGTCTCAAAACATCACGTCCCATTCTGGAGCAGAGAGGAGGAGGGTGTCTAGGGCGAGCGGCTTTGCTGAGCGATGTGGACAGTGGCTCGAGAGGGCTCTGATGGCCCTCGAGCCCCTTGCGGGCCCCGCTCCTCCCGCTGTCGGTCCCCCTGCCGCTCCCATGGGTGCCCGCAGGTCCCCCCTGGTCTCTGTCTCCGCTCCTCTGCTGGCCTCGCCCTCTCCCTTCTCGGCCCGGCTCAAAGCACCGCACCCAAGCCTCAGGCACGTGGTGCCGGCCTCCAGCATTCCTGCCCTGTTTTCACTTAGGGGACGTCCCCCAAAATACCCAGCCCGCTGGAGGCGGCGACAGCCCTGGGGGCCCCCTGGGAACGCACTTGAAAGCCTTGGCTTGGCCGGGCCCTCAGGGCCGCCAAACCAGCGGCTGGCAGGAGGGTGTTCCCGGGATGGAAGCTGCTGGGAGCTCAGAGGCGGCGGGACAGGGCCAGGACCCACGAGCGCGGGCTTTTCGGGTTAACAGAGGAGAAGGCGCGGCTCCCAGGCCAGGAGGGAGACCTCAGGAATGCGGCGGGCACAGCACTGACACTCACATTTTCCTGCCGCGGCTCCCAGCTCCGGGGACAGCAGGGCGGGGCCGGGCGCCTGGGCCAGGGGACACAGCAGGGCCGAGGCCCTGGGCCTGCTGGGTCAAGGGCCCCGCCAGGGAGCCCCCGGACTCTCACCCGGCACGGGGGTCCTTGCCAGTCTCCTCAGAGGTCTAGGGCAGTCTGCTGTCTCTGTCCTTACAGGCTGTGCCCTCTGTCCCCATCCTCAGAAAGCTTCCCGGGACGGCTGAGGGAGGGCAGATGCCCTTTGGGCCCCTGGGGCGTCCGGTGTCCCAAGAGAGCACGCTGGGCCCCATCTGTTCCTGGCCTGGGAGCCCCTGGAGGCAGGGGTGTGGCTTTAAGGGACATTGGCTGGTTTCGAGAACACAGGCCAGGCTCAGGCTGCCCCTGGAGGTGAAGGCCCGTGCAGGTGGACATTAGAGCGCTGGCCAAACTCAGACAGAACTTGGAGGCCGAGGCCAGGAGCGGCTGGGCCAGTGGAGGCCGGGCTCCGGGTCTCCCCCCCAGAACCTCGAAGCCAGCGGGTGCGGTGGGGACACGGGCCTTGCCACGGCCGGGATTTCTTCCCAAAACCGTGCCATTGCCGGCATCACCGGGGGTGGCGGCCGCATCCTCGGCAGCAGACTGGGGTGGTCAGCGGTTCCCGAGGGAACTACTCCCCTGGGAGGCCTTGGGCCGCACGCTGTGGGCAGAGCTCGCCCTCTCTCTGGGCCTCAGTTTCCCCATCTGTCACGTGGGAGGACCGTCACTGTCCCGCCCGCCCGTGTGGCTCAGAAAGGGACCCCAGGTGGGAGACAGTGTCCCCATGCTGCGGGGGTGCCTGGGGGCCTCCCCGTTGCCGCTAAGGGTGCAGGCGGAGGTAAGAGGAAGGGGTTCCTGCCACCCCGCGCCCCGCAGTCTGGTCCGGAAGCCGCGGCTGACTTCGGGGAGCAGAGCGGCAGCAGAGGGTCCCAGAGGGGGACCCCGCCAGCCCGTGGCCGGCTCGCAGACACTGTGCTTGCCTCCTGACCTCAAATATTGTCTCTGGCAGGTGGAGGGGTCAGCGGTGAGGGCCGGGCAGCGGGCGCCGGCCAGTCTGCTCCTGAGTCACCGGGAGAGTGCCACAGAGGCCAGCCCCCCCCCACTTTGTGCTCCCCAGTGGAACGGGGAGGGGGGGCGGGGACACCTTTGCGGCCAGCCAGGGTTTGCAGAGCAGAGGGTGCCTGACTACTTCCCGGCCCCGGGGACCCGCCGATCCCTCCGAGGGTGCTACCTCATCCGCAGGGACCGGGGACAAGGGGCAGGGCCTCCCCGGCTCCTCTGGCGTCCAGGATCCATATTTGGACGAATGCGTAAGTCCGGCCGGGCAGCGACACCTCCAGCCCCCACTCCGGAGCCCCCAGCTCACTACTCATCCCGTCGTCCTACTGACCTTGATGGGTCTGGTCACACCCCTGGCCGCATCATGTTCTGTGCGCCCTTGGGAGAGGCCCTCTGCCTCTCTGACCCTCTGTCTTTTCATCTGTGAACCGGGCATCCTATCTCCTATTTGCCTCGGGGTCAAGTCAGAACAGTGCCGACCTCAGGGGACTGCCCACAAGTGCCTCCTTGCTGGCCCTGGGTGCCTCTCCTGCAATCGGTGTCCCATACTTGGCCCAGGACAAGCGGGGGGGGGGGGGGATGTTAGGGATTTGGGTGCAATTCTCTTCCTCAAGTAGCTGCCGTACACGATGGGGAATAAGACACAAATTCCTGTCCCTATCACACGGCAGATTCTTGTCCCTCAGAAAGAACAACCAACCAGCGGTGCCTTCTGGGACTGTGGACCGCTCCAGGAAGAGGTGGCCTGGAGGTGGCCCTGGGTCCAAGGTTTGACCCAGCAGGTTGAGGACAGAGAGAACACAGACCGAAGAGGCCACAGGAGCCCTGGGACCAGCTAGCTCCCGGCCACACGCCCCACACGCTGCTCACCTCCAGGTCCCAGGGACTGACCTTGAGGGACCGGTCCACCTGGCGGAAATGGAGCGGGTGCCCTCTTCTCTTTCTAGAAGTTGCCAGGCCTTTCCTCTTGCCTGAAACACTCGCGTCCTCCACGGAGATCCTTAAGAAGTGTTCCGTGGCGAGGAGGCCTCCATGAATATGCCTTCAGGAAATACCCTTGGGGGACTGGGGTGGGCACAAGCCCAATCATTCTTTCTTTTTTAAAAAAATTTTTAAATGTTTTCATTTATTTTTGAAAGAGAGAGAGAGATTGAGAGAGAATGAGCACGGGCAGGGGAGGGGGAGAGAGAAAGGGAGACAGAATCCAAAGCAGGTTCCAGGCTCCAAACTGTCAGCACAGAGCCTGACGTGGGGCTCGAACTCATGAACCGGCAGATCGTGACCGGAGCCGAAGTCGGACGCTCGACCGACGGAGCCACCCAGGCGCCTCCAAGAATTCTTTCATTGACTGATTGGTCAACATATTGCTTGATCGGTTGGCTCATTCATTCATTCATTCATTCATGTGTTCGTTTCCCAGCAAATGTGCAGACAGGGGATGGCAAGTGGGTGGTGGGGCTGTGGACCGAGGTCAGGGTGCGGGCCCCCGTGGCATCAGGAGCATGGCCCAGAGGACAGGGAAGATGCGGCCCTGGGCCCATTCCCTCTCTTCTCGGTGCCTCAGGGTCCCTGTCACCAGGCGGCTGGAGGGGCAGCCCTGACCCTGGGGGACCCAACCCTCCGGGCGTTGCACATGCACCATTTGGAACCTTTTCTCCTCGCCTCCAAGGCCGCAGAACGAACACAGGCCCTGGGGAGTCGGGCCGTACCCCGAGAGGGCTCGGTCACAGCGGGCACCCGGCTCCCAAGTTTCTCCCCCTCACCGCGGGCTTGGGAAACTGAGGCCCAGAGAGAGGCAGCCGCCGGTGTGGGGTCCCCGAGCCAGTCTGCGGCGCCCAGAGCCCCAGCCCGCCTGCCCCCGAGGGGCCCTGGGCTCGGCTGCCCCAGACAAAGGCCCTCCTTTGAAGGCCTCAGACAGAGCCCCCGGTTTCCGCCCCGGCCCCGGGAAGCCCCCGCCCGGCGGCAGCTGTCCCCATGTGCTACCCGCCAGTGGGGCCGCCGGGCCTTGGCTGATTGTGCACGTCCTTGCCAGAAATCTGCTCGAACAAATGCTGCAAGCAAACGGAACAATCACAGACCATCACGCTTGGATTTCTCTCTAATATGCATAAAACGGGGGGCTCCCGGGCTGCCTGCCGAGGGCCCGCCACGCTGAGGAGCCCGGGGCAGCCCCCTCCAGACCTCAGTCTGACCCGCGGGCTCTCCCCTGCCTCTGGAGCCTGTGGGCCCCCCGGGGGCCGAGGCCGATGACGAGGCCCGAGGCCAGTCCGCTCTCGGCCTCGCGGGTTGTTCCTGGAGAGCGAAAACCAAGGCCGTTCCTGGAGAGCGAGAACCCAAGGACCCTCCCCCTGCAACGGCCTGGCCCTGACCTAGTGCTTTCTCGACCTCTGGCAAACGTTCGCCTTTTTATCCCCACCAAACCCTACGAGGTAGGGACTATCATTACCCCGTTCTATAGAGAAGTTTACTGAGGCACAGAGAGGTTAAGTCATGGGCCCAAGGACACACAGCTGGTGAGTGGAGGGGCTGGGCTTCTACCCCAGGCTGCGGGCACCAGAGGGCCTGTCTCGCCAGAGGGTTGCTTGGGCAGAGGGGCTGGAGGGGCGGGTGACCCAGAGCGATGATGCAGGGATGAAGGGCGCTCCCACCCATGGCCCCACAGCCGGCCGCCCTCACACGGGCCTGAGGACGGGCTCTGGGTCTCTCCGACTCGCGGACACAGGCGGTACCCAGGCTCCTTCCGTCCATGGATCTTGAGGAGGTTTGTGACGGGCAGAATTAGTTGTGTCCCCCCCACCCCCATTCGTACGATGGAATCCTAACCCCTGGTGCCCCCAAACATGACCTTATTCAGAGACAGGGTCCAGTGTGACCAGTATTCTCACAGAAGGAGAAAGGTGGACACAGACTCACTGGATTGAGGGGTGACCTTCAGAGCGGGGGGGGGGGCAGGGTGGGGACAGTCTGGTGTCATTCCAGGGTGGGGCGCGTCTTCAGGTCCGTTCAGCCAGAGCAAGCGTTGCCGAGCTGCGTTTCTCTCGCCGTTCCGGGCGGTGGGGTGGGGTGGGGGTGGGGAATCCTCTAAAGAACTGACATCAGGCTTATTCATATATTTTTTTTGGTGCAGATACAATTTGGCACAAACAGGGATTTTTCCACAAAAGTTTGTTGAGCGCATGTTGTTTGAGGCACCAACCAATTTGCCCCTTTTGATAGTATTGAGAACTTAAACTATATAATCAATCAGTTTATCTGTTTTCCTCCCTCCCTCCTTCCTTCCTTCCTTCCTTCCTTCCTTCCTTCCTTCCTTCCTTCTTCCTTCTCTCTATTCATCTACCCATTCATCATCCATCCATCTATCCATCCATCCATCCATCCACTTATCCCTCCAACCATTGCCTTCCTCTCTCCCTTCCCTTCTTTCTACCTACTCATCTGCCTGCCCTTCTTCCTCCCTCCCTCTGTATCTAAAGAACTTAGAACCTCAGAGCCGACAGCAACCTCACTTGGTGTGGATGTTGTGTCTGGTCCAGCCCTTCCCGCTGTAGGGAGCTCCCCGCCCCAACAGCCGGCCCCAGGGCCTCCTTCTGAGCACCTCAGCCAGCAGGTGCCCAGGGATGCCCTGGGGGGCCCCCTCTACAGAGTTCTCTGCGGCCCCTCTGGGCTTGGTTCCCCTGCAGGGACCAGCACTGTCACAGGCATTAGAGTCACGAGACAGGAGCTTCTGGGTCTGTTCCTGCCACTTGCCTTCATGGGCCTCTGTATCTGTGGGCCCCTCAGCCCACACGGGGCTGGTTCAGAATAGCTCCTTGGCCTCTGTGAGCTGCATCGGCCTCTTGGGGTGACCAGGGGGCCACGAGGGGCGAGGGGGGCTATGGACTTTTCGGTTCTTGGCCTCTCACCCAGGGCGTGACCTCTGAGCTCCCAAAATGAGCCGGGAAAATCATTGCAAACCCCACCAGAAGAGGCAGCACAGCACGGACAGCAGATCCTGGAGCCCGACTGACTGCCTGTGGCATACGTTGTGGCCTTGGATGAGTGAGAGCCCCCTTCTGCCTCAGTTTCCCCACCCATAAAATGGGACTCTCAGAGGACTGTAGGAGCCGAAGCTGTGCTCAGCATGGGCATGCTGGAGGCTGTCGGGCGCCAGCCCCTGGGCCACCCGCACGAGGCACACGGGCGTCCCGAGGACCTGGCCGTCACCTGGGCCGGGTGGCTCCCCTGGGAACGCGAGACTCAATGCTACTGCAGACACCAGCGGTGCCTTGACGACCCTGACCTCTCCAAGCTCATTCTGTAAAAGGGGGCCGATGCACACTCACCGTGGTGTCGCCGTAGGTCGCACAGCAGACCCGTTTCTCTCCCAGCCTGGCTGGGGTCAGTGTCGGGGTGGTGGCCCTGGCGGGACCTGGGAGTCCAGTGGGAGTGGCCAGATGCACACCCCTTCCTAGCTGTCTCACCGTGAAGCGTGTTCAGGGCGCCCGACTCAGCCTCAGCTGAGGCCCGAGGGTGGGAGGCTTTCAGGGGACTTCGAATTTGCCCCAGACTCAGAGATTCAGAGAAAGGGTGACAGACAGTCCGAGAGGATCCCTGCAGAGCTGACCGAGGAGCTTTTTTCCAGCGTGTCAAGGGCTCTAGGTGCCCCTGAAGCCTGCAGCCGCCTACCCAGGGGACCTGAGCTCCTCTCCAGGCCGGTGTAGACTCCTGCGGAAGCCCGCAGGGTCCTGGCACAAGGCCAGGGTTGGGCCCGGGGAAGGGCCTGAGCCAGCGGTGTGAACCCGCTGCTGGTTCCAGCCTCGCTCACCGCGTGGCCTGGCACACTAAGTCACCTTCTAGTCCCCTCCTCTGCCCGCCTCTGGGAGGGGGGCAGCCAGGGACCCCTCTTGGGGCAGTGAGCGTGGCTAAACTCACATAACAGCGCTCGGGGGCGAAGGGGGGCATCCAGGCTTTAGTGTCAGGCCGGCTCTCAGGGTCACCCTCGGGGCCCCGCCCCCAGTGGCCACCTCCCTCACCGGTAAGCACTCGGTATTTGTCTGCCGAGAGCCGCACACAGCTCGTCGGGTCAGAGCTCCAGGGGCTTAGGGATTGTATCCGGCCTGAAGCAGGGGCATTCAGACCCGTGTTGAATGAGTGCTGACGTACCCCCCACCCCCACCCCTCACCAGGGCACCAAGGCCCCACGCTCAGAAAGCCCCTACCTTTGGCTTAATGCTCTGATCACTTTGGAGCAAGCACCCTGCATTTTCATGTTGCCCTGGCCCCGCAGAAGATGGAGGTGCCCTGCTGTCCCCACGTCCTGCCCGTTAAATCTCCGGGGCAGCTTCGAGGGCCAGCTCCTCTGGGCGCCCCACCCCCCGATCTGAGAGCCCTCACCCGGCCTGGGTTCAGCCGGCTGGGGGCTGGTGTGCTAGCTACACGTCTTTCTGACCCCGCGGCACCAGAAGCTAGGTGAGGGCGGGGCCGGGGTCATCCTTTCAACCTTGACTCGAGCTCTTGCCCTGGACACACCGCGTGAGTTAGGTCCGCGCGTCCGGGTCCTGGTTCGGGGTCCTGGGCGTCGCGTCCTGGGGGCGGGCGGCAGGGGGAGTGCCGCTACCTGAGTTCCGGGCTCACCTGCCTCTCATAGGCTGCGTGACCTGGGGCGAGTCGTCACTGAACGTCACGGGACCCAAATGACCCGTTGCAAAGCTCAAAGGCGAGAACGGACGAAGGCTGCGTTGTAAACCGTAAACGGTGCGGCCCGCGGCCCGAGGGGTGCGGCAGGTGGAAACCCTCCACGGGAGTCAGGAATTCTGACTGGCCCGCACGGTCGCTTTTCCATCCCGCGCCCCTGCAGCAGGGACTCGAGCCCGGGAACGGCCTGGTGTCTTTATCACCAGCCGGAGGACCGCAGGCCGGAACCCAGGAGCCCGTGGATGTGCGACTGCCCGCTCTGTGCTTCCCCAAGGAGCACCCCCGTGGCCTAATTCGAGGAAACAATGGGCCTCAATCCGTATTAATGACCCTCCGGGGACCTGCTTGGGGCCTTTGTCCGCGGTGAGCACTGGCTGTAATCAGCAGGGCTCTGGGGGCTCTGGCCTAATTTGGAGGGACAGGTTCTATCATCAGCCTGGATTCGGGTGCCCAATCTGACAGGCCCACGACCCTCTGTACGGAAGGACCACGTCAGAGACGGCCTTCTCCCCAAGCGGCTCTCCCCGGAGGTCTGGGTGGAGGGAGGGGGTGGCGGCCATGCGGGAGGCACAGGGTGAAGAAGGGGCCACGGCCACAGCCTCGGGCAGCCCTGCGGCAGGTCTGGGGGGAGGGGGCCGTTGCTCAGATCAGCGCGTGGCCAGGAGGCTGCTCCCCGCCCCCCATCCTGGGCACATGCTCCAACCCCCCAGCAGGAAGCGTCTGCTGTCCCAGGCTGGGCTCCCGGGAGGACCCGGAGAGGAGCCCACCAGGGGCTGCCTCCCACCCCCCACCCAGGGGAGGGAGCGGGGTAGCTCAGGGCTGTCCCCCGCCTGAAATCACTGACCGAAATGTTCGCAGGTTTGGGCTATGGCATCTTAACTACACCCTGTGAGCACCTACCGGCTGGCAGGCACATGACAAGTGTCCCCTCTTTGTCCTTACCTGTCCCTCAGGAGGAGGCAGAAACACCGTCCCCACAGCCCAGGTTAGGAGGTGGGGCCCTAGGGGGACCCGCGCGTCATGAAGGCGGGGCCCCCAGCACGGGATCAGTGCCCTTACGGGAAAAGTCACCGGAGAAGTCGCTTCTCTCTCTGCTCCCTGCCCCGTGACACAATGACCGTCCGCCAGCCAGGGAGCAGAGCCTCCCCAGGCATTCCGTCTGCCAGCACCTCGGTCTTGCACTTCCCGCCTCCGGAACCGGGAGAAACCGAAGCTCGCTGTTTCACACCTCCAGTCCACGGGGTTCCGGTCCAGCAGGCTGCTCGGACGAAGAAGGAGCTTTATTTGGGAAGTGAGCCCAGCAAGCATGGCGGGTGAGGGGGCCTGGGGGCTGGCGAGTGGGCTGGGCCCCGCCGGCTGGGCTCTGGGTCGGCTCGAGGCCCCTCATTCTCCTCGGGCCAGTGGGACACCAGGCACCTTCTCGTGCATCGGCAGAGACACTGCACGGGGACATTGCAAACCTCCGTGCATCTCATGGCCAAGTCCGGCCTCGCGGGGCGGGCAGGCACTCTCGGCCCCCCGTGGGCGGAAACGCAGAGCCGCGTGGCAAAGGAGAGGGAGATTTGGGGGTCGGGGGACAAACCACCACAGCATCCTCTAGGTTTCCCGTTTGCTTTCGGGACAAACTCCAAAGTCCTCGTGGAGGCCAGCAAAGCCTCGCCTCGGGCCATCCTACCCTGACACCCTCCCAGCCCCCCGCCTCATCCCACCACGGCTGCATGATGCAGCAAAGCGGGATTTTGCGCCCCGGCCCGCAGGGCAGGGCTCCTTCCGGGACATCTCACCTGCAGACTGGTCCATCAGGACAGGCTTCCAGGGAGGGCGCCGGGGCTGGGCTTCTGGGGGCACAGAATCGGCCCGGCTCTGGAGAAAAGAGGGAAGCACAGAAACCACGTGGACATTGTCCCCCTCGCTGCCGGGCGCTGTAGCTGTAATGAAGGTCTGTGTAGCCAACATCCCGGGACACAGGACCTCAAGCAGCCACCGAGTCTGTGCGTTGGCAGTGAGGCTGCGCACGGCTTGGCGACTGTCTGGGTCGGCCGGGCTCACCCTGTGCCCGCTGTCAGCTGTGGACCGGGGCGGGGGGGGGGGGGGCAGAAGGGCTGTGCTGATCTTGCCCTGCCTCTCCCGTCTCCAGAGCTGGGCTGGCACACCTCCTCCCGACTTTGCCCCACGACCCATCAATCTCCCAGGGCTGCCGGGGTCCCGCCCTGCTGTTTCTCCGGGTACATAAAGCTCACGAGGGTGACGGAGCCTGCCCGCGGGCCTCGGTTTCCCCATGCCGATGACAGAGGGGTCGGGGGAGGCCCTTCCCACCGGGAGCCCTCACTGAGCCCTGCAGTGACCAACGAGGGGCTGGAGACCAAGAGCCGCCAACAGTCGGGGAGTGACAGCACAGCACAGGCAGGCTGGAGCTGCACCAGGCGCCCCGGGGCTCTCCGGCGGCCCCCCAGCTGCTCCGAGGGCTCACGAGGCCGGGGAGAGGCGAGCCTGTGCAGGTTGGGCGGGGGCCTTGCGAGGAGGGCCCTGCCCCGGGGCCTCAGAGAGTGGAGGGGTGCTGAGAGCAGGGCAGCCTCTCCCAGGGCCGAGCATGCCATCGTCTGCACTGGTCGCCCCCCCCGCCTGCCCCCCACCTGCCACCACCCCACGCCCCAGGTCTCGACGTCTCCCTCGTCTTGAACGAGGTCGCGTTTTCATCCTGCACTGGGGCCCTCCGTTTACTGCTGTTAGTGTGGGGTCGGGGGGACCCAAGCTGCTGGCCGATGCCCCTCCCTGACCTCTGGGAGGTACAGGTAACAGCATCCCCCCACCCCCGCCCTTGGCAAAGTGGAGCAAACAAACGAGTGGATGAACGCGCTTGGCCAGATGTGGTTTTGCGGGCCTTGAACTTGCAAGTGAAGGAAGTGGTCTCTTGAAAGTCTCCGAGACTCCAACAGGTGGGAACCGCGGCCCCCTAGCTGGGCCGGGGGCACGGCTGGGGCAGGGCCCCATCTGACGGCTGGCGGGGCCTCGGGATCCCCCCACCCCCACCCCCAGCCTCCTCCCCAACCCCTCCCCCGGCCCGCTGGCGCAGCGCCACCCTGCCCGAGCCCTCCCGCCCCCGGGGAACCCCCGAGCCGACTTGGGGACACGGGGGCGGCCACCGGCCCGGGAGGCGAGCCCACCGTCCCCGTGGGCCAGGTGGCGCGGTGGCTGCGGCCGGCGGGCCGGCTTTCATCCGGGCCGCGGAGCCTGAGAAAGCGTGGGGGCGGCTTTATCCGGGCCAAAGCCCCGAGCGCGGGCTCCTGAAAAGTATTGAAGGGGCATCACTCAGACTGACACATTCCATTTCCCTCGGGCGCAGACAATGAGGAAGATCCAGTTAAGGATATGGCGCTGGCCTTGTGCGCGGCTGAAGGTTTTTTGAGAAAAATGTAACCGATGACAATAGAGCACTTTGTCGCGGTGGAGGGCACTGGGGATGGGGCCGGAGCGGCCGGCTTCATCATTACTTATGATGAGAGGAGATTTAGTGCCTTCTTTCTTCCCTCTGTCAGGGAGAACAATGTGGGGGGAAGGCGGAGGTTTCCCATTATAAATCACCATAAGCCCCATGGAAATCCCTCCCCACCCCGGGGTGTGAGCGCAGACGCTGAGCGCTGGGGCCCCGCGGCCCGCACTGCCCGCGGCCGGCTCGGGCCGCCTGGACGGCGAGGGGGTGCTCCCGGGGCCGCCGCCCCCCCCCCGTGGGAATCGAGGCTCCAGAAAGGCTGTGATCTCCACCCCGAAAAGAGGAGAATGAGAAGTGAGAGCCTTGCCCGCCCCTCCAATTAAAGAACGGGGAGCAGAGACACAGGGGTGTTTGGAGCCCCGGGCCTGGGGCCCCGGGGTGGAGGGTGGGGTGGGACGCCCCAGCAAACACTGTGTCCACGGTGGTAGGAGCGAGAGGGCCCGCTGGGCTTCGCCTCAACTACTGGTGTTGTCACTGCCCTGGCGGGCCACGGCTAATTCGCTGGCGAGGTCCTAATGGCCCCCCGCAGGCCCTCCTTGCGTCTCCCCGGGCTCCAGTCACCCCAAAGTTCTCCGTCCCCCTCTCCAGTCTGTGATTTCTGACACCAGACATCATAATTTTTGGCTCATGTTTCCTCCTCAGCGTCTTGTCCCCACCCTCACACGCTCTAGAACTTTCTTTCTTCCTTCAGGGAGCAGCTCAGCCGTCCCCCTTGCGGGTGGTTCTCGTGGACTTCCCTGGTGTCCGTTTCTCACCGCGGGCCAGATCACGCTTTGGGTGTGGTGTGTGCGTGCCCATGTGTGCATTTGTGCGCGCGTGTGTGTAGGCAGTGTGCGTTTCCCTCTATCGGGAGGATTCAGGTGGTGCTAATATGAGCAAGTTACTGAGCTCAGGCTTGGCCAATGCACCTGCTACTGCTCCCTTCCCAGCCTGTCACCTGGACCTCATCTCTGTGTCTGATTTTTTCTACAGCATCTAACACTCTCTGTTTATGTGTTTCTTGTCTGCTTCCCATATTTGAACAAGAGCCTTGAGAGCAGGCACCTTGTTGATCTCATTTGCTACTGTTTTCCCAGCACGTGCCACTGGGCCCCGCCCACAGTGGATACGTGGAAAACACTTGTTAAATGAGTGAGTGAATGGATAGATGGATGAATGGATGGGTGGACGGATGGATAGATGGATGGATGGATGGAGGGATGGAGGGAGGGAGGGAGAGATGGATAGATGGATGAATGGATGGGTGGACGGATGGATAGATGGATGGATGGATGGATGGAGGGATGGAGGGAGGGAGGGAGAGATGGATGGATGGATGAATGGATGGGTGGATGGATGGATGGATGGATGGATGGACTGATGGGTAGATGAGTGGATGGATGGATGGATAGATGGACCAATGGATGGATGGATGGATGGATGGGTGGATGGATGGATGGATGGAGGGAGGGATGGAGGGAGGGAGGGAGAGATGGATGGATGAATGGATGGGTGGAGGGAGGGAGGGAGGGACGGATGGATGGGTGGATGGATAGATGGATGGATGGATGGATGGATGGATGGATGGAAGGATGGATAGATGCAGGGATGGAGGGATGGATGGATGGATGAGTGGATAGATGGAGGGAGGGAGGGAGGGATGGGTGGATGGATGGATGGAAGGATGGATGGATGCAGGGATGGAGGGATGGATGGATGGATGGATGAATGGAGGGATGGGTGGATGGATAGAGGGAGGAATGATGGATGAATGGAAGATAGAGGGAGGGATGGATGGATGGATAAATCACTTCCCCCGTAGCCAGCAAGGTGGATGATATTTGACAAATGCTGTCAATGCTTGTTGATTACCCATTGATAAATTCATAAAACTACTCTCACCAAAAGCAGTTCTCTGCCTCTTCTCCTGGCTACTTCTATAAACCCCCTCTTGCTGAGATCACCAGGACCCTCTAATTTGATCTTTTTCCCCATTTCCTACTTGACTTGGCTGCCTCTGGCATGGGTGTCTGCCCCACCCTTCATTAATGCTCCCACCTTCCCCGGTGCTGAGCTGGATTCTCAACACTCATCCCCAGCCCCCTCCCTTCCCTCCACCAAAAGACTAAGAAGGTGAACATTCACTCCCAGACTGTACGTATTTTAGACTTTGGGGGCCACACGTGGTCTCTGTCACAACCTCTCCGCTCTGCCTTTGCGGTAAGGGTCTGTAAGCAAATGTGCACTGAAAGGGGGCTCTTCTGTAATTGTCACGGGTCACAAAATACTATTCGTCTTTCAAGCTGTTTCAGTGACTCGAAAATTTTTGGGAAAGTATTTAATCACGAAAAGTTATTTGAACGCCGATCTTGGCTCACAGCTGTGCCAAAACAGGCAGCAGACTTGCCCCGTGGGTTATAGTTCGTCTCCCGATTTCGAATAAAGCAGCACCTGCACTCAAAACCAGATAAGCATTTGCCTAACAGGAGGCGGCAAGTAGGATCGCATCACGTCTCTCCGTCGCTCGGATTCGCTTCTCATTTTTTTAGCTGACAAGGAGACTATTTTTCACGGTGGCAGATCTTGGGGCCGTCCACAAATAGCAGCATCTCCTCCCGGGCTCGGGGGAGGGTAGAGGTTCCCCGGGATGCAGTGTCTACACATCCTGCCGTGTCATACCTTCTCCCAGCAAGGAGCCCAGAAGCCTGTGCTGACACTGAGCATCCAAGACCCTGCGTTCTTGACTGAGCAACGAGCAGAAACGTTGCTGCCTTCCACTTAAAGAAACAAACTGCCACAGTTACAAGCCGCTGAAGGCTTGGGGATGTTTGTTACTGGATCATGCATCGGTTAGAAGCCAGTTCTTACTTCTTCGATGACTTTTTTCTTGCCTCTTGTCATTGTTGATTTATAGCATCTTCCCCCCTCATTCGTTTTTCAGAGCTGTTGGTGTGTTAAATATATTAACCCTGCTACCAGCGTGATTGTTTTGTTACCAGCTGGAAATCTCCTTAAAAGGTGATCGGAGCCAGGACGTAACTCCCGTCAGGAAGCGGTCCCCAAACCCGAAAGGCCGTTCTCGGCACACCTCTGCCAACGTTTAGCGAAGTGCTGACAAGTCAGTTTCAACTTGCCCGCGTACCTGTGGGTACATGTCTCTGCTGCTTTATCTCGGGAGGCTCACCGGGCAGCTTCCGTGCTCCAGGCTGGGTGCCGTACGTGTGCTGGCCCTGTGAGTTCTTTAATAAATTGTTATTTTTTTTCACGACCGGACTCGGCTGGGAAGATGACGGTAGCTTTTCCCAGTGCGTGTGCAGTAGAACCAGCTCCGAGAGCCGGATCCTGAGAACGCTAGATGGGGAAACAGAGTTGTACGGTCAGAGTGGGGGACCCCGGGGCCCTTGGGAAATGGCAAGCAGGACCCGAGGGGGACCTGCTGGAGTTGGTGTGTAGATTTCTTAACCTCTTTGCCCGTGGACGTTTTCCTCCGTAATATCGTATGTATCGTGTGGGGCAACCCCCTTTGGGAAAAGCTTATCCCAGGAGTAAAACTGGGGGCCCCGTCACCCACTTGATAGGACCTTGGAGCAGGGCCCACGTTATTTTTGGAGGATCTCCATGGCCATTGATTAACCTCCACATCAAGGCAGGTGGCCCTCCCTTCAGGCCTGGGCTTTGCCGGGGCCACCCTCCCTCCCCATCATTCCCTGGGGACTGGGCCCTCGGGTCACCACCCCAGTTCTCTGCCGCTGGACGCTTGCCAAACTGCGAGCTGGCACAGAGGACGAGTAATCCAGCTCTCCCGGAGTCTCGGTTCTCAACTTGGCTGGACGTGAGGATCGCCTGGGAACTTTAAAAACCCTCACGCCTGGACCACACCCAGAGCAGATGAGATCAGAACTGGGGGTGGGGCCGGGGACCAGAGTCTTTTTTTTTTTTTTAATTTTTTTTTCAACGTTTTTATTTATTTTTGAGACAGAGAGAGACAGAGCATGAACAGGGGAGGGGCAGAGGGAGAGGGAGACACAGAATCCAAAACAGGCTCCAGGCTCTGAGCTGTCAGCACAGAGCCTGACGTGGGGCTTGAACTCACGGGCCGTGAGATCGTGATCTGAGCCGAAGTCGGACGCTTCACCGACCGAGCCACCCAGGCGCCCCAAGGGACCAATCTTTAAAGCTCCCGGGTGATTCCAGTGCGCAGCCAAGATTGAACACCGGCTTCCAAGGTGGGGTGGTGCCTGTCGCCCGCCCCGGCCCCGCCCCCAGCGCTGTGGTTTGGTCCCGTCTGTAAGGGGGGTGGGGACTTTGCAGAATCTTGTGGGTGTGGGCAGTTGCAAGCTTTGAGTTCGGCTTTGAGTTCCTGGTGGGAAGCTGCACTCGGGCACAGCTCGAAGAAGCCCAGCCACCAGGTTGCAGCAGACCTGTCTGCCGAGGCTCATCCCTTGTACGAGGCCTGAGCCGTACGCCCGTCCCCAGGGAGGCTTACAAGAGCACGCATCGTGCATGCATACAAGTCCGCACCATCTGGACATGACATTCGTCTTCTTGTCCGGAAGTAGCTGGAGCCCAACACCTCCCAGCAGCTTGCGACTGATTGGCAGAACGCGTTTTCCTTTTTGCATTGGCTGCCAGGGAACTCAGCATCACATGCGTTGCCACACCAAACAGCATGCAGAGAGGACCTTATGGCATATATTTGCCCACTGCCTCTTCCTCCTCGGTCTCTTCCTCTTAGTTTCTTCTCACTAAAAATCACGTATTGTAAACCACCTCAAATACCCCCCGTCTCTCTTTTTTTTTTTTTTTTTTGGTGACAAAGTAGGGACATGAACCACAAATAAACAAGTGGAAGACACGGGCTCTTTTTCCTCTAGTTGACCATCGGATGCAGACCCGGTGGCTCCTCTTTCTTTGAGCACTGTCCGCGCTCCGGCCCCAGCCGTCACCTGCGCTCAGCCACCCGCCCCATCTGTCACCCACGCGCAGGGACAGCCACTTCCTTGTGAGGATGTGGTGGCACTGCATTCCCCTCCCCCCCCCCGGGCCTGGCCTCCTCCCACGGTGACCGCTGTCAGTCCCAGCACACCTCGGGCCCCACCCCGCTCTGTCCCTAGCCCCCGCCCCCTCCACGCGGGCCTCCCTCCTCGGGGAAACTTCCCTGGTGCTCCCGGCTGCTGGTTGAAACTTTCAGGGTCTCGTGGTGATGTTTCGTGACTTGGTGTCCGTTTGCCCACACACCCCCCCGCCTGCCCAAGACGCTGGGTCCCAGATGGCAGCAACCCGCTCCTGCTTCTCTCTGCATTCCTGGATGCCCGGGGACACCGGGGGGCCGTCTGCAGGGCCTGCTCCCAGGCCCCCGGGTCCCCGAGACCCTGCATCCCCCAGAGTTCTGCTTTTCCCGGCATGGGGGGCTGTGGACACCCTGCATCACCCTGACTCTGGCATCACAGGCTTGGAGGAGCCCTCGGAGGGGAGTCACGACCCTGTCTACACGTCCACCGCTGGGACATCTTTGTCACGGTCCAGGAGTCACCCTGGCTTGTGTGTGGGCCTCGCCACTCGGGAGCTGTGTGACCCCTGGGAGACTCTCTTCCCCTCCCTGAGCCCCCCTTCGCTCATAAACAGAGTGGGTAAGACGAGAACACAGGGGAGCGGATGGGATGGGGCGGAAACAGCACCATGGGCCTGTCGGGAAACGTGACCCCCTGTTGTCCTGGGGAGCCCCCCCCAGGGGCTGATGCCCCTCCGCTCCTCCGTAGGGTCCCCCCAGGCAGCGGCCCCTGGGGGTCCCGCACCCCAGGAGAGGGGAGGAGTCCTGGACCGAGAGGGACCAGACACGCTCTGGAAGCAGGTGCTCCAGGGCGAGCCACCAGTTGCCGCGGGGCCTCTGTTGCCCATGTGCCTGATGGGGCTGCAGTGGGGCAGCGACGCTGAGCCGGGAACAGACAGGCCACACCCCCACACACAGCGGGCTGATGTGACGCCGGCCTGAGGGGTTTGCTCTGGGATCTTGGACGCGTCCCTCTCGCCCCGCGGCTGGTGAGTGTCCAAGATCCCCCGGCCCGGCCTCCGCGTCTCTGAGGTCCCCGCTCCCACCCGGGAAACTCTGGAGTCCCCACGACCGGAGTGGACCCGTCTCTGCTCTCACTGGAGGCGGGGCTGGCCTGGCCCCGACTCCAGAGCCCACAGCGGTGCAGACCCACACTGGCGTTCTCCTCCACGGCGAAATTGTTTGTGACTTCTCCGCCTAGGGTCTCTGCGGAGCGTCCCCACCGAGTGGGCCGGGACAGTGGCCGGGGAAGGAACCCCTTCTACAGCCCTGGGGCCTGCCTTGGCCTCGCTGCAGGGAAATGGGCCAGAGACACTGAGATTTCGGGAGAGGGAAGAAGGGTGTGTTTGGAAAAAATGTGCCCAGGTCATCAGGCATGCTTCCAAGGAGCTCCCGTGGGAGGGGACAGACCAGTGTGCTCCTGAAGAGCGGCTGGCGGAGGTTTTCCGTCGGCGAAGGTGCCCGCCCCCAGCCTGCTGCTGGCACTCGGTGCCCCGCGCCAGCCTTCGGTCTGAGGGCAGGACCTGGGGCTTTGGCTGCTGTAATTAGCTCACCCCGGGCTCTGCCTCGGATCAGCCGTGTCCCCCACGACTCAGGTCACTCACCTATAAAATGGGGACCGCGCTCCTGCCCAGCTTGGGGTCCGGCGGGAAGGTCTGGGCTCTGAAAAGCAGGACAGCTGCCCCTCCTGAGGGGCGAGGCATTTTCCCAGAGGGACCAGGCCTCTGGGGATGAGGGGTGTCCCCAGATCTGAGACACGTAGCAGGTCTGGCTTTTAAGCTTGGAAAGTAACTAGAACCAGACTTACTACCGAGACCTGGGCACCTTACCCAGCGGACAGTTAGGGGGTGTCTGACGGCCATCGGGAGGGAGTCAAAGGGTGAGTCTTACGGGCTGCGGGGGCAAGACTCCTCGGCCCCCGAGCGCCCAGGGTGGCCACGGAGGGCTGGAAGCCAGGCCCCGGCCAGATGCCACGGACCCACATCCACCCCATCCACGTGAACACGGAGCTCCGGATGGTTGACCGGCAGGTGCAGAGATGGGCTTGTGAGCTGTGACGACTCTAACAAGATCTTCCAGCCGGGAGGGAGGGGAAGAAGGCTTTTAAAGGGCAGGAAGAGTCTGCTTGCTCCAGGCTCCATGGAAGTGAGTTTCGCCCTGGGCACCACCCCCTCTCAGCCCTGGCAGACATCACTAATGGATCACAGCACCCTCCCCTGCAGACGCTAGACTCCCCTTCCCGAAACATCCTCAGCCCAGCTCCTGGGGCCAAGGACCCGCCAGCCAGGTGTGCACGTGGTACAATGCGACACGAAACCCCTTCCCCATCCCCGCGCTAGGCGCTGCGCGAGGCTCCCTCCAGCACCGGGGTGCACCAGCCTCCGGGGGTGTGGGCTGGCACCACTCCAGTGGAGAGCGGCCCTGCCGTATGGGTTAAACATGCCCCAGGGGCGAGGGCCCCTCTGCTGTCTCAGGATCTGGATTTGCCGACGAGTCAGGGTAGAGCAGCCTTCGTCAAATTCCCGGGGGTCTGTGTGTCTCCTGGGGAGCCTCGCTCATTCTAACCTAGCGAGCTCGGGTCGAGCCAGGACCCGACTCTCCCAGCCGGCTGCCTGGCCGTGCGGCACTGCTGGGCGGAGGGCCACAGACGATGCCGATAACTGTCAGATAATGCCTCCGAGGCAAAGGGATCCAAGAGAAAGAATGGAAGAGAGAGGGCACTGAACCCCAGGCTCAGATTCTGATGTGATCCAAGCGGCTAAGAAGTGTTCTTCCATTCTGTGCCGAAGAGGGAAGAGGCAGCGACAGAGGTCTGCAGCCCTTCTCCTTCACCTTCCCAGAGGTTTGCCGGACCTTGCTCCTTCCCTGCGGTTTCAAATTGCATCTGGTGCAAGGGACGCAAACGGAGGGTGCTGTGTGTTCCCCTGAAAGCATTCACCCCTTTCCCAGGACTGCGTACGAATCGGCCTTGTCCTGCACGTTACACCGGGCCCTTTATTCCGAGGCCCGGTCCCCTTTCCAGGGTGAGAAGTGTGACCATATCCGGCCTCTGGGAATCTGTTGCAAAACCATTGCTCTGGTCACCGCGGTCGTGTACAAGCCGCCCCAAACTCCGTGGTGTAAGCCCACCGTCTGTTGTGCTCACAGATTCTGTGGATCAGGGATGTGGACAGGGCAGAGCAGGGAAGGCTCGCTCACCCACACGTCTGGCAGTTCACGTGGGGCTCTCGGCCGAGTCCTCAGCTGGGGTTGTTGGCTGGAGCACCCCCACGTGGCCTGCGTGTGGGGCTCGGACGCCCCCACAACATGGTGGCTGGATTTCAGGGGTGAGCGCTGACTGGGGGACGGGATAGATCGACTTTTATGACCTGGAAATCCCACAGCCTCACTACGGGCCACAGTCTGTTCAAGACAGTCATAGGTTCAAGGGGAAACGGACTCTGCCTTGTGCTGGGGGGGCAAGTGGGTTCTGGGAAGATGGCCGTGGTCACGTTTGGAAAACCCTACCACAGGCTGCCCTCTGGCCTCAACAATTCACACCCCTCCCACGGGCAAAGTATCCCCCTGCTTTTCCCTATAGTTCCCCCTCGCCCAACTCTTATCCCATCACAGCTTGAGCTCAAGGTCTAGGATCCCTTGCTCTCCATCAACTGCAGGTGAGCAGTGGTCTTCAGATGCGGGTTCTTGAGCACAGCTCCTCCATAGCTACCTGAGTGGCAACCATGAACCGGAGACAAGTTACCTGGCCCTCACACCCAAATGCAGTGGTGGGACAGAAAGAGAGCCGCCACGGGAATCCCAATTGAAATTCCAGTGTGTAAAAATGGCAGCCGTTAAGTCCATAGCGATTTTGAGACCCAGCTGGGCACGCGTCGTCGGTACCCTGTGTGGGGCTCAGTCCTACTCCTTGGGAATGAGTCCCTGTGGCTCTGGGCTCTGGGCTCTGGGTTTGGCCCTCTGAGCCAGACTTCCTCTTCCAGACAAAACCTCCCATGCTTACCATTAAGCCCTTTTCCCAGTATGTTTCCTGCCCATAGAAGTTGAGGGGTCCAAAGGCTTCTTTTTATTTTTATTTTATGTAAATGTTTATTTATTTATTTTTGAGAGAGAGAAAGAGGGAGATGGCATGAGTGGGGGAGAGACAGAGAATCCCAAGCAAGTTCTGTGCCATCAGCACAGAGCCCCACACGGGGCTCAATCTCACGCCAGTGAGATCATGACCTGAGCCAAAATCTAGAGGCAGACGCTGAACCGACTAAGCCACCCAGGTGCCCCCAAAGGCCTCTTTTTATTTTCAGCTGTCTCTATGTCTTTTAGTGTGAGTTGTTACAATTCTTTAACAACTTAATGGATTTTTTTTAATGAATCAGTTTTAATCCATTCTGCTAGGCAAGGCAAGACAAGATGACTCTCTTCAAGGTAAGCTCTCTTCTCCCCTGGGCTTCCCATGACGGTGCTGTGGGGAGTCTCTCCAAAGATTATGAAGAGCTTTTTATTTCATGGCGAGGACCCGCGAGGCAACCAGCTTAGAGCTTTCTGAGATCTGAAAAAAAAGGCTCTTATGATCTGAACCTGAATTTGATCTTTGCTCTAAAGCCTTTTCTTAATCTGGGAATATCAGAGAAGCGGGCATTGAGAAATGGTTTGATATTCAACTGTAGCAAGTCTTGGCTCCTTTATATTTAGCGGACCTTTTTGTTTTTTGTTTTTTGCTTGTCTCTGCTCTCCCACTTTATCACGGGCAGCAGGAGTAAGCCCATCAGCACTGCCAGCACTGTGTCTAGAGAGCTGGCTTCTGGTATGGTGGTTGGACTCCTCCCCAGACTAGCTCTCCCACGGATAACAACAGTGAACTCTGGTCACAAAATAAAATCACTTGAAGATTCTGAAAAGTAAACACATGTAGGAAGATTGTTGAAGGGACTCTAAACTTGAAGTGGTAGTGGCACGGAGGCAAGTTCTCCACCTTTTATGGCTTTCCCTCCTGGGCAGGCTGCAAGCTCAGAGCAGTGTGGCTAAGATGCCAGAAGGATCTTCTCCATCTTTTGTTAGCTGGAGGAACCAGAGAAAGGAACCTGAGAACCCACAGCTGCCACCAGAGAGGACTGAGATGGAGAAGAATTCTGGGTGTGACATCACAGAAGTCCCAGGCTACCCAGAACCACACGTGCAGAGAGGCTTAGAACAGCAGAGCAAAGGCTTAAAGAATTGAACTGAGATCTCCACCACCATCCACAGATGGAAAGGCAGCATTTACAACGTGAGTCTAACCAGGTAAGTATCCAGCAAAATCTAAAACATCAACATTCTTCAGTGGACTATAGTAAAACCCAGAGTCAGCATAACATAATATTCACAATGTCCAGGATATAATTCAAAATTACTCAACATTCAAAGACCCAGAAAGATGTGGCCCATTAACAATCAACAGATACCGATCCCCAAATGATCCAGATATTGGAATTATCAGACAAGGACTTTAAAAGAACTATTATAATTATGCTCAGTGAGGGGAAAGAAAATACACCAAGAATGAATGAAAAAATTATAAATCTCAGCAGAGAAGAAACAAATATAAAAATGAGCCAAAAGGAAATCTTAGAACTGGCATATGGGATTCCAAAAAACATCCAAATAGTCCAAAAGAGAGCAAAAAGAGGGAAATGGAAGAGAAAGAAATAGAGGGAACAAATAGAAAATAAATAATAACACGATAGGCCTAAATCTAGCAGTATTAATAACTACACTAAATATGAATGGTATAAAGAGTTCAATTAAAAGGAAAGGGTTGTCTGACTGAATAAACAAGCAAGACTCAACCATATGCACAATCATATGCCTACAAGAGATGTACTTTAAATTTTTTTAATGTTTATTTATTTTTGAGAGAGAGAGAGAGACAGAGTGTGAGTGGGGGAGGGGCAGAGAGAGAGGGAGACACAGAATTGAAATCAGGCTCCAGGCTCTGAGCTGTCAGGACAGAGCCTGATGCAGGGCTCAAAGTCACAGACCAGGAGATCATGACCTGAGCCAAAGTCAGACACTTAACTGACTGAGTCACCCAGGGGACCCAGATATATACTTTAAATAGAGACACAGAATGAAAGGAAATGAATGGGAAAGGTATCCCATGTGAATGGTAAGCATAGGAAAGCTAGAGTGACCTTATCAACATCAGAGAAGATATTGAGATAATAATGAAAAGGACAATTGATCAGGAAGTCACAGCAAGTTTAAATGCGTATGGACTTACTATTAGAACCTCAAAATGCACAAACAAAGATCGACAGAATTAAAGGAGAAATAAGCCACAATCATAGTAAAATATTCAACTTTCTCTCTCAATAATTGATGGAACCAGACCCCAAACAATCCGTAAATATATAGGGGATTGAAAAACAGGACTAATCATCCTGATCGATAAATTGATACTTCTTTAAAATATTGAAATCCTGAATGATAACAAGACATTTCAAAATATGTGGGGTGTGGCTAGAGTAGTGCTTAAAGGGAAACACATACCTTTAAATGCTGACCTTGGAAAAAAAAAAAGCCCAGAATCAATTTGGACCTAAGCTCCTCCAAACCCAGCCTGGAGAAGACAGAGCAACATAAAGCCGAGGTAAACAAAAGGAAGGAAGTAATAAAGATACGAGCAGAAGCCAAAGAGATGCAAAACAGAGATAATGGAGGAGATCAACAAAACTAAAAACTGGTCCTTGGAAAGATCAACAGCATCAAGTCAAGAAGAAACAAGAGATGATCATTGGGGCTCCTGGGTGGCTCAGTCGGTTAAGCATCCAACTTCGGCTCGGGTCATGATCTCACGGTTCGTGGGTTCAAGCCCTGCATCGGGCTTTGTGCTGACAGCTCGGAGCCTGGAGCCTGCTTCAGATTCTGTCTCTCTCTCTCTCTCTCTCTCTGCCTCCCTTGCTTGCTCTCTGTCTCTCTTTCAAAAATAAACAATACAATGTTTTTTTAAAAAAGAGAGACCATCACTGCAGATCCTGTGGGTGTTAAAAGGATAAGACAAACTTCACAGTAAAACATGTGACAGCAGCTTGCTCCCAGGCTAAGCGTAAAACCACAGGCAAAGCAGGGCATTGCCAGGACACCTCCAGAGGGGCCTTCGGAGTGAACCAGGCTACATTGACCCTGACACCTGCCCGACCCTGGGCTGCCAGGTTCAACGGCCATCACATTTCCCGGCTCTTTATGCTATTTTAAGTGACCTTTGTGTTAGTGGGAGCCACAAGGATCCTTAATGATATGCTGTGTTCTCCCATTTGGCGAATCAGGACATCGAGGCTCCAGGAGGCGAAGACAAAGCTTACGAAACTCTCAAGGGCCCAGGACCCCCCAGAGAGCTTGCTGAAACGCAGAAGCTAATTCCGGCGGTCCGGGGCAGAGCCTGGGATCCTGCGTTTCTAACAAGCCCCCCGTGCTGCGGTTGCTGCTTACCAGAGGACCCCACTTTGAGCAGTGAGAGGTCCTGGATTTGCCACACAGCTGTGAGTGACAGGTTTTAAACAAAGGTCCGCCCGAGTTCAAGGCCCATTTTCCCTTCGCTGCTCCCTTCAAATGGCCTGAAAGCAATCTGCCCATCTGTATTCACATGTTAGCCTTGGACCTCTGCTGTCCTCTGGGCCTGCTGGGAAGGGGGCCCAGGACACCTGCCTCCTGGCGTCTGAGGAACCCTGGTGCCATTTTATCCCCATAGGAGACCACTCACCCTCAAAATGCCTAACACCTTGTCTTGTTTTGTGCTCAGTCCAGGCTGGTGGATACATCAGGCTCTGCTTTTCCTCTGGTTGGCTGAGTCGGGACAGCATTTCCCGAAACTCCCTTCTCATACAAATCGTCCGGGTGCTTCGTAAAAATGCACACTTTCCCGCGCAGCAGGGGTGGGGCCAGGGGACCTGCACTCATCAGCAGCATGGGGAGCGCCAACTTGGAGGGCGGGGGTCCATGTCTGTTTTGGCCTCTGCTAGATTCTCCTGCGTTACGGGCAATATGTCACTACGTCCGACCCTGAGAACGAGCCTGGGTGGTGGGTGGTACAGTGATTCCCGTACGACAGAATAGGAGACTGAGTCAGGCACAAGCGGTCCCTTAGCCCCGGCCAGATCCTGGGCCCGGGGAGGTGGGTGCCGTTGGGCCGTGGACTGACCTGGCTTCCTTCCTTGCCAGGCTCTCAGAGAAACGAGCAAGGCAGACCCGGTGTTCCCGGGCCCTGCCTTAGTGGTGGAGAACCAGCGTGGGTTTTGCTTTTCCCTGAACTCTGTGTCTGCAAGGAGACGTGGCCAGCGGGTCTGGCAGAAGGACGTTCGCGGCACAGCTCTCCGTCTACTCCAGGAATAGTCGGGGGGAACTGGTGTGCGTGTGTCTGGCTGTGTGGTCTTCTTAGGCCAGCTTCCTCTTCCGGGAAAGGGCAGGGATAGGGTCGTCTCGACCCCTCACACTGCTGGGGGAGGAGCCCCAGGGGCAAGGGTCCCCTCTCCAATGCTCACCCGTAGTGTGCCTGGGGATGCCCTCTGACCGGCGAGGGGTCACCTTGGTCTCGGGACACCCAACTCCAATGCCACTAACACCGACGTCCCTTGAGATGATATTTAGTGGCACTTGTCTGCACCAGGCCTGCGTGCCGTGCTCGAAGGTGAGACCTGGCCCAACCCACCCTGCCGGGAACGTGCCCTGTGCGTAGGGCTCACCTGTGCCTGAATTAGCCAATTTCCAAACTGCACACAAGACAGCATCTCCACGCAGGGCTACGGGAGGGGTGTCTTGGGCCAGCGGCTGGGAATTTGCTGGAAACGCAGCTCCGGGCCCTGCTCCCACCCGCTGCATCAGAGCCCCCAGGCTAAAGGAGCCCCGGGTCAGCGCACCCGGTGGCTCAGTTGGTTAAGCATCCAACTCCTGGTTTCGGCTCAGGTCATGATCTCATGGTTCACGGGTTCGAGCCCCGCGCCCGAGGATCCTTTGGCCAAGGAGTGCTGAATTTCCTTTGCTCTATTAGAAAAAACCCGCACCGTAGATCAACAAGTGTATAGACGGCCGAGGAGATGACCGGCTCAGAGAACGCATCTCCATAGGACTTGGGAAGCATGGTTCACGGGTAGATAACGTTACAAAGGAGGGCACACTGTGCAGGCCAGCAGTCGCTTTGTCCCCGCTGCAGAGACCATTGTCCCAGGTGGGACCGGGTGCGTGTGCTCGTGTGCACGTCCGTGCACACCTGTGTGTGCGGATAGCTTCCGAAGGTTCCTGGGGGCGTCAGGAAGGAGAGCTGGGGTGTCCCCATGCATCTGATTCCAAGTCCCCAGGTAGGGCACCCTCGTGCAGCAAGCAGGGGACAGGTCGAGGTGACCTCCAGAGTCAGATAAAACTCAGAGCAGAGTTCTGTGATAGCCAAGGAACCGGGCGCTCGGGAGGATCCCCCTTGAGGAGGGTCTCTCGGGCCTGCTGGCCCTGCTGGCGTTGCTGGGGCTGCTCGCGAGGGGGACCAGTCAAAGGCGGGCTCTGGAGCCAGCTTCAGGGTCGCAGGCTGTCTGCGGCAGAGGGCCACACAAGGGCACGGACAGAAGAGAAGTTTCAACCCTGGCCCGAGGCCAGCCAGGGAAGCCACTGTGGCCAAGTCGGAGGGTAAGCCCCGCCAGGGGACAGAGAGGAAGGCCAAGAGGCGGGCCAGCTAGGGGCACCCAGGCATGGGGCCGGAGGACAGGAGACCCAGGCAGGAAGGCGGGACCTGGGGGTACCTGCTCCGAGCAGCTGGGGGCCCAGGTTGGTGCGAGCACCCCAGCAGAGGTGGCTTTTCTCACGTCGGCTGCCCGGAAGGCCCTGGCCGTGTCCTCAGCTCTGCTGGGGAGCAGGGGAGTCCGCCCACTGATGTCACGGCCTCACGGGGTGAGACGCCTCCTGGGAGAGGGGGGCTCAGCGCCCCGAGTCAGCGTGGACCCTTCCTGTGCCAAGCGATGCGGGCATAGCTTGAAATGGTGCGGGATCGTGATGCTGGCCCCAGCCGCACCCATCATGGCTACCCCGAGTGTCCGTGCGCACTAGATGCCTAACTGTTCCGTTCAAATCCCACGGGGTGGGTGTTCGTACCCTATACGAGGAAATTAGTGTTCAGAGAGGTTCAGAAAGGAAAAACCGGCCCAAAGCCACGGAGTGGGGCAGATGGGGACCCAGGGCTTGCTTTCCATCCCGTCCTCTTGCTTCCGGAATCGGGGCTGGAGGCGCCCGGGGCCTCGGTCCACGCTGGCGATGTTCTGCAAGGGGCAGTTTCGGCCCGCGGCCGGGCACGGGGAGCCCCAGGAAGCCCAGGGTGTAGGAGGATGCTCTGGGCCCACCACCCCCGCTCGGGGGTCTGCAACCCAGCCCTCCGAGAGGCAGCGTCACTGTGGGCAGCTGAGTAATGACTCCTCCGAAGATAGTCGCCTCCGAATCCCTGGAGACCATCAACATGACCTCATTGGAAGGAACAGTCTTTGCGGATGTGATTGACTTCAGGGCTTTGAGACGAGGTGACCTCCCTGGGTTATCCGGTGGGCCCCGAATTCCATCACATGTGTCCTTTTAAGAGACAGGCAGAGGGGGATGTGTGAGATGTGACACAGACAGGGGAGAGGTCGTGTGACCACAGAGCCACGGCCCAGGAGCACCGGAGCCCCCCAGACTCCTTGATCTCGGCCCAGTGAGACTGGACGTCTAGCCTCCAGACTGAGAAAATGACCCAGGTTGTGGGGCCACGGGGCCGCGGCCGCGGGAAGCTGATCCGGTCGGCCTGAGCGCATCCTAGCTCCATCCACTTCTGCCGTGTCCTGGGGGCACCTCCCAGCTGTCCCAGCCTTTGCAAAGGCACTCATGGGCATTCTGCAGGCCACAAGACACAAGGTTGCAGGGAGCCATAGACTCGGGTTCCTTCCCCAAAGCGCTGTCCCTCAAAATTACCCAGGAGGGAAGAATGAACCTATTGGAACAGAACTGGTCCTCTCTCTCTGGAATGTTCTCTAAGTGTCAGGCTCATTCCTGGCTCTCGGAGCTGGGCCCTCCGCCTGGGGGAGGGAGACGGTGCCCCTCTCAGGGCCCCACTCTTGTCCCCTTCGGGCAGGTGGTCTTGCGGACGACAGCTCAGCTCTGCCCGCCGCCCAGATGTCGACATTCCTACAGCCGTGTGTGGCGATCGCTGCCTCTGGCCTTCCCTGAGGAGCCCCCCAGTCAGGGAGCTGCTGGGGAGAGGGACCCTCTGCCCCCGAGGCCTTTGTGACTTGGGGGTGGCCTGACCCTGGTTCATCTGGAGGAATCATAACGTTGTCCTGTGGCTTCTCACCGACGGCCGTGCCACAGAGGGATCGTTGGACGCAGGCCACAGAAAATCATACCATTGCGACTTGAAGATGTGGTCCATCTTCGGCAGGCAGTTTCGGGCTGGCATGGCAGGACCTCTGTGCCTCCAGGGGCCCAAGCTCCTTCTGCCTTCCTGCCTCCCCGCCCTGGGCACGTGGCTTTGTCCTCATGGCTGCAACACGGCTGCTGTGCCTCCAGCCGTGATTCCAGCTTTCCCTGTGGGAAGGAAAATGTGGAAGGGGTGGGGGGCGGTGCCTGGTTGGGGGACCCCTGGAACTTCCCAGGACCCGCTGGCATTTCGTTGTCCGCTCCGACTTCCAGAGAAGCTGGGAAGTGAAGCGTTTCCCCTGGTCTCCATGCCCGTCCTGGACCGAAGCTGTGTTCTGTCCTCAACTGGAGAGACATCGGGTGGGCAGTTCATCCCATAGACGGTCCCTTTTCCCTTAAAGTTTCTCCCCACAAACAGCTGCCCCCTCCCCTTCCCCAGGCCCTGCAGCCCGCATTTCTGCCTCAGGGCCCATATTCCTCCCCCTCTCGGGAAGCGAGGGGGCTCTGCCCAGGGTCTGGTGCACGACAGCCTTCCGGCTCTCGCTGTCGTTCCTGTTGTGTCGTTGGGGTTGTGCGAGGGCCAGGAGGCAGGCTGGGGCGGGGCAGCAGCCAGGGCCAGGCCAGGAGGCCATCCAGGAGGTGGAGACAGAGCACAGCCCTGTGGACTTCTCCTGAGGCCTCTGCCCCTCAGCACGGGCTGGCCTTTCTGTCTACTGGAGAAACAGGCCGTCTATACCGCTGGCCCAAGTGCAGCAGCCCAAGGGGCTCTAGAATTACTTTTACATAGTTTCTTCCTCTCAGAAAAAAGACAGAAAGCACCCTACAAAACTGTGCCGTCGAAACCACTGGTGCCTGCCCTCCCTCCCTCCTCCCTCCCTTCTCCATCCCTCCTCCCTCCCTTCTCCCTCCCTCCTCCCTCCCTTCTCCATCCCTCCTCCCTCCCTTCTCCATCCCTCATCCCTCCCTCCCTCCTTCCCTCCTTCCTTCCTCCCTCCCTCCTTGTCTCCTCCCTCCCTTCCTCCCTCCACCCCTCACCCCTCCCTCCTTCCTCCCTCCCTTTCTCCTTCCAGCCCTCATCCCTCCTTCCCCCTTCCTCCCTCCCTCCTCCCTCCTTCCCTACCTCCTCTCTCCCTCCCTCCATCACTCATCCCTCCCTCCCTCCCTCCTCCCTCCCTCCGACCCGTGCTCTCCTCTGCTTGTCCATCCACCTCTCAGTCTGTCTGTCCATCTGCCCTTTCTTCTGTCTTTCCCCGTTTGCCACCTGCCAGGCTGTGAGGTCTGGGACTCTGGGCTGCACTCGGGCAGGTGCTGGGTCAGTTCTGCTCACACAGACGCAGGCACAGCCTCCCCGCCTCCCCGCCTCCCCGCTGAGGGCACAGGGCTCCCGCCTGGACAACCGTCCTTGGAGAGAGGGCCCCAAATGCCCCCTGGCTGGCATCGCGGGCATCGCCTGCAGCGGGCAGCCTATCCCTGTGAGAGGTCCCGCTGGGCCCTCTCCGCCGTCGTTACAAGGGCTGGCGGGGCCTTCCAGGGACAGCTTCCCCCAGAATAACCCGGTGACACCATTTCCGTCTTCAGCCTCTACCTCATTTCCTGACCAATGGTCCAGCCCCAAACAAAACTTGTGTTATCTACTTTCATCTCTGGCCGGGAGAGGCCTGTCAGCTCCAGGCAACAGCCGGCCCTCCAGGAAACCACCTAGCGCGGCCAAAATTCGCCTTCCAAGGCCAGTGCTGAGCCGCAGGAAGCCGCGGCCGGGAAGCCTGGAGCTGCGGTGCGCAAAGCAGGCCTCGCTGCCCGGCTCGGGGGACGCGCGCCCAGGGCCTCGGCCCCAGAGGGCACGTGCCGTGATCGCCCTTGCGGTTCGCGCTTTGGCCTCAGGCTCGGGGAACCCCGGGGACTCGGCCTCGCGGGGTGGACGGCGGTCAGGGGGAGCCCGGGTCCGGGAGTCGGGAGGACTCGCGGCAGAATCCGGCGGGCACCCCGCAGCCGTGCCCCCGCCACGGCCCCGGGAACAGGCGCAGGAAGAGAAACCGAGGCAGCCCCTGCGAAGGTGGGCCTCGGGGGCCGGTTGGCCGCGCTTCAAACAGGCCTGCGTCCTCACCTGCCCATCCGCCCGCAGGGGCTAAGCGCTGCTCAGCCTGTGTCTTGGAGCGGAAAAAAATAAATAAACGAGACCAGAAAAGGACCCTATCAGATGCCAAAAATGAAGATAACACGGGAGGAAGTTTACTCTGATGAGGAAATCCCTAAATGCTGCTGGAGCTAATGCTTGGAATTGTTCATTAGCACTCGGGGGCTCTGAAGGAAGGGCTCTCTCCCAGTGTGCCCCCCCCGCCCCCCCAGGTCTGCCCCGCACTTACCATCACTTATCTGCAGGAAACGGCTCGAGCTTCTGAATCCGCAGGGCACTGCTGAGACCAGGCTGTGACTCATGCCTGGGCAGCCGGACAGCAGCGGGGACGGCCTTCCCGGGGCAGCGGCCCAGGCTCCGTTGCCGGGCTGGGTGGCCACAGGTTTCCAGAGTGGGGGGAAGAGAAAGTTCTGGAAAGTTTGCCGGGGTCATGGCAGGAGGAGCCGTCCCTGGAGTACCCACCTGCTAGTCCCAACACGCCCAGATTCTTCCCTGACTCAGGATCTAAAAATGTGCACCGTTTACCCAAGGAAGGGGATGGGAGCCACGGGGCGGGGGGGGGGGGGGGGCAGGTGTCACCCAGGGTCCCGTGACACTTGGCTGTGGCCTGGCTCCCGAGCGTGTGGCCGGCTGGAGCTCCCAGATGTCTGCCTTGGAAACGTGCGTTTTCCTGCAGGGCCCGTGGCGAAGCCCTGGACACAGGAAGAAAGGCCTATTTTTGGAGGCAAGCCTTAGAAGCTGGGGCTCAGATGACCCCATCCCATCCTGCCCTCTGACTCGGGCAGGAAAAACTGTCGGAAACGCCTGACTTGGAGGCATGCAGAATTCTGCCTCTGGTGGCAGGCGGGGCCCCGGGCGCGGAGACCACAAGATCACCGTGGTCGTAACTGTGGGGTCGGCCTGCATTCGTACGGGCCTCGGGCGTCTCCTTCGCTGCCGTCGGTGAATGTGTCCCTGTGTGCCAGGGCCTCAGTGCCAGACTGACGGGCATCACAAGACAGCCCCACTCTTCCCGAAGGCCGCAAGCCCGGTTTGGGCTGGGGACAGTCCATCTCCCCATGTCTAGAGTGACACATAGGGCTCGGGCATCGTGGCCCAGGCTGTTCGGAGCCCAACATAAGGAAACAGGCAGCCGGGCCTTTGCACGGACCCCGGCCGGGTCCCAGTCCTCCCGGGCCACTGGGCCACCCGCCTGCCACCCCGGGGGTCTGCACTCAGGGCCGTCTGTATAAGGCTGCATTTTTGATTCGTGCTGAAAACGATTCAGCTTCTGTTGTTCTGACCGCTCTCCCGCCTCCTGCGCCTTCCACACCCGCCCCCCCGAAGTCAGGAGCCAAAGGGATGGGGTTGAGCTGGGGGAGAAAACCGCGAGCTCTGAAGGATATGAGGAAAGATTTCACTTCCCTACGTCCCGGCTTCTATGTTTAGCACGGCCACTTTCCACTTGCAAAGACTTTCCTCTTTATGACAGAGCGTATCTGGCAAGAAGGCCCCTCCGAGGTATTGGGGCTTGTGATGTTTCTCCCACCCTGTCTCCCAAGTCCAAATTTCCCTCCTGAAAATGAGAAATCTTTTCAAACCTCACAAGGCGTTTTCTTTGTCATTCTCCTCCATTTTGAACCACAGGTTGATTTCCCATGATGCCGTCGATGGGGGAGGGAACTGCATGGCAATGCCCGCAGGGCGCAGGCGACCCTGGAGGCCTTCGCGAGCCCACGAAACCAGAAGATTCTTCTTTGGAGGCAAAGGGACCCTGCCGGAGGGTCTCTCCTGTTCCCCAGGTGTGGCCGCCTCGCTTCAGTGACATGACTGCCCCCACTTGGCAAACACGTATTGAGGACCTACTGTGTGCCAGGCACCTGTCCAAATGTGAGGGGGACGGGTGCTGCCGAGAACAAAGCGGGCAAAAATGCTGGTCCTAGCGGGCTCATATTTAAAAGTGGAGACAGAAGACAAAACGCCGAGATTCCCTGGAAGGACCAGAGCTGTGGGCTGAGAACGAGCCGGAGGCATGGGAGGGGAGCCCGGTGGGGGCGGGCAGGGCCCGTGATGTCAGAAAGGCGGTCAGCGGAGGCCTCTGGGGGGCGAGAGTGGATGCAAGTCAGAGGGAGGAGGCTCGGGCACACGGAGGACAACCAGCGCAAGCCCCGTGGAGACCGGACATCTGAGCCGTCCCGGTAACGGCAAGGACGTGGACCCCCAATCAGGGCAGAAGTCCCCTCGCTCTCCGTCCTGGTGGACCGAGTGGTCCTGAGCGGTGGCCAGAGGTGCAGCAGGCTCCCCGTGGGCCCGGACGGTAAGCCTATCTTTCCCGGTTCACGCCACCCCTCATCAGAAAGCCAGCTTCCCGCCTCCCTCCCCGAGTCACCCGGCCCCAACCTGACCCAAGCCTGGCTCCAGCTGCCCAGAGTCACGCGCGGCCAGCGACCCCGCCGCGCCAGCCCTAGAGTGACGGGTGAAAGTGGAAACTCACAACTCGGGGTGACTGGAAGAAATTCTAAATCCTGCCGTCAGCCCATCGGGGCTGCTGCCACACTGCCCCCTTGGCTGTGGTTATTTTCTCACGGTTCTGGAGGCCATAAGTCCAAGATCAAGGTGCCAGCTTGGTTGGAGTCTTCCTGGTCATGTCCCCCCACGGCCTTCCTCAGTGCATGCACACGGGGAGGGTTCTGGTCCTTCCTCTTCTTAGACGGACACTGATGACACCATGGGGCCCACTCTCATGACCGCATCTGACCCTAACCACCTCCCGGAGGCCCAGCTCCTGACACTGTTGCGTTGGGGGGGTAGGGCTTCAACATAGGCATTTGATGGTGGGGGTGGGACAGAAACACCTTGAGTGACTCCCGGCCTTTGCTCCACGGATGTGCGATGGAATTAAATCTTTGTCCCTTTTTAGGGAAAGTGGGATCCAGGACGGTAATGCTGCTCCCAGACACGAGAAGAATCTAGAAGACTTGTGTCTCTTTTTACACATGGAGAGCTAGGGGCCAGAGGAGTTATAGGACCTGCTAGGCTCACAGAGTCAGCTGGTGGCCAGGGAGGGGACCTTCCAGTCGGGGGGGGGGGGGTGGTCAGAGACTATACACCGTTTACAAAGATTTCCAGCTTTCTGCTTCCTAGGCAACTGGTCGGGCCTTTCTGCTCATCCTTCTTGGAGTCGGGCGTGGCCGCACGACTCCGTCGGCCAGTGACACAGGAGTAGAGGGACTCAGCTCACTTGTGAGCAGAAGTGTCAAGGGTCTGGTCGCCGGGATGGTAGGAGCATCCCTGGAGATGACTCAGGGCCAACAATCCGCAGCCCGTGGGTCAAATGTGGCTCACCACCTGTTTATGTAAATAAAGTTTTACTGGAACACAGCCCCTTCGTTTCTGCTCTGTCTGAAGCTGCTTTTGTGCCACAGTAATCGTTGGGGAGTCGCAGCAGACACCACGTGGCCCGTGAAACCTGAAACATTTACTCTCTGGCTTTTCACAGAAGCCGTTTGCTGACCCTGCTTTACGGCATCCAGCTCTGGGGGACTGTTTGTTACCTAGCTGGTTCTGACCGACACACTTTCTAATTATGCTCACAGCTTCGGACTGCCGTGTCATGTGCTCTAACAATTTAAAAGACCCTCTATTTTGCACAGCGGGTAAAGCTATCGCATCCTGCTTCCACTTCCTGGTTTCTGAGCATCCATTGCCGTCTCCGCCCTGCACGCAGGGAAGGAGGGCCCAGGGAGGCATGTGACCGGTCTGCAGCCACCTGCAGAGCTTCAGCAGGACCCCGACCCCGACCCCGCATTGAAACGGGGCACTGAAGATTCTTAAGTTGTATCTGCATTGCCGAAGGTAGCACACAGAGCCACATTAGGAAACCCACGCCCCGCCCCCCGCCACCTCCCGGCAACACCTTTAAGAAAACCAATGAAAAGAGAAGGCCATTCACCCCAGAGCAGAAGTGAGAAGGGGTGACATCTGGCTTCCCTACTCGGCCTGCTCCTCTTCTGCTTCCTTTATTTGCTCCCCACGCCCCCCACCTCCCAGGATCCCACGGCCTCTGGAGGGAGCAGCGGTGCAAGGCCGCTGTGGCCCTGCCCATACCTGGGCCTTGGTTTCCCCATCTCCGCACACGCACCCTTTTACCTCGTGCGTGCTGCAGAGCCAACCACGATGGGCACAGGGTTGGGGGCACCCTTCTCTGCCCAACCCAGACACAGAAGCTGCTGGAAGGAAACGGGGTCCTGCCCGGGGGAGGGGTGCAGGCTGCCTGGCTGTGAGGGGGGGCACCCACCCCGCCGTTCTGCAGCCCTGGCTTCTTTGGCACCCCATCTCGGATTTCACCCTCGCCTTCCCCGGCATGGTTCCGACAGGCCTGGGAGCAGGGAGTCCTTGCAGCCTGGAAGGTGGCCCAAAGTTTGAACAGCTACAGGTTTGGACCCGCCCACCTGCTATCTCTAGTTCCATACTTTATACTTTTTTTTTTTAAAAACCAAACTCTTAAGCTTATGTAACACACTTGGAAGTCAAGAAGCCAAGGTTCATTATCAACAGCCCCGGAGGGGTTTGCGAAACACTTGCGATGAAGAAATCTTTCCATTGAGAAAAATTCCCCTGGTGCTCATGCCCCCAGTGGTTCCGGCATGTTGCTGAGGGGGTGGGCATTCAGCAGCTTGAGAAAGGGTGTCCCCGAGGCTCCCGAGCCCACTGCTCTCTCTGCTGGCCGGAAAATGGCACTTGACCCTCCCTTTTGTCCTCTAGGCCAGTCGCTGCTGACCTCACCAGCAACAACCGATGTCAGACGGGGTTCCCACCATGTGCCAGGCAGAGGGCTGGGCCTCAAATCCCTTGTTTTAGCGGATGCTCCCATGACTGAGGGCCAGGTGTCCTTATGCCCATTTTATAGAGGAGGACACTGAGGCTCAGAGAGGAGGCAAGGCGGTGGAGTGAGGGCACCCATTAGCATGCTTCTGCAATGGGTCATTGCAAAAGCAGACACCGCCCCTCCTCCTGATTGAACAGCCACTCCCAAAATATAAGTCCACATGGGCCCCAGGAGTGTGTTTTTTAAGCCACTCGCTGTTTTTAAGCCACAAGAGGAAATGAGGGGCTTATCCTCCAGAGATGAGGCCAGCATTCTGCTTGGCCATTTCCCCTCTAGGAGAGCAGATGTGTGGGGTTCTGTGCCTTTCTTCGGCCACACTGCCATTGGGGCCCCCGGAATCTGACGATCAGAGAGCCAGGGCTGGGGGACTACGGCCAGGCCCGGCAAACAGCCCTTTTCGAAGCATCCCTGCTGGCCCTGCCAAAAGCCCACCGGCCTCGCCCACACACATGCGTTTTCCACCGGGGCTCTGGAAACCGGAGCCCGTGTAGATGCAGGAAGACGAAATCGTGCCGGGCTGGGCCACGGATACAGATTCAGACCGTGCAGCCGAGGGGCCCCAGCCTCAGAGGGAACTCAATGAATTTGTCGGGGAACTGAAAACAGATGATTTCAATCAGCGGGGGTAAAAAAAAAATGACTTCATGGCCACAGTTGACTGAGGGAGGCAGAGTTTGGCGGCCAGGCCCTGCCCGGGAGGCGCTTCCAGAAAGCCCGTCCTGCTCCTCAGCGCACCGCCCCCCCCCCCACCCAGCCCCCAGCCCCCAGCCCCCAGCCTCCAACCCGGGCCTTCCCTGCAAGGCCCCTGCGTGCAGCGGGAGGACCAGGAATCGAGAGCAGGACGGAAGAGCGGTGGCCCCAACAAGGACCGCGAGGCTCGGAGATAACCCGGCGCACCCCGCCCCCCCAGCTTCCTCTCCGCGGCCGCTTTCATGAATGGCTCAGCTTCCCAGACAGCCGATTGGCTGAGCCGCCGGGAGCGCGGCCCAATCAGCGGCTGCGGAGCGCCCGAGGCTCCGCGTGGGGCCTCGGTCCCCGCAGGCATGAATGGAGCTGCCTCGGCTGCCGGCTGCCACGGCCACCGCGCCTCCCCCCCCCCAACCCCCGGCCTCCCCAGCGGACCCCCCTCCCCCAGCGGCGAGAGGAGGAGGAGAGGATTTTTTTTTTTTTTTTTAATTCCTCAGACTGCTCAGGGTTCTGGTACGATTGTGTCATTCCGAGGCTTGGCCGCCGCTCCTGACAACAGCCCTCGGGCTTCCCTGCCGGGTTGTCATCCAAGATCTTGTGACAGGGAAAGGGCTTGCGTGGTTAGAAATTCATTTCTTTGCCTAGGATCCGGCCTGACTCCACTTCCAGGGAAAGGCGGGCTGCCAGGAGACAAAGGCAAGGGGTTGGGAAGAGGTGGGACCCTTTTCCCACGGGCACGAGGGGTTCCTGGCACGTGCAAACCGCTGGGAGCTTCTCCCGCAACCCGGAGGGGCTTGGCCGGCCCCCCACCCCACCCCACCCCTTGGTCCCTGGCCCTGTCCTAGCTGCATATGCTGCGTGCATGTGAGGGCTGGGGCCGTCTGGGGAAGCCAGCCGTTAGGCTGCACTTGCTGTTAAGTAGGAAAACATGTTCTGTTTGCTGATGTTATAAAGAAGGCATGTGTTTACAAATGCTCATTGGGGAGAGCCTGGTGAATGGGCCCACTTCCGGCCTCCCCTTCCCAGAGAACTGATTGTCTGGTTGACGGAGGGGGGCGGGCGCTCTGAATGGAAAGACCCCCTTGCCCAAGAAAAGCAGACTCCGCTGAATTCGAAAGTGATACAGGGAACTCTCTCGTAAGGTGGGCTGAGGCCATGTAAGGAGGGCCTTGAGTGCCGGAGTGAGTCCTGGGGAGGTCTGGCAAGTTGGCCAGCCGGAGAGGGGGTGCTTCTTCCTTCTCCAGGGGCTTCTCTGCCGGTCCACCTACCACCTGCCCCGTGCCTGGCGGCGGCTCACCATTTCAGGAGGTGCAGCGTTGGAACGATGCAAACGGCTTTCTGGAACTTCTCGGAACTAGCCTCCATTTTTCAAGAAGACAAAACGGGTTCAGAGTAATCTGCAAAGAGCGGGGCACAATTGAAGCGGCAAGCCCGGAGCGTGAACCCTCAAGCTGGAGGTGAAGCATTCCTCCGTTGTTCACGGAAGCACGGGGAACCTCACTGCCACAGAACGGACGTGAGCGTCGAACCACAAAATTCCGGCAGGGCCCTGAGCTTCCAGGCTTGGTGCAGACTCACGGCTGCAGCGACTGGGGTCCTACCTGGTGAGAGATGTGTCTGTTCCCTCATTTCTAGGAACCAGACTCCAAGTTCCCAGGGGGCTGCACAAGGCCACGGGGGTGGGGAGAGGCGGGGCTGGGCCCGAGGGATTCTTCCAGGTTCTGCATGATAGCGTCTGTTTTCACCTTCTATCGGACAGTTCCTAAACTTTTTAGTCCCCGGGTCCACTTGCATTTTTAAAAGTTTTCAAGGACCCCAAAGCGATTTTGTCGGTATGGGTTTCATCCACGGATATTTACTGCCTTGGAAATTAAAACGGAGGAAAACAACGTAAAACCACAAAAGTATATAGGCACACGCTCCGTTAGCCATCAGGTGACGAGGCCATAAATGCACGCCGTCTCTGGGAAACTCCGTTACGTGCGCAAGAAAGAATGAGAGGGAAAGAGGCAGCTGACGTCTCAGTGTTACCATGAGAATGATGTTGACCTCTCAGACCTCCCATACACACATTTGGAGAACCGCTGTTTCGGTTTGTAGGGAGAAGTCCCAGGCTGCCTGGCTTCCTTGCGGCTGGGCCTGGCCCTGTGACAGCCTGGCCAGCGGGCTGTGAGCCGGCCTCATGGTGTCTCGGGGGTGCCGTTCATATGGAACACACGAGACTAGAGCGGCCTGGACAAGTGCGGCATGATCGCTCTGTGAGCAAGGGCCACGTCCCGCCTCTGAAAGGAAAGCAGTGACCCCTCCCACAGGCTGGGATATAGTCAAGGACGCAGGTCAACTCAGAGCTTGTAGACCAAGGGTGGCCCTTTAGAGGTCGGGGAGCCCGGGTCACTAGTCCCGTCAGACCTCCCCATTTGTCCTAGATCGCTTACCTGGGTTCCTCTGGGAAGGAGAAATCAACCCCCCGGTTTAAGCTACAGTGTTGGGGACTTTCTTATCATACTAGCCTAATTTGCGTCCCGATCGGTACATCGATCATTTTTACACATCTGGGCCCGAGCCTTGGGCTTTCTGATTTCACGATGTTTGCCAGGTGGATGAGCTTTCTGTCGGTGGGAAACACATCCTTGGGAGGGCTTGGAGCTTGAGCTGGAAGCACGGGTTGGTGGAACAAGGAGCCACAGCGGGCTCCGTTGCATGAAACTGGCTTTGGGGCTCAGTGGGGAGCCAGGGACCTGGGTGCACCTTTGATTTTTACCCAGGGCTCACTTCCCCCACTCTTTGCTCTCCTCGAGAGGTTTGCGAAAGGCCGAGGAGGGTGGCTTATGGAGGTGAGGCCATAGCCTGAGTGAGAGGCCGTTGCCCAGTTGGACGTTAGGTAGAAGCAATTCCACTTGTCTCTTGGGGCTGAGGGAGACTGGGGGACCCCGAAGCGGCAGGCCATAGGGTGAGAGATCCAAGGCCTAGTACACGTATACAACCCCCAGACCAGCGGGGTTTGCCTGGCAGATGGATGGCCTTTGTGTTTCTGGGAGAACAGAGTCACCCTATACCAGCACACAGGTTATTTGTGGACACAGAGAATGCTGATGTGGTAATTTTTTTTAAGTTTATTTATCTATTTTGAGAGAGAGAGAGAGAAAGAGGAAAGGAGGGAGGAAGGGGAAGAGAGAGGAAGACAGAGAACCTGAAGCAGCCTGAGCATTGTCAGTGCAGAGCCCAACTTGGGGCTCCGTCTCAGAAACCAGGAGATCATGACCTGAGCCAAAATCAAGAGTCAGACGCTTAACCAACTGAGCCACCCAGGCGCCCCACTGAGCTGGTACTTTTAAGAGAAATTGCTAGGTATTTACTAGTGTGCAAGTTAGTAAGGGCTCCCAAGAGTTGGTTTTTGTTTTTTTTTTTAATTTTTTTTTTTAACATTTATTTATTTTTGAGACAGAGAGAGAGCATGAACGGGGGAGGGTCAGAGAGAGAGGGAGACACAGAATCCGAAACAGGCTCCAGGCTCTGAGCTGTCAGCACAGAGCCCGACGCGGGGCTCGAACTCACGGACCGTGAGATCATGACCTGAGCCGAAGTCGGACGCTCAACCGACTGAGCCACCCAGGCGCCCCAAGAGTTGGTTTTTATAAACAAAAACCGGTATGGTCCTATAATGTGCCTTCTAGCGGCCTTCTTGCCAAAGGAGGGCAGGGGAAGGATGGGTGGGATGTGAGGCTTAAGCCTGTCTTAAGCATATCAGAAAATCCTGGGAGGGCCTGTGGGTGCCCAGGATGCCTTTGGCAGAAAGGATCAGACTCTGCTAATGCCCGTCTGTATTTTCTTTTTTTTTTTTTTTTTTTTTTTTTTTTTTTTTTTTTTTTCAACGTTTTTTATTTATTTTTGGGACAGAGAGAGACAGAGCATGAACGGGGGAGGGGCAGAGAGAGGGAGACACAGAATCAGAAACAGGCTCCAGGCTCCGAGCCATCAGCCCAGAGCCTGACGCGGGGCTCGAACTCACGGACCGAGAGATCGTGACCTGGCTGAAGTCGGACGCTTAACCGACTGCGCCACCCAGGCGCCCCGCCGTCTGTATTTTCTTGAAGAGGCTGGGTGGGGTGACCTGAAGGGAGCCTTGAATCTGTAAACAAGCTCATGGAGGGGGGAGTATCCGATCTGAATCCTGAAGGATGGGCAGGACCTGGGCATCTGATCATGATGAGAAAGAGCCATCCAGGTGGTGGGAATGGCAAAATGAGGGCCTGAAGTGGGATTTGGGATCTGCCCCTCACTACTGCCGCTTGGAAACCGAGTATGGTTCTCTCTTTGTCTCACCAGGTTTTTGCTCACCTCTGGGACCGAAGTTCCTGGAAGCTGGGATCAGGTCATACACTTCCGGCGGTCCCCGGCAGACTGCAGGACAGCAGACAGCGCTCAGGGGACGGTCCCAGAGCTGCACAAGTCAGACGGGCACCTAGGGAAGAAAGAAGGACCAGGTAAGGAGGTGAGGCATGTCCCGGAAGGGGTGGAGTTGGGTCCCTCTCGATGGAGGAACAAGCTTGCAGGCCTTTCTGCCCGTGAGAAGCTGGCTGCCTTCCCATTCTTTCTTCAGATGTGACGCGGTACGAGGATGGCCAGCGGGGGGGGGGGGGGGGGGGAGAGGGGGGGGAGGAGGGAAGCTTGTGTGAGTCGTGGGCACCATGCGGCCACTTCACAGGGCGGAGGTTTCTAGAAGAACCTGGCCCGTCATTCTTGAACTCCTCTGATTTTCATTTATTGAGATATATATTACTGTCCTGAAGGAAGCAGCACTCCTGCTCCTGAGCCTGAACTTCTGGAAAAGAGGGCAGCTGATGGGGGGGGGGGGCGGGGGGGGGGAAGAGGGGCGGGAAGAAGGGCTCGTATGTGTCCTGGGCAGCCGTCACAAATTGTCACACGCTGAGTGACTTAATACGACAGCCGTTTATTATCTCCGGGAGGTCAAAAGTCCAAGATCAAGGTGTCGGCAAGGTGGGTTCCCTCTGAGGCTGTGCGGGTCCCAGGTCCCTCCCGCAGCTGCTGGTGGCTGCCAGTGACCCTGGGCTTCCTCTGCCGGCCGAGGCACAGCTCCAGCCTCCGCGTCTGTCCTCATGTGGCCGTCTCCGGACGCCCCTCGTCCCCTCTTCCTCTTCTCAGGACACTCGTCGCTACGGATGTAGGGCCCGCCTGAATCCTGGATGATCTCACCTTGAGATCCTTATGTTAATCACATCTGCAAAGACCCTTTTCCCAAATGAGGTCACGTTCCCAGGTTCCGGGCGGACATACCTTTGCGGAGGGGGGAAGGGAGGAGGCCCCTGTTTGACTGGAAGAGGCAGGGGCACTGCCGGGGACAACTGGAAGGCTTGCCAGAGAGGGTGACGAGCAGGGTCTGGAGGGGAGGCACGCTGCCGGGCGGAAGGGTAGTGGACAGGGACGCTGCCGCCCTGGGAAGATCCTGGGGGCAGCTTGAAATGTCCACCGAGAATGCAGCATGAAATTCAGTTTGTCTGCTTTGCTGTGCTCCCGAAGAGGCGGCCCCGAGGGACACGTGTCTTCCCCGAGTCAGTGCCCGGTCTGCCGGGGCACCGGCGGTGGGTATGGAGGCTGATTTCGTTTGCACGCTTGTCTTTGTCTCCAGGCCCAGATGCGCTCGGCCTGCCGGGACCTCCCTGGGGCTCCCACGCCCCCCACAGCTCGTCTGTCCCGAGGGCACCCCTCCAGGTCCCAAATACCTGCCCCCTCCCCCCCCCCAGCACCACTGGGCCGTAGGGGCCACGGGCCGCCCAGTCGCTGCCACGACCTCACCTTGGTTCCGGAGCCAATTTCTGGTGTGTCAGGGAACAAGAGGGGCCTTCAGCTCCTCGCTCTGGAAAGGCTGAGGTTTGCACAGCCGGCCACACCTGCGTTGTCCCGGAGGGGGACGGCCAGCTGACCCCACGCCACACCCGCGTGGACAGCATGGGGATTTCGCAGCACAGGCGCAGTGTTGCATTCGGTGCCCCCAAAGGGACAGGGCGCACAGAGGAGGGGGACTGAGCCCACCCCTGCAAGCTGTCGGCCTTACCCTAGTCCTTGAATCCCTGACTCGGTTTTCCACCGGTGGAACGGGGCCATCTGCCTTCGTGGCGGGGCTGCAGCACTACCCTTCACTCGAAGCTCTCCCTGGCCCTCTCTGGTCGATCAGGCCGCACATTCTGGGTTGTGCGAGGAAAGGGGGCCCGCCTGGACCCCAGTGTGGGGAAGCGGAGGGACGTGGTATTCAGAGGGAAGCAGGCTCCTTCCAGGTGAGGCCCCGCCTCCCACCCTGCATGGCCTCACCTTCAAAGGAAGGCTGTGCCCCTACTCTCGGATCCCAGACCCACCACGAGGGCCACTCTGGGGCCTGTGATAAGAGGCCTGGTTGCTTCCGGCCCCGTCAGGGTTGTTTCACTCTGACTCTGTCTCCTCTCCTCTGAGGCCTCTGCACAAAGCCAGGGTTCCGCTAGCAACAGGCCCTCACGAGACAGGGTGCCGAGAGCACCCACAGTCCTCTGGACGGCTTTGGGGAGCTTGTCACTAACGAAACAGCCGCCCCTGGGGCCCGCCAGGCCGAGCTTGAAACTGGAACAGGATGTCTGGGCTGCAGAGTTCTCTTTCGGTCTCTGTGTCTCTGCGTGTCCCTCCCTCTCCCTCCCTCTCTGCCTCTCTCCCTCTCCCTCTGGCTTTCCGTCTCTCCTCCTGCCTCTGCAAATGTTCCCTTTGCCTCTGAGTGCAGAACAGCCACCGCCAGGCCCTTTGAATCGGGAGCTCTGGGAAGCACGGGCCCCTCCGCAGGGACCTGGGCCGCGGCTTTATTCATTCCCCTGGTTAATTAACGGTGAATGCCATGGCCCTGGGAACCCAGCGGCTGAGGGGCTGGAGGGAAGGGCAGGAGGGCCCGGGGCAAACATAACAAGCCCCCCTCCCTCCCCCCACCGTGGGGGTCAGCAGCATGGGTGGCTTATCACATTCCTGGGATGCCAGGCCTGGAGGGCTGGGCGGCCATTTGTCTACACCTGTTAGCCCCTCTTGGCTGTGAGAACCGCCCCAGGGACTAGGCAGCTCTGGGGCCAAGTCGTGGACTGGTGACACTGCCCACCCCCACTCCCGTGAGGCGGGTGACTGGATCGAGGGAAGGGTGGGCACTGCCTCCAGAGTCCGGTGCGGCCCTATGGGGCTCATTCAAGTGACTCCCCCCGCCCCCCGCCCCCCACCCCCGGGAGCCTCAGTTTCTTCCCGGGAAGTGGAGGTCATGATGGTGGAGCCCCCCACCCCCACCCCGGCTGCGCCTGCGGCCTAGAGGTAGGGCCCGTGAGGGCAGCCAGGGTCTGTCCTTTGCCCTCCCGTGAAGCCCCAGGACTGTGGCGAGCACGGCCCCGTGTGGTGTTGGGCCGGAAAGGGTGTCTGGCCCCCGACTCAGTTTGTGGAGCTTGTCCAACCCAGCTAACCCTGGGACTTCTGCCCTGCAGAAGAGAGAAAGACAGATAACAGTAATATTAGCATTGGCGGGCTAAGGACACCAGGGGCCATAGACTGGGCTACCAGCCCCAGAGACTGGGGGAGTGGGGGGGGGCGCGGGGAGGACGTGTCGGGGGTGCTGAGGCGTGAGGATTGTCGTCTGGGTTTAAAACCCAGAGAGAGGGTCCCGTGGCCCTCAGTCCCACAGCTATGGTGGAAGAACATTCCAGAAAAGCTTTCTGGACTTGACGCGATCCGTGCATCTGTCCGGTTTCGTGGTCCGTCTCCCCCGCCAGAACATCGGCCTCACCAGGACAGGTGCTTCTGCAATTCCTGTGGTGCTGGCTCACTTTAGAGAGTTAGCAGACGGTCACTGAACGGCTGACAGATACGACTATATCGTATGATAGGATTCAATGTTCTATGACGAATATATGATATGGTCTGCAGAGGCACGAGGCCACGCAAGACACACACTGGTGGGGCGGCCGAGGTTTCGAAAGCCCCTTGGTCACTGGGTGACTCGGGCGCCGCAGCCCCTGGCCACCCTCTGAGTGCGTGGAAGGCAGTCTGGAGGCCCAGACGACCCCACACCGACAAAGACCCAGAGGCCACAGGGCGGCAGGGCACCCGGGCCACATTCTCTGTAAAGCCTCTGCATGTTTTGGCCTTGAGAGCTGACACCAGATAAACGGACGACACCCGCCCAAATGAACAGCTTTGGCCCCATTTCCGTCTCCCAGGGACCCCTTCTTTCACAGTTACCCATTCCCCAAATTTACTTCCCAAAAGCCTTTGTCTGGCAGGCTCCAGTGGATTATGTAAAAGGGGTTTGCCAGGGAATTTGGGGCTGTTTAAGGACTCCTGAACGTGGCCTGGAGGCACTGCCCAGGGGACAAAGGCTTTATCTCTTCCTTCAAATTCAGAAGATCAGATTAAGGGCCTAAGAGTCTCCAAATGCTGTCGCTGGCCCAGTGTTTAGCTAATTTGGAGGCAGAAGAGAGGGATGGACACAAAAGGGGAAGGACAAGTGTAAAAAAAAAAAAACAAAAACCCTCAGGAATGCACCTGCCCGCTGCCCACCCCATGGGAATTCTCAAGGGGGTGGCGGGACCGGCCCCTGACCTGCGCCTGGGGCTCGAATGCCTAACACCTGCCCCCGCAGAAGGATCTGGCAAGGACTCGGGGAGCGCGCCCCTGCCAGGTGCCTTCGTTCCTGGAACCTGGGGTTGGCAGGCAGGGGGCTCAGGGAGGGTGAGCGTTTGCCTGTGGTCACACAGCGGCCATTCAAGTGTCTGGGGCTACCTGATGCCTGTATTTCCTGCGAGATCCCAGGCAGGCGATCCCTGCCTGGGAGGGTCTGGTCCGCAGGGGCTCCCCATTCAATACAGGGCTGTCCGCCTCTGGGGTCTTCCCCCTACCCCGTGACCAGCAGCCTCCAGGCCCTGAATTCTGGCGTGGGGTCTGATTCCGGTTCCCTGTGTGCTCTCCCTCCGGGGAGAGTCATGGAGGGAGTATTTGGGCCCTGGGGATGGCGGGGAGGTGCCACCGAGGCTGGGCATCTGTGATCAGGAAGCAGGAGGCCAGAGGCCCCCCCTCCTGGGAGCCCCCACCTTCGCCCCATTCCTGAGCCCAGGCCTCCTGCTGGGCGCCTTTGTCTGTCCTTGAGTTTCACAGGCCTCCCCGGCCTTTTTTCTTTTTTCTGCCGGTCTCAGGTTTCATCTCTTGCCGGGAAGATCCTTCCAATTCTCGAAGCAGTGACCTCCCAGAAGGTGGGTATTCCCACCCTCTGGAATTCATCCTGGGGCCTGCTCCCCCAGGGCCTCATGTTAGAGGCCTGGACGCAGCAGAAGCCAGTAGAAGGTCCGGGCAGGGGGCTGTCCACCGGGGCAGTGCTGGGTTGGGGGGCATGGGCCCTGGGTTCGTTTCTTTGTGGATCTGAGCATTCAATTTTCAAATCAGAACGTCAGAGGCCAAGAGGTTTCCTAATGGGAAACGTAGAAAACCCAGAAAGGAGAGAGGCCCACCCCAGTGTGGGATCGCCAGAGCCCCACAGGGGTCTTAGAGGCCAAGCAGGGTGCAAAGGGCAACCCCTCCCCGGCTGTGCCTCCCCGCTATGCCTCTGTCTCCTGTGTTTCAGACCTGGCATGGGGTGGGGGGGAGAGGGGGCTCCTATTCCCGTGCACCCTCCCCCACGGACTTCCTGCCCCTCGGACCCACCTGTCCAGCATCTGTAGGCCGCACTCTCTGTGGACCAGGCCCCCTTGGCCCACAACCCACCCAGTCACCTCCTGGGTGAGAGCCGGTTTTTCACCGCCTCACCCCTCCACCTGCCCTGTTTCTGTGCTCATCACTGCTTCCCCTCCCCGCTGCAGCCTGAGCCCCGGGCCACCGGCCCCACCGGAAGGGCCCTCGTCAGTGGTGACAGCCACCTCTATGCTGGCAGATCCAGAGGCCTCTTCCAATTTCCTCACTTTCCTGGAGGCTGGGAGTCCACCCCGGCGGCCACTCCCTCCTTCCAGCATATTCTTCTCTTGGCTTCTCCCTGCTCCCCTCTTCTCCTTTTGCTTCCGTACTGCCCCTCTCCAGACCCCACGGCGGCAAGGCTTTGGCGGGGGCCTGTCTAGAGCCAGGTACCAAGGTGGGGCTGGAGATACCGCGGAGTCTGGAACACACGCCCCTGACCTCTGGGGCTTATGGTCCCGCGGGATTGCCCGGGTCCTCCGGTTTGGTGCACGCCTGCTTCTCTTTTCTCACTGCCCTTCTTCCTGGTGATGTCATCAGTTCCCATGGATTTAAATATCCTTAAGCTGATGACTTCCAAATTTGTCTCTGTAGCTATGACCTCTTCTACGAGCTTCGACCCACATATCCGGCCGGCCGCTCGGCATCTCCTTTGGGGTCTCCCAGGCATGTCAGATAGATCACGGCCGAACTGGACTTCTGGATTTTCTCCCCAGTTCTTTCCCAGCCACTCCCATCCACCCCATCTTCCCCATCTCGGCAAACCCTCCACTTGCTGCATCCAGAAGCTTCTACGCTCTCCTGGCTTCTTCCCTTCCTTGTCTACTGTCAGGAATTCATCCACAGACACTGAGCGTCCCAGCTCTGCACTTCCTCTCTGTCCTGCCCTTGTCCCTCCTGGGGGCCTGCCTGGGACACAGCGGAGTTCTCCAGGGGACCACCACCCAGCAAGGTCCGCCTCCATAGAGTTAGGGCCCTGCAGGCCTCACACGGCTTCCCCAGCCACTAGCAGGGAGTGAGGGGCTGTCCGGCCCCCCAGGGACCCTTCAGACCACATCCTCGTCCCAACCTTCCTCCTGCTGCTTTCTCAGGGCACTCAAAGCACAGCTGCCTTCTAGCCCAGGGTGTGGGAGAGGGTGGCTTCCAGCTCATTTGCAGAGAAGGGGAGCAAACAGAACCTGAAGTAAGGAGGGAGAAGGTACGAGCAAGAGGGAGGGAACTGGACAAGTGGGCCATTCCTCCCACGACTTCAACTTTTAGGGTATTCTTTCTTCCAACAGAATATTTATTGAGCATCTACTGTGAGATGGTTCCTACACCAGGTGCTGGGAGCAATGCTGACAGGACTAAAGGCTGTGCTGTCCAGGGGAAAGACAGACAGTAAACAAAGCCCCGCGTGCTGGGTTGCACTGCACCCATTTATTCTACCAATGAGAAGCAGAGGTTCTACAAGGGTAATTGACTTGCCGATGGTCACACAATAAAGGGGGAAGAGCCAGGGTTCAAAGCCATTTACCCTCTGTCCATCCATCCAGCTGTCCATGCATCCATTCACTCACCCACCTACCCATCCATCCACCCACTCATCCATCTATCCATCCATCCTCCATTCACCCATCCACCCATCCATCTATCCACCCACCCATCCACCTACCCATCCAACCATCCATCCACCCATCCATCTATCCACCCACTCATCCATCTATCCATCCATCATCCATTCATCCATCCATCCACCTACCCACATGCCCATCCATTCATCCATCCATCCATCCATCCATCCATCCATCCATCTACCTACCCACATGCCCATCCATTCATCCATCCATCCACCCATCCACTCATCCATCCATCCATCCATCCATCCATCTACCTACCCACAGGCCCATCCATTCATCCGTCCATCCACCCATCCACTCATCCATCCATCCATCCATCCATCCATCATCCATTCATCTATCCATCCATCCATCCACCTACCCACATGCCCATCCATTCATCCATCCACCCACCCATCCACCCACCCATCCATCCATCCATCCATCCATCCATCCATCTACCTACCCACAGGCCCATCCATTCATCCGTCCATCCACCCATCCACTCATCCATCCATCCATCCATCCATCCATCCATCCATCTACCTACCCACAGGCCCATCCATTCATCCGTCCATCCACCCATCCACTCATCCATCCATCCATCCATCCATCCATCATCCATTCATCTATCCATCCATCCATCCACCTACCCACATGCCCATCCATTCATCCATCCACCCACCCATCCATCCATCCATCCATCCATCCATCCATCCATCCACCTACCCACTTGCCCATCCATTCATCCATCCACCCACCCATCCACCCATCCATCCATCCATCCATCCACCTACCCACATGCCCATCCATTCATCCACCCACTCATCCATCTATCCATCCATCATCCATTCATCCATCCATCCATCCACCTACCCACATGCCCATCCATTCATCCATCCATCCATCCATCCATCCATCCATTCATCTACCTACCCACATGCCCATCCATTCATCCGTCCATCCACGCATCCACTCATCCATCCATCCATCCATCCACCATCCATTCATCCATCCATCCATCCATCCATCCACCTACCCACATGCCCATCCATTCATCCATCCACTCATCCATCTATCCATCCATCATCCATTCATCCATCCATCCATCTACCTACCCACTTGCCCATCCATTCATCCATCCATCCACCCATCCACTCATCCATCCATCCACCTACCCATCCATCCACCTATCCATCCATCCATTCAGCCATTTACTCATTCATCCATTCACTAAGCACCTACTATGTCCCTCCTATGCCCCTTAGTGTTGGGGCCTATGCTAGGTGATAGGAGTAAAACAGAGCACAAAAGAGGAAGACTCTCTGTCTTTACGAGGGTCACATTCCGGGAGAGAAGAAGGAGAAAACATCCAGATCAGTCAGACAAGTAAATGGTACAATTACAAAAATGATCAGGGGTCACCTGGAAGAGAAGTAGCTGGCATGTAAGGGGGCATATGCACACGGGTGTTCCTGTGTATATGTGTGTGTGTCTCTCTGTGTTCCTGTGCAACTGTGTGCACGTGTGAGTGCATGCATGTGCACGTGTCCGTGTGAATGTGCATGTGACTGTGTGTGTGTGTATCTGTGTGTGTATGTGCATGCTTATGTGTGTGAGGGAGGGTGTGTGTGTGTGAGTGTGAGGGTGTGTGTGTGTACATTCCCAGCAGAGGGACAAGTGTGAGCAGAAGCTCTGAGGCAGGAGAACGTTGGGGGGATGTGCTCTAGGGGCAAAAACAAGATGGGGGCATTGGGGCTTGAGGAGGAGGAAGAGGCAAGTTGAGGCCAGGCTGTGAAATGCTGTGAGCACGATAAAGAGCTTGGCTTTATTTAAAATGCAAAGGAGGGGCGCCTGGGTGGCTCTGTCGCTTGAGCGTCTGACTTCGGCTCGGGTCACGATCTCACGGTTCATGGGTTCAAGCCCCGCGTTGGGCTCTGTGCTGACAGCTGAGAGCCTGGAGCCCGCTTCGGATTCTGTGTCTCCCTCTCTCTCTGCCCCTCCTCTGCTCACACTCTGTCTCTCTCTCTCTCAAAAATAAATAAACGTTAAAAAAAATTTAATAAAAAAAAACAAAATAAAATGCAAAGGAGTCATTATAGGGATTCCCCTGAGATTAAAAAACAAGCAAACAAAAATCTGTCTTCTGTAGGGAGAATGGACTGGAAAGGGGACGTGAGTGGAAGGAGAGGCCGTGGCACCTGCCCAGGCAGGACAAGACAGAAGAACCAAACACATGCAATGAGAACCAGCAAGGAAAACCAGGTCTAAGACAAAAACAACCCTGCGGAGACTCGCGGCAGATTAGATATTACAGAAAAAAAGAATATGAACCTGAAGACATAGCGGTAGAAATTCTCCAAAATGCAAAAGAGGAGGAACAGAAGGCAGGTGAGGGGGCACCGAGCGCCAGCGGGTTCTGGCACAAACATCGGGCTGCCCGACACGCGTGCGGTCGGGGTCCCTGATGAACCGCACGAGATGTCACGACTTGCCCGTTAGAAGGTCTAAAATGGAAAAGACTCCCCATTCTCAGTGCCGGTGAGGATGCGGGCGACCGGCACTCCCCCACGGTGTGGGTGAGCTGGTCAGAGCGTCCGACCGCTTTGGGAAACCTTCTGGCGGATTCTCCTAAAGCTAAGCGTATGTGCATCTGCCATGCGACCCAGCCACCCTTCCCGGGAATTTCCCGAAGGGACAGGAAAGGAGACGGCCTCCTAAAGCCTTGTGCACAAACGTTTGTGGCAGCTTCATTTGTAACAGCCCCAAACCGGAAATGACCCAGTGCCTTCCGGCAGGGAAATGGCAAGGAAAGGCCTTGACAGTTGGGAGTAGGGGTCGGGGGGTGGGGGTGGGGGGGTGGTCTGGTTTTCAGCTGTTGGAGAAAGAACCGTGCCTGGCACCCGGGTTCTGATCTGCCCCCTCCACTGTTTCCCGGGGTGCCCTTGGGCCAGTGGCACCCCCATCGGAGCCTTGGATTCTCCTCTGCGAGCCGTGTCCTGAGTCTGCCTGACCCAGGAGGCCCTGGACAGTTGGCATGCCATCACTGACGGGGAGCTCCTGGCAAACTGGGAAGGGCTCAGCGCGGGGAGGCAGCAGGTGATGGGGTCTCGGCATCCCTGGGGCCCCTGAGCCCGGGAAGGTGGGAGGGATCCTGGGAGGCTGGCTGGCTCCGGGCTTGAGGCCCGCTGAGTACAGGTCAGCTGGACAAGCGGGGAGGCCACAGCAGGCAGCGGGGCCCGGGCCGGGAAGGGTTGTGTGTGTTGAGCGCAGTGGGCAGGGTCAGGGGTCATGTTTAACCACAGGAGAGCCCAGGGCAGTGCCTCCTGGCCACAAAGCTGTCCAAATGGCGTGGGCGGGCGGTCCTTTGGATGGTCCTGGGACAGAATAACAAGGCCCTGGTCACTCACCTGACTGGTCACATAGGGGCAGTTTGAGAGGACAGAGAGGTGGCACTGGCCCCCAGGGGGAGGCCTGGGGGTGGGGATGATCGGGGTCGGGGGGGAGCCCAAAGCCTGCAACAGAGCTCGGGGAGGAGGGGAGGCGCCTCGCCCAGGGCCAGCCGGGCCCAGCCCCCTCCCCCCGGGCCCTCTCCGCTGGCGGCCAGTCCCGCGAGGCCTCGGCCGGGAGACACAGCCCGGGCTCTGTGGGGGCGTCCTTGGGGATCTGCCCGAGTCCCCACTTCATGCGCTGCGCTGACGCATTTGAGAGGCCCCCCATGCCCAGCACATGACAGGTGCCCACCCCGCCCCCAACGGCAAACGGGCCAACGAAGGAAGCAGTGAGCACAGCTTCTCTCCGCACCTCTAGATTGCGAGCTTTTCTGGAGCAAACTCTGCACCCGGGTCAGGAAAATTATTTGTCGCGTCGATTTTCTACGGTCGCATAGCAACTCGCCACCTTCCACGTGAACCACGGGGCGCCTGGGTGGCTCCGTCGGTGGGGCGTCCGACTTCGGCTCAGGTCATGATCTCACGGCTCGTGAGTTCCAGCCCCGCGTCGGGCTCTGTGCCGTCGGCCCGGAGCCTGGCGCCTGCTTCGGATTCTGGGTCTCCCTCTCTCTCTCTGTTCCTCCCCTGCTCGTGCTCTCTCAAAAATAAATAAACGTTAAAAAAAATTTTTTTTTCTGGAACATCACGCAATGGGATGTCGACTCGGAGGTTGGCCCCTAGGACGCATGTCAGGCTCATCCCTGCAGCTGTCCGTGTCAGGGGTCTGTTCCTTTTGACGGCCGGGTAGCGTTTCATTGAGTGGACGCCATCCGCTGGCCCACAGCCCGGCGCAAGGCCACGTGGCTCGTTCGCAGTTTGGGAGGGTTGCGGATACAGCTGTGTGCACGTGTGTGCACAGGCTTCCGTGTGTGTGTCAGTGCGTGTCCTCACCTCCGAGGAGGCGGGAGAACCCTGAAGTCAGGTGCACAGGCCCTAACGGGCTGCTCTCGCTCTTGGCACGTTGCTGCGGAGCCCGGCCATGCCCCGGGCCGAGAAGGAGCCACAGGGAGACGCCCCTGTGCCCCTCTCTGGAGAAGTGCCCCTGGAAGGGACCACCCCATTCTTCCCTTCCGGCCCACATCCCACCACCAGATTAAGAGGTCTGCTCGTGCTGCGTCCCCAGCACCTAAAGGGGTGTCCGGCGGGGCCAGGGTGGCTCAGAGGTGGTGATGGCGCAAGGACGGCGATCTGATGGTCCCAGAGAGTCTGGCGAGTCCCCAGTGTGGCGCCGCCCCCCGCGTGGTCCGCTTTGTTCGGGCCTCAGCACGGCATTCCAAAGTGGGCGTGGCTTCCCAAGGTTGCCGCCCAGACCTCCGGACGGTGGCCTGCCTCCTGCTCCAGGCACGACCCCCCCCCCCCCCCCCCGCCCGTCCCCGCTCCGGCCCCAGGTCAGCTGTCTCCAGCCACGATCCCTGGGGGAGCCCGGCCCACGGGGTGTCTCCGTTCGAGGAGTGACGCTAGGGCTGGGCCAGGGTCCCCTCGGCGTCCAGCTGGCAGAGGGACCCGGTCGGCCCCACGCCACCGCCTCCGTCCCGCCCTGGCCGCCTCACTCCCCCCCCCCCCCCCCCCCGGAAGGTGCCAAGCCTGGTGCACCCGGTTGGGCACGGAAAGCACTTTATTTGGACGCCATCGCGCGGAGAGACTGGGGCGCCGCATGGCCCACGCCCACGCAGACACACGTGGTTGTCACCGGGAGCAGGGAGCCGCGCGCTGGGCCGCTGGCAGGGTTTTGCCTACAGTGGCCGACCAGACACGGGCCCGGACCGTCTTCCAGCGTAGAAGCAGCATCTGGGCGGCTAGGTTTTATTTCCCGGCTCTGCCGTCTGAACGGCTCCCCTTAGCCTTTCCAGGTTGTCCCGAGAGGGAGGGAAAATGTGCCCACTGTCCTCACGCGCCCCCGGATGAAGCCCCTGCCCTCGGCCTGTGCTCCCAGCCGGCTCTCTTCCACAAACACGTTGACGCGGTTCGGAATCCTCGCCATGAATGTGGTTTTGTACCCGGTTTTCTCTCGGCGACTGGCCACGTTCCCGCAGTGTTTGGAGTAATCCGTCCTCTGGGGGTCGAGGGTCTGCACCCTAACTTGGTCCACACGTTTGGACTGTTGCTGTTTTTAGCATCATTCGTTCATATGTTCATTTATTCACTCCACGAATATTGGCTGAGCATTCCCTGTGTACCAGGACGCTCTCATTTTTAAAAAAATTTTTTTTAATGTTTATTCATTTCTGAGAGAGAGAGACAGAGCACGAGTGGGAGAGGGGCAGAAAGAGGGAGACACAGAATCGGAAGCGGGCTCCAGGCTCCGAGCCGTCAGCACAGAGCCCGACGCGGGGCTCGAACTCACAGACCGTGAGATCATGACCTGAGCCGAAGTCGGACGCTCAACCGACTGAGCCATTCCGGCACCCCCCGTAGTTCTCTTTTTTTTTTTTTTTTTTTCTTGCACTTTGCATTTTCCTTCTTCGATTATTTCTCTTTGGCCTGTAATGTTTTGGGGTTTTTTTTTTCAGATTGTCTGTTAGTGGCAAAGAGCTTCATTTTTACTGACAATAAAATGATCAAACCTTTCTCTTATGGTTTGTACTTTTGCGTGTGGTTAAGACAGCCCTGTCCCGAGGCAATGACAAGGTCACTCTGTATTGCCCTCTAGAAGTCTCACGGTTTTGCCGTTCGCATTGAATTGTTCAGCCACCCGGAGCCGGTTTCTGTGTGGGGCGTGTGCGTGGGGGTCTGCGGGGGTCGTCAGTGTTCTCCACCCAATATTTCGGGGGCTGAATGCTTCCGGCATGCGGTCGGTTGGCAGCTCTCCACCGGGGTCTGGATCCGTTGTCTATGCCGCGTATCAAACCACCGCAAACACGGTGGCTTAAAGCAACACCCGCTGATGAGCCCACAGCTCTTTAGGACCGAAGTCGAGGTGGGCTGGACACTTCTCTGCTCAGGGCGTCACAAGAGACCAGGCTTAGGGCGTCACCGGGAGGCTCTGGGAAGGAGTCCACTTCCAAGCTCATGGCTGTTGACGGGAGTCACTTCCTCGCGGTTGTAGGACTCAGTCTTCCCCGCCTTCTCGCTGGCTGTCAGCAGGGGGCCAGCCACTCTTGGCTCCTGGAGGCCACACTCGGGTCACAGCCATGCGGCCCCTCCTCTGACAGCATGGCGGCTTGCTTCTTCCAAGGTGGCGGGAGAACCTCACTGCTGTCCGCTAGGACAGATCTTATAGGCACCCCCCACCTGTGGGAGCCACTAACGTGTGACCCGCTTTGGCCAACGATGCGTGAGCAGCCGTGGGCGTGTCCCCTCCTGAGAGGAACTCGAAAAGCTGTCTGCGACTTGTCCTGTGATCCCCCCTCCGCCTCTGGAAGGCGGGAGCGATGACAGCATTGTGTCTTCTTCCTTGATCTTTGTGGTTAATTTCTCTTGCATTACTGTCCTTGGTTGGGTCTTTGGTATAACGGACACATTCGACTGCATGACGTTTAGAGCAAATGTTTATGAAAACACCATAGAGGGGCGTCTGGGGGCTCATTCGGTTAAGTGTCTGACTCTTGGTTTTGGCTCCTGTCATGATCTCACGATTCGTGGGATCGAGCCCCGCGTCGGGCTCTGCACTGACGGTGTGGAGCCTGCTCGGGCTTCTCCCTCCCCCTCTCTCTGCCCCTCGTGTGCTTGCTCTGTCTCTCTCCAAATAAAAAATGCATACATGGGTGAGCACTTAAAAAAAACCACATTGTAAAAAGCATGAGAAGACAAACTGCAGATCGAAGACATGGAAGGGGTAGAACCCACAAAGGATGAATATAAAGAGGGTGGACGGTTTTAAAAATTTGTTTAATGTTTATTTTTGAGAGAGAGACAGAGAGAGAGAGCATGAGCAGGGGAGGGGCAGAGAGAGAGAGGGAGACCCAGAATCGGAAGCAGGCTCCAGGCTCCGAGCCGTCAGCACAGAGCCCGACGTGGGGCTCGAACTCAGGAACCGCGAGATCGTGACCCGAGCCGAAGTCGGACGCTCAACCGACGGGAGCCCCCCAGGCGCCCCTCTTTTATTTTTTTGTTTTAAAGTCTATTTATTTTGAGAGAGACAGACAGAGTGCGAGGGGGAGGGGCAGAGAGCGAGGGAGAAGCTCAAGCGGGCTCTGAGCCATCAGCACAGAGCCCGTCTCTGGGCTTGACCTCACGAAACCTTGAGATGGTGACCTGAGCTGAAGTCAAGAGCCGGATGCTTACCCGACTGAGCCACCCGGGCGCCCGCTAGGATACTCTCAGGTGCTGGGGACGTAACGTGAACAAAACAGCCCCCTCCCCCGGGGAGCTGACATTCTGGGGTTCAGGGAGATAAACAACAACCAAAAAATGACACGGATGTTCGATGCAGCCCGTCCCTGGAGAGAAGTAATGCAGGCAAAGGAGACGGGGTGCTGGGGTGGGGGTGGGGGCTTCAGATGGAGGGACCAGAGACAGCCTTTTGGGGGGGGGGGCGTCCCAGCAGAGATGGGAGGATGCTAGGGGGAGGCAGGTGGATGCCAGGGTCGGCGGGGAGATGCCCCAAGAAAGCGCAAAGCCCCCGAGCCGTGTGGGATTCGGCGGGCCGGGCAGGGTGGACACAGATGGACCTCGCAGGGACAGGACAGGGATGCCGATGGCCAAGTCCGGGCAGGGGTCTCTACACCGCTCGGGGGCAGGCGGTTCTGTGTCCTCGGGGTCAGTGTGTCAGCGTCGAATCACGGGCTCGGGGCTGTGTGTGCTCGTGGGGACACATCCCTGGACCGCTCTCCGCACGGCCCCTCCTAGTTCGCACCCGCTGGCATCCTGTCCTCAGGTCCTGACGCCAGCTGGCACCTGCTGTGTGCCTTACACGTAGGTGCTTGTCTAACGCAGGAGCGGCGAGTGCCGGCCTCACCTCAACTGTGCCAGCATCTGATTTTCTCATCGTAAAACCTATTTTGCCCCTTTGACAGGGACACCGTAACAACTCCTTATGGCCCTTGCTTATTTCCGCTGGAATTCTGAAAATTACACACGAAGAAAGAAACCGAAACGCCCAGTTTGGCACAGTCGAAGGGGCAGGTGCCCTTTCCGACTGCCTTTCTGCCACCCTGGCTCCATGACCTGGAGGTCTCTGCGGCCTCTTCTTTGGCTTTAAATATCCCTTTTAAGGCTAATGCAGCCCTGGAGGTGTCCCTGTCAGACAACTCAGACCCAAAGTGGCCTGAGACAGGCCCGCGGGGTCAGGAGGGAGAATGGACTGGCCGGGGGAGGTGGCCCCCCGCTCCTCCCCCGGGCTGGTGCCCCTGGGATGCCTCCTTGCATCCTATGAATAATAGATGGTCTTTCTGCATCTGTGGGGGTTCGGGGAGGTGGGGACTCCTTCCTCTGCCCAGATTTGGACCCCGGGGCAGGAGACGCCCCAGTTCGTACGTGGCACAGCTCCGGTCGCGCTCGCTATGGGCCCCCTGAAATTCATGCGTTGAAAGCTGACACCCTGTGTCATGACATTAGGAGGCGATTACGTCCTTAATGATGGGATTAGTGCCTTTATACGAGGGACTCCAGACAGCTAGCTTGCTCCCTTTCTGCCACACGGGACATTAGGAAACGTCAGCAGCCCACCCCCACCCCCCACCCCCCAAAGGGCTCTCACCAGCACCTACAGTGCTGGCACCCTGATCTCCGACCCCCCAGCTTCTGTCGTTTATAACCTGCCCCTCCTGTGGTCTTCTGTCACAGCAGCCCGAGCTAACAGCCGTCCCCGGCGCTTTTCCCTTTTGGAAATCTGCCCCCGCCCCAATCCTTGCCCTGCCTGACGATAGGGGGTTGAATAATGTGCCCCCCCCAAGATATGCCCATCTCTTAACCTTCAGAACCTGCGAACGTGATCTTATTTGGACAAAGGGTCTTTGAGATGTAAGTGAAGGGTCTTGAGACGGGGGGTTCATCCCAGGTTGTCCAAAGCCGTGTCTTTTTTTCTGTTTATTTATTTATTTCGAGGGAGAGAGAGAGAGAGAGAGAGAGAGAGCACCAAGGACGGGCAGAGAGGGAGAGGGAGAGAGAGAATCCCAAGCAGGCTCTGTGCTGTCGGCGCGGAGACAGATGAGGGGCTCGAACTCATGAACTGTGAGATCATGACCTGAGCGGAAATCAAGAGTCGGCGGCTTAACCGACGGAGCCACCCAGGTGGCCCCCCAAAGACACGTCCTTATAAGAAAAGGAAATACGAGGCGCACACAGAGGAGGCCACGTGACCACGGAGGGGAGGCTGGAGGAGGGTCCTCTCCCAGGGCCTCTGAAAGAACACAGCTCTGCTCTTGATTTCAGGCTTCCGGACTCCACAACTGGGAGAGAACACATTTCTGGTGTGATTAGCTGCCCAGTGTGTGGTTGTTAAGCTGCAGCTGCCCCAGGACATTGATACGCGCAGGAGAAGAGGGGTTACTGACCAGCCGCAGAACGGCCCGGCCTCAAGATTCCAGCACCTGTCGCCCTCCACGCACGGGCGCGCCCACTGAGCGCTCGCCCGCCCCGCACCTGCCCCACCTGTTCCTGACGTCCCACCCTCATGGGTCCCCGGAGGCGGACGCGTGTGGGCTGATCTCAGGTGAACGCAGATGAATCGTGAAGCATGAACTGTAACGCGTCATCTGGTTTTGGCAAATGACGTCGACGGGGCCGTGCACAGCACTGCTCCAAAACAACCTTTGAAAACGTATCAACTTAGGGGCGCCTGGGTGACTCCGTCGGTTAAGCGTCCGACTTCGGCTCGGGTCACGATCTCACCGTTCGTGAGTTCGAGCCCCGCGTCGGGCTCTGTGCCAACAGCTGGGAGCCTGGATCCCGCTTCCGATTCTGTGTCTCCCTCTCCCTCTCTCTCTCTCTCTCTCTCTCTCTCTGTCCCTCCCCTGCTCACACTCTGTCTCTCTCTCTCTGTCTCAGAAATAAACAAACATTACAAAATTTAAAAAAGTAAAAACATATGCACTTAGGCAAATCAGCACGTGGGAACCATCAGGTCTCTAACAGGGCAGGTGTTGCAATGGCAGATACAGGTGTAGAAAGAGCCTGAGGCTACCCCACAAATGTCGGGGTTCCTGGGGGTCAGTTCCAGGAACTTCCTTCCAAGGGAAGGAGAAACTGAGGCCCAGAGGGGAAGGGACCTGCCCGAGGTCGCCCATCGGCCATTGGGTTGTACCAGGAGCCTCCCACTCCCCCCACCCCCCAACGGCTAAGCCGGTCGGTCTTCACTGCCTGGCAGGGACGCGGGGCTGGGCCGTGGCCGCCCGCCCACTGGGCCCACATTCCCACAGGCCTTGGCTCTGGGTGCTGAAAGCCTCAAGCTGCACCCCTGGGCGGGGCCGGGCTGCCCCGCACGGGGCGGGGGCCGGGTCTTTCTGCTGAGTCACTAACGAAGCTCAGGCCTGACCACAGGACATTTTTGAGATTCCAGGTCTGGCTCAGCAGAGGTTGGCTTTGGCCTTGCGGCAAGTCTGGCCTCACCCGGCCCAGAATCACAGCCTTGCAGAACCGGGAGGGTCCCTGGGGCTAGGCTGGGAGGCGGGGGGCCAGCGCCCATCCCTCCCGGTCGGCCACTTCCTGCTGCCTTTCTGGTGGGACCTGCCCTCGTAGGGGGATGTCATGCCAGCGGGGGTCCCAGCCTACAGCAGGACTTCAGACACGAGGGCCCCAAGACTGAAGAGGTGCTCAGAGCTGCCTTTGTGCCTGCTTGTGAGTTTTCTCAAAGAAGAATAATGAGAAAACCATTTTCATTGCAACAGTTGATTGGCGTGGGTTAAAATGCAAAAAGCGTAAAAGAATCTATGATTTAAAAAAAAACAAAAACGTCTCCTAGCCCGGTCCCCAGCCCCCCACCATTTCCTCCCGAAGGGAACCCAATGTTATCAGTTTCCTGAACACCCAGGCAGATATTTGACGTGTCGACAAGCAAATTAACCCGCACGTATATGCAGAGACATCCATAGATGTGCACAGATAGACGCACGCGTGCATCCACACATAAATACTCGTACGGGTATGTAAGCATATACATTCTTGCATCCGAAAGGAGGCATATCTTTGTCCTCTGAAAGCAAGTTTAGCTTCTGGAAAGTGCTGCCAGTTTGGGTGGCCAAGAGAAGGAGGCTGCTGGAGGACGGCTTTTGGCAAAACGTGAAGCAGGTGCTTGAGAAACGTCTCCGAGGCCCTCACGACCCCCCAGAGGGGGGCAGGGCTCCTTTCCCGGAAGAGGGTCCTTGTCACTGGGACCCGAGTCTCCCGGGGACGGACGGCGTGGAGCCAGGCTGCCCGTCCTTCCCGCCGTCATGGACACACACCGCCTTGACCCCTCCGTGCCTCAGTGTCCCCGTCTGTGAAGCGGGGATAAAGCCACACCCAGGGTCACTGCGAGAGGCAGTGAGAGTGTGGGTCCAGCGTGAGGGCCAGCAGCACCCGCACGGAGGGGGGCTCAGGAAGTCCGTGCTGCACAATGCCAGAGACCCCCACCCCCACCCCCACCCCCCAAATGTCCAGGTGTCCCGGCTCCTGACAGGACAGGAGCTCTGAGGGCCCCAGACCGGACCTCTGCCTGCTGTTGACGAGGAACAGACTTTCTCTGGCCGTTCCGAGATGAACTTGCCCAACCCGGAGCGTGTCCCAGCCCGTGGACACCTGGCCGGCAGTTTAGGGACGGGTCGAAGCCCACGGATTAGGAGGGACGTGCGTTGAAATCCCTGAACGCGGAAGGAACATCAGAGGGTCTGCTCTACAGTGACCCAGCTCAGCTACAAAAAGCGTGGGCTTTCTCGTCAGGCGACAACTGGGGCCGCGTCCTTTAGGCAGAGCCCAGGGCAGACAGACACGTGTCCTGGGGCTGCGCTCTGGCTCTTGACTCCTCACCGGGAGCCTGAAAACCGGCCAGGTCCCCTCCGCGTCCTCGTTTGCCCCCTCCAGCAGACAAGGGGCCCTGTGAAGGTCAGGAACGGGGGTGCTGGCCGCCACCCACCGGTGTAACACCGGCTGACGTCGCTGAAGGAGCCTGGCTCGGGCTTAGTACAAAGGAGAGCTCTAGCCTCACTCTGGGCTTTCATGCTGGATGAGCCAGAGCCCTACTGTGTGCGGGGCAGTGAGTGAGGGTCAGTCCTTCATGCTGGATCAGCCAGAGCCCTACTGTGTGTGGGGCTGTGAGGGTCGGTCCTTCAGGGCATATTGGATGAGGGCCTACTGCATGCAGGCCGGTGAGTGTGGGTCAGTCCTTCATGCTGGATGAGCCAGAGCCCTACTGTGTGCGGGGCGGTGAGGGTCGGTCCTTCAGGGCATATTAGCTGAAGCCCTACTGTGTGTGGCTGTGAGGGTCAGTCCTTCATGCTGAATCAGCCAGAGCCCTACTGTGTGCGGGGCGGTGAGTGAGGGTCAGTCCTTCATGCTGGATCAGCCAGAGCCCTACTGTGTGCGGGGCTGTGAGAGTCAGTCCTTCATGCTGGATCAGCCAGAGCCCTACTGTGTGCGGGGCGGTGAGGGTCGGTCCTTCAGGGCATATTGGCTGAGGGCCTACTGCGTGCAGGGCGGTGAATGAGGGTCAGTCCTTCATGCTGGATCAGCCAGAGCCCTGCTGTGTGCAGGGCTGTGAGAGTTGATCCTTCAGGGCATATTACCTGAAGCCCTACTGTGTGCGAGCTGTGAGGGTTGGTCCTTCGGGGCATATTGGCTGAGGGCCTACTGCTTGCAGGGCAGTGAGTGAGGGTCAGTCCTTCATGCTGGATCAGCCAGAGCCCTACTGTGTGCAGGGCGGTGAGGGTCGGCCCTTCAGGACATATTGGCTGAAACCCTACTGTGTGTGTGGCTGTGAGGGTCAGTCCTTCATGCTGGATCAGCCAGAGCCCTACTGTGTGCGGGGCTGTGAGAGTCGGTCCTTCAGGGCATATTAGCTGAAGCCCTACTGTGTGTGGGCTGTGAGGGTCGGTCCTTCGGGGCATATTAGCTGAGGCCCTACTGCGTGCAGGGCGGTGAGTGGGGGCACAACATTGCCTCCAGCCCAAAATGGGTGGTGTAGAGGTGTCTGATCAACAAACCCAGAGTAGGCAACCCTTCTCAGCGAGCCACGGAGGGGATTCTACGTGGACACCAGGGGCAGGACGCTCTCAAAAGATGCCCACCGCTGCCCCTCCACGCTTCAGCCCCCCACCCACCCCGTGTGAGGCAGGTGGTATTGGGAGAGGCCACTGTGTGGGTGGAGACGCTGTGCCCTTGGGTGAGCCTACTGACCCCAGCGAGCCCCGGCCTCCTTGTCTGTGAGGTGGGGACCGTTCGCGATACTGCCGTGCGGCCCGAGTGGGGCCACGCAGGCGAAGCGCGCAGCTCGGTGCCCCGCACGCAGCAGGGCTCACAGTGGGCCAGCCTTTCCTTGCCCCTCGCTCCCTGCGGTGGACGGGCCCCGGGGGAGCCGGGCCTGCCCTGGACGCCAGCGTGGGGGTACAGACGGGGACCCCAGCCTGGTGCCGGGAAGACGGGGCCGGCCTCATAGGTAATTTCAACCCTTCCAGGGGCCACACTGCGATTAAATACATTTTAATCACACATCGTATGGAACCCGACGTAGCCAACGTATTCTTACAATTATCACAACGCGTAATCACTATGGTGATTAGTAACAAAACGTTTTACATTCTTTTTCTCCTGTTACACCTGCATTTTCCTACCGCATCTCAGTGCGGACCAGCCACATTCCAGGGGCCCCGAGGTCACACACGGCCAGCCGTGGCTCTACTGGGGGACACAGGCCCGGAGTGTCCCCGGGCCCGCAGCGAGGAGAGGCGACCGCTCCCTGACCTGGGTGAGAAAGTTTCCACATTCCCAGCTCCTCTCCTGGGCAGAAGTGAGAGCGACCCAGGCAGCCAGGGGTGGGCAGGGACCTCTCTCCCAGGATGTCCCTGAGAGTGCCACCAGGGCCCGGGCATGGGATGTATCTGTGCCCCCCCCCCCCCACCGCCACCAAACCCACACAGTGGATGGCTTGCACAGGGCCTCCCACATCTGGCCACTGCCCTGTGGCCTGGCCCTGCCCGGGCCCCCTTCCTGCCCTGGTCTGCAGGCAGGCCTGGGGACTCGCCGCCCAGCAGCTCCTTGCGAAAGGCCTGCCTCGTGGGCCAGCCACCGGCAATGTCTCCCAAAGCTCCTTCTCCTAAGTTCTAAGTCCGAAGTTCACAATCATCAGGGGGAAGTTTCCAGTAGCTGCTCACACATGGGACAGTATGTACATGACTGAGCAGCCTTTCGTCCGGGCCTCGGAGGGGGATGGCGACCAGGCTCGAGGTGGCCTGTCCCACGTGTGAGTGTAGATAAAGCAGCTGAGCTCGGGTTTAGTGAAGCCTCTCGAATCATTACCACCCAGTGGGCACGGGTCCTATCAGTCACCTACGAGGGGATTCAGTCTATTTTTTCTCAAGCCCGTCTCCCGCGTGAGACAGTGCATGCCCGGGGATGCCGGGCCCCAGGGAAGGGGCGGTGTGGAGCGAGGTAAGAGGGGCTACCCAGCACCCGGACCCTCCGGGGGCCCTGCCAAGGTCAATGCAAACTCTGTTCTTTTAACTTGTCAGCTTTACAGGAAATCAAGGCCATACAAAGGGAACTCGTTCTAATAAAAACCCCAAGATCTCTAGGAAGAGAAGGCAACTCAGAGACTCTTCGTTTTCGGCCCTTGAGTCTGAAGGGAGTCTGGGGAAATGCTAATTTTGAACTTTTCCTACACCCTTCCTGCTTCTGGATGCTGAGGGCTGCCTTGAATTCCTTTGCACAATAAATGGAGGGGAAAAATCATGTCACTTCAGCAAAACACAAGCTCAATTTTTCCTGATTGGCGGAAAAGCGTGTGCTATTTAAAAGACACGTATTATTTTTTATTTTATTTATTTATTTATTTATTTATTTATTTATTTTTAGCATTCCTGGGCACCATAAAAAAAAAAAAAAAAAAAAAAAAAAAAAGACGTCGGAGGACAGACAATCGGCTCGGCCCCTGATCTGGAAAGACAGTGGGTCTGCTGACAGAAAAGAAGCCTTGAGAGGAGATGCATACGCTTTAAATTCACCTGCTCTTGGGGTCCGTCAGACGCCGAGCAGAAGAGACCCCCGCGTCCTGGAGCTCGCGGGGAATGGAGCACACCGGCTGGCGGCGGAGAAACCCCGTGGATCCCCAGGCCCCTGGGGGCTCCCTCTGCCCTGCCTGCCGCTCGCACTGGGTGGGTGTCACCGTCCTCTGGGGAGAATTCCTGCCCTGTCACATGCCCAGAGCTTCTGGGGTGTCCTGGGGTAAGGAGGGAGGTCCCTGGAAGGATCTCTGGGTGTGTCCCTAACTGGCACCTGTTCTCTTACCATATCCCACTTCCTGACGGCCGGGCTCAGGGAGTAGGGCTGGGGTCCCGTGCGCCCTGCCGGGAGGGTGGGCTCTCCGGGAGGGCCAGGCCTGAGCCGGCCTTCAGCCTGGCCCCTGCACACAGAGTCACAGCCCCGAGGGAAGTGGGGGCCCCCTCTGTGGGCCCTGCCTCACACAACACTCCGCCAGCCCTCCCACAGGGGTGGGAGAGGGCCACCTCAGGCCCTGACCGGGAGAGGCCTTTGGGAGGGCCTCAGCCCGGCAGGCAAGGGCGGCCGGTTTCTGACTTCACGAGGTCGGCCAGCCAGCCAGCCGAGCGTGGTAACCCCGGGCATCGGGGTCCCCGGGGGTGGGGTCCCTGCCTGCCTGGCTCCGCCCCAGCCCCAGCTGGCTACAGCAAGGGGTGGACCCAGCATCCTTTCTTGGGTTCCATGTTCTTAACGGAAGAACGCCAGGAAAGCGAGGCCCCAGTGGTCCGATTCGCAGGCCAGCCTGGGCCACACGGTCCCACTGGCTCCCTTGTGCGGCGTGTGGGGTCCAGACCGCCGCTCTGCCCTGTGCAGGAGCAGCCGGGGGACAGTGGCTTCCCCGAGGACGCCCGGCCCTGAGGGTAGAGCCCAGCTGGGCCCAGACCTTGCCTCACCACCTGAACACACACCCACAACGTCTGGTGGCCCGGGCGGCGGGTGACTTTGCTGGGGGTCAGAAGAAAAAGCTCGGTTTCGGCTGTGCCGAGGGGCCCCGGTGGTGTCTCAGAGGCCGCGGGGTGGGGGCCGCAGAGGCGGGGGCCAAACTGGGTCTGGAACAGGGACACCGCTCTGCCCCTTAGTCCCTTCACACCTTCGCTTCCCGCCAAGTGCTAGAGCCTCAAGCCTGCTTCTGAGATGTCCTACCTCTTATGGATTAAGGAACAGGTTCAGGGAGGTTGCCTCACTTGTCCCAGGCCACACAGCAGACCAGGGGACCTGGCCAGAAGCTTTTGCTTAGACACCTGGGAGGGGCCAATGGGGCCACAGCTGTGGCTTTTCTGGGGCTCTGGGACCTAGAGACCAGCTGGAGGCCACAGCAGTGAAGGGATCTCCAGGGGTCGCACGTTGGGGGTGTATCTCTCCACTCCTGGGAGCGTTCCAGGGACCTCAGAGGCCAGCCCGGGCATTGGCAGATGAGGCACAGAAAGGACCGCGGAGGCCAGGGCAGGAGGAAAGCCACCCTTGACCCGTGGCTCCAGACCCTCCTCTGGGACTTCATGGTCAGGCTCTTGGGTGGGGGGCGGGGTGCATGGACCCTCAGTCTTCCTGTTCCGTGCGAAAACAGGAAGTTCGGGGGGCACTGGTGGGGATGGGGGTGTGTGGGGGGAAGCCACCCTGAGTGAGTTCAGGGTCGAGGGCAACCCAGCAAGGCCCAGGGGGAGCCAAACTACCTGGAAACTACCGGCCACGTGATTGACTGGAGGCCCCAGGCCCTTGGCCCAGCTTTGGCCCCCCAGCCAGGCAGGGGAATGGGAGGAAAAGGGGTGTGGTCAGGGGTCCATCACTCATCCCAGCTGGGGCCCCGGGGAGGCCTCTGTTCTGACAGGTCCTTTGGCTGGGGGTGGGGTGCTTTGGAGCCTAGGCTTGGGAGCTGGCGGACCTGGGGTCTATCCCTCTACCTCGTCGGAGCCCGTTTCCGCCTGCACCTGCCTGTTGAGGTGGGGGGTGCTGGGAAGGGGAATGAGGCCCTGAGAGCGCAAACGCTTGCCCCCACCCCCCCGCCCCGACCCCCGCACGCCGCCGGGAGGGTTCGGTGCCCTTGGCAGTCGCCCTAGGGTTGAACTCATAGCGAATCAGAACTCCTCATTCTGGATTTCTGTCGGGAAAATGGGGGCGTCCCTGGGTGTGGTCGCAAGTTGCAGGAGAGGGCAAGGGCCGCGCCGGCCTCCTTGAGGGCAGGGGGCTCCGCACCCCCGGCTTCCTCCCGCGGCCTCCCCCCTGCACCCCTGGCTTCCTCCCTGGGCCCCCAGCCCCCGCTTCCCTTCCTCCAGGGCAGAAGGAGCCACTGCCCGGTTGTGCATTTCTATTTCTGCACCTTCCGCTTCCTGGCCCCGTGGCCTGCCGGCCGCTGCAGAACGTTCTGGAATCCGCAAGGCCAGCTGGTCCTGGGGCGGGATGTGGGGGCCTCAGATTTCCTCTTCCTCAGCAGCAACTCAGGCCTCCCGGGGGCCCGGGCACCCAAGGGCGTCAGAGAAGGCCTGCCCAGGGGTGTGGGTCGCAGGATTGGAGGGACGGTCACTGGGGATGGCCATGCACCAGCGGCGGGTGGTGGCCCTTCAGGTGTCAACCAGGCGCTCAGCAGATATGTGCAACGCGCCTATCCTGGGCCAGGGGCTCCCAGTCTCTGGGATACAGTGCAAACACCCACAGACTGTGCTTTCTGGCTCCCTTTGCAACAGCCCGCACACAGGGCAGGCACGGTCGTCATCGCACGGCTTTTCAAATGAGAAGATGTCTTAAAGGATTTGCCCAAATCCACACGGCTAGGGGACAGCCCAGAATCTGAGCGCAGGAGGGAGACGCAAGGGTCTGTGCTCCTGACCTCCCTGCTGCATAAATGGGTGACTATGTGTGTGTGTGTACGAGAGAGAGACAGAGAGAGAGAGACACAGAGAGGCAGGGATACCAAGAAAGACAGAGAGGCAGAAGGGAGGCAGGGAGGCAGACTCTGGGGATGGAGGGAGCCCGAGTGAGACAGTGAAGCCACCAGCTTCACGCGGACAGGGGGGTGCTCACTCCTCCACGGTGTTTCCTGAACACCTACTATGTGCCAGGCTTCCTCGGGACCCCCAGAGTGGCCCCCCTTCATCTCGGTGGGGAGGGTGTGGGGGAACTAGGGGTGTGGTCCGCAGAAGTCCGAATCGCAGAGTGCTTTTAAAAAGCACAGCGTTCCTGCGTCCAGGCGTGAACTCGCGACGTCACCTCTCGGGCCTCGGAGCCCAGGTGAGCCCGTGCAGGTGTCGGGCCGGGAGGGCGCTGGGAGCTGAGGGTGCACTGGGCTCCAGCCGGGCACTGGCAGAGGTCTGGCTTTGGGCAAATCACCCCCGCTCCCTCGGCCTCCATGTTGTCACTGCAAGGAGCCGCGGTGCCCACGCCGGGCCCAGCGACCAGAGGGGCGTGGCTGCACGGCCATCCCCACGGCCAGAAGTCCCTTTTCTCCACTTCCCGCCTGCTCCCCTTAAAAGCGGCTCCCAGTTACTTTGTCGCGTCTGAATCTGATTGGACGACCGCTCGTCCGTTTACAGATTAACTTCTTAGAGTCGCTTTTTATTATGTCATGTAAAAGCGACCACAGCGCGTTAGAAAAAGAAAAAAGGCGGGAAGGATGCCACCCTCCCAGAAGTCATCCTGGGGGAGTTTTCCCCGACCGCCCTTCCGGTCATCTGGGCCTGGAAGTACATGCGGTCGGTCACAGACCGCTGAGCACGGGACAGTTCCGGGCGAGCCCTCCTGTAATCTGTTTTCCCACACATCGGCGGCATCTATGCATCGAGGGCATCTATGCGTATCGATAACTACAGGACGGATGCCTCATCATGTTAATTGCCCCACAGGCTCCGTGGCGTGGTTGTATTGTAATTCTATTAACGACGCCCTTGTTGACGGATGTGAATGTCGTTCCCAATTTTCCCATTATAAACACCCCCGTGTTTATACGCAGAACCACCGTGGACGTCCGCACGCCCTCTGCATTTACGCCAGTGACCCCACAGGGCAGCTGCGTGGAGGTGGGAATTCTGGGTTAGATTCTGTGCGTCGACACGGATGGGAAGTGCGGCTGTATTTTCGAGAGAGACTAACGACACTCTTGGAGGGCAGACTCGGGATTATTTCTGAGGTCAGCAAGTGCCTCTCTCTTAATTTAAAATAACTTCTTTAGGGGCCCCTGGGTGGCTCAGTCAGTTAAGCGTCAGGCTTCGGTTCAGGTCACGGTCTCGTAGTTCGTGAGTTCGAGCCCCGCGTCGGGCTCTGTGCCGACGGCTCGGAGCCTGGAGTTGCTTCGGATTCTGTGTCTCCCTCTCTCTCTGCCCCTCCCTCTCGCTCTCTCTCTCAAAAACAAATAAACATCAAAAAATAAAATAAAATAACGTCTTTAACTGATTATAAAAAGTAATACATTTCAATCTAGAAAATTCCAGAAGTCCAGAAACGCATAGGAAAGAAAATGGAAATGACTTGTTGATCCACACGGATACAACCCATCTATCAACCCAGCTAGCGATCCATCCACCTGATTACTGTCATGCTTGTTTTGCTAGATGTTGCATCATTAATCGAGCCCTGGGTGGTCAGGCAGCGTTTGAAAACACCCTTAGAGCACACCTTTATTGTTAACTTACTTTTGTTTTTTAATATTTTAAATGTTTTTACTTATTGTTGAGAATAAGTAGTTGTTTTGTGTTTCAATGTTTTTAATGTTTTTACTTATTGTTGAGAATAAGTACTTATTTACTTGTTTTGGGGGTGGGTTCCCAGAGGAGGGATTGCCAGCCCGGCCGCATATTGCCAAGGCGTCTTCCAGAAAGCTGTTACTTTCCCAGCAGACCCTGCCGAGTAGCGTTGCCTCTGACGGCTGCCAACAGCAGTGGGTTGTGTCGATCGCCATTTCTTTGCTTCCTGGTGAGACCGGGCACCTTGTGATAGGCTGTTGGCCACTCACATTTCACCCGTGAAGTCCCTGTTTGTCTTTTACCCGACGATCTAGTTCATTGTTCATCTTCATGGTTTGTAACCGCTTTTTATACATGAAGAACATGCTTGTCTTTCGTTGTATGTGTGGCAATATTTTCTCCATGTCTCTGGACTCGGTGTTATTTTTTTCTCTTCATATAAAAGAGTGTGTGTGAGTTCACGGATTGTTACTTTTTTGTTTAATGTTCAGAACGGTCTTTCTCAACCAAGGGTCGGTTGACCGTACATTCTGCCCTTCTGCAGCGGGGTCCCAGCAGCACCTGACCCGGAATTCCGAGTTTTCCAGGGAATGGAAACGTGGTGAACGGCTGAACCCCAGGAATGTACCGGCGTCAGTGGGGGACCTCGTTCCTTTAGACACGGCCGTCGCCCAGAGAGCTGGCATAGCGGTGGAGTCCATCGGTATACCCGTGAGGGAGATGCCCAGGGGTTCCCACCTCCACCTGCTAGGCTTTGACTAAAGGCGGGAGGGCTGGGGGAGGGTGGTGAGTGCCCTTCGGCGTGCACACACCTGTGGCCTCATTCATATCCGTAGACAGGTGGGCCCTGGGGACATACAGGGACATTTCTTCTAGCCCTCACACGCTCTCCTAGTTTACGATTATTCACGTGTCGCCCATTCATTCGTTTGTTCGATGGCTCACGGTGCCGGGAGCCGGGGACCCAGTGGTCAATGAATTCGGAAGTCAGAGAATATCAACCGACAACAGGCGTGTAACATCAGCTCGGCCAGCAGGGAAGGTGACAAGCTGGGCAGGGACAGAGCAGGATGGGGCACCATTTTAGAGGTGGGGGGAAAGGAAGGCCTATGCAAGCAGACGTCTGAGGAGGGCGGGCTGAAGTAATCACGCTGTGCAGTCGCCTGGCAGTTCACCCCCGGCTTCGGGCAGGATTCTGTTGCAGGCTGGGACCCCGGGAATTTATTCTGGAATCAGCACTGGGACTGGGGCTTGGTTTTCGTGGATCCCGGTCCCCTTTATCAAGTTGTCCCGTGTCCCCTACAGATCTGAAAGGCTGCCTTTGCCACACTCTAAGGTACCAGGATGGGGAGGAAGGTGATGAGGGGCTCTTAGGGACGCAGGGGGGGCATCCTTGGCCACGGGAAGCACCCCCCCCCCCGACAGGTAACAGTATGCTGCGTAAAAGAAGCCAGTCAAAGGGGGACATAGACCGAAAGCACACTAAGGGTCCCCAGGGTCTGGCGACGTGGGGAGAAACAGGTTATTGTTTTATGGGTACAGACCTTGCGTTGGGGATGATGAAAAGGTATCAGCAACACTGAATGTTTTCTAATGTTTATTTATTTTGAGAGAGAGAGAGAGAGAGAGAGAGAGAGAGAGAGAATGCACAGGGGAGGGGCAGGGAGAGGGCGAGAGAGTCCCCAGCGGGCTCCACGCTGTCAGCTCGACGCAGGGCTCGAACTCATGAACGGTGAGATCGCCACCTGAGCCGAAATCAAGAGTCAGACGCCGAACCGACCGAGCCCCCCAGGCGCCCCAACGTTGTGCGTGTTTTTATGCCGTTGAACTGTGTGCTTATAAATGGCTAAAATAACAGTCTATTTTACCGCAATTAACATGATGGCCGTAAGGACTCCCAACACCCAAAGGTTACGAAGCAGCCGATTTGAGGATCCGCCTGGAACCCGAAGGAACCAGATACGCCAAGACCAGGGTGCTGTCCTTGTGACAGCGATAGCTCTCAGTCAAGGGTCTCCTGGCCCCCGGGGCTCTGTTGCCTGTGCTGGGAAATCTGACCTCCTGAGTGCAACGGGGACCACACGGTCGGGGAGGCGTCCCCCCTGGGCTGGGGGCAGGGGTCGTCCTGCCCACGTGCCAGAAAGGTCTCCCGTCATTTCCCCAAACCAGTCTCCCTGCAGCTCCCCTCCCCAACACCGCACCTCCTGGGTCCACTTCTCCATTTCGGGGCCATAAAGAGAAAGGCGAGGGTCCTTCCGCAAGACGGTCCTCCGGATGCGTACAGGCAATGTGACATCCCCTGACGCTGATGCCCTGTGTCCCAGAGGCCTCACCCCCAGGCCGTACTCCTCTCCCCACCCCGTCCTGCCCAAAGTTCTCAAAGCTCTGCTGTTATTTCTTATGGGTTTGGTACGTTCTTTATTGAGATACGTGATGCTGTGCCCGCTCCCCGAGGCTCTCGGCCGTTTTGCCTTCTACCGCGTCCAGAGGAGGCACGGGCATGGGCACAGGCCTACAGAGTGTCCGCCCCCGCCCGAGGAGCAAGGGGCCACGAAGACTCCCCAGCACGTGGTGTGTGAGCTAAACGGGGAAGGTTCAACTAGCAGTTGTCCGGGAGGAGGGGGCGGGGCGGGGGCGACGGGGTCAGGGGGACGGAGAGAAGGTACCTGGTGAGGCACTGTGTGTGCAGAGGCCCGGAGGTGAGGGGGCGGGGCTGGTGGAGGGGCTGAAGGGAGGGTGGAGGGCTCGGGGGTCCCAAGGGGCAGGGCCCTGGGACGGGGGAGGGGACCTAAAATGTTCTCAGGCTTTAGGTTCCGTCAGAGAATCATTACAGGGCCGGTGCCCCTTGTATTGCTCAGATGGACCTTCTTTCCTGCCATCTGTCCACTGTCCCCCGGGAGCCCTGGTGCGGGTCTGCCCAGCGGGGTCCATCGCCCCATCTCTCCATCCAGTCACTACCTGGGATGGTCAACTTTTTGCATCGACTTGACCGGGTTAGGGCCGGCCCAAACACGTGACCAAATGTGATTCCGGGTGTGTCCGCGAGGGCGTTTCTGGACGAGATTCACATTTGAATCCAGTAAACTGAGTAAAGCCGATTGGCCCCCTCGGGGTGGGTGGGCCCCGTCCGATCAGTTGAAGGACTGCACCGAAGAAAAGACCGACCTCCCCTGAACAACAGAGAATTCCTCTTACCTGACAGCTCTTGAACTGGGACCTGTCTCTCCCTACCTTCGGACTCGAACAGAGACACCGGCTCTCCCGGGGTCTCAGGCCCGGCCTGGCGGCCTCCGGACCGAGTGATGCCATTGGCTCTCCCGGTTCTCGAGCGCTGGACTCCAGGACTGGACTCACCCCCGGGCTCCGCTGGGTCTCCAGCTTGCTGACTACAGATCTGGGGACCCGCAGCCTCCGTAATCCCGTGAGCCGGTTCCCGACGACAGATCTTTCCCGCGGGCCTGTCTCTCCGGAGACCCTGACCATGCACGCCGTTCGTCCATATCCCAGCATCCCTTGCGTCTCCCCTGTGTGCCGACCCCTCTGCTCTACGTGGGCCTACGTGCCCACGCACACACACACGTCCCCGGCCCGGCACCCACGCGTACCGGCAGGACGTGCCGTGCGCACGTCGCGCACGCCCAGGGCGCACGCACGGATGGGTGCACGTTCGCGCACTGAGATGGGCGCCCGTGGCCAACACGCGCGGGTGCCCAGGCGGACTCCCGGGCGCGGGAAGTCACCCCCGCCACGCCCGCACACACACACACGCAGGCACGCCCACGTGCACACACTCGCGGCCCAGGGCGATCCACGGCGGTGAATAGTTTCCACGTCTCACCGCTAACCAAAGTCACCAGTTGGAACTCGCTTAATTGCTGCTGAAGAAAAGGAACCGTCGGCAGCTCCGGACTCCTGCCAGCTCGCGGGGTGGGTGCCCTCCAGGGCCGCGGCTGCCTGGTAACCAAACCCCAGGCCCGGCCTCAGGAATGCGGGCCGGGGGGAGGGAGAAGGGGGAGGGCTTTTACCCCATCATTTAAGGATCTGAGCGTGATACCCGGGCACCGCTCGGCATCGCCTGGGCCGGGCCCGCCGTGGGCGCGTGAAGGGCAGGAGGGGCTCGCTGACCGGCACGGCCCTGGCGGTGCCGGGGGTTCCCCCTGGTCCCGACATCCCGGGCCACCCGCCCCAGGACCCCCCACTCCTCACAGCGCCCCCCCCCCCCACGCACCCTTGGCACCCTTGGCCCTCCCGTCACCCGCCTGTCCCCTCCTCGCAGGGCCGTCCGCCTCTCCGTCCTCCACCTCTTTGCCGGGTGCTCCTGGCTTCCGTTACTTACAAGGCCTCTGAAGCCAGGCCCGGCCGCGGGGACGCTGGGTCAAGCCAGCTGGACATGGCTGCCGTCCTGAGGAGGGACCTCGAAGAGTTGTGAAGAGGGACCCCGCGGGGAGATCCCGAGGAGCGATTGGGAGAGGGGGATCTTGAGGGAACCCCGAGGAGACGTTCAGAGGCAGCCAGGTCAAAGGGGCCAAGGGAGGGTGTGGGTCTGTAGCCACCATCGCCCCAGGGGACGGGTCCACCTGCGGTCGGAGGGATCTCTGTGAGCCGTGAAGCGTGACCCTTCGGTCACCTGTGCTTAACCCCCTGCGAGGGCTCCCGTGGCTCTTGACCGAGAAACGCAGCACCATCGGGGTCCTCGTCTCCCTGAATGGGTGCCCCCGTCTCCCCCCACGGACGCGGACCCTTCTGGTAGCCTCTGGAAGGAACCACATTCTGCTCTACCACGGGACCTTTGCACAGACTTTCTCTGCCATTTGTTTTACCTCCAGCCCCGACTCCGAGCTCCACGGCCGGCCGCAGCCTTGGGAGAAACCTTCCCTCACTTCCCCACCTCACAGGTCCGCCTGCTCCAGCCTTTCAAAACCCAAAGTGCCCCCTCCCTTGACCTTTCGTGTTTATCTGCATTTTGCGTTTCACATTTGATTAGGGTCTTTCTCCTCCGCTAGACCTCTACGCCCTCTGGGAAGGGACTATGTCTGTGTGAGTCACCACCATACTCCTCCCGCCCCGGCATACCAAAGGTGCTCAATAAATAGGTGGGACGTGAATGAGGGAAGGGGAGGTGGCCCAGCTTGGCTCAGGGGACCGGCTGAGAGTCTGGTTGTGTGTGCTTCTCACTCTTGTCCCAATACTTCCGTGGCAGGGGTGGCCGTCTCTGGGAAGGCTCATCCAAGGGCTGGGCCGTCTCGCCTCCCGCCCTTCTGCTCCGGCAGAGTCCCCAGCCCCTCTCCAGCCCGGGGTCACCATGCTGCCAGGGCCACAGTGCCCCCCGCCTGCCCTCGCTGACTTTATTTCCCTCCCTCTCTTTGCGCCAACCCCCTCCCCCCTCCCCCCCCCCCCCCCCCAGCTCTCAGAGCTGTAAGCCGTCAGCGCTCCGGCCGAACGAAGGTCCTCCCCAGTCCTCCTCGTCTGCGCGGACAGCACCTGCCTGTGTGCGTGAGGCCGGTCCTCCCCCGGCCCCTGGGTGGCTGCCGCGGGGATCCCCGGGCGCAGAGGAGACGCTGGTCTGCCCTCAGCGTCGCCCGCTGTACGTGAACCCCCTGGGGGGCCAGTGAGCAAGGCAGGGCCCCAGGAAGTAGGGGGCGACGTCCCCCTGCCCGTGCCCCTGAGGTCGCTCTGCAGGCTGCACGGGCATGTGGCTCGAACAGGTTTCTGGAAAGACGCTCTCGAGGCTCATTGTTCCTGAGCGCCTTTGGCTTTTAAGAATGAGTCTTGTGGGCTCCTCCTGTCGGACTTTCCAGAAGCAAGAGAGATGCCCGCTCAGCTAAGCGGGTGCCTTGGGGGCTTAGGGCCAGGTGGGGGCTCTGTTTGGGGGGGCACGGCTGGAGGAAGGACCTGGGGCCCCTGAATTGTATCGCAGAGGCAGCGAGGGGCCAGCTGCCCCCCTGTGAGGGGTACTGGAAGGGGGTCTAGGAGGTGCACAGGGGTCTCTGGGACCCACCCCCAGGACAGCCCTGCTCGGGATGGTTCTGTCACCGAGGGCAGGGGCCCTGGCCACTGAGACCCCCGTTCTCGGCAGGGAAGAGGGGCCGGGGCCGCTGTAGGCGGTGGGGATCTTGGCAGAGGAGGGGTGAGGGGCCCCGGGCTTTTTCCCCACCCCCACACCGGCTTTGCCCGTCTGCCCCCCTCAGATGTGGCCCGCTGCCCTCCGCCGCTGCTGGCTTGTGCGTGAGGTGTGGGTAGGTGCCCAGTCTTTCTTCCCGCCCGCCGTAAAGACAGACAGAAGTCCCTGCCTGCCCCCTTGGAGTTTCTAGTCCAGAGGGGACACCAGCCGGACCCCGGGGCTGGACCAAGCACGGGACGAGGACCTGAACTGTGAGCCGTGCCCGTCCCGGACCCCTCAGGGTGTCCGGGACCGCGGTTTGCAGGGCCCGCATGGAAACCACGGACTCCAACCTGGCCCTGTCCCCTCCATCCCCCGGCCTGCAGAGGGGTCCGGCCCCGCCCCGCTCTGCCTGCCTGCCCGGCCGAGGGGATCCTGCTCCAGCCCGGCTCCCAGGGGCTGCTGAGTGGAGACGCGACATCTCTCTCTGGTGCAAGTAGCCGCCAGGATCGAGTCAGAGCCCCCGGGGACCGTGCTCTTTCCCACAGATTTCCTCCCCCAGGCTCGGGGCCCTCGGGGCCCTCTGGGGGATGGGAGCCCAAGCAGCCTCCTTTCCCAGGCCCGGAGAAGGGCAGATGGCCTGCCAGAGTCTCTCTGTCCCCACGGCTCCGGCTTCGGGCAGGGGGAGAGGCCCGGGCGGGGGCAACAGGGCAGCCGGGGCAGGGAGAGAAGACAGAGCTGAGACAGGCAATTTGGGGGATCCCGGCCGGGCCGGCTCCCCAAAGCCCCCTGGAAGCCCACGCTCTGTCTGTGGTGTAGGCACCGGCTCTCCGGCCCCTTCTCAGCTTTCAGAGACCTCCAGTGACCCATGCTCCTGGCCACCCCAGGGCCTTTGCACGGTGTTTTCTGTCCCTGGGATACTCCCCCATGTCTCGCTTCTGCATCTCACCGTCCCGCCCCCTTCAGGGCACTCCGGCTTTCCGATCCGGCTGCTCCCCCACTGCTCTTTGGAGCCCTGGTGTTTTAGCTTTGCTCGGCATTTAAGCCACCTTGCCTCCTACCAGCTGGCAGCGTCCTCAAGGGCAAAGAGAGTGGCCGTCCCGCAAACAGGAATCCACCTGTGCCACTGGACAGTCAGCGAGGATGGGGCCAGAGAGCCCCTGGGACCCAGGCCACCAGGCTTGTCTCTGTTGTGGTTTCCATCATTGGCCCAGGACCAGCTGCTCTCCGGGTCACGGACACCACCTCCCTGTCACCTCCAGGGATGTCTGAGCTCTGGGGACAGATGAACTTTAAAGGGTCTAGGCCGGCACGGACCACAGGCCTCTGTGGCAACAGGCGTTGTAGAAGCCAGCCCTCCCTGGGTCCCTCTTGGACGTGCAGGGCCTCGGGGGCCCCCGCTGAGCAGAGGCTGAGGAAGGCACACGCTCCCGGGAACAAGGAGGAGGCTGGTGAAACCAGGCGAGCCGCGGCAAATGGAAACTCTGGCTGGGTGGGTCCTGACACGGGGCTGGCCGGGGAGGGTTCACGGAGCATGTCCTACATGTGCCAGGGCCCAGGTCTGCATTTTACAGATGTGGGGAAAGAGGCACAGAGAGGGAGAGTAACCTGCCCAGGGTCACACAGCACATGATGGGGACAGGACCTCAGTTTCTCCTGGAACCACAGACAGGGGTCGTCTGAAGTACATCTCCCCTCCCCCGGATCTTCCCAGAGGAACTGACCGACTTTTTTTTTGAAAGTCAGGGACAGTCTATAGGCAGCGGAACGCCCAGACCCTATGTGACAATCAGTGGCTCGTTTCGTGTGAACACACCTTTGTCACCACCAGCCGGCTCAAGACGGAGAACGCTCCCTTCGGCCCCAAAGTTCTCCCGTGCTCCTTCCTACCAATACTTTGATCGCTGTAGATGAGCTTGGTCTGTCCTTGAACCTCGGGGAAACGGAAGCCTGAGGAACATTCCCGGCTCCTTTGCCGAGAGTCCCCGGTGCTGGTGCACGAAGCGCTCTGTGGCACGGACGCGTCCCCTTCGTCGGCTGACGGGCCGTGGAGAATCAAGTCCCTGTGCGCCAGCCCCCATTCGGATGTTGGCTCTCACTTCCCCTGGGAAGGTTACCCAGCAGGGGGTTTGCTGGGTCATGGGCTTGACAAAGTTGCGGATGCAGAGGAAACCGATTCGAATGCCTTCGAAAAATGATCGTGGAGGGGCCCCCGGGTGGCTCCGTCGGTTGAGCGTCGACATCGGCCCAGGCCACGATCTCGCGGTGCGTGGGTTCGAGCCCCGCGTGGGGCTCTGCGCTGACGGCTCGGAGCCTGGAGCCTGCTTCGGACTCTGCGTCTCCCTCTCTCTCTGACCCTCGTTCAGGCGCTCGCTCTCTCTCTCTGAAAAATAGGCATTAAAAATGTTTTAAAAATTGTCGTGGAGAATCGTAAGCAACTGCAGAGGTAGACAGAGAACAGGATGAACTCTAGACAGCGCCCCTGGTCCTGGACCACGAGTCCCGGCATGTTCTCCCGTACACGTTTCAGCATATACGGCAGACAGAGCCGTGGGGGTGCCTCCAGGGGTGCCGGGAGCCCCTCAGTTGGGAGGGGCCACCCGTCTCCCCACTGCCTCCCCAGGACACCAACCTTGGCCACTGCCCCGGGGCTGAGGGGTCCGTGGAGACGCCCGTCCCCTCTGGGAGAGCCCAGGGGGGCCCCCCACTGTTCTGGGCGAGTCAGCCTTGGGCCCAGTGGGATGTGGCAGGGCCCCCGGGTCCTCCCCGCTGGACCGTCCATCCCTGCCCAGACCTGCGGCTCCAGCCCATCTACTCTGCCCGATTTTGCCCACCTGCTGGTCTAGGCCAGTCCGTTTTCCAGGGCTTTCCACTAGGACCAAGCTCTGTGTGTGTGTGTGTGTGTGTGTGTGTGTGTGGAAAGGGGCACCGGGAGATGAGCGTTTCAATGCAAACCCAAGGCAGACTGCTCTCCGTGCCCCCAAGACTCCTGTCCTCCCACCTGTCCCGGCCGGGGGCACCTGCCCAGCCCCCCCTCCGACCCCCAGCCAGCAGCGCAAGCCTCTACCCCAACCCCAGAGGCTTCTGGGTACCCCTGGCTGCCTGTGGGGTTTTGTGGCCCCTTAAAATCAATTTAACAGGGAGCCAGGTCTGTGCCTTCAAAGGCCGCTCCTCAAAAGTCACCCTTTTCACTCAATCTCCCTTCTGAAGATGCTGGCATGGGTCCTGCCGATCAATACACGGGGCTGCCGCGGCCGAGCGCACGAAGCCTCCGCCGAGATGCTTTGTGTGGCCCGCTGACCCCAGCCGCCCAGCCGGGACCCCGGCCCCCCGTCAGTGCCCGCCCAGCCTGGATGGCACTGCTCGATCCCTCTTGAAAAGGCCTTTCGCTGGGGCTGCCTTTTAAGAGGGGGACAATTGGCAGGAGGCCTGGCGCTTATTCATGCAGAACAGCACTGAAAGTGCTCGTAGCCGGAGTCAGGAGTGGGCAGCACCCAGAGCAAGGGGCCGCCAGGGCTGCGCGAAGCCGGTCGCTAGGCGACGGGGCCCCCAGGCATCTGCCGGCGGCCTCTCAGAGCTCCACGATGGTCCCGTTCCGGCCCCTCGGGGGACCCCGGGCCGGAGAACCAAGGGTGCCCACGACCCCGCTCCCCGTCTTTGCCAGCTCGGCCCGGATGGGCTGGGAGACGATTCAGCTGCGTGCCATCGGTGGGCCTCCTTCGGGGATGGACGGCACGGGATATTCCCAGCATCCTTTGCTGCTCTTAGATTTGCTGGGGATCCGTGCATCTCACTCTCTGCTTTCTGAGTGGCCTCCCCACCTCCATGGGCGACCTCCCCGCCCCCCTGCACCCACCACCAAAGCCCCGTGGCCTTGTTTTCTCAGCTCGTGTCACCAGCCAGATGGTTCGGGGCGGAGAGTGCCGTTTTCACAGTCCCCCTGCCGGTCTCCAACACAAGCTCCACCTTTCTCCCCTCCCTCCTGTGAGGCAGGTTTGGCCCCCGGTATAGAGGGGGGTGGAGGGCGCGGGAGGGAAGGCGTGAGGCCCTGGGGTCTGGGGGCGCCCCCGGGCAGCTCTGCGGGCAGGAGCTGGGTCCTCGAAGGGGGCAGAGCTGTGTGGCGGTTGCAGATAATCTCTTCCCAACGCCGCTCTAACCTCACCCTCCGTTTCTGGCTTCTCTGTCTGTCCCCAGAGATCCTGAGAGCCTGACGCCCCACCTCTCTCGGGGGGTTGAGGTCTATAATGAGACCCCTGGAGGCCATCTTGGTGGACCCTCGATACGGGCCACCTCCAGCCTCGGGTCTGGGTCACCTGTCCAATCCGCTGAGAATGTCATACTCCCCTTCCTGCCCCTTGTCATCTCCTTACCATCCCGCCGGCACTCACCCCTCCGCCCCTCCCTCTTTCCCCCCACCCCTTCGTTGTCCGAGTTTGCCGCCCCTTCACCTTCATATCATCCCACGTCCCAGGCTCTGCCCTTGGCCCCCAACCTGATTCCCCGCCCTGCTCCCTCTGGCCACAAGCATGTCGCTGTCTAGTTCCTATGGGCTCTCGGAACCATGTGGCCGAAGGGGTCCGGTGAGGCCCGTCTTTCCAGCACCCCTAGGCTCAGCAGGGGCAGGGCTGTGGCCCACACTGAAGAGAGACCGAAAGGACAGGAGGGTCCCTGGGGCCCAGGGCTGCAGGACAGTCAGATGGGGGGCGGTGGGGGGGGGGGGTTGCTGCCTGTGTCATCCCGTTTCTCACGGAAAAAGCCGGAGCTGGTGAGCTACAGTCATAGACCTTGGAGCCAAGAGACAAGAAGCCAGCCCATCCCCGTCCTGGCTCCTCCTGTGGTTCCACGTGGCTCTGGCGAGCACCCGTCCCGCGGCCTGTCTCCTCATCAGGAAAGTGGGCTGCCGCACCCGGGACTCCACGAGCTCATGGGCAGGGGGACAGGTGCAGTGTCCCCCACCGCCCGGCCCCGCAGCTGGGACCGAAGAGGCGGAAGAAAAGTGGGCACCCAGGAGCAGGAAGAGGAGAGGATTAGCCCCACCCAGTGCAGGGCCGGGATGGGGGCGAGGGGGCCTCGGCCCAGCTCCCCAGAGTTGCCTGCTAAGTTCCCAGGACATTTTGGAGCTGGCTGTTAACCACGGCCGTTCTTGAATGTTGAATGGTACGGACTTAGAATTGCACAAATCAGACTTGGAGTAAACGTCATGAGTCCGCGAGTCTCATCGCCTCCTGATTCTTTGACCATCATCTGTGCTCTGAGGCTGCGTGCTCTACTGTGTCTAGACGCCCGAAAGGCCCCGAATGGCACACTCAGGGTTGTCCTGCCCCGACTCCACGTTCCGTGGCTTCGTTTCGGTGGCTTGCATTTGGCCCTCGGGAGGGTATTGACACCACGGACATCGGCAGCTGCTGACGGATGGCCTTGGGGGCTGCCCAGACCTAAGACGGCGGCAGAGAAGACGTGAACTCAGATTAAACCGAAAGGTGGGTCATTCCATAGCCATCCCGCCGGGCACAGCGCGGGAGACTGAGGAAACGTGCCTGCCGTGTCCACAGCGATCCCCTTCGGCAGAGAAGGATCCCCCGTTCTTAACAAATGAGGAAAGTCCCAACGTTCCATCTTGGTTACCTCCCTTCGGTGTCACCCATTAAGGTAAAGGACGACGTCCCCGGGCACGCCCACACACGTTCACGGTGCAGACGTCCCCAGAGTGCACAAGAGCGTTCCGTGAGCATCCGGTGGCTGACGCACCGTGTGTGGTCTGGAGATTGGGTCCGGGCTCTGGGGCAGCCCGCCTGGCCGTGTGCCACCCGAACCCGAGGCCCAGGGCAGCGTCCGTCATTGTCGCCGTTGGACTAACTCAAGCTCCCAGTCCTGAAGACGTGCAGCTCAGCGAACACTTGCCAGCCAATCACACGTGCCCGACTGGTCCCCAGATGTAGAAACAGGACGGCCTGAGCTCTGCCACCCCCTGGACCCTTTGAGTCACTCGCCTGCCCCTGCCCCAGTGGTGATGGCCGTCTCGACACTGCTTTACCCGTGCTTGAGGGACCCCATCCATTCTCTTGTGTCCGACTTCTTTCTCTCGGGGCTGTGCACGTGACGTTCGGCAGCCCTGGTGCAGTGCCCGCGGGGTGTCCATTCCCATCACCACGTAATAGCCGATTGGACAAACATGCCTCGGTTTATGAATTCGTTCCTTTCCTGACGGACCCTCGGGTCATTTCCAGGTGGGATTCCTGGGACGGTGCGGCCATGACCACGTGTGGATGTGTGTCCGCTCCAGCAGAGTCCACGAGACAGCGTTCCCACGGGGCTGCGCCACCCCCCGCCGGCCCGGCGGAACATTCTGGAAACTCCACACGTCTCCCGCACCTGGTATCACCTGCCTTTACTTTAACGTTCATCTTCACCGTTCCGACGAGTGCCCACGGCGTCTCACTGTGGTTTGGACGTGAATCTCCCTGACGCCTAACAAGCCCGCACACTTCCTCGTAGGCTTCTTGGCGGTCTGGACGCCATGTTGAAAAGCGTCCATCGAAACTGTTGTCCTGCTTCCCGCACCTGTTATGGATTTGCAGGCGTTCTCTGCGTGTTCCAGACCGGAATATTTTTGTCAGACGCGTGGGTGACATTTTCACTTCCTTAGCGGTGTCATTTGATGAGCAGAGTTTCTTAATAATCTTCGTCTAGTTCAACTTTGCCAGTATTTCCTTTTACGGCCGGCACTCTTCGTATCTTATTGAAGAAGTCACTGCCTACTCTGAAGTCGTGAACGTGGTTTCTTGTGTTTCTTCTGAAACCTGCGCATCGAGATCTGTGGTCTATCGGTAATAATCTTTCAGTAATTGATTGCTGCGTGTGCTGGGGAGCACAAGCGAGCCCTTGTGACCAAGCAGAGGAAGGAGGGGTCCGCAGTGTGGAAGGTCCGGTCCAGGGCGGGGACGATGCGGGGGGCTGGTGGAGGCTCCGAGGAGGGACGTGAGGCTGGAAGGAGTCAGGAGACAGGAGAGGCCTCCTGTCCTGCAGGGATGGCAGCCTGCAGCAGGTCAAGGGTGTGGGACGGTGACATGGAGGCCGTCAGCATTGTTTGAAGAGTGGGAACAAGAGGGGAGAGCCAGGGCACTTGAGGCAGAGAGTGGGGCACTTGGGGTGGGGGCACAGGGAGGAGTCAGGAGGGGGAACTGTCCAGACGCCTTAAAGTCCAGGCTAATAGGAGGCACACGGAGCCCCCTGGGCAGAGCCTGAACTCTCACTAAAGTGGGTCGGCACCGAAGGTGTTGTGGGGGACGGGGCTTGGGATTGGGGATCCCCCACGCCTCTGCCAGAGGTCCTGCCTCAGCACAGGCACTGGCACGTGGGGCGTGATCACTGTGCCTTCACTGAATGAATGAATGAATGAATGAATGAATGAACGAATGAATGAACGAACGAATGAATGAATGAACGAACGAATGAATGAGCGAACAAATGAATGAATGAACGGGGAGGTGAGGCTCCGATCACAAGCTTTGAGCCACGCGTGCTTCCTTTGTTCCCCCCGACAGCTCTGGAGAGAGGTGGGCGTGGTCGGGGGCTACACACCCCGGACCCCACTGTGGCCTCTCGACACCCGAAGGGAGCCTGGCGCCCCTTCCTGCCCCCTGGCCCACGGGGCCGCAGCAAGTGGACGGCCTTCCTAGCGGGGTTACTCCTGCTCATGGGGGCACCCGTGGGAGCCGGCCCACCTCAGTGGCAGCCCTGGACGGGACCGGACAAGGCCGACTCTGGGGCCACCGCGTGCCTTGGGCTGTGCCGTCCTCCCGCCGTCTGCCCTGTGCTCCTACTTCCAGCGTGGGAACGGAGCCCGGAGAGGGGAAGGGCTTGCCCGGGGTCCCCGCCCTCCCCTCCCCTGCTCTCCCCTCCCGGGCCCTGGGCAGGCCAGCTCCCCCCCCACTCCGCTCCCCCCCCCCCCCGGGGGAGCACCGCAGGGGAGCATCACAGCTGCCCTGCTCTGGAGGGCTGCGTGGGGCTTCATGCTCTCACACGGCCTGGAGGTTCCTGATGAGTTTTGAACGAGGGCACCGGGCCCCGCACGTTCCCCAGCCGGCGCCGGCCCCGGGGCTCCTCCTCCTGGGTGGACAGCAAGGCTTTTCCTCTCTCTTGAAGGCGGTCGCCCGGTTCGGGACACAATCCCGTCGGATTGCATGTCAGGAAGCGAGTGCATAAAGACAGGAAAAAAAAGGAACACTCGAACCTTTCCTGGTGAAAACAGAGGCCCATTTTAGCTTTGACATCAGGGCACCCGTGGGCCTTTGCCAACACGGAGGGGGCATACGGTCGTGCAGGTTGGGGTGACAGCTCTCCAAGGGCCCCGTGCGCCTGGCTTGGGGACACTCAGGGCAGTGGGCCGGCAGCCCTCCTCAGGCCTAAAGGCAAGAGGGGATAGCGAGGGGGCAGCTGGAGCCCCGGCCACCCTGCTCCTGCTGGGGGCTGGGGGGTCTCAGGAGAATCTCTGCACTGTCCCATCTGCACGCTGGAACCCCTAGAGCACCCGCAGCGTACTCAATACACGATGGCTTGTCATTTGAGGGTGGCCCCAGCGCTCCCCGTGGAGTGCCCACCCGGCCCCAGCCCATCCGGCCCTGCCCCGCCCCGCCCCAACCCTCCCCACCCTGCCCTCGGGGCAGGTGCTCAGGAGAGGCACCTGGAAGCTCCGAGAGGCTCCCCACGGCCCCTCCAGGAGCTGAGCGACCGACCCTAAGATCTGGGTGGGGGAGGACAGACTTTTTCCTTTCCTTGTGTCCACTTCTGAGTCCATCAGTCGCTGGACGGGGGCCGGGAGAGGGTGGGCCTCGGGCCAGACGGTCCCTGGCAGCCCAAGGCCACGTCTGCAATGGGCCAGTCTCCAGCTCCTTTAGGCCAGCAGCGTGGGGGGCTCTGTGATGTGCGCAGTGCATCCCAGGGGACGGGACCCAGACCGCACCTCCTCGCTGCCGGTGGGTCCCTTGGTCTGACCCGATGTTCCACGGGACCGCAGGCCGATGGAGCGCTCTTTCGGGAAGCCCTCGGTGGCGGTGCCCGGTGAGGGCCCCCAGGGCAGGCAAGGCCCGGTCCGGTCGGGACGGATCTCTCGCTTTGCCCCGCACGTTTGACAAAGTGGCCGTCCTGCCCCTCGCGGACTCGTGGCGGACCCGTGGAAGCCGGGAATCAGCTGCTGAGCGGTGGTGACATTCGTTGCTACCTGCCGCACGACCCACCCCAGCCGTGCTGCCGAGCGCCCCGGGCAGCTGGCGGGCTGGGGCGGAGGCTGCTTTCTGGAACACGGAAGCCAGAGGCCTTGAGACGGACCACATCTGGGGCCCCATTCCAAAGTACCTGCCATCGGGCGGCTGGGGCCTCCCGGGGGTGCTCGGCGGAGAAGGCCTCTGTTGTGCAGACAGCGGCCCGAGCCCCGCACAGCAGCCCCAGGCGGCCGAGAACACGTGTCCTGTGGGGCTCTGGGATCTTTGCGGATGAGCCTCACAGGCTTGGCATGAAGAAAGTGCCCGCGTTCGGCTCTCCTCCCCGCTGTTCCTGAGCCCACGCACGGGGCCTGCGGGATTGCTGTGCCCACTCCCCATTGCCAGCTAGTCTGGTGGTGGCTTTGGACGGGGACAGTTTGGAGCCGTCCCAAGCCAGGTATCCACATCCCCCTCTGCCCCTGGAAGGCCACAGGCTAGTGTCTGGTCGCCCACGTCCTGTGGCTGTCCCAAAGCCCCATATTCCAACATGACTGCCCCCTGTCCGCGGCCGCCCCTCGCTGGGTGGCTCCCCTTTGGGTCTGAAGCTTAATGCCATCGGTCCAGGGCACGCCAGTGGCCAGGAGCTCTGGGCCTTCCTGGCCCGAGAGCCGCCGCTGGTCTGATCAGCTCCCGGGGTGAGCTGGGCGTCCCAAGACTTCCGTGCTCCTCCGGGGGCCCCAGCCTCGCCGGAGGCAGAATCTGGTCGTCCTGGCTCTGAGAAGGAGGCCTCAAGGGCCAAGGAGGTCACGAGGCTGAAAAGGTGCCGCAGGGACGCGTCCAGCCTCCCCGACCTCACTCCCGGGCACCCCTGAGCTGGCCTGCCCGTGGCCTTGTCTGCAGGCCCGAGTGTGGTCTGACCGAGGGGGGGCCCCCCCCCCACAAAAGCCTCCGGTTTCTGGCAGTGGACTCTGGAAAGATCAACAAACAGCCCCGAGCGGTGGAAACATCTCTGGCTCTCCGAGTTCAGACAGGGCCTGGACGGAGAGGGACCCCGGCCGGGGCCGCCTCAGAGAACAAGGCTGCAGCCTGTGTGGGGGAGCTGACCAGACACCCTCTGGCCGCCGGGAAGCCGGTATAGACAGATGGCGTGTGTGCTTAACGGGGCAGAGCAGGGAGCGGGAGCCTCCGCAGGGCCCGCCCAGCAGAGCCTTCTGGGCCTGCCATGCCAGCAGAGGCGGCGGGGTGGGGGGGGGGGGGCAGGAGGCAGGAGAGACTCCTGTCCGCACCTCACGGGTCCCTGCCTGGGGGTCTGGGTCCTCACTGAGCAGACAGGGGTGCCTCGCCAGATGCCGGTGGCTGTCACAGGAGGCAAAGGACCGGGAACCCCTGCAACAGCCTCCCTGGGGGAGGTGCACGGGGTCGGCGTTACAACTGGCCTCCCCACCTAGGGCCTTGGAGAACAGAAGCAGCCAACATTTACTCGTACTTGTACGTTGGACACGCTCCCAGGGTTTTTCCTGCCATATCATCTCGGTGGCTCTCAACCACCAATCAGTTAGGACTGATTATTTGTCCCACTTTACAGACGGGGAAACTAAGACCCGATAAGGCTCTGTGGCAGTGACAGACAGAAACCAGGTCTCTGGCCTGGCTCCCACCCGCAGGGCCCCCACAGAGCCTTGGGGAGGCCCCTCCGGGGGTGCTGCCCTCTGGGGGTGTGATCACTTCTCAGCCCGGGCTTTAAGAAGGAAGGAGAACTTTAGAAAAAGCTAGAAGCCCATCTGCTGTTAGCACTGTCTGTGTACTGGTCAGAGATGCTCCTCCTCCTCCTCTTTCGCCTCAGGCATCACCTCCCGCATCGCCCTTGTCACACGTACTCAAATTTCCCGGGGACCCACTCTGAGCAGGGTCCCGCTCGCCTCTGCAGCCCCGCTGCGGGGAGGGATCTTTGTTAACTTTGCGGATGAGAACAAGGAGCCCGGAAGCCCTTCCCCGCGTCCGTCTGGCCCGCAAGGGAGGAGAGGGGACAGAGGAGAAGAGAGTGATGATCAGGGCTGTAGATGTCACCTTGCTCACACCTCCCCTGGGAAGGGGTCCCTCCAACCTGGGCCTTGACCCGCGGTGACGAGCGGCGTGCTGGAGCTGAACTTGGAGGCGGGTGAGGACTGAACGCGGAGCCCTGGGCCGCCGTCTCCCGAGTCAGCTTGGACGTCCGCTCCTGATCCGGCTGTGGGCTCCTCGAGGGGCTTTGTCGTCCTCGCGCCTGTGTTCGGCCCCAGCCCGGGGCCTGCCCACGCGGCCGGGGGCCCTGTGGGGATGGCAGGGGGTGCTCCTTGCTGCCAGCCATGGCCGCGAGCCGCTCCGGGGACCGGGTCCTGGTTTACGGCTCGCGGGGACCCTCCCGCCTGCTGTTCCGCGGAGCGGAGGCTGAGGGCCCCGCGCGTGCGGGGAGTCTGATCCCTCCCAGGCAGTGGCCAGCAGGAGCCTTCTGGAGGCACGGGGTCCCCATCTAGAGGAGTTCCACGGGGGGGGGGGGGGGGAACATTTCAGGGGCAGAGCCAATAAGACAGGGACGGTGACTCGAGGAGCTCCGGGCACTCAGGGCTTGCAGTCCCCGGTCCCAGCGGACCCCACGGCGGGTGACGGACAGGGGCGGGGGGCCCGGGGTCACACAGCCGGAGCGTGCACCTGGAAACCAGACCTCGTTCTCTTTTCTTGCAGCTTTTTCCTTTAATGCCCTTCCATACTGGCAGGAAAGATGTAAGGACAGTGCCGGGAGGTCCTGTGCTCCTCCCTCTCCCCAGACGTCGGTCCCCTGGCTCCCAGGTCCCCGCGGGCTCGCACTGGCCACACTCACGCTGTCGCTTTCTCTGCACGCGTGCACGGGCACACACGCGTCTTTCCTCGGATCGTTTGAGAGTAAACAGGAGACGTGGTGCCCCTCGGCCCCCAGACACTTACGCCCACTTCTGAGAACGAGGACATTCTCTCACACAACCTGGGACGAGCCATCTGTGCTGGGGCGGTGGCACAGATACGACGCGATGTCTCTGCCTGGGAGGGACCCCGGCCGGCACCCCGGGGCACTCGGGTACCACCCTCTCCAGTCTTTGAGTCTGGGCCGGTGCCTCGGCCTTATTTCGTCTTTGTGTGACTCTGACATTTTGAAGAGCAGGGCTGAGTTACTGACGGTGCCTTTCGCTGAGAGAGCCCAGGCCCGTCCGTGTGCACCAGGCCACCCACTGCCCCCGACACCCTCCTCGCCGTTACACCTCGCAGCCGCTGCCCGCCGGCTAGCCCGGGTGTGAAGGTGGGGGCCTCCCGTCTTCCCGGAGCTCTGGGGCGATGACGATCACCCTTGAGACGTGTGGGTGCCCCTCGCACAGGGCTCCAGGGGAAAACCCCCACTTAGCACCCTAAGATCCTCGAGGCCGCCCCAGACAGGGCCACCAGAGACATACAGGTTCCAGGCTGTTCAGACGATGAGTAAGTGAGCAGGTGAATGAATGAAGGAGTGGGTGAGTGAGTGAACGAATGAATGAATGAATGAGCCAGTAGACGAGTGGATAAAGGAGCCAATGAAGGAAGGAAGGAAGGAAGGAGCTGGTGAATGAATGAATGAGGGGTGGGTGGGTGAATAAAGGAGATGAATGAATGATCGAATGAACGAGGGAGTGAGTGGAGAAAGGTCTCCAGGAGGAGGCGGCCGTGGCTGGGGAGTCAGACGCCAGGGGGTTCAGTCTTATCTCTGCCTGTCCCTGTCCTCGGGCACGTCCCTTCTACACTCCGGTGTGCTTCCCAGCTCGCCATCACGCCCACAAGGCGCAGGGCTGTCGCCATCAGCCCCTCTCCCTTTCTGGTGAGCTCAAGTCCTTGGCGGGGGGGCGGGGGGCAGCAGATGCCCCAGAGGATGTGGGGTGGAGCGAGCTGGAAGGGCCCCAGGGAGCCTTTGTGTCGGGCCCGTTCCTTGCGCCTCAGGCTTGATGCCCAGTGTGGTGGCTCCCGGTGGGTTCCACAGCCCCTTCCTTCCCAGCCTGGCTGGTGGGCGGGAGGGCAGGTGCGCAGCACCTGGGGACTGTCTCAGGGTGAGGGAAGGGACAGGTGGACAGGTGTGTGCCAGGGTCTGATGATGGCACTGATGAGGAGGAGGAGGAAGAGGAGGGGAGGAGGAAGGGGAGGGGAGGAGGAAGAGGAAGGTGAGGAAGAAGGAGAGGAGGAGGAGGAAAGGGAGGAAGGTGAGGAAGAGGGGGAGGTAGGGGAGGAGGAGGAGGGGAGGAGGATAGAGGAGGGGAGGAGGAGGATGAGGGGAGAAGGAAGAGGAAGGGGAAGAGAAAGGGGAGGAGGAGGAAGGGGAGGAAGAAGAGGGGGAGGAAGGGGAGGAGAAAGGGGAGGAGGGGGAGGAGGAGGAAGGGGAGGAGGAAGAGGGGGAGGAAGGGGAGGAGGAAGGGGAGGAGGAGGGGGAGGAGGAAGAAGGGGAGGAGAAAGGAGGAGGAAGGGGAGGAGGAGGAGGGAGGGGAGGAGGAGGAGGAGGAGGAAGGGGAGGAGGAAGGGGAGGAGGAGGAGGAAGGGGAGGAGAAAGGAGGAGGAAGGGGAGGAGGAGGAGGAAGGGGAGGAGAAAGGAGGAGGAAGGGGAGGAGGAGGAGGAAGGGGAGGAGAAAGGAGGAGGAAGGGGAGGAGGAGGAGGAGGAAGGGGAGGAGGAAGGGGAGGAGAAAGGGGAGGAGGGGGAGGAGGAGGAGGAAGGGGAGGAGAAAGGAGGAGGAAGGGGAGGAGGAGGAGGAAGGGGAGGAGAAAGGAGGAGGAAGGGGAGGAAGAGGAGGAGGAAGGGGAGGAGGGGGGAGGAGGAAGAAGGGGAGGAGAAAGGAGGAGGAAGGGGAGGAGGAGGGAGGGGAGGAGGAGGAGGAGGAGGAAGAAGGGGAGGAGGAGGAGGAAGGGGAGGAGGAGGAGGAAGGGGAGGAGGAGGAGGAAGGGGAGGAGGAAGGGGAAGAGGGGGAGGAGGAGGAAGGGGAGGAGAAAGGAGGAGGAAGGGGAGGAGGAGGAGGAAGGGGAGGAGGAGGGGGAGGAAGGTGAGGAGGAGAAGGAGGAAGGGGAGGAGGAGGGGGAGGAGGAAGAAGGGGAGGAGGAAGGGGAGGAGGAGGAGGAGGAAGGGGAGGAGGAGGAGGAAGGGGAGGAGGAAGGGGAGGAGAAAGGAGGAGGAAGGGGAGGAGGCGGGGGAGGAGGAAGAAGGGGAGGAGGGGGAGGAGCAGCTCACTCATCCCTGAGAAGGCCTCTCACAGGGGACTGCTCCCGGCCAGCCCCCCAGCCCCGGGGGCACAGGTGCAGAAGCCCGCCGGCCGTCACGTGCTCCTCTGCTGGGGCTCCGGCACCTGCCAGCGCCCGGCCCTGCTCTGAGGGCGACAGCGGGAGGGCGGGAGGGCTTCCCCGGCCCCTGGACGCAGACGCCTCCCACCCCGACCCGGCTCTGCAGGTGACCCCTGCCAGCGCGCACCCCGCGAAGGGCGGTCTCTCCGGGCAGGGCCTACGGACGCCCAGGAAGTGCTCGTCCCTTCGCTGCCAGCTCCGGGGGAGGAAAGGGGCCCCCGGCGGGTCCCCGACTACCCAGGGTCGCACCGTGTGTCCCAACAGGACGCCGCTTCACTCGTCCCCCCAGCCCGGAGGCCAGTCCCAACCACCACCGTCCCCGGGGTCTCTGGGAAAAGGCCCTGGCCGTGGGAGCCCCCGAGGGCCCAGGGAGAGCCCTGCCCTTTCCGCGCGGCCTCTGCAGGACATGACCTCATCCTTCATGGGGTGGCTCGGCCCCAGGCCAGCAGATCGCACTGGGAACGTGCGTCCTGCGCCTCCAGCTCCTGGGGACAGACAGCTGGGCACCAGCGGATCCCACGGCCTCGGCCCCCGGTAGCGTTATCCCGGGTGGCCTGGGGGACACAGGGACCCCCGCCTGGGCGCTGGGGTGCTGGCCCACCCAGCAGGGGCAGCGGGTGGAGAGAGGACGGCGGGGTGGGGCCGCGGGCGGGGCTGCAGGAAACAGACACACCCAGAGGAAGTGGCCGCTGGGGGAGAAGCAGCCCCAGCCACGTGCTAGCACGGCCCCCCCGCCACCTCGCCCACCGCACCCACTGCGGGGGCCAAGGGGCGGGTCCCGGGAGGAGCCTGGTGGCCCAAGGTGCCCTTTCCTGGGCAGAGGGAGCTGCGCGCCGTGGGTCCCACCTGGTTCCCCCCACCCTGGAGAGGTGACGGGGCCTGTGTCATAGCAGAGCATCGTGACGGCCGGAGTTCCTGTCCCTCCCGGGCCATCAACCTGCCATCGCGCCCGGGGTGACCTGAGTGCTGTCCACTGCTCAGCCCAGGGTCCCCAAGATGGATGCGGGCCCCACGAGATCAGGGGCCCACCCCAGCTCAGCCACCTGCCCAGGGTCCCCACATGGACGTGTGTCCTGCGAGATCGGGGTCCGGCCCCAGCTCAGCCACCTGCCCAGGGTCCCCACATGGATGTGGGCCCCACGGGATCGAGGTCCCGCCCCAGCTCAGCCACCTGCCCAGGGTCCCCAAGATGTACATGTGTCCTGCGAGATCGGGGTCCCTCCCCAGCTCAGCCACCTGCCCAGGGTCCCCACATGGACGTGTGTCCTGCGAGATCGGGGTCCGGCCCCAGCTCAGCCACCTGCCCAGGGTCCCCACATGGACGTGTGTCCTGCGAGATCGGGGTCCGGCCCCAGCTCAGCCACCTGCCCAGGGTCCCCACATGGATGTGGGCCCCACGGGATCGGGGTCCCGCCCCAGCTCAGCCAACTGCCCAGGGTCCCCACATGGACGTGGTTCCCGCGAGATCGGGGTCCCGCCCCAGCTCAGCCACCTGCCCAGGGTCCCCAAGATGTACGTGTGTCCTGCGAGATCGGGGTCCCGCCCCAGCTCAGCCGCCTGCCCAGGGTCCCCAGGTGCCCTGGTCTGTGCCTCAGAGTGTGTTTCTCTCTCTTGCTCCTCTGCTCTGCAACATTCGCTGTGCGAGTTTGCTGGGGCCGCCATATACCAAGTCCCACCGATGGGACTCACACAGTGGACATTCACCGTCCCCCGGGCCTGGAGGCCTAGGCATGGGCAGGGCCGGGGCCTCCCGGGGCCTCTCTCCTTGTGTGTGGACGGCCGTCCTCCCCCTGTGTCCTCACGGGGTCGTCCCTCCGTGCGTGTCTGTGTCCTGATCCCTCTTCTTACAAGGACCCCGGTCACACAGGATCAAGGCCCACCCCGGTGACCCCGTGTCACCTTAATCACCTCTGTAAAGACCCCCCTGTCCAGATACGGTCACGTTCTGAGGTGCTGGGGGTCAGGACCCCGACACAGGAATCTGGGGGACACAATTCAGCCCTTCACGCTCCCTGAGGAAGCAAAAGACTGTGCCATTTGTTCACTGCTCATCCATCTGTCCTGCCCGTACTGACCCAGTGCCCTCTGCGGCAGGGAAGGGGGTCAGCACGAGGCACCATGAAGACAAGGTGGTCGTGGCCCCTTTCCTCGAGCGGCTTCCAGAGTAGGAGGCCAGGAAGGGAAGACCGAAAGCGACAGGGAAACAAACAACCCAATGGTGACAGGCCTGGGGTCATCCTTGACCCCTTTCTTCTCTTACCTCCCACTTCTGACTCCAACAACCCCGCCTCTAGAAGCCTCTGCACGCAGCCACCACCCGGCCCCCAATGTCTGGAGCCTGGCCCCTGCCTCTGGGCTCGCTCCCATCCCCCCTCTGGCCCTGGGATCCTAGGACAGCTACACCAGACCACACCGCGTCTCGCTCACAACACACATGTGGATGCTCATTTCTGCCAGAGGAAACACACAAGTCCCCACGATGGCCCCCAAGTCGTGGCTGCCATTACCAGTCTGTCCTGGCCTCCCGCTACTTGCCAGCATCCTGCCTCCCTGCTCCCTCTCGAAACTGCAAACACGCTCCCGCCTCAGGGCCTTTGCACTGGCGGTGCCCGCTGCCTGGGACGCTGTTTCCTCAGACAGGCGTGTGGCCCTTGCCTTCACGTTTTTTAAGCCTTAAGGGAGGTCGCTCTTGACCACATCCTCCAAGCTGTCCCCCTCACCCTCTCCCACTTTCCCCTCTGGTGTTCTCCCCAGCCTGCAGATGATGTCATTCCCTGGCTTATTTCGCTCGTTGCCTTTCCGTCTCGACTAGGACGTAGGCTCCACGGGGGCAGAAAGCTTCATTTGTCGTCTTCACCGCTGAGGCCCAGCCTCGGCCACAAAGCGGGCTACGCGATCGGCAGTCGCGAACGTAGCTGAATTGTTTCGTTTCTCCTCCATGGCTGGCCAGCGTTTTCCGTAATGAGCCAGGGGGTGGATTGTTTTGGCTGTGCGCGCCCCGCCGGCCCTGCCGCACTGTGGCAAGTATGAGATCATTCCGCGCTGCGGAAAAGCAGAAGGGACAGCGGCAACGTGCGTGGGGAGGGGCAGGGCGGTGGGGGGGGGGGGCGGTGGGGGTGGCACCCACACGGAGAAGGAGACAGGACTCCTCACCCAGCGGGCATCTGGCTCTCAGGGAGCCTCAACTCTGGTCCCTTCATGGTGTTGGAACCCGGCCTCTGGCTTCGTTTCTAGCAACTTCCCTGTTGCTGCACGCAGACGATGTTCACTTGACGTTCCCTAAACCCTCGTGAGGTCGGGGCTGTCCTCACCCCCATATGTATAGACGGGGAAACGGAGGAATGGAGAGGCTAGGAACTCATCCCAAAGTCCACCCCTGGCAGGGGTACAGGAGGCCAGGACTCGGACCCAGCCACCTCCGACTCCAGACCCCAGGACTTTTCTGCTGGGCTCACTGCTCCCAGGGGTCCAGGGCGCCACCAGCGAAGGCTGTCGAATAAAATAAAGGTTATGGTTAGGTGTGGCTGTGTCACGGTGGGGGAGAAAAAGGAAAGCAGATCTCACAAGCTCTAGGAACCTTCCCGAAGAAATGAGCAGCACACTTTGCTCAGCTCTTCATCCCGGGCAATATTCGAGGCATGCTGTTGCTTATCTGAACTCAGATTTAACTGGACGGCCTGTATTTCTGTTTGCTAAATCTGGAAGCCCCCCTGTCGGCTGAGGTTGGGAGCTACGGGGCTGAACCCTCCACCAGATGGGCTGGTGCTCACTCCTGAGTTCCCCCGGACGTGACATCTCGAGCCTTGCTGGCTGAGCTCTCTCCATGCCTGGTCGAGGGGCCGGGCCTCACTGCCCACAGGTGGCCTGCCCCCCCACCCCCACCCCGACCCAGGTCCGTGAGCTCTCGCCCTTGCTTACCTTGAACCTCAGCAGCCCCAGGCACCTGCGAAGCCTCCTGCTCGTCGCTGCTGTGTGGAGAGGGCAGGATCTCGTGATCAGCCCCGTGCGACGGTCCCCTGGAGGACCGGGGGCATACACCTCCCTGTGCCGAATGCGGGAGAGGGCCCTGGTTCCGGGCCAGCCAGGGCGACGCCGGGGGGAGCGCTACCTGGGGCAGCCTTCCGGAACGGCAATTTCTCAACCCGTGTCCAAATGCCAAAAGTGTGTATCCCCTTTGACTCAGCATTTCTACTTCTGGGAACTTACGCGAAAGAAATGTTCCAACCAGGTACAAAGAGGATGGCTCAGGGATGCTCATGCGGCCGTGGGTTACGCCGCCTGGAACCCGACAGCAGCCGGAGCGTCTCCCGCTGCTGCGGGAATCTTCAAGCGTCGACGTGATGGAATTGGAGCCGTCTTTAAAAATGATCTTGGGGATCTCCGTGGACACGGGAAGGTACCTGTGACCGGCTTTTGAATTCAGAAGGCAAGCAAGGTAAGACTGCTTGCCCGTGTGTGCACGCGTGTGTGCATGTGTCTGTGCGTGTGTGTTCACCAAGATGGCACCTGCAGAACGGCAGGACTTCCGGCTTTCCTCATCCCTTATTCCATCCTGGAAGGTAGAAGTGACGGCTGGAGCTCCAGCTGCCATTCTGGACCCCGAGGTCTCGGGAGGATCGTGCCTCCAGGGTGATGGCGCAGGGGACAGTAAGAGGTCTCAGTCTTGGAGGGCTTCGTCAGACAGGACCACCTCTCCGCCCGTGTGGGGACTTTCGCACGAAAGAGAAACCAACTTCTGCCTCGCCGGAACCACTGCCGTTTTGGGAGGTTGTCCGTCACTCAGCTGAACCTGACCCTGGCCGCTCCAAGTGGTTTCTTTAGCTGGGCAGGATTTCGGGGGTTCTAAATTCTCTTTTGACATTTTGTTTTGGTTCTTTTAAGCTCGTGACTTGGACATTTATGCATCGTTTGTATGGGTGTTGTTTTCTTTTAAGCTTCGTTTCGAAACAAATAAATAAAGCAGACGCACCCGCTTACGACGCTCCACGCGGTGTCCTGAAACCTTTAATGAACGACTTGCTTAAGCCCTTACAGCAGCCCTATGGGGCATGTCATTATCCCGACCCCGCAGAAGGGGGAGTGACACAGAGGAGGCCTTGAGTCCCTCGTCCACCGTTCCTCAGCTGGTCGGGGCAGCACGCAGGCCGCCTGCCGTGCAATCCACCCGCCTCCCTGGGTCCTCCACCCTCAGAGACCACCCTCCCCCCAGCCCACCCTGTCCTCTTCCGCCATCTAAGGCTCTTGCCAGCAGGCACCCGGGCTGACTTTGCTGTGGCTGCTCAGGGGCCCGGGCATGGGGGTTTGTGGCACTCTTTCTTCTCTCTGCTCATTCCACAAATAGTCATGAGTGCCCAGCCGGGGCCCGGCTCTGTGCTCGGTGACCCTAGCCCGGGAAACCAGAGACACCTGCCCCGGGGAGTGCCCCATGATCTGGATCTGAGGCCGGCACAGGAGTCACCTGAGTGAAACGGGGATAGGAGTGGATATGCTCGTCAGAGGCAATGGTGTGTGCAAAGGCCCTGTGGCAGGAAGAACTCACCAGACCCCCCCCCCACACACACCCCCTCATTCGATGTCTGCCATCGCTGGTTCTTTCCCCAGCCCGCTGGTTCTACAGCTGGTCGAAGGTGAGGGAAACCACAAAGGGGTTGTGGTTGTCCCTTCACCTTGGCCACCGTGGATGGCAAGAGCCGTGTCTCGCAGGCCTGCCCTAAACCCTCTGCCCTGTTGGGGCCCAGAGCCTCCTGAGTAGGGGTTACCTATCTTCCAGACTTCAGACTGAACCCCTTTGGGGGGGCCCTTGGGCCTGACCTGGGCCCCCTTTGGCCTTCGTGTCACTGAATCCAGATTCCTGTTTTAAGATGTCACTCACATACGTCACCCCCATCTGGTCCCGGGTCAACTCTCCCATCAACGGCATCGTCCTCCTGACAGAGCTGTGCTGCCCCAACTTGCTAAAGCGCTCCTCTGACCCGTGCTCTCCCTCTGTGCCCCTCACGGGCTCCCTATCGCCCTCTGTCTAAACTGGAGGCCTCTGCTGCCTCAGAGGGTCAGAGCAGGGCGGTCGTCTCACCCGCAGCCTCTCCTGCCAGGTTTCCCTGAGTCTCAGATGTCCACCAGCCCCCCAAGGGCGGGGGCGAGGCTCTCGGTCTGTGCCCTCAGCAGCGGTTTCAAAAGAGTTTGTTTTGCTTTCCAAACAGATTGTATCGAGCGTCCGGCCGGCCAGTGGGTTGGGGCCAGAGCACAGGGAAGAGCTATGGCCCCTGGACATGCCGAGTCAACCTCCCGGACGGGCCGTGCCCGCAGGAGCTGCCCCAGCACCAGGTCGCGCTCACGCCCGGTCCACCCCTGTTGAGGGCCGTGGAGGCGGAGTCTCTGGGCTCCCAGGGGGTTCCACGGTGATGACTCACTCTGTGCCCCGTCCCGACTGCGCCACCAGGGGCTCTCCTGGGCAGACCTCCACCCTCTGTCCTCCCAACCCCAGCACGGGGTCCCTTGGGACTGTCACCCTCACTTTACAAACCAGGAGGTGGTGTTCCATGCCTGGAGCCCACTAGGCCTTGCTTTCTTCCCTTCCACAGCGGTCCAGTGACGGCACACTGACCTGGGCGCATGGCCTACATTTCCCAGACTCCCTTGCAGCAAGCTGTGGCCAGGAATAAGTTCCCCATCTGGGACCCGAGGCGGAAGCTACTTGCTGAGAACAGCTGAGCACAGGAGGTAAAGAGCCCAGATAGGCCTGGGCGGCTCACCTGGCCTTCCGGGGAGAAGTCAATGTTGCGATGGAACCACCGGATTTTCGGGCCTCTTTGTTACGCAGCTGTGTACTGACTACTAGAGAATCGCCGAGGCCAGGTGCTGGGGCGCTCACGCCTTTTCATCACTACACAGTCTGCTCCTGGTTGTGTTCCTTCGGCGGATGGATCCCGAGTGAGCACACTGGGGCTGCCACACGCAGTGACTTGGCTGGATCTGGGCTGTCTGTCCTCAGCCCAGTACCTGGCCCGGGGCAGGTGACTGGCGTGGCCTGAGAGCCCCAGAGCGCGGACCCGAGGAAAGAGACCCACGTTGGAGCGCTGAACAGTGCAGGGTGCAGGGCCAGGCACCTGGCTGTGTGGTCTCGATGCATGGATTTGCACACAAGGGGTAGGACGCCGGGACAGGCCCTTCACAAACCTTCTCTGTCCTTTCATCCTTGGCAACTTTCCTGCGGAATAACTCACGTACCCCACGATGTGCCCGTTTGAAGTGTGCAGTTCAGTGGTTTTGAGTGAATTCGGAGCCATGAACGCATCATCACCATCAACCTCAACGTTTTCTTTACCCGCCAAAGAAACGTCACACCCCTCAGCCCCACCCCCAGGTTCTGCCCAGTTCCCCAGCCACTCCCACCCCTGGCAACCGCGGTCTCCTTCTAAGTGGAATCACACAGTCTGTGGTCCTCTCGCTAACGTAATGTTTTCGAGGCTCGTCCGTGTTGTAGTGTCTATCAGGCTCCGGAATTTCATTGCTTTTCAGGACTGAACAGTATTCTCTTGTACGGACAGACCCCATTTTATTCATCCATTTGTTGGTTGGTGGGCCTGTAGGCTGTTTCCACTTTGGGGCTGTTATGATTAGTGCTGCTAGGAGCATTTACACGCAAGCGTTCGTGCGGACCTTTGCCTGCGCTTCTCTAGGTGTGGAATCGCTCGTGCGTCGCCAATTGGACCGATTTTCGCACATTCACAGGCTGGGCAGGCTGGTCATGACCCTGGGCAGCTCGCCGGTAACAGGGGTGAGGGGGCGATGGCTCCACTCTGCAGAGGGGTTCTGCGGTTATGACTGGACCGGGGAGCTTGCTGAAGGCCAATTCTTCCCTTTAGGCTGAGAAAGGGCAGGGGGGATGGGACAGAAAGAGGCACCAAGGCCCACACACACCCCACCCCTCCACGCCACCCTGAAATTTGCCTCGTATCCCCGTGGGCCTGGCCTGGGGATGTGCAGAGCTGTCCACGAGCCCCTGCCTCTCCATCTCGGCCCCAAGCCTCTACCTTGTGGCCCTGGGTTACTTGGGGAGGCCACAGAGCCCTCAACTCTCTCCCACGGCCAGGACAGAGGCTGGGTCTGACTTGGAGCAGCCCCTGGGGTCTCTCTGAGGGGAGCGGCTGAGCCCCACCCATCAGGGACTCTGGCTTGCCCCCACCCCCAGCTCACCCGCCCCTCTCCGTGGTTCCAAGTGACCTTAGCCCTGCTGCAACATTGGAAGGGACGTCAGCCTGTGTGGGTGGCAATTGCTATGTGGACCCAAGGCCTTCGGCGCCTCTCAAAGGCCTGCGTGGCCCCTGGACACCTCTGGTGGCTCTGCCCTGACCTGGCCACCTCGAGCATAACCGTGGCCAGTACTGACTGGAGAGCACCTCACCTGGGTCGTCCAACTTCATCCCCACTTGGACCCTGTGAGGCAGGTGCTACCTTGACTCCCACTTTGCAGGTGAGGAAACTGAGGCACAATGAGGAGGGAAATCTTCTCTGGGTCCTGTGTCAGAGAATTCAAACCCAGGCGGATGATTCAAACTAATCATCTAGTCAGTGCCTGTGGCTTCACGCTTGGGCCCTGGTATTCTGGTGCCACCCCGTGCTGGGGGAATGGCAGGGCAGGCAAGCTAGAGGTCTATGCACAGAGGACAAGGCCCAAAGGGTTCCTGGATAGTGGGGCCCCAAGACTACAACGAGAATGGTGACCTTAGAGTTGTGCAGTGTACAACCTATACACCCACAGTAGTGGCTTTGAGAGGACCCAGGGCTGATATGAGGGCAGATGGGCTAAGAGACCCTCATGAGCCCTGGAGGCTTGTATACCAGCCCCTGGAGAGAAGTGCTGTGCCTTCGTCTTTTTGATGCTCTCAGGGCTTTATGCCCCCACTGGGACGGCCAGGAGCTGAAACCAGGGAGGGGCATGGGCCAGTCAGGAGGTGGCCCCCACTATCCCCTCTCTGAAACTCAAGGTGAGGTAGGCTGTGAAATAACGCTATAGTAATTCTAATCAGCTGGAGAAAGATTAGGTACGGATAGTACAATTCCTAGAGTAATCACATGCAGAAAAAGAAATAAAGCCAGAAAGCCAATAGGTAAATTAAAATGGAATATTAAAAAAATCTCAATAATCCAAAGGCATGCAGAGAAGGAAGAAGAAAGAAACAAAACTTAGAAAGGACTGACATTGTTAATATTCTAAAAATGCTAATTAAAAGCAAGAGATCGACAGAATGGATAAAAAAAAAAGCAAGACCTGATTACACGCTGCCTATAAGAGATTTACTTTAAATATAAAGACACACATAGGTTGAAATAAATAAATTGAAAAAGATACACCATAAAAATAATAAGCATCAGGTAGGTGGGTGGTTATATTAATATTAATTAAGATGTATGTTAATAGTAGACTTCAAGTCAGAAAGTATTATCAGAGATAAAGGAGACATTTGTTATAATAGGAGGGATGATTAACTAGGAGGCTGTAACAATTATAGATTTTTATGTGCCTACTAATAAAGCCTGAAAAGGCATGAAGCAAAACTGACAGGATCAAGGGAAGAAATAAACAATTTCACAATCATAAAAGGGAGATTTTAACACCCCTCCCTCAGCAATCAATAGAACAAATATACAAAACAAAATCAGCAAAGACATGGAAGGTACAAACAACACTATTAGTCACTTTGATCTAATGATATTTATAGAACACTACATCCAGTAACTACAGAGTACAAATTCTTGTCAATTGCACTTTTTGTCAAGATAAACCGTATGCTGGGCCATAAGTCAAGTCTCAGCAAATTTTAAAGGACAGAAATCATCTGGAGTTTGTTCTCTGACAATGACTGAATCTCATTAGAAATTAATAACAAGACATCTAGGGAAAATCCCAAATATCTATAAATGATTCATGAATCTACAAATGACTCATGAATTAGAAATGAAATCACAAGAGAAATTAGAAAATAATTTGAATTGAATGATAGTGGAAATATATCATATCAAAATCTGTGGGGTGTAGCAAAAGCAGTGCTTATAGGGAAACTTAGAAGTTTAAATACTTACGTTCAAAAACAAGAGCAATCTAAAATCAGTTACCCAAAGATCCAACTTGGGTAGCTCGAAAAAGAAAAGCAAAGTAAATCCAAATGAAGAAGGAAGGAAATAACAATAAGAGGAAGAACAATCAAATAGAAAACAGACAGCCAAAAGAGAAAGAAAAAAAATGCCAAAAATGGATTCTTTGAGAAGATCAACAAAATAAACTCCTCGACTGTTGAAGTAAATAAGAGAGAGGAAGAGAGAGAGAGAGAGAGAGAGAGAGACTACAAATATCAGTTCCAAAACCAGAAACTGAAAAAATTTGTCACCACATATCCTGCAGAATCTTAAAGAGCATCGTGAACTTCTTTATACCAACAAATTCAGCAACTTAAATGAAATAAATGAATTTGTGGGAAAAGCAAACTTCACAAATTGATACAAGAGGAAACAGAAAATCTGAATAGTCCTGCATCTGTTAAAGAGAGTTAACTTACTAGCCCTTTATCTGATATGTCATTTGCAAATATCTTTTCCCTTTCCATCAGGTTGCCTTTTAGTTTTGTTGATGTCACTCATATGTGGATCTTGAGAAAGTTAACAGAAGACCAGGGGGGAAGGGAAGAGGGAAAAAATAGTTACAGAGAGGGAGGGAGGCAAACCATAAGAGACTCTTAAATACAGAGAACAAACTGAGGGTTGATGGGGGGTGGGGAAGAGAGAAAAGTGGGTGATGGGCATTGAGGAAGGCACTTGTTGGGATGAGCACTTGGTGTTGTATGTAAGCCAATTTGACAATAAATTATATTTTTTAAAAAAGAAAGTTAACTTAGAATAAAAAAAAAAAAAAACTCTTCCAAAAAGGAAAATCCAGAACTAGATGGTTTTGTTGGTTAATTTTATTAAACACTCAAGGAAGAAATGAATCAATCTTACATACGTTTTTATTTTTCTAGAAAGGAAGGAGGAAGGAAACATCACCCAAATCATTTTATAAGACAAGCACAACCCTAATGCAAAAACACGACAAAGACATTTTTAAAAATAAAACTGTAGACCAACATTCCTTGGGAAAACAGACACAAAAATCCTTTTAAAATATTAGTAGGTCCTATCCCATAATATACAAAAGTAATAATGCATCAGGAATAAGGAGGGTTTAACCTAGGAATGCAAAGTTGAGTAAATATTTGAAATGTGATTCATAATATTATCACATAAAGGAGGCAAATTTCATAAATTAAAAAAAATCTATTTAGAACAGCAGCCCTCCCTCAAAAAAAAATACTTTGAAATAATCTAATAAGAGGCAACCAAGACCCCATATTGAAAAATTACAACTTTATTGAGAGAAATTTAAGAAGAACTAACAGAATAGAGCCCAGAAATTCACCCATGCATCTATACTTGGTTTAATTTATGACACAGGCAAGAATATACCATGCGGAAAAAGATAGTCTCTTCAACAGAAGAGAAGACTGGACAGACACATGGAAAAGAATGAAACAGGACCACTAACTTACATCATACATGAAAATTAAAATGGATTAAAGACCTAAATGTGAGAACTGAAACCATGAAACTCTGAGAAGAAAACAGGTGGTAAACTCCTTAACATGGGTCTTGGAGATGATTTTTTAACGTGACACCGAAAACAAAATAAACAAATGGAGCTCCATCAAGCTAAAAAGTTGCACAGCAAAGAAAACCATCAACAAAATGAAAAGGCAACCTACCGAATGGGAGAAAATAATTGCAAATCATATACCTTCTAAGAGGTTAATATGTAAAATATATAAAGAACTCATACAACTCAGTAGCAAAAAACACAAACAATTCAACTTTTAAAAGAAGCAGAAGATCTGAATAGACATTTTTCCAAAGAAGACATACAAATGGCCAACAGGTACGTGAAAAGATGGTCAACATTATTAAGTATCTGTAAAACGAAAACCAAAACCACAGTGAAATATCTCCTCACAACCATCACCATAGCTATTATCAAAAAGACAAGAAATAACAAATGTTGGCAAAGATGTGGGGAAAAGGAAACTCTTGTGTGCTGTTGGTGGGAATGTAAATTAGTGCACCACTATGGAAAACAGTATGCAAGTTCCTCAAAAAATTAAAAGGAAAACTACCATTAGATCTAGCACTTCTCCACTTCTGGGTATTTATTTGAAGAAAATAAAAACTAATCAAAAGGACATATGCACCCTCATGATGACCTCATGATGCAGTATTATTTACAACAGCCAAGACAAAGAAACAACCTAAGAACCTAAGAAACAACCTAAGAAACAACATCCATCAATGGATGAATGGATATATATGTGTGCACACACACATGCACACACACACACGCACGCACACACATGCAATGGAATGTCATTCAGCCATAAAAAAGAAGGAAATCTTGCCATTTGTGACAGATGACACGGATGGACCTTGAAGGTATGCCAAGTGAACTAAGCCAGAGAGAGAAAGACAAATACCGTATGGTCTCACTTCTATGTGGAATCTAAAAAAACAAAACCAAAAAAACCAAACTTGTAGATAGAGAAGAGACTGGTGGTTGCCAGAGGTGGGGGCTTGGGATGGGCAAAGTGGGTGAAGGGGGTCAAAAGGCAAAAGCTTCCAATTGTAAAACAAGCCATAGGGGTGTAATAAGCAGCATGGCACTTCTAGTTAATAATACTGTATTGCGCACATGAAAGTGGCTAAGAAAGTAAATCTCAAGAGTGCTCATCACAAGAAAAAAAATTTTTTATGATTATGGGAGGCGATGGATGTTAACTAGCCTTATAGTGGTGATCATTTCTCAATGTATACAAACACCAAGACAGTTTAAAAAAAAAAGTAGAAGATCTAAACAAGTGAAGAGATATACCATGTTCATAGATTGGAAGACTCAATATTAAGATCGTATTTGTTCTCAGACTTATGTATACATCAATACATTCTGGTAAAAATTTATAAGCTAATACTAAAATGTGTATAGAAATGCACAGACCTAGAATGAATGAAAACAATTTATTTTTTTTTAATTTTTTTTTAACGTTTATTTTTGAGACAGGGAGAGACACAGCATGAACAGGGGAGGGTCAGAGAGAGGGAGACACAGAATCTGAAGCAGGCTCCAGGCTCTGAGCTGTCAGCACAGAGCCCGATGCGGGGTTCAAACTCACGGACCGCGAGATCATGACCTGAGCCAAAGTCGGCCGCTTAACCGACTGAGCCACCCAGGCGCCCCTGAAAAAACTTTTATAAGAGAATGACAAAGTTGAAGAACTTATCTGATTTCCCAATATATGTGATTGATACAGTTTGGTAGCAGCGTGAGGACAGACACATGGATCAATGGAACAGAACACAAAAATGGCTAATTGATTTTTGACAAAGGTGCCAGTGCAGTTCAGAGAAGGGGAAAAACGAGTCTTCAAAAAACGGTTTGGATCCACTGGATTTCCACCTATGTGACTTCTCAGTGAAAGCAGAGGAGAAAACCTTTGTGACTTTGAGGTGGGCCAAGATTTTCTAAAAATATGAGAAGTGCAAACCATTAAGGGAAAAATTTAAAAATCAGTCTTTAAAATTTTCTGCTCTTTGAGAAGACACCAGTAAAAGAATGAAAAGGCAAATGACAGACAGGAGATATATTGATAGCACAGATATCAGACAAAGGATTCATGTCCAGAATATATGCGTGTCTCTAAGAACCCTAAGAAGACAAGCCGATAAAAGTGAGCAAAAGACTTGACTACATCTTGAATTAAAGAAGATAAACAAATGGTCACACGACAAAGTCCTCAACATCATTAGCCATTGTAGAAATGGAGATTCAAATGACAGTGAGCTACCACTGCACCCCCACCAGGATGACCAATGACAAAAACACTAAGCACACCAAGTTCGAGCAGGGATATAAAACTACCAGAATTCTCGTTTATGCTGGTAAGAGTTTAAAATGGTACAACCACTTTGGGGGAAAGGTTTGGTACTTCCTTACACAGCTAAACACATACATGTTGTGTGACCCAACTATTCCACCCCTAGATGTTTACTCAAGAGAAATAGAAACCTGTGTCCACACAGGGGTTTGTACAGGAATGTTCACAGCAGCGTTATCTGTAACAGCTTAAACCTGGAAACAACCCAAAGGTCTACCAGTGGGTGAACACATAACAAGTGTGATGCGTTCACACAGTGGAATAGTATTCAGCAACAAACAAGAGTGGATCGTTGGCACATGATACACCATAGATGAACTTCAAAACATTCGTGCTAAATGAGAGAAGTCAGACCAAAAGAAAGAGCGTGTACTTTGTGATTGTTTTTGTATAAAGTCATAGAAAATGCTAACACACGTCTAGTGAAAGAAAGCAGATCAGCGGTTGTTCCCGGGGACAAGGGCAGAGAGAGAGGTGGATTACGGGGGTCCAGGGCATGTGATGGATGAGTTCATGACCTTGCTTGAGTCCATGGCTTCACACGTGTTTGCATATGTCAAACTCATGAAATTGAACACTTAGATATGGATAGTTTATTGTACACCCATTGTATCTCAATAAAATTGAAGTAAACTTCATTGAGCTGTACACTTATATTTACCCTAAGTTATACTCCATTGAAAAAGTAAATAAAAATTGGGGCACCGGGGTGGCTTAGCCGGTTAAGCATCCAATTCCTGATCTCAGTTCAGGTCATGATCTCACAGTCAGGAGATTGAGCCCAGCTTGGGATTCTCTATCTCTTCTCCTCTCCTGCTTGCACCCGTTTTCACATGCTCGCTCGCTCTCTCTCTCTCTCTCTCTCTCCCTCTCCCCCTCCTTTCTCTCTCAAATCAATAAATAAGTAAACTTTTTATTTATTTTTTTTAATTTTTTTTTTAACATTTATTTATTTTTGAGACAGAGAGAGACAGAGCATGAACGGGGGAAGGTCAGAGAGAGGGAGACACAGAATCTGAAACAGGCTCCAGGCTCTGAGCTGTCAGCACAGAGTCCAACACGGGGCCTGAACTCATGGACCGCGAGATCGTGACCTGAGCCGAAGTCGGCCGCTTAACCGACTGAGCCACCCAGGCGCCCCATAAGTAAACTTTTAAAAAAAGTAAATCAAAATTTAAGATGCATGCCTGATCATGTGATCCCCGTCCCCCTAATCTCTCTCTGCTGTCCCCGGAATTAATCCTTCAATGGCTCCTACTGCATTTGGTAGAAATCCACAGCCTGTCGTCCCCAACGGGCAGCTTCCATTTCCTCAAAATGTTGTCCTTCTCATTTGAATACATGGAAGTCCACTGCGTTCGTGTGTTAGGGCTTCTGCCGCAAAGTCCCACAGACTGAGTGGCTTAAGCCACGGAAATTTACGGTCTCAGTTCTGGAAGCTGGAAGTCCAACATCAAGGTGTCGGCAGGGCCAGGTCCTCCTGAAGGGCCCCCTCCTCCTTGGGGGTGCTCGCGAGTTCTTCCCTCTGTGTGTCTGCGTTCCAATGGGCTCTTCCTGTAGAGACACCAGTCCTATGGGACCAAGGCCCATCCTCATGGCCTCACTTTAATTGGACCACCTCTACAAAGACCCTGTCCAAACGAGGTCCCATTCTGAGGTCCTGGGGGTTAGGACTCCAACATATGAATTTGGGGAGGGGGAGACACAATTCAGCTCATGATACCCCCTCCTTGCAGAACCCCCTGCCCGCTTCCCCTAGGCTCTTCCACTCACCCCCTCCCAGCAGGCACTTCCAGGACCCCCAGGCCACATTAGCCCCCACGGAGGGTGCCCTGGATGTCTGTCTTGCAACATGAGTCCCCTGTGTCCCTTCCGGTCTCGCCCCAGCCCTCTTTGCTCATGTCTGTGCTAATTCAGGCTCTGGTGACGTGTGCCAGGACTCTGCAGGGGTGGCTCCCACCCTTGACCTTGAACCTTGGGGGGGTAACCCATGTGTCTAAGAGCCCTTTGGAGGTTGGAGCTAAGTTGTCTCCGTGGGACGCTGCTCAAAACCACCCCTTTCTAGGCCGCCTGAGCCCTGTGTCCTGATGCCCTACAAGCTGTCCGTCTTCCCTGGGCTCATTTCCCTACAGATTTCTTTCTCAGGATCCCTTCTCGCGGTCTGCTCTGGGAACCCCTCCTAGGACAGGCGGTAGGTTGGGTTTTGGGGAGACTGGTGCAGGCCCAGGTGGCAGAGGGAGGTGGGGGGTCCCAGCCCTCGGCCACGCCCTGTCTCAGTGTGGACCACCAGTAAGATTTGGGGTACCCGCTGTTTGCAGAGTGGGAGCCGGCCTGTAAGCCCCCACCCTGGACTCACCTCTGTCGGTCTCTGGGAGCCGCTGGGCAGCTGTGCGTAAAGCCTCTCCAGGCTTTGCCATCAGGGCCACCGCAAAGGGGACACACAGTGACCAGGACCTCAGCTTCATCTCCCCCCCGCCTCATGGCATCGCCTCGTCTATAAATGGGACAATAAAGTCCCACCTCGAGGGGTCGTGGGAGAAATTCACCTTCTCTGAGAGAATGTTGTAGGGCCCGGCATGGAGCTGCCCCAGTGCAAGCAGGGCCCAGGAGGGATATATTTTGTGTGCGGGTGACAGTTTGAGTCACTCCAAATCAGCGTGTCAAGAGTGTCTTCACCCAGGCCCATGCTGTCCCACGAGAGAAATACCATGACAGCCAGAGGGACCCATTTGCTTGTGAGGCTGTCCCCCCCTGGAACCAAGGCTCCGGACGACCCTATAGGTCATCAGGGCATCCAGCCGACCCCACGCGTTCACCCTCCCGGGGCCTCGGGAACAAACAACCACAAACTGGGTAATTTAAAACAATGGAAATATATTCTGTCCCCATCTGGAGACCAGAAGTCCAAGATCAAGGTGTGGGCAGGGTGGCCCTCCCTCCGGAGGTGCCAGGAGAGGGTCCTTCCTCCTCTTCCAATCCCGGGGCTCCAGGCGTCCCTGAGCTGGTGGCTGAATCACTCCTGTCTCTGTGGTCACACGGCCCCTTCTCTCCTCCTCTCTTATAAGGACACCTGTCACTGGCTTAGGGCCCCTTGGATAGTCCAGGAGAGGCTGGTCTCAATCACACCTGCAATGATCCTTTTTTCAAATAAGGTCACATTCACAGGTTCGGGGACTAAGACACGAACCCCATGCACCCGACGTGGGGACGGTAAGAACACCCCACAGGGAGGAAGGAATTTCTGGAGCATGTGTGGGTTCAGGCCTGACTGAGGGCTCCCAGCCCCGGGGCACCGGAGGGGGACTTGGAGAATTTCCAGGGAGTGACGGCAAAGCAAGGAAGGGTCCCCACGGTGCAGGGCCTCGGGCGGGGCCAGCAGGTGAGCTGTGCGAACCTGGCAGGGCGCTCGGCCTCCGGGAGCCTCGGTTTCCCCGCCTGTGACATGGGGCCGACAGTGGTCCCAAGGCATGGGGATGCCATGAAGGCTCACGTGACAGCGGGAATGAGCCAGCCACCGGGTCCTCCCTGACTCGGGGTGAGGCCGGTCGGCGGAGGCAGCCTGCAGGTGACAGGTGACAGGGTCCAGGTGACAAGCGGATGCCCCAGGCCACCTCTGGAGCCCACCCGCAAAACCCGAGGGCTGGTGAGCCGTGTCTGCCTCGCCCTCCAGGGAAAATTAAAGAAATGAATACAAGGTGGCCGCGGAAAAATGCAGACTGCGGGCCATTTACGTGAGTGATTAAAATTCTTTGGCCGGCTACGTTTCATCCCACCTCCAGGACACAAATATTCCCCCTTATGAAGTTCAAATGCAACGTGTCAGATGGGGCCGGTTGTTGGGGGGAGGGGGGTCCCTGCTTGCGCACTGGCGGCTTAGCCCAGAGCCCGGCGGCGTCTTCAAAGGGGCCCCGCTAATCACCCCCTTCCCCAGCGGGCTCTCGGCCTCCCGGAGGCTCAGCCCCTCGCCCTAGCACGAGCCCTGCCCCCGTGTAGACAAAAGCACGCGGCTGCGGGGCCACATGTGACCCTGCAGCATGGGTCGCTGCCACTGGGACCCTGCCCCTGTCCTGTGACACCACGGGGCCCCTTTCTGCTCTCCTGTTCCCTCTGCCCTGGGCTTAGCCCCTGCCCCCCCCTTGTGCCCTGCGCCCGGACATCAGAGCAGGCCATAGTCCTGCTCCGTTCCGTCCTGCGGGTCCACAACATAGTGCCTGGGCAGGGTGTCCAGACCTGTGGGACCCGGCCTGCCCCTGACGTCCAGCTGTGTGCCCCGCCTATGCGCCTCCAGAGAACCCTGAGTCTGGTTGGCCTCTGCGTCGCACATGCTGTTCCCTCTGCCTGGAATGCAGCCCTCCCCCTTCCGGCTAATGCACATCTATCCTCTGGGTCTGTAAGCATCGGCTCGGGCAGCCTGAACACAGGTCCACAGACGGGGCTCACGCAGCAGACGTTCACTGGCCCCGGGTCCCGGAGGCCGGAGCCCAAGGTCCAGGCGTGGGCAGGGCCGGGTCCCCCCCGAGACCTCTCTCCTTGCGTGTGGACGGCCGTCCTCCCCCTGTGTCCTCACGGGGTCGTCCCTCCGTGCGTGTCTGTGCCCCGATCCCCTCTTCTTACAGGGACCCCGGTCACACGGGATCAGGGCCCACCCAAACCACCTCGATTACCTCTGTGGAGACCCTCTCTCCAAATGAGGAATATTCCGAGACACTGGGAGTCAGGGCTCCAGCATATGAATACGGGGGACCCACCTCAGCCCACAACAGGGTCTCCACTCCAGTGTCATTTCCCCGGAGGACCTTTGGCCCATGGGCCCCCTGCAGAACAGATCAGAAGCACCTACCACCTCCTGTGCTCCCCCTGCCCGGGCCACGCGCACCTCGAAATTGCTTGTTCTCCATCTGCCCCTCCCCCGCAGCGTCCTTGAGGACAGGTGTCCATCTGTCTTATAACCACCGCTTACCTAGTGCCTCTCCCAGAGCAAAGGTTCAGCATATATTGGTGGGAAACTGTACAAACTCGCTGGGGCCTTGTCTCATGCAGTCACTGTTATGGTTAACACACACACACACACACACACACACACACGTACACAGGGTCCACGTGTCACTCAGGAATGCCTTCACTAACAACTAACGGGGAGCCCCACTAACCTCGACTTTTGTTCTCACACAAGGAGTCTGGAAATAGGCTGCCACTGCCGTCGGCTCAGTGGCTGGCCTCTCTACGGTTCTTCTGGCTTGCCGTTCCCGCCCATTGCCTCTTGGCTGCAAGATGGCTGCCACAGCACTGGGCCTCACCTCCACCCCCAAGGTGGGAAAAAAGAGCGCCCACTGTGTTTGTCTTTCCTTTCTTTCTTTTTGGTCAGGAAAGTTTTAGACATCCCCCAAGTTCCCAGAAGCCTTCCGCTTATGTCTCAATGGCCAGAAATGGGTCACATGGCCATCCCATGGCTAAGGAGGCTGTGACAGGACACCTGTCCTCTGCAGTGGGAGGCAGTGAGTCAGAAGGGCTAGATGTGCGATCGGGCGCCCGAGCTAGCAACGTCTGCGCAGGCCCGAAGCCCACAGCTCACTTCAGCCGTCTCCGCTGGTTTGTCCGTACTTTTTGAGCCCCGTGAAGGGCACACAAACCGTGTAGCCGTGAGCCGCCCCTCCTCCCACGGCCCCTCCTGAAAACACCCCACAGCCCCGGCCCCCCGCCCCCTCCCTCCCCGAGGCACTATTGCATCAGAACCTGCCTTCTAGAAGGACAGAAACCCTCCCGGGGGGTGGGGGTTGGGGGGGACGGAAGGGAAGGGAGGAAGCCCCGGGGACCAAGCAGGACCCCCTGCAGGGGGGCCGGAGGGCGGGCTGGGAACACTCACAGTTTTACCCCAACACGAGTGAACGAATGAACGCACGAATGAATGCATGAAGGGATGAGCGCAAAGATACTGCCTCTGCCCCCGAGAAAAGTGTGGGCACGTAGTAAAGAGGCCCCACGGGGTGTGGAAATAGGTTGGAGCAGAGCCCTCGGTGCGAATCTGGAGCTGGGCTGGGCCGTTGCTCCAGGCTGGCCTCTCTCTGGGGCTCAGGCTCCTTATCTGGGGAGCAGTGGTGGCCCAGGTCCCGGCTTCCTCCCGGGCTCTGCCTCTGTGTCCCACACTGAGCACAGAGGTCTGTGCGCAGGTGTCCCGCTTATGGGGGAGGGTGGGCGCACGGTCCCCGGGAGGCCCTGCAGACAGAGCTCAGAAGAGCCCGGGGCCCAGACAGGGCTGCCCCGGAGAGACGGCTTCCAGGACGGGCCCTGAGACCAGCAGGGGGAGGGCTACTGCTGGGTGCTGGGCGGCTGGCACTTCTCCGGGGAGTAACTAGGAAATAGAGAAGCTTCCTTAAAAAGCGTGAGAAAATGGGGCCCTGGGAGGGACGCAAGGGAGAGGACTCGAGTCAGGCGCCACCCAGGCATCCCTTTGACCCGGGGACGGGGCGGGGGGTGGGGGTGGGGAGGAGGGACACTGTTGTTATCCCTCTTCCGTGTGTGCGTGTGTCTGTCAGCCTAGCCCGTCGTCCCACTCCTCGCCCTTGCACCTGTGGAGAAGGACAGCTGGCCTGTTTGGGGAGTCTGCCTTTGGCCCAGAGTTCTAGGTAGGGTCCAGCAACTTGATGGAAAAGTTGTACGTAACTTCTGCTTCCAGCTCTGTGGGCATCCCCAGTACTGGCCTGGCCTTGCCCTCCGGACACCCACACGCTGGGGAGCCAGCTGTCCGTGACCATGATCTCAGAGAAAGGAAGCTCGGGAGGGAGAGCCACAAAATCTCACAAGACAATTCCCGCTCTGGCTCAGCAGGCTGGGCTCCTCAGAAAGCTTGCTGGTCCCACTGAGACAAGGGCGCAGAGGTCAGAATTTTGGGCACGGAAGCTGGGGCAGGGTACCCGCGAGGACCTACAGAGTTGGGGGTGGAGTGTGATTCCAGAGGGCGAGTGGTGCCAGGGGACACGGTCTAGCCAGGGCGCAGGGTGTCACTGATCCCTGGATGTCCAGCTGGATATCAGAAAGGCGTGTCTTCGGAAGAGGAATGACATCCTAAGGCAAGACCCACTTTCCCTACAACAAACTTAGATCAAGCCCCAGCGGGATCTATGGGAGACGGTGTAGGAAGTGCATGCCCTGAGTCAGAGGAGTTTGGGGACACCTGGGGCTCCCCAAAGCTCACCAACAAAGTAGGAGGTCAAGTACATACAAGTTCAGGATCAGCAGGGAGAAGTGACGTTATCCACCAGGACAGAAGTCAACACTCTCCAGGGGCAGAAAAGAGAACAGACCATCCCCACAACGTCTCACCCACAAGGTGCAAAACACAAGAGAAAATCAGTCGACATGGGAGAAAAAAGAAAAAAACCGACAAACGGGAAAATGAGACCCACAGTCAGAAGAAAGCAGTCAATAAAAACTAAATACACGATGACTCATGGGCCCATGCAGTAATTACGAGGGCACAAAAAACATTAACCATCAAAGAAAAAAAAAATAAATTGACTTCATCGAAATTAAAATATTCTGCACTTAGGAAAACATGATAAAAAAAAAAAACAGAAAAGCAAATCGCAGACTGAGAGAGAATATTCCCAACGCACATCTCTGACGACAGACTCTTAGAATATATAAAGGACTCTTACCGTCGAATCCCGAGACAAATAACCCAATGAAAATATGGGCACAGGACATGAACCCACACTCCACAGAAGGAGATATCCGACTGGCTACCAACAAACTCATGAAACGCCGCTTGTCATCGTTAGTGATCACAGGAATGAAAAAACACAAAAAACGAAACCCCAGTGAGACGCCGCTCGACACCCACCACAACTGGCTCACGTTAAAGACGGGTTTTTACCGGGTGTGGGAAGGGACCCGGAACATCTGGGATTCTCCTGCGTCGATGGACTCACTGGGCAGCTTCTTGTGAATTCAAACACCCTTTCACTCTACGACCCACTTGTTCCAAAGCTGGGTGTTCACCCACGAGAGAGGATAACGTGCGCCCGCGGGAGACTCCTACACGTGCGTCCAGAGCTGGTCCCTGACACGTGAACGGATAAACCTTCTAGGGTTTGTTCGCAACGAGAAGGGACAACCCCGTGGACACACACGGCCTCACACCATCTCGCCACCGCCACGGGGGGCCAAAGGAGACGGTCCCAGAAGGGAACACACGATTTCCACGTGTTCCACGTGGAAATGCTTCCATTTCCACAGGGCTCCGCAGCAGGCGACTCGAACCACAGCAGCAGGAAGCACGTCGTTGTCACCCGCAGACGGGGGAAGGCTGATTGATTGCCAAGAGGCACAAGGGAACCTTCTAGAAAGGTTCGATAGCCTGGTAAAGGTTGCGGCTACCCAACCACCTGCATTTGTCAACCCCGCTGAATTGAATACTTAAAAGTGACGGACTTTGTTGGATGTGAGTTATACCTCCATAAGGCTGGTTTTTTTCAAGCCCAAGGCACTGGTGTCTGCCCTCCCCTTCCTCTCTGCCCCAGACCAGATTGCATACCTACCTTAGGCGGGTGTGAGTGCCCAAAACCAAATGCGTTCTCCATGAGCTTGGCCAGGGCTGGATTCCTGAGTGTGCGTGGAAGGGACAAGCGTCAGCCCGATGGCAACGTCACCCACGAGCGCCGCGTCCCCTGATGGCTGTGCCGCGTCAGCCAGCTACCCCCGGGTCACAAAGGTCTAGAACAGTGAAGGTTCATGTGTGTTGTACATTCTGCATCGTAGCCAACAGTCTGCCCCACACTCTTCACGCCAGGGTCTAAGCAGAAGGCAACGCTCAATGGCAACGCTTAATGGCACGTCAACACTTCCGTTCCAAAGAAGGATATCGTCATACATTCCGTTGACCAGAGTAAGCAGAGAGCCAAGCCCAGCAGCCCTGGGCAGGAACGCGGGCCCTTTCTGCAGGAGGCACTACCGAGTCTCACGGCCTCCAGGGGGCTGTCCCCTTCTCCTATGGGGAGGGGATGCAATCAAGTGTGAACACAGATGGCATAGATCACATCTTCCAACCCACCAACACACACACACAGACACACACACACTGCAATCCTACATAGAGCCTCATGCCTTGCAAAGCTTTCTCATACCCACAGTCCCATTTGCAAGGTCAGAGACTTAAAGACGAAGGACAACCTGGGACAAGGAGCCCTTTGGCAATTCGAACCATCACCCAGTCCCCACGCTGACTCATTTCTCCCGAGATGTTCCTCACCGACTGGTGGCCCTACGGTCCCCTGTCCCCCAGGCTAGAGGCCTAGGTTTCATCTCTAACTGCCCTTCCTCTCCGCCCCTCCACATCAACCAAGAAGTGTGTAATGAGGATCCTTATTATTATAAGGAACAGAACTCTCAGCTCAAACTGGATTAAACAACACAGGGATGGGAGTTCATGAACCTAGGCACAGAAGGTTCCAGAAGTTCAAATTGTAAGGCCAGGAACTGTTTGTTTGTTTGTTTGTTTGTTTGTTTGTTTTCTCTGTCTCTTAGCTCTGCTTCTTTAAAGTTGGCTCCATTCTCAATGAATGGCAACCCCTAGTGTTGTGCAGTGCACAACCTGCACATCTGTCCCTGGTGGCTGCTCACATATGATGGGCTAAGGTGGGAATAGGAGTAGATAGCAGGCCACTCCCATTTCTGGGCAGCCAAACCTTCAGACATAGGAGGCATGCTGGGCAGGGCTGCATGGTTTTAGTAAACCCATGTGAGAAAACCACCTGAGGGTAGGGAATGAACCACCCAAAGAGATGTGAGGGAACAGTGCCCTGAGTGCACAGGGCTGGGAACTGTGCCTGACACCAACAACTCATAATTCATCGGCGTCAGTTAGAACACTAAGAATGCCTTTTGCTTTGAAGTTGGTCCCACCCAGCAAATATTAAAAGCAAGACCAAAAAAGAATCAGACTATCTCCAGGGAACTTAACTGCCTCCAAGAACAAAGGTTAAGGGGCACCCGGGTAGCTCAGGGTGTTAAGCGTCCGACTTCGGCTCGGGTCATGATCTCACGGCTCATGAGTTCGAGCCCCTGCATCGGGCTCTGTGCTGACAGCTGGGAGCCTGGAGCCTGCTTTGGATTCTGTGTCTCCCTCTCTCTCTCTGCCCCTCCCCTGTTCATGCTCTCTCTCTCTCTCTCTCTCTCTCTCTCTCTCAAGAATAAATAAACATAAAAAAAAAAAAAAGGAACAAAGGTTAAGAACGTGTTTTCGGAATAAAAAAATAACACCCAACAAAGTAAACTTTGTCATGTCAGCCATCCAACCAAAATCATCAGCAGGAAAATACAACCTGAAATGAGGGAAAAAAGTCAACCCTTCAAACAGGCAGACAAAGGACAAAAATGAGAGGATCCAGTAGACCAGAGCATGGAAACAGGTGTGAGCAGTATTCCACACGACACTAACGCCAGAGGGAAGCATTAGCAGAAACTGGCGGAGAAGCCTACAAGATCTCTGCACATTTCCTGCACATGGAAGGTTATTCCCCAAGCAAGTGTTTTATGTTTTCCAAAGCTGCTGGAAAGATGGAACGTATGAAATAGAAACAAGGAAGATACAAAAAGACCGTGTGTGGATTTCTAGAGATGGAAACAATAACATTTCAGATGACTTACACCCTGGCCGGGAGGATGAATGGTGGGTTAGACGTTGCAGAAAAGAAACCGGAATTTGCCGAAATGAACCACAGAGAGGGAGACGACCGGCAAAGAAATGGACAGGTGACAGGAACTGTGGGAAATGTTTAAGTGTTCGAATATAAGTGTCGATGAGATCCCTCAAGGAGGGGAGGGAGCTAGAAAACAAAATATTTGGAAAAGTAACCTAAAAAGTTTCCAAATTTGTTGAAAACTCTAAGTGCAGGGATCCAAGAGGTTCAATGAACCTCGACACAAGCAACACAAAGAAAACCACAGGGAACCCCATCATTATCACAGTCTCTCTGCCAAGTCGCTTCCCTCCCTGTGCCTCAGTTTCCTCCTCTGTGCAAGGTCAGGGCAGGAGAGGTGAGAACCTGTGAGCCTCCAGCATGGGCACCCTTGCCAGGTGGACTAAAGCAAAGCACCCTGTACTTGGGAATCGGCATAGCATCTCCTGGGTGCTGGATTCAGAGGAGCTGGGGCCGGTCTCCACTGCCAGCCCCTGGTAGCCAGGGGCCAAGCCTACCTGGGCACTCGGCCTGAGCACTTCTCAGCACACACTTTCCCAGAAGCCAGTGAGGGAGCCAGCAGTGGGACCCGTTGTCCCAGAGACAGAGTGTCCCAGCAAGAGGTGACCCACTGTCCCAGTCTGCCCGGGCGGAGGGGGCCTCCAGGGCAGGGGGCTTTTCATGATGAAACCAGGCAAGTGTAACAGAACCACCACCCACAATGCCACCCCCTCCCCCTCGTCCTCCCCCTCCTGCCACCTGTCCTTCCCAAAGAGCAGGGTAACCTGTACTGAGCACCGAGGAAGCCACCGCTCTTAAAAGTGGGACCTCACCAACCTTTCTCTCCCACCTCCAAAATGATTTCTTTGGAGGCGGGTAAAACCCAGTGTTGTAGGCCCCTTCCTGCCATCGTGGACCCTCAACTCCTCAGAGAACCCTTGAGCAGAATGGACCAAATCTGAACATATGTGTATGTCCATCGCAGTTGTGTTTAAAATGGTAAAAAAATAGGGCGCCTGGGTGGCTCAGTCGGTTAAGCGTCCGACTTCGGCTCAGGTCACGATCTCACAGTCCGTGAGTTCGAGTCCCGCATCGGGCTCTGGGCTGACAGCCCAGAGCCTGGAGCCTGCTTCGGATTCTGCGTCTCCCTCTCTCTCTGGCCCTCCCCTGCTCACACTCTGTCTCACTCTCTCTCTTAAAAATAAATAAACATTAAAAAAAAATTAAAAAATTAAAAAATAAAAAAATAAAAAATAAAAAAATAAAAAAAAATAAAATGGTAAAAAATAACCTAAACGTGCATCGGTAGGGGTGAATAAATACATCTACGTGATACCGCGAAGAAGTTCCCCTCTAACAAAGCGGGGAGCTGGGTTCAGTGTCCAGAAGATTCCACGATGTGCGGGTACCTGGATAAAGTTCCGGAACATCAAGTCTGTGGTCCGCTGACAGGGAACGGAATGTTTCTATCTGGGGACTTGGGGAGAAGGCGGCAGGTGTCCCAGGGTTATCTCTGGAGGCAGAGGTGGTGATCAGCTGGTTTTTACTTCTTTCCTTGTGCCTTCCTACACTGTTCAAATTGTTTGTTTATATAGTCAGTGAAAGTGGCCACGGAACTTCACAGTTTATAGCACAGTTTCCCCATACAGGTGCTCCCTGCGTACGTGGGAAAGGGGAAGTGCTCTAGGTCTCAACCTCTGTCCCCTGACATCTGGGACCTGGGTCAGTCTCGCTCTGTTGCCTGCAAAGAGGGGACAGAAGAGCCAGGTCCGGGTCTGGCAAAACAAGAGGCTTTTGTCCTCAAACTTGGAACTCAGCCCTGTCACAGATTTTGCTTTCTTGGGAAGGTTCTGGGGCTTCTAGGAGCCTGAGGAGGTTAGAGGTAGAGGGAAGGACGCTTTGGTTGGCAAAGTACAGGCACACAGCTTGGATTCCCTGAGGTGGTTACACGGCTCATGTAACTGGGAGATTCAGGAGTGGATGGTTCTATCTGCAGGTATAGCTTCCCCTGGGGTTCTCTTGGCCGCCATCGGTTTCTCTTCCTCCTCCTGTTCCTCCATATATACTTCCTTCGGCCCTTCGGACCCCTGCTTCTCCTAGCAAGCCCCGGGGAGAACTCAACTTACTCCAGTCTGGGCCACACGCCCATCCTTGTGACCAGGGGATGTGGGGTGGGAACCAAGACTGCCAGCCCCTTCGAAACCCCACGAGAAGAAAAATGGTAAAAAAAAAAAAAAAAATTATCCAAATAAAAGGCAGCGTTGCTGCCTGAAGAAGGAGGGGAACCCTGCTGCACAGAAAAAGAAAATCACAGAACACGATCCCCCACAGCCGCATTCGGTGGACCCCGGGACCTGTCTACACGGCTAGCACATGCCCAGCGTCTTGCCGCTGTACGGCTTCCGAGGTTTCCACGGGGTCTCGGGCACTCGCTGATCCTGGTCCCTCTGATCCCCAGGCAGCCCAGAAAGGCAGACAATACCATTGAACCCCTGCTGACGAGGGAGCTGAGGTTCAGAGAGAGTGATAAGTCGCCCCAGGCCACCAGGGAGTAAGTGGCAGGATCGGGTGGCCCGGCGTCTTGCACAGCTTTGCTCTCGGGCGTGAGGCGTCAACGCCATCGACACCCCCACCAGCATCCCCTCCATCGTCACCGCCGACAACACCGTCACCATAACAACAAAAACATCCCGACCGCCTTCCGCCAGGCAGCTCGTCGCAGAGCCATACTTCTTAGCTGCAGCCACAGCCAAGGAACTGTGGACCGAAACAAAGGCGGAGATTTGACTGAGTCAGATTTTCCTAGTGGGAACTCCTTTCTTGGCAGCCGGGCCCGGGCCCGGCTCTCGTGTGGCGGGGTCCCAGCGTTCCGCTCCCAGCCTCGCAACGCCTCTTCCAAGATAGCTGAGCTGATTCCAAAGGCCTGTGACCGTGTTCTGGGGAGAAACACACGTGAGTCACCGGGGCTGACATTCCCGGGGATCTGACAAGGTTTCTACTTTGGGAACCTGCTAACGTTGACTCAGCAGAGATTCACCCGGCAAACTGGCCGGCGAAGCTGAAAACATGCGTCCGCCCCATGAGCCTCGTGGGGGCCAGTGCAAGCCGGGGCTGGAGCTTGCGTCCCTGTGTCCGGCGTCTCATGGGCTCCCTCGTGGGGTCTGGGACGGAACCGAGGCTACGCGGTCTCGAGGGCAGGAGGCAACAAAACTCAAACCCCACTCTGCGTGTCTCCAGAGCTCACCATCGTGATTGCCACAGGCTGTTCCCTCCTGTCCCAAGGCAGGGCCCTGCCACCCGCTCACGGACTGGGGAGCCCCACTGTGAGATGGGGCCTCTGTGGGGAGAATGGCGAGGGGGTCCCGGCCGGTGCTGAGGATGTGTTCCACCAAAGCTCCCTGGAAGAGCAGCGCCACATCAGGGGGCCACTCTGGGGTACAGACGACCCTCTCGCTCTTCCTCCTACAAGCTCTTGCTGCCTCTTTCCTGTGCGAGACCTTCACAAAACGCCCAGAATCGTCTCCGGCGGTGGTCAGCCCATGGAGACACCCTTTCCTCTCTGGGACTTGCATCCCCGGTAAAAATCCCCAGGGCCCCCCCACCCCACCCCGCAGCACTATGGTGCACAAACCCTCCACTGTGCTGGTTCCTTAGCAACCGCAAGCCGCTGCTGAGGGAGCTTGAACCCCGGGCCAGGCTCCAGGGATGCACAGCGAGCCTCCTACTCCCGATTTTGAGGAGCTCCGAGCCTTCTAAGACACAGGGAATGCAGGCACTGTGTTTGCACATAGAAAAAGCACCTGACTCAGGCTTGGAGAGTCAGGGAGGGTCGCTCAGGAGGCGTGAGACGACATAAGGCCTGAGGAATTGTCAGGCGAAACACCCAGAGCACAACGGTGCCGTCACCCACCACGTGAGGCCTCTGAGACGAGAAATGATGATGTCATCTGGAAATCAGAGATCCCGTGAGGAGGGACGTGAGGGCCTGGCTGTCAAAAGGGGCATGGACATAGGCGGGGGGCAGATCTCGAGGGCTGCCAGCCAAGACCACGTGGCAGGGTTTTATGTAAAGCTGATGTACGGGCCGAGAACAGGCCTTCTGGCCGCTGGGTGGGGAAAGGATTAGAACAGAGCAAGACTGGAGGTTGAAAGGCCAGCGAGGAGACCGTCAGAGCAGCCCCAGGGAGAAGAGACGGTGGTCACGGGGGCGGTGAAGGAAATTTTGACAGACCCAAGAGCTCCAATGTCAAAGAGACCAATTGGTCTCCAATTGGTCAAAGTGACCAATTTGCTGATGGCTCCCCCCCCCCGCCCCCGCCAGGGAGTGATAGAAAGGGTGGTACCAAAGAGGACCCCACGGGATCCGTTTGGACGAAATGGAGGGATTGTAGTAAGTCTGGAATAAGAGTGAGTTTCTCTTTTCTGGTCACGGCGTAGTAACTGGAACCGTATTAGCCCCTCTGCCATGACAATCCTAAGACTGAACAGGAGATACTAAGCCATGGTCTTCAACTTGTATCAAAGGCAGAACAAGGCTGTGATCCCCAAGGGAAGGAAAAAAGTGAGCCTCACGATCTCCCTGGGCCTGTGGTTGGGGATGCTTCCCCACGGCAGTGCAACGAGCAGGCATCCAAGTAGAAGAAAGAGATCCCAAGGGGCGCCCAGGTGGCTCAGTGGGTTAAGCATCCGACTTCGGCCCAGGTTATGATCTCACGGTCTGTGAGTTCGGGCCCCGCGTCGGGCTCTGTGCTGACAGCTCAGAGCCTGGAACCTGCTTCGGATTCTGTGTCTCCCTCTCTCTGCCCCTCCCCAACTTGCAATCTGTCTGTCTCTCTCTCAGAAATATAGAAACATTAAAAAAAAAATTTTTTTAAAGAAAGAGATCCCACTGAACTGAGGGAGCAGTGAGTTTGGGATAGCTAAAGCAGCTACAGTCTGCAGGGCTGGAATCTGGAGAAGAGGAAGCTTCAAGGGGACGAGGAGGAAGTCTATGTGAGGTCACCTGAGGCTTAACAAGTGGTATCATCCCCTAAAGGTTTGAGCGCGGGACAGAGATGCTGGATGTCAAACAGTGCTAGGGACCTTGGGGGCTCTTGCTCAACCAGAGCAGAACCTGCTTAAACCCTGAGGCGTTTAGCTGTGACACCAGAAAGACCCTATCTTAGTAGTAAAGACCACAGTTTAGAGTAAAGCCTACTGTAGGGTACACAAATCCTGAAACCAAGCCTCGACAAGATTTTCAGTTTGGAGCTTGATTCTCACCAAGTTAGAGATGTTTGGAAGACATCTAAGGCTTTGGGCAGGTCCGCAATAACAAATAGTAAACCAAGAGCACACACATTCAAGCAATCAGCCAGGAATTGAGCTGTCTGCTAGAACAAAAATCAACCCTTCTTAGAGAAAGATATCTGAATCCTGATGATATGATGAACGTATCGTCAAAATGTCCAACACGCAATCAACAATTACCAAATGCACAAGTAAACAGGAAAATGTGACTCATAGTCAAGAGGGGGAAACAACAGTCGATAGAAATCAATACCAGGATATTTTGGATAATAGACTTCTCGGACAAAGCGATGATTATAAACACGATCAAAGAAGTAAAGAAAAATATGCTTGAAGAATTCATGGAAAACGCGGCTATAATAAGGGAGCAGATAAGGAATTTAGGCAGAGAAAGTGGAATAGTAAATAAAGAACACAATGGAAATCCCAGAACCGGAAAGAGTAACAACGGAAATGAAAAGTTCATTGGATGGAATCATGAGTTATTCAGCGTGAAACCTGCCACAACATAGGGTATCCGCGTGGAGACGCTAACATACATAGCTGGACATGGGGTCTGAAATTCAGCAGGGAGACCAGACTGGGAGACAGGTGTTTGAAAGTCGTCAGCAGGGAGGGGAGAATGGGTAAACTTGCACCTAACGCTGTGAGGAGCGAGATAATCCTTGCCTCAGCCAAAGCCTTCACTCCCACTGGGGAGGTAAAATGAGCAAGAAAACACCAACCTCTAGAGAGCTTAGGTAACTGCTCTCTAGAGCTGTTGGGTGGGGAAAGGATTGGAACAGAACACCCACTCTTTCGATCCCACCTCTCAGAGAACTCTCCCTCCCCCCCTCCAAGCATAGCCTCAGCCAACCTTTCCCCCTTTTGATCCCCAACTACTAATTACAAACCCTTCATGAAGCAGAGAGGGGCCTTGGGGATGCTTTCTCTGCCAATTAGAGCTGGTTTGGGAAGATAACTATGAATGGAGCTCCTTGCTGGGTGCCAGGCACCCACTCCCTCCCACCCATTGCAAAATGTGCTCTGTGATCTTACTTGATTCTGGAACCAGCAGCCCTCCCATGGAGGCCCCATACCCCAAGGCTCCCGGAACTTGAGTGGGGGGGGGGGGGGAGTGGCAGCTGTCAGGAGCTGCTCTTGGCAGCCTAGGTCCCAGGACCTGTTGGAACAAGGGATTCAGCCAGGCTGCTTGGATGAAGTCAAGGAGTTCCCCATCCAGTGGACAGGTAATGACTAATTATAGTCTTTATCTGAGCTCTTACCTGGAGCATTGTGTTAAGCATGTTACATTAATTGCCCTAATATCCCCCATGAAGTGACAAGCCCTCATCTTCCAGGTGAGGAGACAGAGGTTTAGAGTTCGGGGAATAACGCAAGGACAAGACAGAAAGCAGTTAAGACTAGGATCTGAACCCAGGTCTCTCCGACTCCAGAGCCTGTGTGTTTGGACTGAGGTGTGTGCCCATCTGGTTTTCAAACCTATTTCTTCTACGCTCATCTCGGTCTCTGCAAATGGCTCATCCTTTTCCTTGTTGCTCAGGCTAAACCCCTGGGAATCATCCCTCTTCCCTTCTCCCACAAACAGCCGATTTAGAAACCAAACCTTGTTGTCTCTACTTCCAAAATATGCCCTGATCTGGCCCCGTCTCTCCGGCTACACCTCCTCTACCCTCTCCAGCTTTGTCTACTGGGATGCCCTTCTCACTGCCTTCCTTGTACAGCCCCCCACCCCCACCCCACGGTAGCCTGAGTGGTACTTTGAAAAACTTACTCAGACCAGTTGCTCTCCTGCCTAACACCTTCCCTTGGTTTCACATTCTGCTCAGAACAAAATCCACAGTTCTTACCTCCAGGGCCCCGCACGATCGGCCCCTCCCTCCTTCTCGCCCTCACCTCCATTCTAAGCCCCTGCTTCTTCTGCTTCAGGTGCACAAGCCTTTCAAACATTTCGAGAAAGCCTAACTCTCTGTTCATTCCTCAGGACCTTTGCCTTTACTGGTTTTGTGTCCTCTCCAGATCTTCACATGGCTGACTTCTCATCAGGTCTCAAGTCAAACGTTACGAGTCTTGCCCCGACCACTTAACTGAGGTGCTCCAACCCCAAAACTGGTCTCTAGCCCATCTTCAAGCACTCGTCGCTCTCCAAAGAGGAGGAAGCAAGATGGCGCCCGGAGTAGGTAAGATGTCTTCCTGGAGGAGTTAGAGGTGACGCTGATCTCAAAGGAAGGAGACCCTGGAGAAGAGCAGCAGGGACGGTAAGTAAGGTGCAGAGGCAGGAATATACGTGATATAAATGTGGGCTGCTGGGGGTGGGGGGGAGCTGGGAGCCCATGGCTTATACCTAGCAAACTCCTACTCATCCTTTGATACCCAGTCTCAATGACCCCACATTTAGGAAGGCTTCCCTAAACCACCCCACTCCCATCCTGGACAGAGATGATAATAATGATATCAATGGTGATGCAAATAATAAGCAGAACGGTCATTAAGCACCTTCCATGCCAGGCGCAAGGTGTGGATCTTACGTGCATTGTCTTGTCTAACACCACAATAATCATCCCCATTTTTCAGGTGAGAACCTGAGGGTCGGTCACTGAGACACCCCCCCACCCATCCATAGTTGGTTTACACCTTCTCAAACTAAGAACTTCCCGGAGTCACCATAAGGCTTTATTTGTCTTCTGACTGTTTCCCCTTCTTCCATGTCCATATACATACACTGGGAATGCCACCAGGGCAGGGACCGTCTGATCGTTTTCTGGATCCCTGGAGCCTAGCAGAGGAAGTGACTGAGTGAAAATTGTTTGAATGTTGGATGGATGGATGGATGGATCGATGGATGGATGGATGGATGGATGGATGGATGGATGGATGGAAGGGTGGATGGATGGATGGATGGATGGATGGATAGATGGAAGGAAAGAAGAGTGGATGGATGGATGGATGGATGGATGGAAGGAAGGGTAGATGGATAGATGGATGGATGGATGGATGGATGGATGGATGGATGGATGGAAGGTAGATGGATGGATGGATGGTTGGATGGATGGATGGATGAGTAGATGGGTGGTTGGGTAGATGGATGGATGGATAGATGGGTAGATGGATGTGTGGGTAGATGGATGGATGGGTAGATGGGTGGACGAATTATTGTATAAAGAAAGGGTGTCTACATCCTCCCATCCCTCCAAAATGGTTAGTTTTGTGACTACTTCAGTGCCGCCCATTGAAAGATGGCTCTTTTGTGTGCAGGGGGCCAGGGGCTAGGCCCTGCCCCTCCCACCTTCCCCAGGCACATTCTTCCTCCCTCCCGGTCACTCCCTTATTAGGCCTCATATCCTGGCACCAACTTGAGGGGCTCAGCTTTCTGGGAGGCTCTGAATGAAACCTCCATGATCTTCACTCCCCCACCCCTTGCAGATGCCTCTGGCGTTGGCCTCCCCCTCCTCAGCCTCCCAAATCCAGTCCCCCAGCCGGCCCCCACCCCCAGCCCAGAGTCAGTCACCATCACTGCAGCTGTCCACACTCACAAAGCCCGACTGTTCGATAAGGCTGTGCCAGCTGGAACGAGACACTTCCCGTCCGACGGGAGGTTCTGCACGGAGCCTGAGGGCAGCTGTCGGCTCGGGGGCGCAGAACCGGATCTGGGGCCTACCCAGGGCCAGCACCCTCCCCGCGCCCCCTCCCTCGGCGGAGGCTCCCTTAGGGCTGGTCTGGGGTCCCAGAATTGGCTTCTCAGATTGAAAGGATGGGATGGAGACTCTGAGAAGGAGGCTTTAGCTGCTCAACCCTCCTCAACCCGTGTAGCTCCTGACCCCGGGTTCCAGCACCTTAGGAGAGTCTGGGTGCTGGCAGAATTTGGGGACCGTCTCCCAAGGGTGGTGCTGTCCTCCTTAGTCATCAGCCACCCGTGATGGGGACCGTGCGTGGAACGCGCTCTGCCAACATGGCCACCAGGGAGGCCAGAGCAGGGCATCAGTCCTCTCTCTGGAAGAGTCTGGAAAAACCATCCACGGAGGGTCTTGAGGGCAGCCGAGACCGCCACTCCGGCCCCCTCATGTTCACAGCTCACGAGGCGCTCACCAAACGGCTGCTTTTTGAGCACCTACTGTGTGCCAGGCAGGAGACTCCAACAGGCCGAACCCCTGCCCTCATGGAGCCTGTTCTCAAAGCACAGCCGCCTCTGCCTGGGGCCGACCCTGCCCGCAACGCCCCGAGACCCCGGGCCCCGCTGCCTTCCCCGCCGCCCCCACCCAGGGACCCAGCAGAGCTGGCTGGAACCCCAAGCCAGGGAGAAGAGCTGCGTCCCCTCCATCCTGAGTGTTTACAGTTGAGCTCAAACCACACGATGGAAATTACTCTGAAGTTCCTAATTGCACATTTCCTTCCTCCAAACATTTTCTTTTGACGGTCGACTTTGAAAACATTCACCACTTAATTCTCCCCAGGCAGGAAGCGGGAGAAGGAAGGAGGCTGCTGAAGGGGGCGCCAGCACCGCCCCCAGGCTGCTCTGGTGTCTCCAGCAGGCACCCTGGAGTCCCAGGCGGTGAATCCTGCCCCCCCCGCCCCCACCAACCTTCCGCCCACCCCCCCCCCACCTGCTAGGTGACCTAGACCTTTACCTCCTTGAGTCTCACCTCCTCATTCGTAAAATGTGATAAAGATCCATCTGCAAAGTCATGGCGTGAGATGGCTGGGCTGGCACGTAGTAGGTGTTCAGTAAACGTTAGGCTCTTTCGGCTCGGTTTGTCGGGAGACAGGCAACAGGTAGAGACAGGATTCTCCCAGCTACTGGCTTCGCGGGCTCACAGCACGGAGAGGTTAGCAGAAGCCTGCCCTCGCCAAGGATGTGAAACGAGGCAAGACAGAGAGGGAGGCTTAGCGAACATTGGCACTGACCCCTGTGGGTCACTGTGGAGGCGGCTGGGTGGGCTTTGGGATCGGACAGACTAGGGTCCGGTTCTGGACTTACGTGTACTTGGGAATGTCACCTGGTTTCGTGGACCTTCTGCATCCCCGCTGCGAAACGGGCCGTGGAACATTCAGGATTGTGCAGAGCACGTGAGGCGGGCAATGTGCGTAAGGTTTTGCAGAGGGCGGCAGCATTCCTGCCCCAGGGCTGGGGGTAGCAGGGGGCCTCAGCTCCAGGGGTGAGGTGGCAGATAGGGCCCCAGGGTCAGGAGACACCCTCTGCTGGTGCTACAGCCCAGCTGCGGGAGCACCTGGGGCCTCCATGGCCATTCTGCCCAAGACTCTGACCCCTCCATCCATACCTGGGCCCTGGAGCCAGGCAGCCTGGCTTCAGCCCTTACTGGCTGTGTGGCCTTGAGCAAGCCACTGAACCTCTCTGGGCCTCTGTCTCTAACCCCGAACACTGGGTACAATTACTGCGTGGCTGGGCTGATCGGTGAGTTAATGCATATCACTTCAGGTCCCGGCACGCAGTAGGCGCTCAATAGACGTTAGCATAATTTTTTTCCATGACTGTTAGCCGTTCATTCCTAAGCTTGGTGCCGGCCCTGGGCGTCCCTGGAGCTGAGCTCCCCAGCCACCTCCCCAGGCATCATCCAGACAGAGGTCAGGATGCAGTTTCTCTGCTTGGAGCTCCTCTCCTGTCCCCACCGCCTGGCCTCCCTTGTCTGGAGGCCCGGCTCTGACACGGCCCTCCTCCTGGTGGCTTTTCCCGGCTCGGGTTGCGGGTTACCCCAGCTGGACCCCGCACTCCGCACACCCCTCTCTCAGCACTCCCTACGTCCCTCGTAGGTCACATGGGGGCCTATGTCCCACTGGACCCGGGCTCCTGGAGGACGGGGCTATGGCTCACCTCTGGGTAGCCATATCCAGAGGGATAGGGAAGTAGGCCTAAAGCGATCACTCTGGAGGTGCCGCGGGGAAACCCACCGTGAGGCCACGAGGGCAGGGTGGCAAACAGGGGCGGTGGGGAGATACAGAGAATGAGATGGACTTGAGATTCTTGGAAGGAGGTTGGAAGGAGTCTGAGAGCTGGATCCAAGACAGGACCGATGGACAGGACCCCCCGGATGGTCTCTGGAAGGACATGTCCGGGGTGACAGATGACAGGGGAGCACCATGGAGCACCAGGCTGGGGCTGATGGGTGAACAACAGTTTGGTTAGGGGTGTGGTGAGTTAGGGGTGGCCCTGAGCACCCGATGGGAGATCGATCTGGGGGTGCCCCTGGGCACCCAATGGGAGATTGATCTGGGAGTGCCCCTGGTCACCCCATGGGACACCGAGGAGATGCCTGGGACATAGATCTGGGGGTGTCTCTGAGCACCTGATGGGACACCGAGGAGAAGGTTGGGAGATCGATCTGGAGGTGCTCCTGGGCACCCGATGGGAGATAGATATGGGGGTGTCCCTGGGCACCTGATGGGAGATCGATCTGGGGGTGCCCCTGGTCACCCCATGGGACACCGAGGAGATGCCTGGGACATAGATCTGGGGGTGTCTCTGAGCACCTGATGGGACACCGAGGAGAAGGTTGGGAGATCGATCTGGAGGTGCTCCTGGGCACCTGATGGGAGATCGATCTGGGGGTGCCCCTGGTCACCCCATGGGACACCGAGGAGATGCCTGGGACGTAGATCCAGGGCTCAGAGGAGACGCTGCAGCTCTGAGATGCCCGGCAGTTACTGCTCATGTTTCGCCCCAGAATCTCCAGCTCCCTGAGCTGGGACCAGGGCCCAGGCTCCACTGCCCCCTCCCTGGCCCGGACGCTCTTTCCAGCCCTCCTGGTAGTTTTCCAAGAGGACGCAGGGCGGACGAAGCCCGAAGAGGAGCGTTCCCTTGAAAACACAAATCTTTCCAGCCGTTTCCCTCTTGACTTATTGGCAAAAGCCCAAGATCTATACATTTTTTTTTTTTTCTGGTGAAAATAACAGCAAATCTGCCTTGGTCACTAACGCTGTGAAATCGGAGGCAGCAGACAGAAGATTCCCCAGCCTCGGCTGGCCTCCTGAGTCAGAAGGGGCCGGCACGAACCGGGCGCCAGGGGCTCCGTGCCCGGGAGCAACAGGTGTGGGCGGGGAGGGCCCGCTCTCTTCCAGACGCCCCCTCTCTGGAGGGACCCGATGCCCTCCGTGCCGACGTCACCACGTGGGCAGCGGGACTCCTGGATCTCTCTCCTGGGCCAAGAGCAGCCGGACATCAGCACACCCCAGACGGAACCCCCTTGTCGCCTCCCTTACCATGGGTAAGTTGTCTCCCCGCAACCAGCCCCCCAGCCACACACCTGGGCTGACTCCTCCCCGGCGCCCCTCCGACTCCCCTCCTCTGCTCTCGAGCCCGCCCTCGGGGCTCCGGCCGCACTGGCATCTCCCCCAGGTGACACACACACCCTCACACTCTGATGACCCCTGCCCGTCGTCCCAACAGGACCTTGCCCGCGTCGGCTCCCGGCCCCGCTCCCTTCCGTGTGGACTCCGGGTTGCTCCCAGCGGCCCGTGAGGCCCTCCGCCGGCCGACCTCGCCACTCTGCAGCGCGCCTGCTCTCCCTGTCCCGGGGTCCCCGCCGCTGCCCGCACCTCCCCCTGAGCTCCAGTCGGGCCCGATGAGGCCATCTGGCTGATACGCCCGTTTTCTGTCGTTGCCCACGCTGTTCCCTCTCCCACGAAGCACTGCCCCCACCCCAGCTAAGCCAGAGCCCCCCTCCCTGGCATCCGGACGCTTCTGCTCCAGAAGTGCGCCCTCCTCCCTCCACCATGTGCTGGGCACCGCCCTCCGCCTCCCTCGCCAGGCAGGGCACCCTGTGCACGTGGGAGGCAGCGAGGGCCTTGCTGAGAAGCTGGATCCCACAGCCAGACGCAGCCAGGCTCAGACCCGCACAAGAACCGCGAGACCCCAGGCAGCTCATCCGTTTCCAAGACCCGCTGCATCTCCACGTATAAAACTTAGGGGACGATGTGACCCGTCCTTCGGGGATGTCCCTTCATTCTTTCCACCGTGTTTATGGGGCACCCGCTATGTGCCGATCGCGGTTATAGATGCGGGGGAGAAAGCAGTGAGGGAAACGGCCAGAGGCCCTGCTGCAAGGTTGCAGACGTCCAGCAGGTAACAAGACCAACGCCTAAGCTGTTCCGTGCATCAGGTAGTGCTGAACGCTACGGACTACGGGGGGGTGGTGGTGGCTGCAAACAGGGGGATCAGGGGAGGCCCCCTGAGCAGCCTTCAAGAGGAAGAGGAAGCAAACCGTGTGGGTGTCCCGGAAAGAGTGTCCCCAGTGGAGGGCGTAGCGAGTGCTAAGGCCCTGGGGTAGGAGGCTGCCTGCAGAATGTGAATCTGCGGCAGGAAGGCCGTCGTGGCTACACTCAAGGAAAGGGGGAGGGGGCCATGCGGCCAGAGACGGTCAGAGACGGGCCGGGTGGGGCTGAGCGGGGAGACGCGTGGGCTGCAGGTCTGGTCAAGACTGCGGTTTCTCTGAGACGGAGCCCTTGGAGGTGAACCCGAGGCTCAGGGTGTGACAAGATCACTGCCTTCGGGGGCAAGAGAGGGGCCAAAGGGCCACAGGGGCCCGTGTAGTAAGCCAAGGCGGCTTGGGCCGAAGTGATCGGGGAAGAGGGCAGGAAGCGGCGAGGCTCCGAACGCCGTGCAGATGGCCGGGCCGACACGTAGAGCGCTTTGGCACATGCCCAGCACTAGTCACACACTCTGGGGGCCGGGAATTTCGTTTGGCCAGTAGCTGATTCATGTAACACGAATATGGAGGGGCCAGCGACAATTACTCAGGCCACACACAGGGGACAGCTTTTCTTTTTTTTTTTTTTTAACGTTTATTTATTTTTGAGACAGAGAGAGACAGAGCATGAACGGGGGAGGGACAGAGAGAGAGGGAGACACAGAATCGGAAGCAGGCTCCAGGCTCTGAGCCGTCAGCCCAGAGCCCGAGGCGGGGCTCGAACTCACGGAGCGCGACATCGTGACCTGAGCCGACGTCGGACGCTTAACCGACTGAGCCACCCAGGCGCCCCAGGGGACAGCTCTTCTGAGCAGGACAGTGGCGGCCTCCTCGCTGGGTCTGGGAAGGCCGTGTGGACAACTTGGGTTGGGGACCGTGCGGCCCCAGTGGGAGAAAACGGAGGACATCTTGTCCAGGCCCAAGCCCTCCCGGGTCTGGCTGAGCAGGACTCGGCGTCCTCCTGCGTCTTGGAGTGAGAGGACCAGCCGAGACCCAGGGGGTCCGGGAGCGCCGGGCGCCCACTGGCTTCTGAACCGGCACATTCTAACTCAACTGACCTCTAGGCCCCACAGCTGACTTCCTGGCAGCCGAGGGAAGGGGCATCCTTCGATACTGCAAATGCTCCTTGAACAGGAAGGAAGAACATTCTGGAGACAAGCACCCGGGTGGCTGGTGAAAAGGGGTTCTGCCCGTCAGCGGTTTTCGTTTTGATGCGTTTCTTCGCCTGAGAGGTTGTCCGCTGGGTCTGGTCCCGAGCCCACCGTGTGGCAGGAGAAGGGGACTGTGCCTCTGGGCGAGTCCCCTGCCCTCTCAGGGCCTCCGCGTCCCCTGCTTGTGTTGTTGGGTGCATTCGTGCAAAGAAGGCACGCCCACACGGACCGTCATCCACGAACTGTGTCCTCCGTCCACCCATCAGAAGAATTTTGATCCACGCTGCCTGCGCCTCAAGTCTTCTCCCCTGACCGCTGTCCACACCCCAGTGCTGAGGACGGCCCATGTGTATTGCAGCCCCCTCCCCGACCCTGCATCTTCCCGACGTGGTGCCCGGCAAGGCTCCAGAGTGGCAGGTGTCCCCGGAAGCCCCTCCCACTCCAGGGACCCAGCATCAGCCCAACTGTTCACAGCCGTGTCTACAGATGACATAAATACATCTCGTGAGCCCGAGCCAAACGGATCCCCAGCTCAGCTTCTCCTGAGCCAAAGCCCCAACATGTCCAGAGACGTTGCAGGGCCACCAACACAAGGGGACGGGTGACAGAGAAAATGGGGATGGAGACACAGGGACAGTGACCTATAAGCAACTGCAGGTGAAACATCTCACTGTTGCAAAGCGTATGTAGGACGTGTGACCACAGGCATGCTTGGGGAGGGGGCAGGGACAGGGAGCCATACCATCATCAGCAACACCGAGAATCACCTTCTGGCTGATTGGAGTCTTTTTTTTTATGGTTATTTATTTTTGAGACACAGGGAGAGACAGAGTGAGAGTAGGAGGAGGGACGGGGCGGCGGGGGGGGGGGACAGAGAATCAGAAGCAGGCTCCAGGCTCTGAGCTGTCAGCACAGAGCCTGACATGGGGCTCGGACCCACGAACCTGACTTAATCGCTGACTTAAGCCAAAGTTGGATGCTCAGCCTACTGAGCCACTCCTGAAAATAGGTATTTCTTTTCTTTTCTTTTCTTTTCTTTTCTTTTCTTTTCTTTTCTTTTCTCTTTTCTTTTCTTTTTCTTCTTTTCTTTTCTTTTCTTTTTCTTCTTTTCTTTTCTTTTCAACATTTGTTTACTTTTGAGAGACAGAGCATGAGCAGAGGAGGGGCAGAGAGGGAAACACAGAATCCAAAGCAAGCTCCAGGCTCCGAGCTGTCAGCACAGAGCCTGACGTGGGGCTCGAACTCACAAACTGTGAGATCATGACCTGGGCTGAAGTCGGATGCTCAACTGACTGAGCCACCCAGGCGCCCTCGACTGGGGTCTTTTTGAGGCTTAAGCGAGTTGGGGGGGTGTCCCCCGTTCCTCCACCCCCCCAAACACAAATGCTCTCAAGATGTCCGCCAGGGGCCCTGATCCCCACACCAGAGGCAAGAAGGCCTTGGTCATATCGGTTGCCCTGTGCCCGGCCTTCTGCCAAGCCAATGCCACTTGGAAGGTCCTGTGCTCCTTCTGAGTAAGCTCCACGTTGACCGGCCACCAGGCCCGGTGCCGGGAAAGGGGAACACGCAGACACTCCAGCTGCCTGGGTGACTAAGAAGGCGGCCCCAGAGCCTTCCGGTCTCGGTTTTGCCATCTGTGAGATGGGACCCTGGCCCCTCGTGGCTCTGACCATAACAGGCCTCATCCACAGCTTGCGCCCGTGGTGCTGGCTGCTCCCCTCGCAAATGAGCCGCTTCAGTGAGAAAACAGCTGGTGCCCTTTGCGCCTTTCCCTCACACCAGGCGCTTCACACGTATCACTCGTCTTAGATCAGCCTCCACGTATTAGCTCCTTTAATTCGTCAAACGGCCTTGTGAGGGAGTGATGATCACGAGTATCCCCATTTTACAGACGAAGAAAAGGAGGCTCAAAGAGTTTTTCCAAGGACACACAGCTGGAGAGGGGCAGCCGGAGCCCAGAGCCCACGTTCTTAACCCCTGTGCCACCTGCCTCCCTTCCCGTGAAGCAGAGGTGGTCCAGAAAAGCAGGCGCCTGCCAAACTCGCACAGGCTTCTTGACTCCAAAGCCTCCGTTCTTCTCTGCCCGCGCAATCCAGGCCCTCCATATCCTCCGGGTATAACGCGGGCAGGTTCCTCGTGAGGGAGGAACACAAATGTGTCCCGCAATGGGGTGCCTCTTGGGATCCCTGCAAAAGATGGGTAAAATCTTATCAAAGAACACGGTGATTGGACAGCAAGCCCTCAAGTCAATCGGGAATCGACAGACTCTGATGCCTATCAGGTTATGCAGACCTTCCTTAACTGACACTGGAGTAACATCCTAAAAAACCCATGCCAAACGGAAAATGTTGCAAAGTCAAAGGTGCATTTGATAACACATATAACCTACCGAACATCACAGCTCAGCCTACCAGCCCTGAACAATGACATCGGCCTACGGTCGGGCAAAACCGTCGAACGTAAAGTCCATTTTACAACAAAGCATCGAGTGTCTCACGTGACGTGTTGAATCCTGTACTGAAAGTGGCCGACAGAGTGTCTGTGTGGGTAGAGACGGGGGTCCGAGCACCGGCTGTTGACCCTGGCGACCGCTGGCCGACCGGGAGCTGGGGCCCCAGCCGCTACCCGGCACCCCGAGAGACGATCGCGGACCCAGGAGGAGAAGATTCACATTCAAGCTTCGAAGCACGGTTTCTCCCAAACGCGTGTCCCTTCCACAACGTCAAGTTGGGGACTGTCTGTAATCAGCTGCACTTCCTTTGGTGACCTTGGGAATTCGAACCGAACACAGCCTGTGGTTGGGGCTCTCGTACAAAATGGTTCGGAGTGAAAACGTCCCGTGGCTCCCTGTGACGTTTAAAGAGAAATTGCTGAGGCAGAGGCTTGAAGACCCAGTGGGGTTTCAAACACAAAGCGAGGGTGACACGAATGGGACACGGCGTTTGGCGGAGGGAGAGATGTGTGCGAGACGTTCTGGCCACAGCCGCCTCCTCCTTGGGCAAGGTGGAAAGACAGCGGGCGAGGAGTGGGGTCGGTGTCTCTCCAGAGCCGGCCCAGTGCCAGACGGGCTGAATGCACACGAGAAACATGTGGGAGGCAAAGGAACGAATGAGCGGCATGCAGGAGACGGGAGAGGGGGGCAGGCGAGCCACTTCCCCCTCCTCTGCCAGGTACGCTCTGGTGTGTTTCCAGGTACCCGAGTCTCAAGGTTGCAGGTGCAAGACCTCACAGCGGGAGGGACCTGCCCCGCCCATCCAGGGAGTGCCTGGCCAGTGAGGGTCAGAAGGCTCCCCGGCCGGAGCGGGGCTCAGAGGGCATCCACCCTCTTCCAGGGAGGCCACACTGTCCGGGCCTCTCTCCTTGCAGGGCTCTGAGGGCCGAGTTCTTGGCCCGTCCGTCTGGGGCAGGCTGAGTGCCCCCACACCCTTGGCAACTGCCCGAGAAGATTCCAGGGAAGTGGCCTTAGGGATGAGACACTGTATGAATGAGGGAATGTGTGGTAGGAAGTGACAGTGGTGACTCAGGGTGACTCAGCCTGGAACCTGCCAGCGGTCTGAGCAGCCGTCTGTGGCCACGGCAGCCCCTCAGCTGCCCACCTCGGGGCAGAGGTCAGTTCTCCTTTTCCCCGGGGCCCATCTCTTGGGCTGGACTTGTAGCCAGATGCTTGGAGAATGGTGGGGAGGAGGGTGCATGGCAGGTGCCTGGACTGAGCCCAGGAGCGGATGGAGGGGGAGCCCATGAGCAGGACGGGAGAAGGGCTGGGGTGTTGCCTCTGGCCCCTGGAGAACCCAGGAGCCTCCACTTGCCTTCCTTAGAGGCCCATCTCACCTAGCAAGTCTCCCTGTTCAGACAGAGGAATCAAGGCCTGGAGGGGAGATGAGGCCAAGGTGAAGGGGCTGAGAAAGCCAAGGCAAGAGGAGGAGCCAAGTATACTTGTCCTAGCTTGGGTCAGCAACCTCCAGGCTATTGCCCCGTTGGTGGAGGCCATGGGCATCACACCATGCATGCCAAAACTCTGACAAGGAGGTCCTACTGGCCCCACCAAGGCCTCTGCTGGAATCACCTTACTTTCCCACATTCCTTCCTTGAGATAAATTCAGGTGCTGTTTCCACTCTCTACCAACCCACCCATCCATTAATCTATCCATCTATCCATCCATCCACTTATCTATCCATTCCTCCATCCATCCATCCATCCACCCACCCACATGCCCGCTCAACCATCCATCCATCCATCTATCCATCCATCCATCCATCCATCCATCCGTCCATCTGTCCATCCATCCATCCATCCATCCACTCACCCACATGCCCGCTCATCCATCCATCCATCCATCCATCCGTCCATCCACTCACCCACATGCCCGCTCATCCATCCATCCATCCATCCATCCGTCCATCCATCCATCCGTCCATCTGTCCATCCATCCATCCATCCATCCACTCACCCACATGCCCGCTCATCCATCCATCCATCCATCCATCCATCCATCCATCCGTCCATCCACCCACCCACATGCCCGCTCAACCATCCATCCATCCATCCATCCATCCATCCGTCCGTCCATCTGTCCATCCGTCCATCTGTCCATCCATCCGTCCATCCATCCGTCCAATGTGAGCCCTTCCTTGCAGCCTGCCCATGTCTTCAGCATCCCTATGTTCATTCACGCCCCATTCACCACATCTGTCCACCCATCCATCAGCCAGCCATCCATCCATCGTTAATGCATCCATCCATCCACCCATCCATCTGTTCACCTACACATCTATCCATCATCTATCTACCCACCCATCCGTCAATTACTCGCTGAACCAAGGTCCTGTGACTTTCCTTTCACCTTCCAGTCCTCTGTGCCCCGCTCCCTTCTCTCCGGCCATCAAACCTATCCATCCCATCAGCCTCCGTGACCCAGGTCATGGCCCGTGACCTTCGGGAGCTTGGAGTCACCAGGTTTCCAGATCTAGACTGAGAAAACTCTAGGCCGGGCAGAATCGCCCCTCCCCCATCCGTCCCACCCTCCTGGTCGACTGTGGACCCCTGGTCTTACTCTTGCTTCTCCTGATCTTTATCCTTCCCCCCTCACCTGGTTGGGGAGGGAGAGGCCCCAAAGCTCCCCCGCCCTCCATTCTCCCGCCAGCTGACTCAAGGAGAACGGACTTGCTGCTGGGAAGGCCTGAGGCTCCAGACTCTGGGGCAGCAGAAAGCATGAGCAATGCTTGTCGCTTCCTGTCTGGCCCCAGCCTGCCCCTCCCAGCGCTCCTAGCTGGGTCTGTGGTCCTTGGCTGCGGGGCCGAATTAATTCTGGCCTGGCCCAGCACAGGGGCAGCCCAGCCTCATAAAACCATAAATGGTTGTGTCTGTATCACCGTCATTCCACCTTGCAGCTTTTGCATTTCAAAGCACTCCGCTCTTATGATTGGATTTGGTGCCCGCAGCAGCCCTGACTGGGGCGGGGGGCAGTGGGGACCCCTGAGCCGCACAGCGCTGCGTGGCCCCGGACGGGACCGTCTCCTCAACTACACGAGGGGAGGCAACGTCGCATCCCATGGGGCGCAAAACAGGAGGCTGTGGTGTGCGGGCAAAGCTGGCGGAGTTGGTGGGAACGTCTCACCTGCTGTGGAGACGCCGGGTCCCCCGAGTGGCCCGGAAGCTGCCACCGGGAGAGCCTCCCTGGCAACACCCCGCACCTGCCTCCTCCACCCGCGCCCTACCCCTCGCGGCTGAGAATCGACCCCCATCTTTTACCTTCGCCGCTCGACGGCCGCTCTCCATTATTCACGGCCACACACAGAGGGGCCCAGCAGAAGAGTCTCCCAGGTAACAAATGGCCACGGGTGACCAATGAGACCCGCAAGTGCATTGGGAGCCAACGTCCCGACCAGGACCCAGCACCACAGCCTGTCATCTCTGTCCCTGTGCCAACAAGGGAGCTGCTGAGGCATCTCTGGGGATGGTCCCCGGGGGAGCTGCTTTGCCCCAGAGGGGAGGGTCCAGGCCTGGGTGGTGTCTCACCCACCAGTCCCTCCTCTTTGGTTTAAGCTCACCTGTTTCCGCTCTTCCCAAGCTGGTACTCAGCTTTCCCTCCAGCGATGGTCTTGGCTGCCCCTGCCCACCGGGCCTGGAGGTGTCCCTACCCCCCGCCGCCCCCGGGGCAGCCCCACAGCTCTGGCAGAGCCTTGGCAGGAGGAGGAAGCTCGCCCCCCCTCCCAGGGCCCCTGCCCAGGTGCCCCTTCCCCCACCCCCACCGTGACCCCAGAGGCAGCCAGAAGCTGGTTCCAGAAGCAGACCAAGCCCGGAAAGCCTCCTCACCATCCTTGGGAAACATCAGAGCTGCTCAGCTTGGTTTTGCAGCCCAGCAGGGCCCCGGCCTCCTCCGAGCCTCTGTGTCCCCTGCCCTGCGCGTGTGCCCACCCTGCACCGGGCACTCTGTCCTCTCCCGCTGCCCCGATGGCCTCAGTGCCTCCAACACGACACCTTCCCTCTTGCCTCCAGTCTTTGCACATACCCCCTTCCTCCCAGAGGCTTTCCCCTCCTTGCCTCCCCCTACCCTTCCCCCGGTTGATGTCTCCTCCCTACTCGGGGTTTTCCCAGATGCCCCCTCCTCCTGGGAGGCTTCCGTGACCCCCCAGCTGGGCATGTCCCCTTCCGTGCATTTTCTGCTACGTCACTTCCCACACCACATTCTCGCTGTCCGGCTCCGCCATCAGACTGGCAGCTCGGCCGGGCGGGATCGCGGCAAGTCACTGATGATGTCCCCGACGTGCCCTGGCACCGAGGGGCTCCGGGACCGGCTGCCGAGCAAGGAATGAGCGACGCTGTGAGACCCCTGGGGCTGCCTGTGGACGGCCCCTCGGAGGAGGCCGTGGCCGCGTGGAAAATCTGTGCCCCCAGGGGCGCCTGGGGGGCTCAGTCGGTTGAGCTTGAGCGTCCGACTTCGGCTCAGGTCATGATCTCACGGTTTGTGGGTTCGAGCTCCGCATCGGGCTCTGTGCTGATGGCTCGGAGCCCGGAACCTGCTTCCGATTCTGTGTCTCCCTCTCTCTGCCCCTCCCCTGCTTATGTTCTGTCTCTCTCTCAATAATAAATAAACGTTAAAAAAAAATTTTTTTTAAAAAGAATCTGTGCCCCCAAAGCCAACATTTTCTTCTCTTTCCTTTCCCTTCCCTCATTCTTCCATCCACCCCAGCCTTCAAGAGGGGAATCGCCGAGGGGAATGGGCCCATCACACAGGCCGGCTGCCACCCCCCACCCCGGCCTCCTGGTTGCCTGGGACAGAGACGGGTCAGTCCCCCTCTGGGGCCGGTCCAGACTCCAGTCCCTGTCCCAGCCCCCCCAAGGACGGTGAGCCAGCAGGCTGCAGGGAGAGGCCCAGATGAACACCAGCCATGTGGATGCGGGAATCCGGGCAGCTCAGACCCCCATGAGCACCCCCCCGCCCCCTGCGAAACTGCCAGTGCTGTGAGCTGGGCCCAGCTGGGGGCCCACAAATGCAGGCAGGACGGGGGCACCAGGTAGGTCTTATCTCTGTGAATGGAACCATAGCCCAGGTCCCACCGGCCTCTCCCGGCCACTCAGCAGCCTTGGGAGAGGCGCTGACCAAAAGGGGAACTTCTCGACCTAAGTGTGAGTCAGACGGAAGGGAAAACAGGGAAATTCTTCTTGGGTTTCACTGGGGCCCCAAACAGAGACCTGCCCCTGCAGGAGCCCCTGGGCTCGGGAACATCCACGGGTAACCTTGGCCTGTCCAGCACACAGGTTCCTCTGTGCCCTGGTGCCCCATCTGGCAGGGAGGACCTGCCCCACACTCTCCGGGGGGGTTGGCCCGACAGGCATGGGCTACGGAAGAATCCTGCCGGCCATTCACCCATTCGCTCGTCCGAGCACCTACCGTGTGCCAGGCCCTGTGCTGTGACAAGACATGCAGGGGCCCTGCCCTCGTGGGGCTGACAGTCTTTGGGGGCGGGGAGCCAGTTAACCCACAAGCAAACTGGACGGAGTTGTGGGTTGTTATTCATGCCACAGAGGAAGGACTCAGCTGCTCCGACGGGGTGGCAGGGGGAGCCTCAGGGAGGAGGCAGAGCCACGGGAAGCCGGGGACGTGCGTCCCAGGTGGCAGGGGGCACCGCCTGGCGGGGGGGCGGGGGGGCAGAAGGGCACAGTGATGGGAATTAGGCAGGACAGAGAGGGCGGCGTGCACGGCTCCGGCCGGCCTCCGGGGCCACGGCTCGGGCAGGGCTTCTGGCCGGACAAAAAGCAAGGTCGCTGAATGCCCGGGGGTTCCCGCCCTGCAGACAGTCAGATTTGGGGGAATCACAGGCTGCTCTCCCTGGGAGCAGGCAGGAAACCCCCCACATCTCGGGGGAGGGGGGGGTGGAGGGACTGCCGCCCGTGGAGAGCCACCCCTCCTTCCTCCACGGGACCCAGGGCCCCTCCCCTCCGCTCCCCTCCCTCCCCCCTCCCAGGGCAGGCTCCTCCACTGTCTCCCATCCCTGCCCAGGCCAGTCGGCTCTGCTGTCCCTTTAAAGAGGCCTGAGTCACAGAGTTAAGAATGAAACTGACTCATGGTGGAAGAGGTGGTCACCGGGCTGGCCGGGCGCCAGGGCTGTGGCGGCAGAGGAAGCCGGTGACCGCAGCTGCCTGTGTGTGTGCTTCGCAGCAAAGGGCAGAAACCACAAAACCCCATTTGAAATTCCGCCGCCCCGCGCAACTTGTGTAATGAGGTTCCCCCTCATAATGGGGGCATTCAGGGCCCACGCGGGCCTGTGGGGCTGGGGGCCTGCCCCCCGGGGCCAGCTGATGGTGATGTCATCTTCCGTTAGGAGCCTCCCCGCCCCTCCTTCCATTAAGGACTTTTAAAAAAATGCACCGGGAAACCCAAGTGAGGGCCAGAACGGAAGTCTTGGTTTTATTTATAGTTGATAACTTATGTCCGGCCCGCTCCACGGGAGGCCCGGCAGGGAGGATAAAGAGCCCAGAGGAGGGGGCAAGAGAAATGCTCCAAACCCCAGGCTGAGGGGGCACCTGAGGGCAGGCCCCAAGCTGTCCTCGGAGCTCCCTAGCAGCCGAAGCAAAGAGGCAGTCAGGGCACCGTAGCAGGAGGCCGAGGAAAACGGGGACCCTCGGGGCCTGGGCTCAGGTCCCAGCTCTGCCATGGTTGAGCCGTAAGACCTCACAGAGAACCTGCCTTCTCATCTGAAGATGGAGAGAAGAGCCGGTGTTGTCGGGAGGGGTTTTAGAGGCTCTGCGGGTCTGGGCTCCAGGGGTGGACAGCAAAGCCCGCCCCTTCTCCCCAGGCCTACGTGCACGGCAGACATCACTAATGGATCGCAGCACACTTTCCCCGAGCCAGACCCGGCCTCCCAGCCCCATCCCGCACAGCTCTCCAGGGGCCACCGCCAGTGTCCCAGAGCTGGCCTGGGGACTGACCTGCTTGTCCCCTGCTGGTAACCAGCCGGGGAGAGGCCCAGGAGGGCCCTCTTGGTATTCCCAACACCCGGCCCACGCCTGCGCAGGAAAATCTTGTCTAGTAAAGGAGGAGCGGGGAGAGATTGGGAGAGGGAGGAAAGCTTCTCCCAAGCCTCTTGTTGCGCGTCTCTGGGCCTCCCTTTCCTCATCTGTTAAATGGCCATTTAGAGCAGCTAGCTCCTCGGGGAGTGGTCCCGACTGTTAAGTGAGGCGTGCAAACCTCTTACAGGCAGGGGGTCCACAGCAGAAGGACTTGGGGGTTGCAGGTGGGAGCGCGGGGACCCCACCCTGGCCGGTGGTCCTAACTCACGGCCCCAGGCCCCAGGATGGAAACGCTCACAGGTGCCCGGCACCCCCAGGGCAGGGTCCCAGGTTGGAGGGGGTCGTGGGGTGGGGGGAGTGCTGTCAGGCCTGCCCTTCTCCCCCCTGCACAGCCAGAGGGCATTCAGGGTGGTACAGATTCCCCCCTGCACCGCCAGGAGACCCCACCAAGGGGCTGAGCTCGCACCCACACGGGACCATGTCATTTCCGTCCAGAACCTGTTTCCTGCGCGTCTCCTGGTGCCTCAAGCTAATGGCTCTTTCAACGTCCACTTGAACGGCCGATCTCTCAGGGAGAGCCATTCCCCAGAACCCCTTGTCCCTGACTCCACGAGGGGCGCCTGGTGGCATCCGTGGCCCTCCGGAGGCCCGGAGCCCACGTCTGCCTGGACTCCCTCTTCCTCCCGGTTTCTCCAGTGGCAGATGCCGTCCTGAGAGGCCCTTTTCCCCAGGGAAACAAACGTCTCCTCCCAGGGCCGGCCGGGCCGGGAGGGAAGGGGGAGGCAGCAGGGCCCCAGCTTTGGATCTCTCCGTGGAACGTGTGCCTCCCGCCCAGTGGACAAGGGGAGCCAGAACCTGTCCTCCAGGGGCACAGGGACGAGGCGAGAGAAACACGATCACACACCCGAGCCGCGACAACAGGTGTGCAGAGCCCCAGAGGAGGCAGACGTGGGGCGGCTACTCAGCGGGCTAAGGAGAGAAGGTATGGGGTCGGAGGTAGGACTGTTCTGGGCAGAGGGAACAGCATAGTTCCAGGCAGAGGGAACAGCATGCATGAAGGGGAGCTCGGGAGCTGGGCCAGCGAGACCGGAGGCCGGAGCAGAGACCACGTATGAGCGGGATAGACCTGGGCAGGCCGGGCCAGACCTCCAGGGCCTCGTGGGGTGGGCAACTGTCCCAAGTGCCTGGAGAGGTCTTGGTGGCTGGAGAGGTGATGTGACCACGCTTGACTTACAGCCTGAGAAGAACATTCCAGCTTCTGAATATGTCATGATTTTTACACCCCACGTGGGAGGCTGGCTCCTATGCGGGCCCCCATGGCCTTGGGTCCCTTCACTCCTCCCTTTCCCAGGCCCAGAACCTGAGAGGTAGAGAGTGCCCTGCCCAAATCCATGGAAGCGGGGTCCCTCCCCCTGACCCCAGAGCCCCAACCTCACCTTCTCAGAGAGAGTGGGCGTCTCGGCCTGAGTTTATAAGCGGCACAGGTTGACCCAGACACCAGGGGCTCCAGCCCCAGTTCTGGGGCTTCGAGACCGTCCTTACCTCTGCACGAGGCGATGACCAGGCAGAAGCCATGTGGGCCATCGTGGGTGGGAGGGCTGGAGGCTGCGCCTGAGTGATCTAACCTTGGCGCTATCTCGGGTTGGGAGGCGTCCACCCAGGAGGACCTAGACGGCTCAAAAGAGGCCCCAGCCCCTCGCCAGAAGTCCGTTGGTCTCACTTGCAAAATATCTGTCCGTCTGTGCCTGCAGCCCCATCCACCTGGTCGGCCTTTCCTCCTTTGCAACAGAATGAAACGGAAAGAAAACGGAAGGGCGGGGCTGCCCAGGTAGGCGGGGCGTTCTTCCCGGCCACCATTCCTTCCTTCCTCTGGGGTTAAGGTCAGGGCGGAGCCATGGCCAACCTAAGACCTGCCCCCCCCCCGCGGGGGGGGGGGGGAGTCGGGACTCCCCAGCTGGCCTGGGTCCCACCTGCAGGGGACCCACCTCCTTCCGTGACCTCGGAACCATCCGGGAGACCAGGGAAGATGCAGGGGAGTGTCATTCATTCATTCATTCATTCGTTCATCTCTGTATCCACCTACTTCATCATCCCATGCTGGGTGAGGGCAAGAGTAATCGTAGGCATACGGACACAGAACATTCTTGAGGGCTTCATATATGCCAGGCACCCCACAAACAAGACAAGCGGTGACTCCCGGAACCCACACAGCCTACCCACGAGGCAGATGGACAGGAAAAGTAGAGAGGCCTGCGCAAGACCCAGAGGGAGGGACACCATGCTGCCTGGACTCTGGGGCAAGCCAGCCCGTGACTAAGGACAGGGCTGCAGCCATGAGCCAGCCCCACACTTCAGGGCCTCGTGGGCCTTATCAGGGCCTTGCACTTTATCCTGAGGGCCAGGCACCCTGCAAGTTGCAGATGCAGGGCCTTACGTGACACTTTGGAAGCTTCTTTAAGATGTTAGGCGGAGGTTAGAAGGGGTGGGAGAGGAGATTACCACGGTCACACGGGTCCCAGGGGGCCGATGGTGGGGGGTTTAAAGGTGACCCCGGCAGGGCTCAGGGACAGGGCCCAGGTAAGGGCCAAGGGCATGGGATGCCACTCCGCCACACCTGGGAGGAGGCCCCACCCAGTGGGACGGGGAGATAGGGGGGACTCCGGAGGGGTATTACCCCTTGTCTGGTGCACGCTGAGCTGGAGATGCCCATAGACAGCTAAGGTACCCAAGGCAGGGTCTGCAGCTCCCCCAAAGGGGAGAGCCTCCAACACCAGCCGGTTCCTCTGCCCCCAGGAGTCGTGAGAGCCCTCACCGGCACCTTGCTGGGGCTACTCCCACAGACAGCTGCCCTAGAGCCACAGCAGGATCTCTCGCCTCCCCACCCCGCTCCTCCCGCCAGCCCTAGAGTGGCTTTCGTGCCCACCAGCGCCACCTACTGACTGCTCAGGTCAGGCCTTCAGCAGTGTCTCCGTGAGTCCTGGTGCGGCCGGGCGTGTCCCCATTTTAGAGATGGGACAACTGAGGCCAAGAGAAGCAGGAGTCCTCCGGAATCCTGCCTTGCAGCTTCTCTCCAAAGAGCCCCTTTAGAGAAGCAGGTGGAAGGGGGGAGATGCCGGGAGACGCCTCATCCCCCTCTTGCCTGCTGTCAAGTCTCCAACATTCCTAGATTCTTCCAGCACCCCCAACACCGACCCTCGACTCAGGCCCACCAGAGCCCAGTTTTGGTGGACAAAGGTCATGCCTTTGGGCCAGCGTCTGCTTCTGTGACCACCACCCCTCCCCAGACAGTCCAGCTGGGCCCTGCTGAGAGGTGGCGGTGGGTCAGAGAAATCTGACCCATCCCTGCTTGATTCTCTCCCTCTGCTTGCGACACTCATGGCACGAGCCCACCTGTTAAACCAACGAAGAGGTAATGATGGCGGTGGTGACCTTGATGGTGATGGTGGCGATGATGCGGAGGAAAAGGAAGATGCAGTGCAGCACAGAGAGGTTTGGTCACATGACTCGTTTGCAGCGAAGCTGAGAGGCACGCGCGGACGGTCGTGCCAGAACCTGCTCGCTGACCGCCGCCGTCCCCTGCCTTTGGTCACGGAAGAGCCTGTCTTTGTGGCCCCCTCATGTGATACTCTTCGTCCACTCCCAAAGGGCCACACCGCCCCCCATCAATTATCAGTCTGGCTGCTCTGCCCCAGGAAGACGCAGGGAGGAAGCTGAGGGCCCTGAAGCGTGGGCCTGGCCGTGGGGCTGCAGGTGCCACTCGGGGCACAGCCGAGGAGGGATCACCACGCCGCCGCGGGGGGGCATAGGAATGTTCCATCGGCTGCCGCCCCCCACCCAATGTTCCTGCTCCAATAGATCAGGCACGGCCCTGACCTCCTTCCCCTCATGAACAACTGGCCCACCCGGAGACGGCACTGTTAAAAAGCCGTGGCCCAAGAGCCTCAGCCGCTCCCGAGCCCGAGGGCCGCCTCTGCCATAAGGCTGCTCCGCACAGCCTCACTCAGCTTTCCACATGCCCCGCCAGAAGCCCCCGCCCCGTTTTGCAGATGAGCTGCTTCCTTAAAGCCCTCCGCCACGGGGGATGGAAGCACGATCCCGACGGAGGCCTGTCTGAATCCACACGTACCCCCACCCCAGCCCAACACACCGCGGCCTCCTTGGGAAAGGGTGCGCCCGTGCCAAAAGCTCAAGAGCCCGGTGCCGGTTAATCGCTCATATTGCGGCCGGCAGAGTCCTGGGTCCCCAAGTTCCCCCACCCTGGGTCCAGGCCTACGGGAATGTTACCCCTGAGACTGTGAACACGATGGCTTTCGCTCCCATGGTGAGGTGGTGTGGGGTGGCGGAATTAACTCGTTCGCTGTGATGTGGGGACATTCATTAGCCAGGGGGGCCGGCAGGTCTGCTTTTAAAAGCGGAGGGTTTTCTCCAGGAAGGAAACGGGGGCATCAGTCCTACAGCGGCAAGGACCTGAATCCGGACAACCTCCTCAACGAGCGTGGAACTGGGTTCTCCCCCAGAGCCTCCAAAAGGAGCGCGGCCGGCCTGGTGCCGTGCTTTCGGCCACACGAGACCCTGAGCGGAGGACCCAGCTCAGCCGTGCCTGACTGCCGACCCACAGAGCAGTGCGCGAGTAGAACGTCGTTTCAAGCCCCTAAGCGCGGGGTGGCCTGGAACGCAGCGTAGGGAACCGGTACAGATACGCATTCAGGTGGCCTCCGGCGGGACCCTGGGGGTCCCAGTCAGGGAGGCCTTCCTTGGAGAGTTCCTGAGGCCTGAGTCGTCCCCGGGGTCAGGGCGGAGAGCTCCAGCGTGCAGAATCAGCAGGTGCCACGGGGCAGGCCCAAGCCGCGGCGGGAGGCGGGGAGACCGCGAACTGCCGCTCTGGGCCTCCTGTTCCTCGTCAGCAAAACAGGACTGCCGCCGGTGAGCCGCGGCCGGGTAAAACAAGGGGATGTGTCCAACGGTGCTCTGCTCAGGGCCTGGAGCTTGGTCAGGTGCTCGGGAAACCGTGGACGGGAAGAGCGTGCCAATATTAACAATATTTGCCTCGTGAGTTTTACGCGGATGACCGAAGTGCCCAGGCAAAGTCCTGCAGCGGTAACAGTGACTCTGGCATCTCTGCCTCCCTGGCCGGAGCCCCAGTGGGACTCTCACTCCCAAGGGGCAATAGAGAAGCTGGCCTGGGGCCCCTCCCCCTGCCGGCTCCTGGGGCAAACGGGGACCCTGCCCGTCTCCAGGGGAAGAGACCACACATTCATGTCCCCAAGAACCTTTCAGAGAGCTTAAGGAGGTGTTTCTTACACAGTAATAGAAGGCAGATCGTAAAAAACTTCAGAGGGCCTCCTTCTCTGCATCCGAGGATGGAGTGTGACCTCGACGCCTGCACGGGAGACCAAAATGGACCAACCTGCTGTTTCCATGAGCTCCGAGAGAGGCAGACTCAGAAGTGACGGCTGGCGTGAGACACAAAGTCGAGACACGGTCGTTCCGTGATATTTCCAGGGCGCCTGTCGTGGGCCACACCCGGGGCGGAGCCCTCTGGGCCTCTGGAACCTAGCAGAGGAGACAGACCCCAGCATACAGGTCGTTCACACCGTGGCGTGATCGGTGGCAAGCGTGGGATGGTCAGAGAGGCAGGGAGGGAAAGCGTGCCAGGAAGAGAGGGAACAGCCCAGGCAGAGGTACAGAGGCTGGAGCAGACGTGGCGTGAAAGGGAACCACAGGCTGTTCAGCATGAAAGGTGGGCCGCCTCCTTTGGGAAGGAGCCCCGGGCCTTGCTCTGGACGGGACTCCTGTCTCAGCTTCTGTCCCTTCCAAGACTCACCGTGATGATTATTTCACTGAACGTGCTACTTTCCCGGCAGGCGGCCAGACGGGGCACCGGGGAGCCCCCGGAGAGCGAGAACAGCAGCCACGAAGCTGGTGACCGTGGGTTCACCTGGTGTGAGTCTGGCCCACGCGGGTGTCTGAGTCCTTCGGGTGACCCCGAGCATTGTGGGTTTCAGGACATGTCACAAGGTCCTCCTGGCCCTTGAGATGAGAAAGTTCGATGGCTTTGTCCAGTAGCCTTCATGATGTTTCCTCAAATGGACTTCAATTTCGATTTTAGACCAAGGTCAAGACATGCAGAGCACACAGGCCACCGCCCTCCGTTTCTGCACTCGTGGCAGACATGACTAATTGATTGTAGAACCCTCAACCCAGTACTCAGATGAGTGATCTTCGGGGTCTGGTCCACCCTTCTCCGTGAGACGGACACCCAGCTCGGTCGTGAAGCCCGCGAGGGCCTGACTGCCCTCCACCTCCTCTGGCCGCCGTTGGCCAAGACACTTGGAAAACTGTAGAAGCCAGCATCGAGGGGGGAGGAGATAAACATCTCTCTCTCCCTCCCTCCCTCTCTTCCACGCGTGCGCACACACACGCTCACAGGAACACAAGACTGCGTGTATCACATCGTTGGAGACAAAGTCAAGGGCAAGCCGCGTGCTGGAGGGCAGTTGCAGTCCTGTTTGACGCTCTGTCCCCAGGTCTAGCTAGGCCAGTGGCCGGCACACAGAAGTCACTCAATTAATAGTTGTTGAGCCAAGGGCATCTATGGGTCCGAGCTGTTTTCAGACCAATCGCACCGTCTCCGGGGCAGGTCACATCCCAGCCGCCTTGTGGGGGTCCCCTGGGTTATCATCTTTCTCCCCGAAAGGGGTGGAACCTGAGAGACTGTGTTCTCATGAAGCAGCTGGTGAATTAGGGCCTGGAGAAGTTTCCCTGAAGTCCTTAAGTCACCACTGAGATACGGTTCTAGATAAAGGCAGGGCGAGTGGGTCGGGGCGGTGAGAGTCTCAGGCGCTCATCCCCTCACCCCTGTCCCTTCCTCAGGGGAATTAATTGGTAGCAAAAAAGAGGACTTTAGGAAATAGCCGTGTTTAAAAGGCCCCTGCTTAATGTTCCCTTTAATTAGAATGGGTTTCACTTGACATTTTTTGCTGACCCGCCGGGGGAGGGAAGCCCCCGCCTGAGTGATTGCCCACTGACCCCGGGATTCCTGCGTCTCAGTTACGCCCCGTTCGTGGGCTCCCTCAGCAGAGTTCAAAAGAATGGCTTTTTCTACAGCAGAACAGCCAGAGCGCAAAAAGTCACTCCCCCTGGTCCGGACGCTTCTGTGGGAACCTGGGCCGGGACATTCCTCTGAAAGAAGAATGTGCACACGGGGGACCGCTGGGTCCCTGCCAAGCCCGGTCGTTCGACAGGCTCAACAGGCAGGGCCTGAGCCCTAGGGAAGACGGGTTCCGCACCGCGCCTGGGGATGGGGACGGGGGGGCAAGGTAGGCGTGCACCTGCCCCCGGGGCGCTCTCAGCCAGGCCGAGAGGTGGCCCCCGTGCCGCGGCGACTCTCGCAAGGTGGGACACGATGTGAAAGGCCAAGTGCCGGGGGAGCCCAGGGGAGGCGCCTGACTCCAGCCGGGGCAGGACAGGCCTTCACAGGGACAGCTCTGTCTAAGGTGGGACCTCGCATGAGTCAGGACGAGCGAGGCCGGGCTGCACTAACAAACAGGCTGCAGTCTGAGTGTCTCAACACAACAGAGTTTGGTTCTTTACTCGCGTCTCGGGCCAGCAAGGGTCTTCTTGGTGGGTCCCCTCGAGCAACGACGCGGGGATCCAGGTCTGTGGTGGGAGCGAGGCACCCGGTTCGAACTGCCTCGACCCGGATGGCATCTGGAGAGACCGAGGGCCGCAGTTCCAGGGAAGCTGAGCGAGGTTTCCCCTGAGCCCAAGAAGAGGCAACGGAGTGAGACCCACAGAGCCCCAGGTCAAGCCGGAGGTAAGCAGGCAAGGGAGGGATGGGGGAGAGAGAAAGGAGAATGGGCGGGAGTGAAGGCGCCTTGTCCGCCACACCTGGGCTTACGGTCAGGAGGTGACAGGAGGAAGGCACGAAGGCAGCCTCCGGAAGGGGCTGGCTGCCGGGAGAGGCCAACCGTGTGACCAGAGGGTGGGGTGGAGGCTGGAGGTTGACTTCACTGCCAATGGCCAACGACTTGATCCATCACGCCTGTGGGAGGAGGCCTCCATGGAAACCCCAAAAGGTCTGCGTTGGGGGAGCTTCCGGCTGGTGGACACACGGAGGCGTGGGGGAGCTTTTCCCCTGACGGTGCACGGAAACTCCGCGCCCCCTGCCCCACCTCAGCTTTGTGCCTCTCTCCCATTGGAGAGTTGCGTCCCGTTCTTGAGTTCTGTCCTCTTGTACTAAACCAGGAATCTGGAAAGTGAACTCCTTGTGCTGAGTGAGTTCCATGAGCCTTTCTAGCAATTCTCAAGTCTCAGGAGGAGGCGGTGGGAACCTCCGATCTACAGCCGGGTGATCGGAAGCACAGGTGACAGCCTGGGCTCGCAACAGGCATCTGAGTGGGGACAGTGTTGGGGGACCGAGCCCGTCCCCTGTGCAGTCCGGACAGGTAGACAGCAGCAGAACTGAGTTCATCTGTGGGACACCCAGCTGGTATCTGGAGAGCCCGACAGTTGCTGGGTGTGGAGAAGGACCCGCACATCTCTCTGGTGGCCAGAGTGTTCTAGAAGGTTCTGAGAGTCGTGGCGAAACAGAAGGGTTTGGGTGGCCAGAAGTGAAGTTCTGAGAGTGGAATTTAGGAACACAGAAGAGCCTCTTCAGCACTTTTAGTGCGGTGTTTCAACTCACTTACATAAAGTGCAGCGAAGGTCTTCTGAGGGGGAGCCCTGAGGTTGGGGCCCGGGGATGGGAAGCAGCCAGCGATGTGGGAAATGGAGCGAAAGGCATTCCGGGCAGGGGGAGCAGTAAGTACAAAGGCCCTGGGGCAGGAAAGGATCCAGGTTGTTGGAGGCACGGGAAAGAATGCAGAGAGGCTGGTGTACCAGGAGCCGCGGGGGGAGGGACGTCCAGAGAGGCCACTGCAGCACTTAAGATTCGGGGCCTTAGAAGGCTCTAGAAGAAGGGTAGGGTGCAGGCAGCGACAGCACTGAGTTCCCCCGGGGTGGCGGTGGGTTGGGAGCGGGAGACACGGAGCAGGGAAGGGTGGCCTGGCTTAGGTGAGGAGCTGGGTGCGGGCAGTGAGGCCCGGGGACGTTGACAGCGGACTCCGGCCTGCCACCTGGGCAGAGACAGTGGTGCGTTTGCGGAGCAGGGAAGGCAGGACAGGAGCGGGGGAGGCGAGGGGGCCGGTACCCGTGAACCAGCCAAGCGGGATGCGGGTGACCCGCAGCTCTGGGACGGGGCTGACGGAAGTCTGCCAGAAACGTACTGGCAGATCTCCTCTCTTCTGGAAAGACATCGTCACCAGTACGCCAGGCCTAAGCGGGTGGGGAAGAAAAGAGACCAACAGGCCTTTCAAGTGGGGTGCGGCGAGGGCACCCCCAGTGCACGGACAAAGGCACCAAGGCTCAGAGTGGGGAGCAAAGCCAGGAAAGCTCCCCGTGTACTTGGCATGTGTCGAGCGCGCCCCCGGCCTCAACGTGTCCGGTCGGCACAACAACCCCAGAAGACGGTGAGGAGGGTGATATCCCCATTTTACAGAGTGAGAAAGTGAGGCACCGAGCAATTCGACAAGGTCCCGGGGCCACCTGAGAGGCCAGTGGCTGGCCCGAGGTTCGACCCAGCCCATCTGACCTCACAGCCCCTGCAGTCACGCCCCAGGTGACACGGCCACCAGGCTGCACGCGAAACGGCCGCCAGCTTTCCTGACGCGGGGTGCCTCGAGGACAGTCGGAATTGCAGAGCCTCTAGCCGCCAGGGAGGGTACTGGCTCACGTCGGAAATTACGCCTTGCGTGAAACCGGGGTCGAACCGCGGCCTGGCTGTCGCCCGCTGGCATTCCCGGGCACGAGACCTCTCAGCCTGGTCCCTGGGGCTTGTCGGCGGAATTACCACGCCTGGAATGTAGGACCCGCTGCCTTATCTCAGAAGACGGGTGCTAATTAAAGTATCCTGTGCCACCATGTGGAAACTACAGACGGGCCCCCACAGCCGGCCCCCTGCTGAGTGGCACCCCCCTTGGGGCCAGGGTGACGCGAGGGCCCTGGAGGTCAGACTGGGAAGAGCGGACCCCACCAGTTGAGTCCGGTCATCGCACGTGAGCCCTACGGCTGCCCTGCAAGCGAGTCACTGTCTCCATCCTGCAGACGAGGAGATGGGGCCCCAAAGCGGGAAAGCCACCTGCCTGAGGCCACCCGGCCAGCGCGTGGCACAGCCAGCCACGAACCCAGAGGTGTGGACTCTATTCACCTCTTCCGCAAATACATCTTGAGTCGGGCTTGCTCAGAGCCAGGTTCCGGCACAGGGGCTGGGAATAAATAAATTTAAAAAAAAAGACTATGCTTGACCTCAGTGACCTCGTGGTCAGGGCAAAGGAGCGTAAGAGACCCTCCACTCCGGAATATTCTTCAGCCTCAAAGAGGAGGAAGATGCTCACCCCTGCTACAGCAGGGACGGACCTAGAGGGCGCGATGCTGAGTGATACGGGTCCGACACGCACGGTCCCACTCACATGAGGGCCCTGGGGTCTCCAGATGCGTGAGACAGAGAGGTGGACGGTGGTCATCGGGGGAGGGGGCGCGGGCGTTAGCGTTCATGGGACAGAGTTTCAGTTTGGGAAGATGGAACGTTCTGGCGAGGGATGGTGGGGACAGCGACACAGCGGTGTGAACGTAGTTAACACTACTAACTACACACTTAAGAAGATGACTTAGACGCTACATTTTGTGTTACATGGATTTTTTCATGGTTAACCTTTCCTTAATCAATTTTTTTTTAATTTTTTTTAACGTTTATTTATTTTTGAGACAGAGAGAGACAGAGCATGAACGGGGGAGGGTCAGAGAGAGGGAGACACAGAATCCGAAACAGGCTCCAGGCTCTGAGCGGTCAGCACAGAGCCCAACACGGGGCTCGAACTCACGGACCGCGAGATCATGACCTGAGCCGAAGTCGGACGCTTAGCCAACTGAGCCATCCAGGCGCCCCTCCTTAGTCAATTTTTGAAAAAGAAACGATTCACTTCGTTCATTGGTTCTACAGCCGTGACTAAGAGCCTCGGTGCCCCCGTCGGCACTGGGCCCGGGGGATTCGCGCGCGTGTGTGTGTGTGTGTGTGTGAGGGCACACATCCCTGACCGAGAAGGTGCCCGTGCTGGTAGGGTGCTCCCCCGCTCCCTGGCCGATGACCCCAGCCGCGGGGAAGCCGGGCACGGGGCGGGATGCTTTACAAACACCTCCCGTCCAGTGCTCTAGGGGAAGCCATGATGATCCTGTCTTGCCCAGGAGGAAACTGAGGCTCAAAATGAGTGAGCAGGAGAGCACCATTCCCACCTCCTATACTGGCGCTCTCTTGCTTCGTAACATGTTACCCCAAACTCACCGGCCGAAAACGACACGTACTTATCGTGACCCACAGTTCCTGCCGGTCAGAGACCCAGGGGCAGCCGGGCCGGGTGGTTCCGGATCGGCACCTCCCACGAGGCCGTCGGGCTGGGCTCATCTGAGGCCTGACGAGGGCTGGAGGGTCCACCTCCACCTCCAGGACGCCACACTGGCCTGTTTCTCAGCGCGGGGACCTGTCCACAGGGCCGCAGGGGTGTCCTCACAGCATGGCGGGCGTCTTCCCCCAGAGCGAGCGGTTGAAGAAACCAGGACAGAAACCGCAGGCCTTCTGCAACACGGCCTCGGGGGTCGTCCTCCCTCATTTCCACACAGCCTCCTATCGGTTACAAAGTGAGCATGTTGAGGGGGGAAGGAGGTCCCTGAGGGAGGGAACAGCGAGAGCTGAGGCTCGTTGGAGGCCATCTTGAACCGGCGGCCGCCCCCGGCCTGTGGGGCTCTCCTGAGCTGCAACCGGGCCGGTGGTCAGCCACACTGCGGTGTCTGGCATCCGAGGACATTTCGGAGACAGCCGGGCCCTGGCAGAGGTGGAGGCTGTCCCAGAGAGGCAGCCGCGGAAACACAAGGGGTGGGTGGGCCCCGGAGGCATCCTCCTCAGACACGCACACGGAGGGGACCTAGGGACAGGGTGGCCCTGGGGGACGGCCGCATTCCCGGCCAGGGCAGCAAGAGCCGGATGCTGGTGCCAGATCTGACACGTGTCCACGGGGGGGCGTGACCTTGCGTAAGCCCCCCACGCCCGCCCTGGGCCTCGGCTTCCCCCTAGGGAGTGGGGTGGTTGGTTGGTTGGTTCTCCCACGCGGGACAGAGAATACAGCCACGTGTGTCGGGGCCACCCCGCTGACGACAAGGGCTCTGGACAAATGTTCCCCATTCCAACAGGACAGTCACGGCAACGTGGAACCGGAAATAGGGCAGGGGGCGCAGGCCTCGGCGGGGGGTGGGGGTGGGGGGGGGGGAAGCTGCAGAAGCAGGTCGTCTGTCGTGAGCCTGGTCCTGTCACGGCCGCCGTTGGCCCGAAGCACGACCCCGGCAGCCGGGCAGCACCAGGGCGGCGTGGGTGCTGATAACGCAGGCCGACCGCAGCCACGACGTGTCCTGCTTCCCGTGGGCGTCCCACCCCCCGCCGTGGCCGCGGCTCAGAGCAGGTACCGCTGGGCCTCCTCGCGCTCCGGGAGCCTCGGACGGGCTGGTTAGCCTGCTCGAGGTCCCGCAGCTAATGAACAGGGGACCCAAAGCCCGTGCTTCCTGACCCCCACGCCCTCTGACCTCCCAGGCAAGGAGGACGGCACGGGGCGGCGACTGAAATTGTTTACTCCCGACCCACGGAGCCTTTGCCACGTCACCCGGAATTCACAGCAGCCTTGCTCGAGCCAACGTATGACTTGAGGTCAGTGCTGGGGATTGGAGGGACGGGGCGGGGGGGTTGCAGGTGGATCAGTGGGCGCACAGAAGGACAGGGGAGGGCTAAGCGGGTGGACGGACAGACGGCCCGGTGGAGGCTGGTGCCCGTGTGCCGGCCGGTGGATAACTTGAAGGGACGGCCGGATAAGTGCCAGAGGAGGACAGTAAATGTTGGCTAGAAGTGGGGACAGATGGACAGACAGGTCCAGAGGTAGGTGGGCAGAGGAATAAATGGGTGGGCAGGGCTGATCGTGGGCCTGACTCCCTGTTCCTGCAGCTGGGAGCTAGGGGACAGAGGGAGGCTGGCCGAGGAGGGACCTGTCAGGGACCTGCCCTCAGGCACCTGTCATTCGTGCACACGAGCTCTGAGACTGCAGTGCAAGTGGCTCCTGGAACCTGGCCGGCGAACGGGGTCACAGTGGTCATGCTGGTTTTGTGGCTGGGGGCCCAGAGATGGGGACAGCTTCTCCCGCAGCCACACAGCCAAGACCAACCCCAGGGCTCCACCCTAGGTCCAGGCCTCTCGGCTCTGAGCATCATCTGGGCTCTGGCAACTTCGGCCCGCCCTGAACTCCAGCCTGCGTCACGCCCCCTCGACCCGGCCTCACCCCAGGCTCTGAAGAACCCCCAGAACCAGCACGATGGTGCCCTGATGTGCGGCCCCGTTTGGGGGGACCGGCCGAGGCCGGGTGCCCATGAGAGAGCAGTGTGGTTCTTCCAGGGGTCCCCTGAGACCTGATGGTCCTCTAAGCCCCGGGGAGACCCAGGAGCCTCTGTCCCTGGGAGCGGGGGTGACAACTTGATTCTCCAGCATGGCTTCTCCCCCACACCTGCTGTGCGTCAGGCACCAGGCCCGGAGCCGAGGGCGGGGAGGTTCTTGTCTGCACCCCTGAGAGCCCCAAGCCCGCAAACAGCAGGCACTCAATCGGTGTCGCTCAAGAGAAGAGACAGTCCTGTCATCCAGGGGCTGCCGCCCAGGCACATTTCTCCGAGTGTCTCGGAAAGAAGCGAGCCACACACGACCCTGGCCTAGGGATCTGGTCTTTCCGTCCACTCCTTGAGAAGAGGGTGTTTGTAGCTGGCACAGGTGCTTGGGCTCAGCTACCCTGATTTTGAGAGAAAGCCAGGCCGCTCTGGACCAGAGGCCTCCACAAGTGGGGCCAAAACAGAAATCGGGGAACCCAGGGTGCGTCCTTCCAGGGCCTTCACCCCACGGCTGGGCGTGCTGACCTATCGCCTTCTGGCACGTCCCCCAGGGGTCGGTCTGGGACCCACTCACCCATGTGGCAGATGGAACCCTAGGTCGCTGCTAATGAGAACGCTGGCTGTGATGGGGGGCACGCGGCACCCCACAGGGCCACTGACCCGTTCCCATCCGAGCCCCGGGAGCACGCCTGGCACACAGTGGGGCTCCAGCAAAGTTTGCGGAGTGAGCGCGTGACCTGACCGAGGAGAGCCGAGAGGCTTTGGACACAGAGGAGCCCGCGTCCAAACCCCAGCTCTCCCCTTTATGGTCCGTGCGACCCGAGGCGACGCGCTTAACCTCTGTGGGTCTCAGGTTCCCACGCTGTGAGATGAAGATCGTCACGTTCACTTAGCAGGAGCCTCGTGAGGATTCCGCGAGGATGTTTGCAAAACTCGGGGCGCCTGGTAGGTAGGTGCTCGGCGGGGGTGCGCCTGCCGGCCCCTCCCCCAGGCAGTGGGGCCGCCTCTCACCTGTGGGTGGCTGAGGCCCCGCCCCCTCGCAGCCCCAGCCGAGCAGGTGACTGCACGGGCCCTGGGAGCGTGGGAACTTCCTGCCGCCCTGTTTGTCTTGGGCGCCTGGGAGGGGCGGCCACCCTCCGTCCGCTCCAGCACACTCCTGCCAGATCACCCAGCGTGAAAGGGAGGAATTGTTCCCGTGACCTTTGCTTTCCTTGTCAAAGGCGATTTCGGCAAGTGCCGTCTCTCTTCCCCGAAGGCCGGGCCAGCCCTGGTTCCCCTCTCCCAAAGGGACTGAAAGGGCCCTCTTGGCACCTGGGGGAGGTAAGGGCCCTGGGGGAACCTGTAGGAAACACCATCCACGCCTGCCAGCAGGAGCGAGGCTTCACCCCCTTCTACGCCCGCTGCCTGAGCCACCTGCCAGCCAGCGCCCCTTCCCCGTCCCACTAACCACCCCCCAACTCCTTCCTGGTCTTCCCTCCCCTCTGCGCCCCCCAGGACCCAGAATAGGACCCAGCCCAGAGTCAGAGGCTCAATCCAGCTCCCCCGCCCAGCTGAGACACCCCCCCTCGCCCCATGCCGAGAGCAAGGCTCCCCCTCTTCCTCTCACTTCTACCTAACCCTGCCTTGGGAGGGTGTCCCCCCGTGCCGGTCTCTGCAGGTGGACCACAGGTCTCTACACCAGCTTCTAACCGCTGTCTCGGCCTCCTCTGCCCCCTGGTCACGTGGCCGGCCCACCGCCCACCTGCCCTGCTTTGGCATGGCTGGTGACCCCAGGGTGTGACCCCAGCAGCCGTGGAACCCTGGCCACGTCCGTCACACGGTGGCCCCGCAGGCAGCACAGCTGGGGTTAAGGGCAGCCTCGGATCACGGAGGCCCCATTTCCGATTTTCCGGAAGATGCCAATTATTAATGATCATTGTTCTTTCCTTCTGGGGCATGAAAAAGCAGGTTCAGCCCACAACCGGAAAAGCAGCGGGTCAAGGTTCCCAGAGGATGAAATGTCAGCCTCCGGCGGCAGCGACATTCACCCAGAAGCACTAAAAACAGACTCGGAAACAGAGACATCGAGTCTCTGGAGGCTGGAGGCATAAGGTGAGCTTAGGGCAGAAACGACACTTGCCAGTTATGTCTGTGGCCGCACGGCGAGGCAAGGATTCTCCTTGGTTTTGTTTTATTTCCCTTAAGAGACAGAAAGAAAGCAACCTTAGGAAGGGTCCACCTAGAAGGACGTTGCTCTAAGTATGACTTTACCATATGTAAAAATTCGGATAGAACGGAAACAGGGCAGACCCAGCCTGGAGGGAGATGTGACCACGGCAAGTCGGGGGCCTGGCAGAACTCACCCATTTGGCCCCAGGAGGGCAGAATGCCCTCCCAGCTCTGGTGGACTGGCCGTGGTAGCCTGACTGAGGCCAGCACAGTCCAAGAGGACTTTGGTGGCGGTGGAAATGTTCTCGATCTGCTTGTCCGGCACAGAGCCGCGAGCCGCATCTAGGTATATATCAAGCACTTGAAATGTGGCCGTTACAGTCGAGCCACAGAGTTGTTAATTGTATTTCGTTTTAGTTGACTTAGATCTAAAAAGCCATATTTGAATGGTGGCTGGTGGCTACCATATTGGACGGCATGGTTTTAGGCTTTAGGGGAAGGAGAGCTCCAATTGATTGGCAATGTCTGCCAGGGACAAAGGATTGGAGAGTAAGGCCTGAATACTGCATTACCAAATGACCGGGGATCTGGAGAGATCCAGGCGACCTGAGGCCTAAACCATGGATTCTGGCGCCTGAATAGTTTTGACATTTAGGAGGGAAAAAAAAAATAACTGTAAGGTTTAGTGTTGCATCCCCTCGTCATTTAGTCTCATGGTCTTTCCTAGAGGCAACTACAATCCTTTTAACATGGTCTCCCCCTCTTTGGGACCCCATTTCCAACCTTCCTAACCCTTCTCTACACAGCAGCCAGAAGGGTCCTTCCCAAACATCAATCCAACTACACTCTACCCTGCTCAAAACCTTACGCCGCTTCTCCCCACCATGGCCATCAAGACCCTGCCCTACAAGGCCTCTCTGGCCTCATTCCCTTTCACTCTTCATCCTAGCATAGACCGCCCTGAGGCCCGCCGCTCTTTTTCTGCCTCACTGCCCAGGAAGCCCCAAAGGGAAGGCTCTTGCCCCATCTCGGCATCCTCCACCCAAGGCACACTTCTAGAATAGCTCCCGCTGGAAACATAATGTGATTCCAGGAACTCCCGTGTATATTCTCGTGTTGTGCCCTCAAAATAATAAGGCAAGTACAACCATCGCCCTGTTTGACAGATGAGGAAACTGGGACTCAAAGAAGGGAAGCATTTGACTAAGGACACAAGAGAAAATGGCAGACCTGAGGCTCAGACAGGAGTAGATAACCGTCTCAAACCTTGCTTGCGTGGAGAAATCTGCTTCAACATGGTGGCTGTGCTAAGAATGGAAACCAGGTTCCAGAAGTTGTAGTGCAGAATTTCTTCTACTGCTAATTCAATACATGCTAGAGGAAGAAAAGGATGGATGGATGGATGCATGCATGCATGCATGGATGGATGAGTGTGTGGATGGAAGGATGTTGGATGGATGATGAATGATGGATGGATGGATGGATGGATGGATGCATGCATGGATGGATGAGTGGGTGGATGGAAGGATGTTGGATGGATGATGAATGATGGATGGATGGATGGATGCATGCATGCATGGATGGATGAGTGGGTGGATGGAAGGATGTTGGATGGATGATGAATGATGGATGGATGGATGAATGGATGGATGCATGCATGGATGGATAAGTGGGTGGATGGAAGGATGTTGGATGGATGATGAATGATGGATGGATGGATGCATGGATGGATAAGTGGGTGGATGGAAGGATGTTGGATGGATGATGAATGATGGATGGATGGATGGATGGATGGATGCATGGATGGATGAGTGGGTGGATGGAAGGATGTTGGATGGATGATGAATGATGGATGGATGGATGGATGGATGGATGAGTGGGTTGGTGGATAGATGAGTGGATGATGGATGGATGGATGAGTTGATGGGCGAGTGGATAGATGAATGATGGATGGATGGATAGCTAGCTAGCTAGACGTGGGGACAGATGGACGAATTGGTGGACAGGTGAGTGGGTGGATAGGTGGATGTGTGATGGAGAGATGCATACACGCATCCATGTATGAATGAACAAAAAGGACGGCAAGACACGGTAAAAGGTCACGACCAGGGAACTGGATAATAGTCCACCTTTTTCCTAACCATTTTTTAGGTGTATCAAAAAATGAGCCCATGCGAAAACTTCTCTGAGACTTCTCTTTTTAAGGAAATAAAGTGCATCGTAAGCTGCGTGTGTGTCAAGAAAGCCCTGGGCTGTGCCAGGGCCTGCTTCCCTCTCTCCTCCTGCCCTGCCACCACCCCGCCCTTCCCCCCCCCCACCCCTCCTGGCTCATCGAGCTCCTCCCTAACTCAGCTTTCCCAAGGGAAGGCTGAGAAACAATAGCAATTTCTTCTGAATGGAACTGTCCCCTGAGCCAAAGAGTAAACACGAGAGCGAGAGCGAGGGAAGAGCTGAGTCGGTGTGTAGCCGCCCCAGTGATGATTACATAAGCGGACATACCTGGGAGAGGCGCTGATCCAGGGGATTTTAACAGGCCGGGGTGGGGGGGGGGGTTGCTGGCGGGGGAGGAGGGCAGCGGCACGCCCAGCGCAGGGATAGCTGTGCAGATACCCAGGCTTGCTGGGAACAGGAGCCAGGTCGGTCTGGGAGGGGAGAGATTCAAGAGCTTGAGGCTGTTCTTACGCTAAGACCCTTGCATGATGGGTTTTTTTTTTCTTTTTTATCTGCACAACAGCACTGCCAGGTAGGTACAGTTATATTCTCTTTTGTACATGAAAAAACAGAAAGGAGACACAGAGAGGTGTTGCCCTTAACCAAAGTCACACAGCTATTGTGGCAGAGCTGGGATAGAGCCCTAGTCTGGCTCCAGAGGCGGTGGGGCTGATCGAGCTGTCCGGCCACCCCCTCTTCTTTCTCTCTCCATCCCTCCCTGCCCCCCCTCCTGCCCTCCTGCTTGTCCGTTAAATCACACGTCCATTTATTCTTCCATTTGTCCATCTGTCCATCTACCCACTCGGCCCCCCAGCGGCTCATCCTTCCCCTCAGTCCTGGGCCAAGAAAAATGCAGACTCCGCCTGTTGGGCCCCTTCTGTGTGTGGGGGACACAGGAGGAAATTTACAGTGGTTTCCTCCTTTAGTCTACAAGGTGACAGCCAGGTCTGGGTCACTCTCCCCTGTGGCAGATGATGAAACAGGTCTACAGAGCCTCAGGAGCCTCGGCCTTGGGACTTGGGGTTCAGGGAGGGCTTCTCAGAGGAGGCAACCCAAGCAGGTGAGGGCAGGACACCCAGAGTTCCTCCAGCAGAGGTGGAAAGGGTCGGTGCGCTTCTGGTGTTGAGAGGACGTGTGTGATGGACGGGAGGCGGTTAGGAGGATGGGGTCCACTGTAGCCTGGTCACCCCACCACACAGAGTGGCTGCTAGACTCAGAGCTCCCAGGGGTGAGGGGGCCAGGGAAGGGCTCACCTGGGCCAGGCTGAGGACAGGCAGCCCAGAGCAGTGGCCTCAGCCCTCCAGAATCTTCCAAGTGACCTGGAATGAGCATCTCTCATCTCTGGACCCCAAGTGTCCCATCTGTAATGAGACGATGGGGGACTCTGTGAGAGGCCTGCTGGGCACTCATGAGCCTGAAGACGTGTGTCCCTCCAGAGGGGCCGCAAAAACAGCCAGGAGCCCAGTTAGCAGGTGAGGCCTTGTACCCAGGCCATCCGGGGGTCCCAGGACCAAACAGATGACCCCCAGGGATGGGCCCCAGTGTACAAGCCACATCATGAAGGGGCACACAAGGGCTGCTGAGAGCCATGCTGCCATTACATAAGCCACCTACCCGGCCGGCCACCACTGGCCAGCTGTGTTACCAGGTAAATAGAGTCCTATATTTACCTATGATGGGAGAGGGACAGGTCCGCCTGGTGATTAGGGCAGAGATGAGCTCAGAGGACTTCAGCTCTGATTTCTGTTATATTCCATGCACGCCTCCATGCCCAGCATCTGGGTACCTGCCAGGGCATACCGGCAGAGGGGGCAGTGGGAAGCTGCATCCTAGGAGTGCGGGGCCGTGGGTCTTCGGGTTGCAGGCTTGGCCAGGGAAGCAGGGCTGCCCTCACAAGTGGCAGGAGGCCAGGCCAAGACCACACGAGGATGACAAGCTTCCAGTGGTCCCCAATGGCCCCAAAGACCTCCCTGGTGTTGGCACCGGTCAGCTGCACTGGAAGGACAGGTGCCATCTGCACAGGGTGACAAAGAGCTCAGGGACTATGACATCACTCTGCACTCTGCCATTACGGCAGCTTCATGTGGCATTATCTGTCCATGAATACTTGGCTGGATTGGTGTGTGGATGGGTGGATGGACAGTGGGATAATTAGCAGACCACAGATGGACAACTGGATAAAGGAGTGCCACCTTTATGAGTGGGGTGGGAAGATGGAAGGGTGGATAGGTGGTTAGATGGATGGATGACCTATCAGCAGGTAGACTGATTCATGGAATAGTAGGTAGAAAGGTAGATGAATGGATGGATGATTAAAAGGGTTATGCGTGACTGGATGGATGGGTGGATGGATAATGGATGGATGGATGGATGGATGGATGGAAGGATGGATGGAAGGATGGGTGGATGCATGATGGATGGAAGGATAGATGATGGATGGATAGATGGTGGATGGATGGATGATGGATGGAAGGATGGGTGGATGGATGATGGATGGAGGGATGATGGAAGGATGGATAGGAGGATGGGTGGATGGATGATGGATGGAAGGATGGGTGGATGGATGATGGATGGAGGGATGGATGGATGGATGGATGGATGATGGATGGATAGATGATGGATGGATGGATTATGGATGGATGGATGGATGGATGGATGGATAGATGGATGGATGATGGATGGATAGATGATGGATGAATGGATGATGGAAGGATGGATGGAAGGATGGGTGGATGGATGATGGATGGAGGGATGGATGGATGGATGGATGGATAGATGATGGATGGATGGATTATGGATGGATGGATGGATGGATGGATGGATAGATGGATGGATAGATGATGGATGAATGGATGATGGAAGGATGGATGGAAGGATGGGTGGATGGATGATGGATGGATGGATGGATGGACAGACCTTTGAATGGATGGGCCAACAGATGACTGAAAAGATAGATAAGTAAGTAATGAATTAATGAACCAATTGGCAGGTGGATGGCTACGAGGAAGACTGGGATGAAAAGTAGAAGTCTGGCTGGAGGATGGGTGAGAAGTTAGATGGTGAGTGGATGGGTGCATCCTTTTGATCTGACTCTGTTTGCACAAGGAGACTCTTTCTCAAATACCCACTGTCCATCCCAAGCAAGGTCCAGCTCTGTGGTCCAGGTGCTGCCTGGACCTTATGTCAAGCCACCTTATGGAACCAGCATCCCCCTCACTGTGCCAACAACCCTCTGGCAGGTGGAATGTGTAGCAGGAGTCTACACAGGGCCCTGGCCAAGGTCTGGGGGGTTACTGTTTTCTCCAATGGTGCCAAGTCCAGGATCCTAAGTCGGGGCTCCAGGCACAGCCTCCCCTCCTCAGCTCCCTCTCCTCCCACTGAGGTTGGGAAGCCACACATGAACCAGAAGCCCCTTCCTCATCCCCCTGAAGAAGCCAGAGGAAGAGCCCTGGATGGGAGAGAGGAGGCCTGGAGGTGTCTCCAGCCCTGATGCATGTCCCTGGAAGGCTGGGACTCTGCCACAGTGGGTGATCCAACAGGAGTGAGGACAAGGCTGACACCTGTGGAGTTGTTCTGCTGCAGCCGATGGAACCCCAGAGGCCCTCACTCTGACCCTGGCCGCAGCCCCCAGTGCTCCTCCTCGGGGCCCGGGGCTCTCCGGACCCCACTGGCTGGGACCATCTGCAAGGGGCCTTCCAGTGTCAGGAGGCTGAAGCCCTGGCCATGAAAATGAGTCGTCACAGTTTGCAAGGAAAAGGCAGCTGGACGAAGACAAGACACTTGGCTTCCCCAGGCTCCACATTCAGTCTAGCCAATCTCTGTCCTTCCCCAGGTGCCATGTTCCCATCTCTACCCTCAGCCATGTTGGGAGCCAGTGTAGGTTAGGAACTCATGGATTTTTCTGGGGCAGTGGTCCAAGAGGTCCTGGGCTGACAGGAAGCAGGCCTGCGGCAGGACTTAGAAGGGCTATGGGAGCCACACATGCTCCAGAGGCAGAGAAAAGGGGCAGCCAGGAGGAGCGGGAGACCCAGGGGCAGACTCAGGGAATGAGGGCTCGTATCACCTTCCACACACTTCACGGCCTCGGTGTGGCAGATGCCTAGGGCTGACTTCCTGCCATGGTGCACCCACCATCTCAGGGCCACCGTGGGGTGCTGGGCTCTTCCCCTCTGATATCCCCACAGAGGGGCTGGGGCCAGGCCTGGGGGGAGAGGGAGGGACCAGAAGGGAGTCAAGGGCTCACTGTTCCCAGCACACCCCGCCTTGGCTGCCTGCCCCCCACTGATCAGCCATCAATCTTGTCCCCTGGGAGGCAGAGCATAGGCCCTGGACCTTGTCAATCTGCTGGAGCACATGAAGCCTGAGCCAGACTGTTCCCACGCCGTGCCAGCCCCTGAGGAGGGGCCCCAAGCGGCAGGATCCCTGCCTGTCCCAGGCCTGGGGTCCCCATGTCTGCTCGCAGAAGCTCTGTGTGTCCCCATTGCACCACTCAGCAAACCGAGTCCGCCAGAGACCCTCACGATCGCCCGGTTACAGAGCACACACAGCTGTTTTTCTGGCTTGCCACTGGGGAGAGTGCTGGGAGGGGCAGCTGGCCCACTGAGGAAGGGAGAGCCAGGCCTCTTTGGGATGCTCTTCTGGGAGATTCTGGGGTCCCACAAAGGCTGAGGTGGTACAGCTAGAGGCTGAAGGCAAGTGCACTGGGGTCCCTCCTCATGCCCACACCTGCACTCCACCTCCTGCATGGCCCGGGGGTGGGGCTGCCCCAAAGCAACAGCACCCACTTTGGCCAGACTGGGGACCTGAAATTCCCTGAGGGCTGTTCAAGATCCCAGTTTTCAGACTCACTCTTCCCAGTGAAGAAAGGGATAGAAACACAGACCTTTTCAGATGAGGAAAGCAGGGCTCAGAGGAGTTAAGTGAGTAACCCAAGGTTGCAGAGTGATGAAAAGGTGGGATTCATACCCAGAACTGTGTCTTGGCCCTGGTGGGTGATGGACGGATGGATGGATGGTTGGATGGATGGATGGATGGATGGATGGTTGGATGAATGGCTGGCAGGCTGGCTGGCTGGCTGGCTGGCTGGCTGATTGGGTGGATAGATAGATGGATGATGGATGGATGGATGGATGGATGGACGGATGGTTGGGTGGGTGGGTGGATGTATGGATGGATGATGGTTGGATGAATGGTTGGACAGATGGATGGATAGATGGATGGATGATGGATGGATGGATGATGGATGGATGGATGGATGGATGGATGTGGAAGTGGATGGATGGATGGATGATGGATGGATGGATGGATGGATGATGGTTGGATGAATGGTTGGATGGATGGATGGATGGATGATGGATGGATGGATGATGGATGGATGGATGGATGGATGGATGGATGGATGGATGTGGGAGTGGATGGATGGATGGATGGATGGATAGATGGATGGATAAATGGATGGATGGATGGATGGATGGATGGATGGATGGATGAATACCAAAGTTCATGCTCTTAACCTCTATCCTGTGCCATCTCTGCTTGGTAGGGCCCAGCTCCTGCTGAAATACCTCCAGAGATGGGGTACTCACTACTGGGAAAGTGCCAGCTTTCTCCTAAATAGCTGGCTGTGCTGCTGTCCTCCCCACACCCCGCCAGGGCCCAGGTTCTGCTCCAGCTCACCCAGGGGAATCCCGTGTCCTGCCCCCAGGGCAGCCCGCTGGGCTCCGAGGCATTTCCAAGTGGAGCTTCCCAAGCCTTGATCCCTGACCCCTGCCCAAATCCCCCTGGCATGCCTGGCTCCCCGACTCTGACCTCCCTGAACATTTCCCTGGCCCTGTCCCCGTGTGCCAAGCCTGCCGAGCCTGCCGTGGGTCCCTGGTTCCTCACCAGACTCTGGGCAGCCCTGGGTCATCCAGCTTTGAAGCCGCGAAGCCCGTCTCTGCCCCGGCGACTTGTTCCCTGGCGTCCTGTGCACGCAGCCAGTATTGCCGGGCCCAGTGGTACCCTCCTGCCCTCCTGCCTTTGCATCCTTCCTGGGCCCCCTGCCCCAGTCTCTCCAAGGGCCAGCAGCCTGAAAAAAGACCTCTATGCTGTTTCATTGGAACTGCCTGAGACGCCAGCACCCGGCCAGGACAGAGCCCCCTGCTCTAGCCAGCTGGCAATTTTCCTTCCCACCACACAGGCAGAAAGGGGTGCCCTTCCCTCTGCCCCACACAGTATGGAGGAGTCTGGGGCGTATCTGGCTCGGAAGGGGAGGAGGGGGCCTCTGCAGCTTGGGGCAGGGCGGCAGCTAACTGGTCCTCCAGACAGAGCGGGCTCACAGGCCCAAAGCCGGTCCAAGACAGATCACCGCCGTGCAGATGCCCTCTTAGCACAGGGCGGGCACAGACGTTTCCCAAAGAAGACTCTGGTTCCGCGGGACGTGAATAGGGCCATGGGGGTTGGAAATCACAGGAGGAAGCAGAGTTTTCACTGAGGTTTGACTGGAGCCCTTCCAGGCCCCTCCGAAAGGAGACAGCGAGCAAAGTTTCTCAAGCCAAGCTGACCTCAGAAGTCTTTTTCCTAGAGGATCTTCTGGGACCAGCATTCCCTGGAACCCTCGAGAAACTGCCCAAGTAGCTTCCAAAGCCCTGAAGGCCCAGCCCGGTGTGAAGCTGGGTCGGAGGTGGGTGCATAAAGCGCTCGGGGTACCAAGCCCAAGGTTCTGGCACGGCCCCGCCCACACCCGGCGACCAGTGGAGGGAAGGTGCCCACCCTGCCTGCACTTGCCTCCCTTTACTGAAGATTACGCGGCACCGAAGCCCATGGCACCACCACCAAGGATGTGGGGCCCAATGGCAGCCCCTCCTGGGGCCTGGAGACCCGGCCAAGTGGAGCCTGCAGCTCACAGCCGTGGCGGAAGCTTCAGGAGACACGGAAAGGCCTGTACAGGTGGCTTTGTCCCCCTGGAAAGAATACAGCAGGCAGGGTCTGCTCCTGCCCCTCGACCCCTGCCCGCCCTCCCCTCCTCCCCTCCATTCCCCCAGCCAGGGGCCCCGCAGCGGCCCCAGGATCTGGGAGGTCTGGCCGCCACAGAGGCAGGCACGGGTACCACCTGGCCCAGCTGCGGGGCGCCTGGGCTGGCAGGACGGCCGGGTGCCCGGACCTTCCTTCCACATTTCCGAAGCCGCGTCTTCAATGCGCTGGGAGGCTCTCCTATCGATTCAGCATCTAATCTGGTTTCCCATCTGCTTTGCGAAGGGCCCTTCACGCCTCTCTCCACTTGGTATTTCCTAATCCTCAAACGCTGCTTACTTACCGCTCTCTCCTGAGGGACGCCCAGCTCCTTCTCACCCCCTTGACACTCCTGCTCTGTCTCCCTCCCTCCCGGCCATGGCCTCGCCTCGCGACACGGGCAGCCCGGAGCCTGGGGGGGCTGTTCCTGGAGCAGAACATCAGCCACTCCCTCCTTCTTTAACCCAGCGCTCATGGGGTGCCTCCTCTGGGCCAGACACAGGGGCCCGTGTCTGCGGTCCTCTCCGGAAGCAGTGTGTCTGTCGGGGAGCCGAGATGAGAGGAAGCGCGTGCCCAGCACGGCCGGGGGCTCCCGGAGCCGTTACAAGCCCCCCATCCACCGCCCTGCAGACGGGAGGTTGTCCCCACTGTGCAGATGAGCAAATTGAGGTGAGGAATTACGCTCGCTTGCTCCGGGGGCCGGGACCTGAATTCCTGCCCTTTGGGCCAAACTCTGGGAGGACTGTCCTGGATGGCGTGCCTCTGCCTGGCACTCACGCTGGCCTGTGGCAGGCAGCCCTGTGACCAGGCCGAGCCCAGGGCCCTGGGGGAGCCATGCTCTGTGGGACGCGGCCCGGCCTCTGAGAGCGTCCGCACCCCTTCCCAGCCGGGCCCACACCGTCCACCCCTGCAAGGCCCCGCCGGGGAGCGCCCTCCACGTGAAACATCAGAGGCCCGGGTGCCGCTGAGGGCCTGGGCTCCTAACCGGAGATTATCTTCCAGGGGAGGGGAGCGGGTCCTGGAAAGGCCCGTCCCCGCCCAGCAGAGAGGGCAAGCCCCAGCCCTCCTCCCACCGCCAGGATGGGATGGTGGAGGGGCCTGGGCTCCGGAGTCAGCCCCTGGCCCGGCTCGGGCTCCTGGGCGGCAGCAGGACCCACAGAGATGCCGAGCAAAACGGAAACGCAAGCCCCTTGTTCAGAACTGGGGAAGAGTTTCCAGCTCGCAAGTATGACGCATTAGACCGAGTGCAGGGGCCTGGCGGAGTGAGGTCCTGGGCACGACCGCCGGCCCCTGAAGCTGGCCCTGCACCCGCAGCTCAGTAAGGCTCCAGGGTAAAGTCCTGTAAGGTCCCACCTGTGACTTGGCCTCGTGCCCCTGTCTCGTCTCCCCGGGCCACTGCTACCCTGCATTTCACCCAGCAACACGCTGCCTCCCGGGACAGCACCGAGGGCCGACTCCCGCCCCGGGCCCCAGCTGACCAGCAGGACGGGCCACCTCCTTCCGCTCCCCGAACCTCCCTGGCCTTCCCATGGGGTGAAATGATGCGTGTGTAGGATTGTTTGCTAGACCGTCGTCCCCACCACGAGGGCCACACCACCGTGTCTTTAAGTGGCCTGGTGCCTGCCTGGCACACAGGAGGTGCTCAATAAGTCCTTATTGAGGGTGAGAAAGGGGGGCCTCAAATGTCCATCGAGGGATGAATGGACAAAGAAGATGTGGGATATATATACGATGAAGTATCACTCGGCCATCAAAAAGAACGAAACCTTGCCATTTGCAACTATGTGGATGGAACGGGAGGGTGTTACGCTAAGCGAGATCAGTCAGAGAAAGACAAATATCTTATGACTTCACTCACATGCGGAATTTAAGATACAAAACAGATGAACGTAGGGGAAGGGAAGCAAAAACAAGATAAAATCAGGGAGGGGGACAAACCAGAAGAGACTCTTCAACACAGAGAACAAACGGAGGGTTGCCAGAGGGAGGTGGGTGGGGGATGGGCTAAATGGGAGACGGGCATTAAGGAGGGCACTTGTTGGGAGGGGCCCGGGGCGTCGTATGTAAGTGATGAATCCCTAAATTCTACTCCCGAAATCATCATGACAATCTACGTTAACTAACTCGGATTGAAATGAAACACAAATAAAAATGAAGTTAAAAGAAAAGAAGGGAGGGGCCTGATTTAATCCCCTGCGGGACCCTCACTCCCTCTCTGGGATCCTCAGCTGAGACCGTGCACAGCATGGAGACCCCCGGCTTAGTCACTGTCATCTTCCACCAGCCTGGCCCCCATCCCAACCCCCGAGGCCTGGCTGGGAGCTCTGGGAGGCCGGCCTTGTGGGGTCACCCTTGGGGCCCCCAAAGTGCTCGGTGCCGGGCTGTGCAGCAGGCGCTCGGGTCCCCCTGGCCACCACCCACACACAGCGCGCCCGCTGGGTGGGGAACGTCTCTGTGGGAAAGTTCGGCCCTCGCTAGGCACCAAGCGACGCGAGCAGGACGGATGGACGCTTCCAGATGTAACAACAACAGACAGTAAGTCAGGGCCTGCGAGGCAAGGTGTCTGGTAACAAGGGTCCGCAGAAAGGGATGGAAAGACCCAGCGATGAGTGTGTCCCCTCCAGGCTGACGAGCCGCCCTAAATCCGCCACCCTGGTGACACCCAGGACGGTCCCATTCTGCCCAGACATGCAGACAAAACCAGTTGCTGAGCAGGTCCTGGCGAGTCACAGCTGTGGCGAGTGGGCTTGCCTCCGTGTTCCTCCCACGGTGCTAGTGCCTGCCTGCTCTGGAAGCTTCTGCCTGCCGAGCGTCCTTGGCCAACCTCAGCTCTGGGCCCAGGAGCCGCAGCGCGGTGAGAGGGGCTGAGGCCGCAGCGCGAGAGGCCCCCAGACTCCCATCACCCCCCTTACACGCCTCTTCCTCTCCCTGATTCCTCCTCCAGCATCCAGGCCTAAACCAGGGACGCTGGTGATTCGGCCTGTCCATAAGGACTTCCCATATACCTCCCCTGTGCCAGGCATGGGATGCCAGCCCTCAGTTCTTTTCAGATCCTTCTGGATCCTTCCAGCGCCCTGACCACATACAGTGCTGGGGATGAAGGCCAGGGGTGCCAGTGGACCATGGAGGCGCCTGGTGGAAGGGACCCCACTGTGGCCGAGGTCCCGTTTGTGCTGCGAACTGGGTGCCTCTGGGGGGAGCTACACGGGGTGGCGAGGGCCGACCTCATGCCCCAGCTCGGGGGGACCGGGGCGGCAGGAAGCAAGGAGATGGGGGGACTGCGGCCAGGCAGCGGGGCGAACGTGGGAGCCGGGGAGAGGCCAGTGGAAGGGGGCCTGCTCAGGAGCTCCCTGGCTCTCGTCCCTGTGTTCCGGAAAGGCGGGTCAGGGCCACATTCTTCCTGGTAACAGCTTTATTGAGATATAACTCACGTGCCGTAGACTTCACCGACTTTCAGTGTTTTTAATGTGTTGGCAGAGCTGCGTACCCATGGCCACGGTCTTTTCCAGAACGTTTTAGACCCTGTTCCCATTAGTAGTCACTCCCCATTTACCCCCGGCCCCAGGGAACCGCTAGTCTACTTCCCGTCTGCGTGGGTTCTCCTGTTCTGGACACTTCACAGAAATGGAACCACACTCTGTAAGTGGCCACTGGTGACCAGCTTCTTTCACTCCACATTCTGTTAAGGATCTGCCCAACCCCCCACGTGGGGCAAGAGATGGCCCGGCAAGAAGGCCTGAAGGACAGAGGTGAGAGGGAGAAGACCACCGGTGACACCCACCCCAGCAGGAGAGCTATTCCAGAGGCGGGGCCCCTGCAGGGACATAAAGAACGGCCAGCAGCCCACCATCTCACCATCTCGAGGGATAGTGGTTCCTCTGCCTCTGAACTGGGCTCGGTGTGACAAGCAGGCACCAATGTGGGGTGAGGGCCACTGGCTCAGGAAGCAGAAAACTTTCAGAGCCACTCTCCTGGCTTGGGACGGCTCTCTCATTTGACTCTGGGGCTGGGTCAGGGGCACCGTGCTGGTGCGAGGGACGAATGTGAGTCCTGTGTGTGCGAGCCACGCTAGAACGCTGGCTTCAGCCTCAGATCCCGCCAAACCCTTCACACCGTCCAGGCAAAGCTGCTGTCCGGCTCTTTGAGTCGTAAAGGGTCGCAGGAGTGTTAACTATGTCACCAATAGCAAGAAGGGAGCACGGAGACATACTGAGGGCACAGAGGAGGAGCTCACCCTTTCATGCCACCATTTCATGGTAAAATTCCAGACGAATCCTGATAACCCAAGTTCAGTATGACAGCGAGCTGAGCTTAAAGGGCTCCAGCATCAAAGCCAAACCTGGCCCCGGAAATCCCCACGAGCTGGGCTTACAAGCTGGTGTGGCCACTTAAGGCCAGAGCGACCCCACAGAGCAAGCACCTGCTAGAAACGTGCCTCATCACCATGTGGCAGATTTTGCTCTGCCTCTCCCAGGCCTGCCACGTCCTGAGGCCCTAGTCTCACCGAGCTAGCCATGAAATGGTTAAAAACACATCTAATCTGGGGCGCCTGGGTGGCGCAGTCGGTTGGGCGTCCGACTTCAGCCAGGTCACGATCTCTCAGTCCGTGAGTTCGAGCCCCGCGTCAGGCTCTGGCTGATGGCTCAGAGCCTGGAGCCTGTTTCCGATTCTGTGTCTCCCTCTCTCTCTGCCCCTCCCCCGTTCATGCTCTGTCTCTCTCTGTCCCAAAAATAAATAAATGTTGAAAAAAGAAATTTAAAAAAAAAAAAAAAACACATCTAATCAGAAGCGTACAAGATTTCCTTGACAAAATGATGAAATGCCATTAAAGAACTTAAATCAAGTCCTAAATAAACAAAGAGAGATGTTCTCTGAGAAGGATCGACCATCACAATTGGCCAAATCTTCAAGGATCATATATACTTATTCTATTCCCTTCAGAATCCCAGCAAGACTCTGAGTTTGGGTTTGTGGCATTTCTTTAAAAATGAGACCAAATCTTCTCTCCTTTTTTAGGGAGAAAATTGGACCATGTGAATCTGATGCTCGGGGGGAAAAATCAACCCACAAAAATTGTCAAGATGGCTCTGCAAAGGACGATCATGAAGGAGGGTGACTGACCAGATATTAAAGCTGATTCCAAAGCTACGGCAAATAAATGGTATACTCCTGGCATGAGGACAAAATGATCCGTGGGAGAGAAAGAGTTCAAAGGCTCTTCCCAATATACACTGGAACTTAAAACATGACAAAGGGCTGAAAAGAGCTGGGACAGCTGACCATCCAGTTAGAAACAAAGTTAAATCCCTACCTCACACTGTACACAAGAATAATTTCCAAACAAGTTAAAGGCAAAGGAGTTTTGTTGTTGCTTTTTGAACTACAAGCATATGGAAAGTAATAAAGATAAATATCCTTGGGGCACCTGGGTGGCTCAGTCGGTTAAGCCGCCGACTTCGGCTCAGGTCACGATCTCACGGTCCGTGAGTTCAAGCCCCGCGTCGGGCTCTGTGCTGATAGCTCAGAGCCTGGAGCCTGCTTCATATTCTGTGTCTCCCTCTCTCTGACCCTCCCCCGTTCATGCTCTGTCTCTCTCTGTCTCAAAAATAAATAAACGTTAAAAAAAAATTTTTTTTTAAAAAGATAAATATCCTTATGACCTCACAGTGCAGAAAGTATTCCTAGGCCAGACAGAAAACCCAGAAGCTATTAAGGGAAAAAAATTAAAACTGAGTACTCAGAACACATAAAATCGTTGTGCTTTAGGAAGGCCATGCTGGTGGCCCGTATGGGAGAAACATTGGTGGAGGCAGCCAGCCCAGAGGTGAGGAGTCCAGGGGAAGGAAAGTGACCATGGTCCTTTAGAAGGTATCAAGAGGAACCAGAACAGTGGCCAGTGGGGGATTGTGAAAGACACCAGGATTATGTTAGAGTTTAAAACACGTATGATAGGGGCGCCTGGGTGGCGCAGTCGGTTAAGCGTCCGACTTCAGCCAGGTCACGATCTCACGGTCCGTGAGTTCGAGCCCCGCGTCAGGCTCTGGGCTGATGGCTCGGAGCCTGGAGCCTGTTTCCGATTCTGTGTCTCCCTCTCTCTCTGCCCCTCCCCCGTTCATGCTCTGTCTCTCTCTGTCCCAAAAATAAATAAAAAAATAAAAAAAAAAAACACGTATGATAGAGACAGACTTCATTAATATATGGGCACACCTTGCCTTTTCTCCAGCAGATCCTCAATGCTAGACACAACTCCAACTTGGCCCAGTCAGAATCACGCCCTCCCCTGCCCCAGAAGCAACCTTGGGGTGTGTTTGTGGGAGAACGCAGATGCCCACTCAGCAGGTGAGTGTTTAAGGGAGGAGTGTTAAGGGAGGAAGCCCTTAAACACTTCAGCCTCCAGATGTGGTCCCCTTCACCACCCCTCTCCACAACTTCTGTGCTTTCCCAGTGGTTCCCAGACAGTGCCCCAGACTCACCAGAGGACTTTTTTTTTTTTTTTGAGAGATAGAGAGAAAGAGAGACAAAGTGTGAGTGGAGGAGGGGTAGAGACAGAGGGAGACACAGAATCTGAAACAGGTTCCAGGCTCTGAGCTGTCAGCAAAGAGCCAGATGGGGGAGCTTGAACCCATGAACCTGGAGATGATGACCTAAGCCAAAGTTGGATGCTTAACCAACTGAGCCACCCAGGTGCCCATTACCTGAGGACTTATTAAAACACAGGTTGTTGACCCTGCCCCCGAAGTCTCATCTTTTTCAGAATTGCATTGACTACTCTGTCACCCATGTCTTTCCACATAGATTTTAGAATCTGTTCCTCAACACCTACAAAACAGCTTAATGAGATTTTGGGCTCATGTTGAATCTACATGTGAAACAATACTGGGTTTCCCAATCCATGAACATGGACTACCTCCCTATTCCCCGCCCCCCAGAGTTTCTGATTCAGCAAGTCTGAGGAGGAGCCTCAGACTTTTCATTCCCACCCCTGGCCCAGGTGACCCCACCTAGGCCTGGGCAGGAAGCCCGACTGGGTCTGGGAGTCAGGGCTATTCTGAAAACTGGTAACCTCCTGGGCTGGGCCCCAGGATATCAGAGAGAGCTTATGTTCTCATGTAAATCACCACCAGCCAGTTCTTCTGGGATTTTCATGCTAACAACTAACTTTTTCAGATTTTTAATCTCCGGCAGATAAACAGTGAGTGCCAGGAATCTGCAGGTGTATAGGTTCAAGGAGACACAGCCCCTTGTGATAAAGGGTTTGCTCTCTAAGTATCCAATTCCTCAAGTTTCTGGATGAATTTCTCACCTCTTGCAACTTCCTCCCTCAATAAATACCCTCTCAGAAAATCTCAGAAAAATCAACCCCAGGTTGGCTAAGGCTCTGTCATTCCCTGTGGGCCGTGGGGCAGTGCTCTCTGGCTGACCCCAAGGTGAGTCCAGTTGTCCTTTGAGGACAAGACATGGCAGTGTGGGCAGGGGGCTGGCACACAGGAGACCTCAGCTCTCTTCCCACCATGGAGAGGAAGATGAGAGCCAAGGGGCTGGCACCTAGCCTCCAGTAGATCACACAGGTGGCAGTCTGAGTGGCCACCCTCCTGTCTACCTGTGATTCTGAAGCCCAGGCATTCACTGGACCCATCCCCTTCCCGTCTCCCTGAGTGGTCCTCCTGGAGCTCATATAGAGTGGTGCCCACCCATACAGAGCTCAAGCCTGTGCAGGGCACCTGCAGGGGCCCCCAGGAGGTTGCTGTGGCCCATCTCTCTGGCCGACAGTGTGTGTGGCCTTATTCTCCTCCAGATCCCTCTTCTCCCCAGTGTCTGCAGGGACCCCGGGAACAGGACTCCATCTCTCAGTTTTCTCGACCAGGGGCCAATCGAAAGCCTGCTCTGGGGAAACAGGGACCCCAAGAGGAAGGGGTAGCTATGGCTTCAGAATGCAGGAACAACACCGCCTGGACTGCCACTGGGATTGAGGTCTCTGATCAGCACACACAGGGGGCCAGAGCTGTTCTCATGCACCCCAGACACAGCCCTATTGTCCCCAGAGCTAAAAAACAAGCAGAGGCCACAGCCTGAGCCTTGTTCCCTGGCAGAAGGGCAGTCCTGGTGACCCCATGTCCCTAACTCCACACTCTGTCCCTGCATCAGGGTTCTGGTGCTCTAGAGCCCAGTAGCACCCCTGAACCCAGACCCCCAACTGTGGGGATCCGGGGAGGGGGGATGAGGGGAGATGTATGGGGGCCCAGTCTAGAGCTGCCAAGGGCCCCACATCAACCCCAGACTCTTTCAAAAGTGGCCAAGAACCACCCTTTGGTAAATGCAGCAAGGCCAAGAATTGAGTGGCCAGGGGCCTCTGCTCCAAGGTCCCATAGACCTGGGTTCAAATACCAACTGGGTGGCCCAACAGCAGTGTGGCCCTGGGCTTCCCAGGCCTCTGGAGTGAGGACATCAGCTGGAGGCTGCAGTGAAGGTCAGAGGCGATGCATCTCGCAGTGGGTGCAAGGCCTACATCAAGTGAAAATGCTGTCGCTGTTATTTCTGCTTTGGGATCCTCGGCACTGGCACCAAGAAGGCGCTGGGGACGTACACAGCAGGCGTTGCTCCAATTTGCAGAGAGCCATGCAAACCCACAGCCACTGTCAGTCCTTGTAGCAGGAATCTTCCGCGTGGCTTTGACCTTGCTCTAACCTGGCCCGGGGCCACGCCCAGTCCACCTCGGAGCTCGTGTGCGCTCAGTGTTCTGGCACTCATCAGCAGCCCTTGTCTCCAAGTGTCCGGCCTGCTTTCCCTGTGTCCCCAGCACCCTGGGGTCCTTCTCACAGACCCACTGCTTTGCAACCAGGCATCTGTAGAGTCAGTTCGAGCTGCTGTAGAAAGTCTCAAAGATGGGGGAGCTTAAACAACAGGATTCATCCCCCCGCCACGTCCTGGAGACCGGAAGTCCAAGATCCAGACCCTCCCCGAGGTCCTGGAGCCCGGAAGTCCAAGATCCATCCCCTCCTCCAGGTCCTGGAGACCGGAAGTCCAAGATCCAGCCCCTCCCCCACGTCCTGGAGACCGGAAGTCCAAGATCCAGCCCCACTACCCCCCCCCACCCCCCCCGATCCTGGAGACCGGAAGTCCAAGATCCATCGCCTCCCCCAGGTCCTAGAGATCAGAATTCCAAGATCCATCCCCCCAGGTCTTGGAGACCGGAAGTCCAAGATCCACAAGTGCACAGGGCTGCTTCCTCTTGAGGCCTCTCTCCTCCTTCGTGTCTGTGTCCTGATCTCTTCTTACAGGCAAGGACACCTGTCAGATGAGATTAGGGCCCCACCTAATGATCTAATTTTATATTAATCACAGAACTCAGAGAAACATTTTACTTACTAGGACACTGGTTTATTGTAAAAGGAAAGAATCGGGACGGCCAGATGGAAGAGGTGCATAGGCGTGAGGAAGCACCGTGGGTTTCCAAGCCCTGCCTGTACGTCACTCTCCCCAAATCTCCACCAGCCCAGAAGCTCTCCAAACCCAGTCCTTTTGGGTTTCCTGCGAGCTTCCTTACGCAGGCCTCATTGATTAAATCATTGGCCATTTGCAATGGATTCAAGCTCCAGCCCCTCTCTGGAGGTGGGTCTGAAAGCCCTCAAGCCCTGGGTGGGCTCCCATGGCTGCCAGCCCCCCTCCTCAGGGACTTTCCAAGAGTCACTCCATTAACATAACAAAACACCTTTCTGTTCTCATCACAGGAAATTCCAGGGGTTTCAGGAGCTTTGTGCCAGCAAAGAGGACAAAGACCAAATAGATATCTCATATCATAAATCGCAATATCACACCTGCCAAGACCCCATTTCTGCCTGAACTGCCCCTTTGGGCAGCCATGCCCATCCCTGTCCTGGGTGCCACACGTGAGAAATGCCCATGGCACATTCTCTGCTCATTCTAGACCCTGAGGTCCAGACCTGCCCCCCATCGCAGTGCCTCCTCCTTCCTTGGGATGGGTCCCACCCATCTCACCCCAATCTTGAGGAACGGTCAGACAGGCCCCAGACAACACCGCCTGCCATGGGTCTTGTCCCCTACCCTACTGTCTAGGCTCACTGAGCGATCAGGAGCCCGCAAGTGAGACATGCTCTTTGGCCCTTGGCCTTTCTTGGCCCATGATGTTCCCTCTGTTCTCGCTGCTTGCCACGCCCTCGCTATCACCCCTTTGACTGTCTGCAAACACACCTCCCCCAGGAAGCCTTCCCTAACCGTCCATGCCCTGAGCGGAGGAAGCGTCTCCTTCCCCTGGGCTTCTGCAGAATGTTTACACTTCCAGCACAGAAAACCTTGGAATGTGTGCTACTGTTAACAGACAGAAGCCTCGCGATGTACTGTGTCTCGTGCACCAATGCCCCTTCCCGGTCCACGAGACTCAAGAGAGGCAAGGATGGTCCCCGGACCCAGGATGGCTAGTTAGTGTCTCTTGATTGCCCTCTGGCTAAACTAGTTGATTGAGAAGTAGACATGTGACCCCATTCTTATCAATCAGAGCCAATCCGAGGATTAGAACTCTCTGAGGAAGGCAGAAATGAGAAATGGAGAAGGTGAGATTGAGGTCTGATGACAGCATTTGAGCCTCTGGATCCAGCCATTCCTTTTTTTAAAGTTTACTTATTTTGAGAGAGAGAGAGAGAGAGAGACAGCACACAAGCAGGGGAGGGTCAGAGAGAGGGAGAGAGAATCCCAATCAAGCTCCATGACTTTGCCCTGTTCTCTAGAGAACAAGAGAAGTCACTTAGCTAAGGGGCAGCCTCACATTTCCTTCCAGAAGCCTATGGTTTGCCTTCATCGACTGCACACAGCACTGCTGGGCGAGTCCCCGGGCCCTGGCCGAGAGGACGCGGCGCTTCTGAGGGGAACACCCAGGGGCAGAATGGCCCCTGCATCTTCCCAGTGAGAGAAGGGACATCTGGGGTGACATAAGAGAATTGGATGGAAAAAGGGATCTAGATAGGGTGGCACTGTGCCCCCCCAAAAAAAACGTGTCAGCATGAGCGTTAGGCTGGGTCGAACTGTGACCACTGCCCAGTCCCTTTGGTGGCCTGCTCCACGTCACATCCCTGGCGTCTCAAACACACGAGCAGGTCTCACTGAGCAGGGCAGATGTGATGGTCTACACCCACTGGACCTCCCTCCAGGGCACCCAGGAGGGGGAGGCGAAGAACACGCAAGGAGTAAAAGCCATGTGTCACTTCTGGGGACAGCGGCCCAAAGGCGCGCACGCCTCCCCCAGCACAAGCGCGACACGAAAACACCCCGGATCTCGGGCTCGCCCTGTGGACAGCAGCCGCCCCTCCACTCTGCGCTCCCTGCGAGAAGAAAAGTGAGTTTCGTGGCTGAGCCACGGGGATTTGGAGGGGACCTTGTTACTGACTGACACACCAGGGATGGCAGCAGATGGCACACACGTCCTCGAGGAGACAGACGTCACCGAGCCGTCCCGGCGCTCGACACGTGCCCCGGGCGGCCCACAGCAGGTGGCAGGACCCTTCTGGCTCACAAGCTGCCACGCAGGTGGTTGAATGGTTTGACCGGCCCCCCTCACTGGACACCCAGCGGCGGGTCTTGGGAGTGAGGGAGGCCGCCCCTTGGGAGCCCCGAGCGCCTTCCTAGCACTCCCTGCCGAGGCCTGTCCAAGCCTGTTCTCCTCCTCACCCGCCACTCCCCCCATCCCCACCCCCCCGCCCCCCGGGGTGCCGGGCAGAGGCCACCCCCGGCCCCTTCCCGCGGCCCTTCCCTCATCGCTGGCTCTGAAGCCTCGGTGATTTCAGCGTCGGTGACGTTTTTCTCTGCCTTTTAGCTGCGATTTGCAGAGCCAGGTTGAAGCTTGTTCCTCTGAAGACACCGGGAGCTGGGCTGCCCCCACGCTTTCTCGTGCTTTCTCAGGGCGCGCCCAGCCTCCGGCCCAGGAGAGACAATTTCACTCCCTCCCAGTGGGGCTCCTTCCAGAAGGAATGCGGGGGCCCACGTCTCGTCTCTCGATGGTCAGCTCCCTCCCCGAACCCGAGAGGAGGGAAGGGCCGTCCGGGGACGCGGGCTCCAGGCGGACAAACAGAGCGAACATGACTTTTTACAATGGGGCTTTGATCCGCCTAATGTCACAAGACAGGCTGGGGACAAACGCCAGGCCCTGTGTGACTCCCGGTTCCCACAGGAGATGCCCTGCGCAGGTATTCACACGGGGAAATTCTTGGCAGGCCCGGCCCTGGGTCCGTGCCCATCACAGACACAGCGTGGCAATTAGGTTTTGGAAAATGGTGGGCGAGGCTTGTTTGGCGAAGGCTTTAGCCTCCGGCCCAAAGGCGGCCTGGGAGGGAGGGAGGGGGAGGGAGAGCAGCTCCCCCCACCCCCCCACCCCGGCAGTGAGCACCTTCCCTGTGTGAATGAGGGTGAGCAGCCCGCAGGGCACAAAGGCTGGGCTGGCGCCCTCGACAAGGCGCACTCTGTCCCCGGCTGATGGTGACCTTGGCCAAAGCGCTTAGTGAATGGGCCGCACCGCTCCCAGGTGTGTCCGAGCCCGGGGGCCAGAAGCACGTGACGAGGCCAGGCCGTGGGGGCCACTCTTGGGCCGGTCTGTAACCCGGGGGCCCACGGGGGCCCATCCTCGGGGCTGTCGGGACGCATTATCCCCGCCCGTGCGCGGGAACAATAGCTTCACCTGGAACTTGCTGCCATCCCGAGGTGGATGAAACGGCCCCGTGCCTCCCGCCCCGGGGTCCGGTTTCCCTGCCCGCTCCCCCGGGAAGGTGGCCCGGAGCCCAGACAGATAGCGGCTGGCGGGTGGCAGGCGGCCCCTGTTGGACAGGGCCCCTTCCGACCCCCTATCCGAGCCCCTTCCTGACCTTCCTCAGCAGGGGTCAGTGCCCTTGGCTGCTCCATTTTTCAGAAACACTGAAATCGGGCCCAGCAGCGACAAAGTCCCCATCCACCTGCCGCATTCTGGCCTCTCGAGGACGGTTTTGTGCTCACGAACTCTGAGCAGCGTCTGCCCGGTGCTGAGCTGTGCCTCCTAGAACTACTCAGTCGTTTCATCGGCACAAGACCGGCCCCCCGTCTCCCCCTGGGAGTAGCTGGGGAAACTGAGGCTTGCAGCCAGGAAGGGGAGGCCGTGAATGTGAGCCCAGGAGTCTGGCATCCGCGTCCACGAATGTGGCCACCTCGGCGTCCTGGCTGCCACCCCTAAACCCAGGGCCCTTTGATTCACCTGGGAAGGGTGCCCCTGAACACACCTTCCAGGCTCCCGCCCCTCCCACGGCCACCTCCCTGGGGCAGGGACCAGGCGGTACTCAGTGCTGTGCCCTGGTACCCAGGTGAGGCGACTGCTTGTTGATTCAGTAAGAAACTAGCCGGGAGGCGAGAACAGCCTCTGTCCCGGAACAGCACTGCAGGACAGGCATGTCCCAAAGGCTTCCACACCCCACTTTACAGACAAGGAAACAGGGCGAGGGGGACGAGGTGGCTGGGAAGAACTGTGACGGGGTCCAGACACTGCTCTTGTGCCTGTGGGACGCCGGGAAGAGACAGGGAAGAAACAAGAGGGCCGATGGGTGCCGGGTGGAGGCGTCACCTCCAGCTCATGGTCGGAGGGGGCGGTAGGTAGTGGTAAAGAGACGTGGGGGGGGGGGGGGGCTGCCTGGGGTGGTCTCAGGGCAGCCATACCCCCCACCCTTGCTCCTGGGGATCAAGGCCTATCTCGTCGCTCTCTCGAGGCCCGTGTCTGGCTACTTTGGGTTTTGAATGATCCCACTTGGAAGTCATAACAGCAGGTGGTGTTTCCAGTCCTGGAAGGGGGGAGGGGGGGCTGTGGAGGTGACAAAAGGCTAAACAATGACCCAGAGAGGGAGGGGTACAGCGAGCCCAAGTGCCAAAACCCCAGCCCCACGCGCAGCCGACCGGTGTAGACAGATGGGAACCCGCGTGTCCTCGCCAACAAGACGTTCAGGTACCAGAGGACGAGCTCCCTGGTGTCTGTCCCGGGCGAGCGGACAAGGCCAGGCCGGCGTGGGCACTTCCAAGCGGCAGCGGGGGGACCCCGGGGACTATCTGCAGCCCAGCGTCTGGGGGACCCCATGTGGGCGCGCGGCTGTGCGCCGGGCACCGGGCCAACACAGGAGCCTCGGGAATTAGTTCAGCCAGCAGGACCCCTTCGGTGTCCGGGAAGCTCTCGCACCTTCTCTGAGGGGCGGACGTGTTTCCCTGGGAGGAAAGGCGTTTGCACAATCCGTCTGCCAAGAGGCCGCGTTAAGCGTCCCGCCAGGTTTTTCCAGCCGCGGCCGGCTGCTTTGATTCACACAGTCCCCACAGGTGGACCCAGGCCCCTGTGCCCCACTGCCCCAAGCGGGCACAAACCTCCCGCGCGGGACCCCACACGGGAGCCACAGAAAACACGGTGGGGATGAGACCGCGTGCCCACAACGCGCAGTGGGTAGGGAGCCAGAACCCTCTGGGGGCCTGCAGTAAGTTGGCGTGACGGACCGACACCCATTGTGCAGGTGGGTACACTGAGGCACACACGGCCCCAAGGCCTACAGGAAGCAGGGCAGGGATGCCCAAGCTCCTAAGACAGATGCAGCGTTTTGCCCGTGAATGGGGTGGGCAACGCGGCTGAGTCCAGGAAATATGGAAACAAAAGACAGGCTGCATCAAAATGTAAAGGGAAAGAAAGGGAATGCAGTGCCACATTTACAGGTTCAAGGACGCGCTTCGGAAGGCACCATACTGGGGACCCACCGCCCCGAGATTCCAGGACCTCGACCCAGCCCCCCAGTCAAATCACCTGGAGACTCCCGAAAAGGATTCCCCTATCCCTGGAGAGTCATCAAAATCACAAAGGCAGAAAGTAGGAGGGTGGGCTGGGGCTGGGGGAGGGGCGAGTGGGGGGCTGGCGTTTCCAGGGAGGAGCTTCAGTCTGGGAAGATGTAAATGTTCTCCATGTGGATGTGGCAGCGACAATTGCATGTCATTGTCAGCATGCTCAGGGCCACTGACCTGCACGCTCAAAAATGGTTAAGGTGGTAACCTTTATGGTGTGTGTGTTTTAAGACGGTAAGAAAGACGGGAAAAAAGAAAAATGCTTCTATATGTATAAAAGAGTCTTCAGAAGGATGTGTTAGCATCCAAGAAAGTGTTCGCATCGGTGCCCTCCAGAGAAGGAAACCGGACGGCCGGGGGTTAGGAGTAAGAAGTGAATTTTAGTGCCCTTAGAATTCTGATCCCCGTGAATGTATGACAGTCAAGAAATAAATTTTTTCATGTTTTTAAGTTGAAAAAAAAAAAAAGCAATGAGTTAGCAAGCCACCAAGAGACACGGGGGAACCTTAAATGCATTTTGCTAAGAGAAAGGAGGCAATCCGAAAAGGCTGCATTCTGTACAATCCAGCCGCATGACATCCTGGAAAAGGCAGAACTGTGGAGAGCATGAGCAGGGGAGGGGCGGAGAGAGAGGGAGGCACAGAATCCGAAGCAGGCTCAGGGCTCTGAGCTGTCAGCACAGAGCCCAACGCGGGGCTCGAACTCGCAAGCCGGAAGATCACGACCTGAGCCGAAGTCGGACACTCAAGCTCAACCGACTGAGCCCCCCAGGCGCCCCTACATTGTACATTTTTCAAAACCCACAGAATGTGCAACACAAGGTGTCCACCCTAATGTAAACTGCGGACTCTGGTTAATAATAGTGTATCAACATTGGCTCCTTCTTTGTAACAAATAGACCACACCAACACAAGATGCTAATAAGAGGGGCAACCATGGAGGGGTGAAGGGGGTGCATATGGGAACTCTATGTGCTATCTGCTCAGTTGCTCTGTAAATCAAACATATTTCAATGTTTTGACCCCATCAAGACTCAGTGCCACCCAGGCAGGATCCATCCTGGGCTGAGCATCTCAAATCTCTCTCCCGAGACCCTGGCGACAAAGAGGGATGTGTAAGCAGACCAGGGTCCCAAGCCGACATTCCCACTGCTGCAACCACAGCACCCAGCAAGACCCTCGTAGGTGCTCAGTAAATATTTGTTTAATGAATGTTTGGGGAGTGAGAAATGTACGTGAAGTCTAGGACAAGGGAGCAAGATGACAGGGGAGTGGGGGGAAAGGGTGTGGGGAGGGACTTTGTGACCTTGAGGGGGGCACTGCTGCTCCTGCCCATGTAGACGTGGGGAGGACCCCCTCCTAAGGGCTGCCACGGGGAGCTGGGCACACAGAAAGAAATGCAGAATCGAGGATCAGAAACATGAGTGTTAGGATTTTGTGTTTCAATCACAAACCTATTTGAAAAATTGAATTTCTCATTTCTAAGTACGGAGCTATGGTGTAGGGGAAACAGCTGGGGCTAGGAACCCAGAGGCTTGGAACCCACCTCGTCCCTCAGGCTTCTTGTCAGCCAAATAAATGGTTGGGGTCCTTCTCAACACCCCACCCCCCACCAGTCTGGGACTTAGAGTGGAAAGGGCTTCTCTAACCTGTCCCGGAACCTCACAAGAGCCCTCACTGTGTCCTTCAGATCCAGTAATGTCCTCTGCGTCTTGTTTAAAGCAGAAGTTAAAGGAGAAGCCATCTCCTTGAGTTTTAGATCTAGAACTCTGTCTTCCTTGGATGGTGTGTGTGTGTGTGTGTGTGTGTGTGTGTGTGTGTGTGTGGAGAGCCACTCCCTTCCCATTTCAGATCAACCAGTGAAATCTGGTGAGTCCCAGTCGCCAAGCACACTATTTGTCCAGTGCTGCATGGTGTGTGATGCACCCACACCTTGTGTGAGCAAGCCCAGGTTCAGGAGCATGCGAGAGAGGGAAAGGAAAACGTGAAGTGAGGACGGCCATGTAGCATTGCACCAGCTAAGCTCTATAATAAGCTTTCCAGAGACAGGGAGGAGTTCCTCTCGGGGGGGGGTTCCACACCATCACACCGTCAAAGAGCCCACAAAAGGGAGAGAGGTGGGAGGATTTAACAGCCTGGCTCCATCCCATGTCCCATTTCCTTTAGGTCAAGATTCACCACAAAGGTTGTTTCATCTCAAGAGAAAATGCTCAGGAAGCTGGACCCCATTCCCCATGGAATGTTTTCTCATCCAAGTCTGAAGGCAGAGCAGTGACCCAACAAGAATAAGGTGTCAAACCAAGAGATTTTTTTAAAGGCAGTAGAGGAACTGAAAAGGTGTGAGGATTGGGTCCAACACGCCTGTGTCTTACTGCATGTAAGCCTAGGAGGTAGGTATTGTCATCCCAATTTCTCAGGTAAAGAAACTTAAAAGTGGAATTTCCACCACCACCCATGAAGACATAATTGGTATGGGACTTACCCTCTTTCATTAAAAAACAAAATCAGTAGGGTGCCTGGGTGGCTTGGTTATGCATCCAACTTCGGTTCAGGTCATGATCTCGTGGCTTGAGTTCGAGCCCCACATCAGGCTCTGTACTGACAGCTCAGAGCCTAGAACCTACTTCAGATTCTGTGTCTTCCTATCTCCCTGCTACTCTCTCTCTCTCTCTCTCTCTCTCTCTCCCTCTCTCTCTCTTTGTCTGTCTCTCTCTCAAAAATAAGAAAACATTAAAAAAATTAAAAACCAGAAAACTAAACAAAATATATGAAACAGATCTTTCCAGGTATTGGAAAACAAGCAACTTAAGATTGTTATTCTCTAGAGAAGGAGAAAACAACATTGAGCCCCACGGCCAACTTGGCATTCTTTCTGGGGACCCAGAATGCAGGGAAAGGGTATTTAGTGATCTCACTGAGTTGAAGAAACACAGGAGCTTGGGGGAGGTCAGGACAACTAGGCTTTGTGAGGCAGAGTACTGGAGAGGAAAGAATTTATAGAGAACAAATTCCAGAAACATTCACAGGGTCCTCTTGAGTATTTGGTTGAAGATTAAGTTGCACATATGTGAGGGGAAACTGCACAAGGTTGGGCAAAACTCAGCCAGGTCCCAGAGCTCACCTGAGACCCATGCAAGTTCCTACCAGCTAGGATGGAAAGCCCTTGTTGAATACCTGGGGCATTTAGTGGAAACCCAGAATGACCATGCCTTAGTCATATATGTAAACTAGCCATGCAGTATAGGCTACTCTAGAACTGCCCCAACAGAGATAGAAAACAAGCTTCAAAAGGAATAAACTGATCCACAAATAACTTTGCTGCCTGCCAAAACAAATTTCAATCCACTGTGAAAGAGGACAACCTCATTCAAACTCAGAACAATGTGGCATATGTAATGCCCACCATACAATCGAAAATTGCTAGACATGCCAACAGGCAGCAAAATGTGACCCAAGACCAGGAGAAAAATTAGTTAAAAGAAACAGAGCCAGACCTACAGAGATGGTGGAATTAGCTTACAATGAACTTTAAAACAGCCATTATAAATATGTTCCAGAAATGAAAGGAAAATGTGAACATAATGAGAAAGAAATGGAAGATACACACACACACTCAAATGAAACTTCTAGAAATGACAAATACAACATCTGAAATGAAAAATTTACTTCACAGACAGTAGGTTAAACTCAAAGACGTAGAAATGTTAAAGCCATCTAAACTGAAATACAGAAAGGAAAAATACTAAAAAAAATAAATAAATAAATGGTGACTCATGACCTGCACGACAATATCAAGAGGTCTAACATTCATGTTGATGGAGTCCTAGACAGAAAGGAAAGGAAGGACAGTAAAAAATATTTGAAGAAATAATGGCTGAAAGTTTTCCAAAATTGATGAAAATTATAAATGTATATATGTAAGAAGCTCAAAATGAATCACAGACCAAAATGTAAAATCTAAAGTTGTTAAAATTCTGTAAGAAAACAGAGGAGCTAAATCTTGTAGCCTCGGGTTGGGCAAAGATTTCTTTGATAGGACACTAAAAGCATAATCAGCAAAAAGGTTTATACAAGAAGAAAATCTATAAAAGAAGAAAATGACAAATTGGATTTTATAAAAACTAAAAACTTCTGCTCATTGAAAGACACTCTTAGAAATGAAAAGACAAGCCACAGACTGGGAGAAAATATTTGCAAACCACATACCTGATAAAGAACATGCATCCAAAATATTGAAAGAACTCTCAAAACTCAATAATAAGAAAATAAACTACACACTAAAAAAGCAAGCCAAATATTTGAACAAACACTGCACCAAAGAAGATAAGTGGCTGGCAAAAAAAAATACACACACACACACACACATGAAAACAATATTATCAGCCATCAAGGAAAGCATAGTGAAACCTTACTGAAATACCTCTTATCTCTTAGAATGGCAAGACAATGAATTATTTATTTTGAAAAAACCTGACAATACCCAGTGCTTTGAGGATGCAGAGGAATTTGAGGATGCAGGGGAATGGGAGTTCTCATACATAGGTGATGGGGATGCAAAATGGTGCAGCCATTTTAGAAAACAGTTTGGCAGTTCCTTATCGAATTATACACATACCGTAGAACCCAAAATCCCACTCCTAGGTATTTACCTAAGAAAAATGAACACTTAATGGTCACACAGACACCTATATGCGTTTGTGGGTTTTGTGGCTTTATTCAAAATTGCCCAAAACTGGAAACAACCCAAATGTCCTTCAACAGAGCGATGGATAAACAGGCTGTGGTACATTACACACTGGAATACTACTCACCAATGAAAATCAATGGAGTAGCGACAGACACATTGAAATATTGATACATATTATGCTAAGGGGGAAAAGTCAGACTCAAAAGGCTATATACTATATAATTCAATTTATAGGATGTTCTGAAAAAGACAAAATTACAGGGCCAGAGAATAGATCAGTGGCGTCATGAACTGAATTGTGTCCTCCCAGAATTCATATGTTGAAGCCCTAACCCCCACTGTGGCTGTATTTGGAGATAAGGCCTTTAGGGAGTGATTAAGTTTAAGTGAGGCCCATAATGGTGGAGTCCTGAACGGATAGATTTGTGTCCTCTACAGAGGAATAGACACCAGACAGCTCTCTCTCTATCTCTCTCTCTTTCTCTCTCTCTCTCTCTCTCTCTGCATGCAGAGAAAAGGCCATGTGAACGCACAATGAAAATGTGAGCATCCACACACCAGGAAGAGGTCTTGCCAGAAATCAACCCTGCTGATAACTGGGCCTTGGACTCGGAATAAAGTCCAGAACTGTGAGAAAATAAACTTCCGCTCCTTGAGCCATGCATCCTGTGGTGTTCTGTTATGGCAGGACCAGCAGACTGATGGTGGTTTCAAGGAGCTGGGGTAAAGGAAGGGATTGTCTACAAAGGGGCACCAGGACTTCTGGGTTGGGGGGTAGAAATATTCTGTATCCTGACTATAGTCCAGTAAGAGTGATACACTGTCCATGTTTGTCAGACCTCAGCAAATGTCAGAACTAAAAAGGATGAACATCACAGTGTTTGGATTATACCTCAATAAAGTAGCCAAAGAAGTACACATTCCTTACAGGGCGACGAGGTTGAGAACGACCAAAACAGCCCATTGGAAACAATACAAGCTGGAAGAAACTTAAGCGTGTCGGGGAGCGGGGGAGCCTGGGAAGGAACAGAGCCTCTCCTGGGGCTGGAGGGCGCTGGGAAGCATCATGTGGAAGGTGTTCAGCCTCAGAAGAGGAGAAAGACGTTGGGCAGCTACGAGTCTCAAAGGGGAGGGGAAGTTCAGCCTGCAAGATGGGCTCAGGTAGGAGGTGAAGCTAGAAACGTGAGCTGGAGGCATACTCATGAAGCCTCAAACTTTAGGCCGAGAAAGTTGAATTTCACTCTGGAAGGAATGAGACGTAGCAACACGGTGGACAAGAGAGAGAAATGGTATCTCCCTGTCTGTAGCCCGGAGTCAATGCCAAGGATGACTATAAGGCACATGGAGTGTCTTCCCACTGGCCGTGACTCGGGTTGGGGCCCTCGCTGTCGTCCCTGAGCTGATGCGTGTCCCAGAACATTCATTCTGCAGCTTCTGTGGGCCAATGTCAAGGAGTTGGGAGTGTGAGAAGTGTTGAAATCGCTCCCGAGCCTGAAACAAGCACCTTCCATTCTCCAGACACATCACTGTGGTTTATGAGGCCCTACCTGGACTGCTGCCCACCGCCCTCACCTCATCAACTCCAACTCTGAATCTCCCTCACTTTGTTCTAGCCTCGCTAGCCCCTTAGCCATTCCTCTAACATGCCAAGTAAACTCCAACCTCAGGACCTTTGCATGCACTGTGGTTGCCTCAGCCCAGAGCACTCTTTCCCCAGATGTTCACAGGGCTTATTCTCAGACGTCTTTTACTTCTCTGCTCAATGTCCCCTCATTAGCGTCGCCTGCCTTCACCTCCCCAACTAAACTCACACCCACACCCACACCTAGACATTCCCTCACCCCCCACATCCTGCTCATTTTCCTTCATAGCACTCACTTCCTTTTCTTTTCGTTGTTTGTCTACCCCCACCAGAAGGTAAGCTCCAGGAGAGTGGGCCCTCAACAAATACTGTGGAATTAGTGCATAAGGAAGGAGTGTCTTCTGGGAATTCCTTCCATCTGCGTCCTGGCCCTGGTCAGAAACATCCGTGGGAGCCACATTCTTTGTCCCAGTGGCCGGCACAGAGAAGGAAGGGCCAGTGCTGGGGGCTGAGCAGGCTGCTCACCATGCCCATGTATTAGTTATCTATTGCTGAATAACAAACTGTCCCGAACGCGATGAGTCAAATTAATTACGAACATTTGTTATCCTCATAGTTTCTGAGGGTCAGGAACGTGGGAGGGGCGTGGCTGTGTAGTGTTGGCTGGGGGTCTCTCCTGAAGTGGCAGGCAGAGGTCGGCTTGGTGGCCAGTCCTCTGGAAGTCTGACCAGGGAGGGGGATTGGCTTCCAAGGCTGGTAAGTTGGTGCTGGCTGCTGGTCAGAGGCCTCCGTTCCTCTCCACGGGTCCTTTTGAATGTCCTCATGTCATGGCAGCTGGCTTCCCACAGACAGAGGAATGCATGAGACCAGACTGAAAGCTGCAGTGCCCTTTACAACGGCCATGTTTGCCACACTCTACTCATCACGCAGACCAGCCCTGATTCCACATAGGGGGATACTATGGGTACTGTGGAAAGGGTACTAGGATACTATGAAAGCCAGGAGACATGGATGCTACCTTGCTGACCGGCTACCACACTCCTGCACCTGTCCCAAGAGACTGAGATAGCGCTGTGTCTCTTGTCCTGGAATGTCCTTCTCCTTCTCCCTCCACGTGAGCTTCTTCTTCTCCTCCAGGACTCAGGTCCGAGGCCTCCTTCCATTGAAGCCTTCCTTGGTCTACCTGTGGATGAGTGAAGGGCTCCTTAAGGTGCCCACTGCACCAGCCTCAACTAGAGCATGGATCCCCTCATGTTGCTGTTGTTCCTCCCCTGGTCTTTCTGCAGAATGAGGCCGAGAACTCCTTGGGGCAAACACAATGTCTGATTCACCTGCCTCTCCAGTACCCAGCAGCCAGAGTTTGCCCCAGCAGTATTTGGGGTTCAGTGAACATTGATTGGATGTATATGTGTGTATCTATCTATTGATTAGTCAGTCAATAAATGGATGATGAATGGATGATGGGCAGAAGCACGGATGGACAAATGCATTATGGATGGACGGGTGGGTAAGTGGATGGATGGGTGGGTATGTGGATGGGTGGATGGATGGATAATGGGTGGATGGATAGATGAGTGGATGAGTATACAGATGGGTGGATAGATGGGTGACAGGTGGATTGGTAAATGGACAGATGAGTGGGTAGATGAATGAATACACGGATGGTACATGGGTGGATATGTAGGTGGATAAATAGATAGCTTTTCCTCTATTTCACTTACAGAGTAACTTCTTGGGATTCGTAGAAATCCCAAACCAAGAGGGATCCTAAAACTCATCTTCAGAGCCAGCAAAACCAAAGAGCTGTATTGAACAAAGTCTAGATTCCAAGGGCTGACAGGAAGAGTTCCCTGCTGTTGACATTATCTGCCTCTTGGTGGTAACGCCTTTTCCCACCATGATGTGCCCTCCCTTGTCACACTTGGGCACACATGCATGTGGGCACATGGGAACATGCCCACAAGGGTGCACCCTCGTAACCCAGACAGCAGGGCATGTGCCCTCATAGGGCAGTCTGCACATCCTTACGCTCAGTGGGGGCTGGTCAGCTCTCCCTGGGGCTGGAAAGGCCAGACAAAGCGAGCTTCCTCTGGCATCTTGTCCTGCACTCGGTGAGGGTGGGGCCTGGAGATGGAGGGAAGGGGTGGGGAGGAGACGGGAGGGCTGCCCTGCACACCTGTTCACCTGCTCACCTGCTCCTGCCATCTGGTCTGACCCAGATCCCACAGAACCCTGCCCCCGCCCCTCTCTGTCCCCCTCACTTCCTTTTAACCAGAGGCCTCCATGGGGACCCAAGATCCCCACAAACCCTGGGATCAGGGAATTGTATACCTGCTCTGTTCTTGTTAGAAGATGGGTGATGGGCCACACTCTTCCAGCGGATCTCCTTGTGGGAAGTGCAACCACAAGACAGTGCCCGGACCTCCGCCCACAGCCCCAGTGGAGGAAGCAGGAGGCTCAGCGCCTGTGGTCTGGAGGGTCTGTTTAAGAACAAGGACACCACGCTACAGAGACGAATGAAGCCCAAAACCAATCGGTTAGAATCCTGGTCATTGTGGCCCTGGGTGAGAAGCTCCCTGAGGTCGGCTTGGGGCAGGATGTCGTGGGGGCCGGCGCCCAGCCCAGAAATTAGACAAAGGGGTGAGAACAATTTGTAGGCTGGAGCAGAGAGGCCCATGGAGAGCCCTGGATGAACCCACGCGGGTGGGGCGTCTGCTTAAGCTTCATTATCTTCCTTGGCCGCCCGGTGGTGCCTCCTGCAAATGTCCAGGGCTCTGGCTCCCCAAATCATCACCAGCTCCCCCTACCCCTACCAGGTCAGGGAGTCAGACCGTACCTCGCACTCAGAGAAGTGGCCTGCACATTCTGTTAGAGGGAGGACAGAGAAGGGACAGCCAGAAAGCTATCCCAAAGAAAGATGTGGCCGTGCCCACAGGCGGCAGGAGCTGTCATTCAATGCCCAAATCCAGACTTCCGGAACCTGCATTTCCAGACAACCCCGTGTGGAGCTGTTCCATCCCACGGCTAGAGACAGAGGCCTCACTGCAAGGCAAGTCTCTCCTGGGTCTCTAAGGGAATGTGGGAGGGCAGAGGGCGGGGGACAGCCCCCAACCCCAACAGCCTTTGCAGAGCACAAGGGAGGAGACTGTCACCAAGTGTGGGAGTAGAGACCACCGTGCCGAGGGTCCCGGTGGTCTCCTTGCATGGCCATTCACTCCCCTGTACTTCCAGAAAGTTCCTCCCACCCCTGTGCTTTGGGTCCTTCATCTATAAAATAGGCACTCGGGAAGGCCACAGCTCTGAGCCCCAGCCAGCCCCACAGAGCCATGACAAAGGTGAGCTCAGCAAGGCCACAGCCATGACCACCTGGGTCAGAAACCACCAGGGCGTCTGGGATTTCTGGCTCCGCCCCCAATGCCACCTCATCCTTACCCAGTCGTTTGCCGGCCCAAACCCTTTGGTCAGTTCACGCTGGGGCCCCTGCTGTCTCCTGGACAGGTCTGGGGCTACCCTGCTCCCAAAGCCCCCCAGCCTCACCCCCTCTTACCTGGCCTTTGAGACACAGACCCTCTCCCCTGAAAGGCTTGTCTTGGAAACTGTACCTGAAGTCCCCCCCCCAGCCTCAGTTTCCCCCACTTTAAAATGAGGTAATGATGGGGCGCCTGGGTGGCTCAGTTGGTTAAGCGTCCGACTTCAGCTCAGGTCACGATCTCGCGGCCCGTGAGTTCGAGCCCCACGTCGGGCTCTGGGCTGATGGCTCGGAGCCTGGAGCCTGTTTTGGATTCCGTGTCTCCTTCTCTCTCTGCCCCTCCCCGTTCATGCTCTGTCTCTCTCTGTCTCAAAAATAAATAAACGTTAAAAAAAAATTTTTTTTTTAACAATGAGGTAATGAGATCCTGATGAGGTGGTTCCAGGCGAGTGATGAAACCACGCGTGTGGAAGAAGGTGGCTCATGCCATCCCACACACGACAGGTGGTCAGACACTTACAAAACATTCTTTTTAAATTTTTTTTAATGTTTATTTATTTTTGAGACAGAGAGAGACAGAGCATGAACAGGGGAGGGTCAGAGAAAGAGGGAGACGCAGAATCCGAAGCGGGCTCCAGACTCTGAGCCGTCGGCACAGAGCCCAATGTGGGGCTCGAACTCATGGACCGTGAGATCGTGACCTGAGCCGAAGTTGGACACTTAACCGACTGAGCCACCCAGGCGCCCCCAAAACACTCTTTTCTTTGTGTGACAGTAAGTGCAAGCTGTCAACTCGTCCTGGGACAAACCTGCGTCCTATGGGAGCACCCAGCAGGGGCCTTGTCCACATCCAGCAAGCAACCTGCGCCTGAATCCCTTCTCTGGCCCCATAGCCTCCGTTGTCCCCACTGTCACTTAACAGTTCGTGGTGTCCTGGAGTCACTTCTCGTGTCTGAGCCTCTGGTGTTCACACATTCACGTGTGTCTCCACCGCTTAACGTCCACTCGCCCGGGACGGGCTCACCTTTGTGCCCCCACGGTCCCTGGCAGGGGTTCACCGTGCTGGTTAGGAGCTACTTGTGAGTGAAAACGCCCTCCGAAGTTTGACTGGGAAGCCCATTGGAAGCATCCACACCCTCCTGGTTTATCTGGACAGACGAAGTATACGGTTCACAGACACGTGGGTGGCTTCCAGCGCTAACCTGAGCCAGAAGTGGGTGGGCAGGAGGGGAGACGGGAGCAGGTGGAGTGGTCTGTGAAAGGAGATGCTCCGCACCCACCCACCCACCTCCAGACTATGGTGTGGGGGCAGGAGTCCAGATGGGGCCCAACGAACACCACACTCAGGCGGGACACACTGCCTTTGATATCCGATCCTTTGCTCAGGCGAGCTCAGTTTCCCCTTTTGCCCCATTACAGCTGTACAGCAGGCAGAAGGCTGTGAGGGTTTTCTTTAAAAAAAAAAAAAATCCCAAACCTCTTTCAGTGATGCTCATTCTCCTAGCGTTGAAGAGATTTACAAGACTTTGTTTCTTCTTTAACAATAGGTACAAGCTGCCAACGAATTCTAGGGCAAACCTCCCTCCTATAGTTTCTGGGAAATCCATGTCAGCGTGCCTTCTGATGTGGTTGGGTAAGTAGTTTCTGATCAACCCAATTTGAATGCAAAATGGCCTGTATCAGCGTCCATTTGTTTGCGTGATGAGGGAGGAACCCTCCGTAGGAAGCTGGAGCCTCCTTCACAGCTGCAGTGGGACAGGAGAGCTGGCTGCAAGCCAGAAGGCCGGGCTTCCCCCTCTGGTGGCCATGAGAGTGGGCTCGAGTACCCTATTCCTCTGCCTGGAGCCTCGGTATCCCATCTGCAAAATGGAAGTCATTCTCCCTGTGACCAGAGAAGATCAATTTAAGATCATGAACGAAAGGGCCCTGAAAAAAAATGGGACATGGGACATGAGTGGCAATTTTGACCCAGAGGAAAGTATTAAGTCATACTCAAGTTCTGCCTGGCTGTCATCAGATTAGCTAAGAGATCAGTCCCCGACCCCATGCGGTATTAGGTATAAACACACAAATAGGTTTAGAGTAGAAAAATGGAAAAATATTTAAATAAGGACATTTCACAATGCTAAAAAGGTCAATTAACTAAGATGTGACCATCCTAAACGTGCACGCACTGAGTAAAAGAGAGGTCCAAAATACACTGAGTAAAAACAGACAGTACTGAGAAAAGAGTTGGACACATTGTTGAAGACTTCAACACTTCTCTCGTTAATTGCTGGAACAAGTTGACAGACCATCAAGCGTAATACAGATGACTTAAACAACACCGTCAGCCAACTGGACCAAATTAAACTTGTAGGGATGAAAAATACAATGTTTGAAATAAAATATCACTGAATGGAATCAACAACTCATTAGATGCTGCAGAAGAAAAGATTGGGGAACTTGAAGACATAGCAAGAGAAACTATCCAAAATGAAGTAGAAAGGAAAAAAAGAGATTAAACAGTGCCAGTGACCTGCAGGACAAGATCAGGTGGTCTAGTGGACCTATAACTGGAGACTCAGGGGTTGAGGAAGGAAAGCTAGTAGTGTGGTAGCCATTCTCTGAGATGGCTCCCAATGGTCCCCATCTTTTGGGATCCATGACCTTGACAGCCCCTCTCCACCCTGAATAGGGCTAATCTAGTTACCACGCAAACACTGCAGGAATGATGTTGTATGACTTCTGAGGACAGGTCACAAAGGACTTTGTGGCTTCAGCCTTATTCTCTCTCGGACCATGCACTCTGGGGGGAGCTGGCTGCCATGTTTGAAAGCACTCGGGCAGCCCCAGGAAGGGGTCCGCGTCGTGGAAAACCGAAACAAGCATGTGACTGCAGCCCCAGCCAACACGTAGATTGGCGCCTTCTTATGAAGGACCTTGAACCAAAGGCACCCAGATGAGCTGCTCCCACATTCCTGACCCACAAAAACTGTGTGAGATAATATGCTTGTTGTTTTTTTTAATGTTTATTTATTTTTGAAGGAGAAAGAGACAGAGTGTGAGTGGGGGAGGGGCAGAGAGAGACACACACACACACACACAACACACACACACAGAATCTGAGGCAGGCTCCAGGCTCTGAGCTGTCAGCACAGAGTCTGACACAGGGATCGAACTCACAACCTGCAAGATCATGACCTGAGCCAAAGTCGGATGCTCAGCTGACTGAGCCACCCAGGCACCCCAGGCAATATGCTTGTTGTTTTAAGCCACTAGTTTGGGGGTATATGTTTATGCAACAAAAGATAATGAATATGAGGGTGGGGCAGGAAAAATATCTGAAGAAACAATTGCCAAAAATGTTCCAAATATGATGTACGCTGTAAACCCACAGATCCGAGAATCCCAACGAATCCCAAGCAGGATAAACGTAAAGACAGTTTCACAGTGGCACATGAGAAGCCAACTGGTGATGAGGAGAAAATCTTAAAAGCATCTAGAGAAGAAGACACATGGTATATGGGGGAACAAAGTTAAGAACAACATTTTTCATTATGATCCAGTATATAGTACATCTTGATGAAAATGTAAAAGTGTGTATTCTGTCTTTGGGGGTGTAGACTTCAATAAATATCACTTCAGTCAAGGTGGTCTATGGCATTGCTCAAATTTTCCACATCTCTTAGGGTTTTTCCCCCCAGTGGATGCATCTGAGCAACATCCTGCTCATTATTTCATTAGATATGGGTAAAGATATATAAATATAAAATATATATATTTAATCCCCGTTCACTTATTTCTTCCACGACCCACCCCCCCACCTCTGGCCACCACCAATCTCTTTTCTGTATCTATGAGCTTTAAAGAGATCATACAGTGTCTTTCTCTATCTGACCTATTTCACTCAGCATAATGTTCTGGAGGTCCTTCCCTATTGCCACAAATGGTAAGATTTCAGTCCTTTGTGCGGCTGAATAATATTCACATACATCACATATGTACCACAATTGCTTAATCCATTCATCCATCCGTGGAAATGTAGTTTGTTTCCATATCGTGGCTATTGTAAATTACGTCGCAATGAACATGGGGGTGCATATACCTTTTCAAGTTAGCATTTCTGTTTCCTGGGATGAGTACCCAGAAGTGGAATTGTTGGATGATGTGGTTGTTCTATTTATAGCTTTCTAAGGAAACTCCATACCGTTTTCCCCAGTGGTGGCACCGATTTACATGCCCACTAACAGTGCACAGGGGTCCCCTTTCTTCACAGTCCCACCAACACTTATGTTTTCATCTCTTTTTGAGACTCGTCATGCTCACGGGTGTGAGGGGGCACCTCATTGCGGTTTCAATTTGCATTTCCCTGATGATAATCGACGTTGAGCATCTTTTCATGAACCTGTTGGCCATCTGTATGTCTTTTGTAGGAAAATGTCTATTCGGCTCCTCTGCTCATTTTTATTATTTTTTTTTTAATTTTTTTTTCAACGTTTTTTATTTATTTTTGGGACAGAGAGAGACAGAGCATGAACAGGGGAGGGGCAGAGAGAGAGGGAGACACAGAATCGGAAACAGGCTCCAGGCTCCGAGCCATCAGCCCAGAGCCTGATGCGGGGCTCGAAATCACAGACCGCGAGATCGCGAGATCGTGACCTGGCTGAAGTCGGACGCTTAACCGACTGCGCCACCCAGGCGCCCCACCTCTGCTCATTTTTAAATTGGTTGGTTGGTTTCTTTGCTATTGAGTTGCATGAGTTCTTTATGTGCTTTGGATATTAGCCCCTTATCAGACACATGGCTTACAAGTATTTCTCCCATTCAGTGGGTTGTCTTTCATTTTATCGGTTTCCTTTGGTGTGCAGAGGCTTTCTGGCTTGATGTAGCCCCCACTTATTTATTGTTGCTTATGTTGATTTTGATTTTTGGTGTCAGATTTGAAAAATCATTGCCAAGACTTACGTCAAGGAGATTCAGGCTTATGTTTCCTTCTAGAGACTGTCCTTTTCCCCATTATATATTCCTGGCTCCTTCCTCATAAATGAATTGATTATATACATGTGTGTGTGTTTACTGCTGGGCTCTCTATTCTGTGCTACTGATCTGTGTTTCTGTTTTCATGCCAACACTATACTGTTGAACTACTATAGCTTAGTAAGATAGTTTGAAATCAGGAAGCATGAAACCTCCAGCTTTGTTTTTCTTCCTCCAGACTGCTTTGGCTACTTGTGGATTTTTGTGGTTCCATCCAAAGTTTAGGACTATTGGTTCTATTTCCGCTGGAATTTTGATAGAAATTGCATTGAGTCTGTAGCTTGCTTTGGGTAGTATGGACATTCTCATAATATTGATTATTCTAATCCATAAGCATAGAATCTTTCCTTTTATGTGTGTCTCCTTCGATTTCTCCCATTAATGTGTGGCCTTCAATACACACATCCTTCACCTCCTTGGTTAAATGTTATTTTATTCTTTTGGATGCAGTTCTCTGTTGTTGTTTTTTTTTTATGTTTGTTTATTTTTGAAAGAGAGAGAGAGAGAGACAGAGTGTGAGCGGAGGAAGGACTGAGAGAGAGGGAGACACAGAATCCGAAGCGGGCTCCGGGCTCCGAGCTGTCAGCACAGAGCCTGATGCGGGGCTCGAACCCACGAACTGTGAGCTCGTGGCCTGAGCTGAAGTTGGACACTTGACCCACTGAGCCACTCTGGTGCCCCTTAAAAATTTTTTTTAAAGTTTATTTATTTTTGAAGGAGAGAGAGAGAGAGAGTGCGAGAGGGAGAGGGGCAGAGAGAGAGAGGGAGGCACAGAATCCGAAGCAGGCTCTGGGCTCTGAGCAGTCAGCACAGAGCCCGATGTGGGGCTTGAGCTAACAAACAGGGAGATCGGGACCTGAGCTGAAGTCAGACGCTCAACCAGCTGAGCCACCCAGGCGCCCCTGCTCTTCTCAGTTTTTGTCTAATTGCTCTGTCAACTGCTGAGAGACTAATACTATAATAACCAATTATGTTATTATATGTTATGTTATTTTTTTTTGGCCTGTGTTGTTTTTGCTTAAATATCTTTTGGAATTCTATTTATCTGCTCCCTGTAACTATACCCCCTTTGCTATTATTCACCGATAAGTTTTTTTTTTCTTCTAAGAAAATCAGGGAGATTCAGTTACATTCCTATTCATCAACAACAATCAGAAAAGTAACTTTAAAAAGACAACATTTATGGGAATGCAAGCTGGTGCGGCCGCTCTAGAAAACAGTGTGGAGGGTTCCTCAAAAAATTAAAAATAGAACTACCTTGTGACCCAGCAATTGCACTACTAGGCATTTATCCAAGGGATACAGGTGTGCTGTTTCGAAGGGACACATGCACTCCCATGTTTATAGCAGCACTGTCAACAATAGCCAAAGTATGGGAAGAGCCCAAATGTCCATCGATGGATGAATGGATAAAGAAGATGTGGCATATATATACAATGGAGTATTACTCGGCAATCAAAAAGAATGAAATCCTGCCGTTTGCAACTACGTGGATGGAACTGGAAGGTATTATGCTAAGTGAAATGAGTCAGTCAGAGAAAGACAAAAATCATATGATTTCACTTATATGAAGACTTTAAAAGACAAAACAGATGAACATAAGGGAAGGGAAACAAAAATAATATAAAAACAGGGAGGGGGACAAAATAGAAGAGTATCATAAATATGGAGAACAAACTGAGGGTAACGGGAGGGGTTGTGGGAGGGGGGATGGGCTAAATGGGGAAGGGGCACTAAGGAATCTATTCCTGAAATCATTGTCTCACTATATGCTAACTAATTTGGATGTAAATTTTAAAAAATAAGAAAATTTTAAAAAAGACAACATTTAAACAGCATCATATAATGGACAGCACCTAGGAATGAGTCTAATCAAAGACATTTAAGATCTTTATGGAGAGAAGTATAAATCTGCATTGAAAGTGTAAAAAAAGCACTAAAAAATTAAGAGATATATCATGTTCATAGATAGGAGGACTCAATTGATGACAATTCTACTCATATCAGTTATGAATTCAAGGTAAATCTAATCAAAATTCCAATGGGCTATTTTTATGAAACTCACAAGGTGACTTAAGAATTCATATGGAAGAGTAAAGTGCTTAAAGCACGAAGACAGTCAAAGGAAGACAAGGAAAAGGAGGAAAGGGTAAGGAACGAAGGAGAGAGATGAGACGGCTTCCTACGAAGGATTTACAGTAAAGTCATTGTAGTTCAAACTTTGTGGCATTGGTGCAGGAATAAAGCACTCTGACAAGACAGAGTAGGGACACCAAAGATATATGTAAAAATAAATCTGTAAAAAAAATAAATAAATAAAACAAAGATAAAGCACTCAGTATGTGGATCTGGGACAACTGGCTTTACAACAGCAAGCAAGATAAAATTAGATCTTTGTCTTACACCTACAAAAAAATAAATAAATAAATTCCAGTTAATACGAGATCTAAATGTTGAAAGACAATCTACACGATTTTAAAATAAAACCTAGGAGAACATCTTTATGACCCAAGAGAATAGTATTCAACCAACATAAGAAGAACAATTAATCGATAAGATTAATAAATTTACCTGTATCAGAAGTTTAAAACTTTAGTATGACAAAAGATAACACAGGAAAAATGGAGAGCCCCAGATGGGGAGAAAATATACCCCGCGCTGATATTTGACAAAGGGTATGTATCCAGAATATATAAAGAACTTCTAAAAATCAACAAGTGAAAAAATGGGCAAAACATACAAAAAAGTCAAAATACAGAGAAAGAAACTGAGAAAGGCACCACAGCCTCGCTGGTAATCACGGGAATGAAAATGAAAGCAGTCAGGGATACCACGAGGCATCCATCGGACTAGCAAGAACAGGAAAGTCTGATAGTGTCAAACATGGGCCACAATGGGGGATGGGATCCCATCACATCTGTGTTTGGAGCAGGAAGAAAAGCGAAAGGGCACAAGGGGCCCATTAAAGAGTTTCAGACTGTTAAAGTGTTTCCCCAGAAGCCCCATCCCATAACCCCCCGTCACGTGTCACTGGCCACGACTGGGTCACATCGTCACCACGTCAGTAAAAACAGGCTGGAGAACGTTGTTCTTGGGCTAGATCAACGATGGCCCAAATGGTGGTTTTGACAGGAAGGAAGATGGGGGTATTGGATCTCCGCCACACTCCAGGGCACTCTTTTATTGATTGATTGATTGATTGATTGATAAAAATTTTTTTAATATTTAGTTATTTATGAGAGAGTGTGTGTGTAAGCGGAGGAGGGACAGAGAGAGAGAGGGAGACACAGACTCTGAAACAGGCTCCAGGCTCCGAGCCGTCAGCCCAGAGCCCGACGCGGGGCTCGAACTCACAGACCGCGAGATCATGACCTGAGATCATGACCTGAGCCGAGGTTGGACGCCCAACCGACTGAGCCACCCAGGTGCTCCTCCAGGGCACTCTTTCTATGGAACTGGTCCATGGGCAGAGACCCAGGATTCAAGGACATCTGCTCCAATCACCGACCCTTTTGCCCGCGGTCCCCACCCTAGCCAGAGCCACCACTGCTGGCAGATGGGTGGTCTCCAGAATGCTAACTCCCTTCCTGACATCCACTGGCCAACGGTCTTCCTCGGAGAAACGCCAAGAAGGCATCAGGAGCCCCGCAGAGGCAGCATGGGTGACCACAGCCTGAAGCAAAGACCCTGTGGCAGAGTGTGCGGGTCCCCTGTGGGCTCCAGCCGCCGAGCCGCCAGCTGCCGCTGTGAATCTTGGGCCTCGGCAGGAGACCACAGCTGGTACCTGTTGCTCTGCCCGCCCCCCCAGCACCCCGTTCACCCCTCTTCCGAGCACCACGGCCAATTCCTCTCCCGAGAGGGCGTCCCCAGCCCCCGAGGTCCCCTTCGGAGTGTGGGTTCAAGGCCACCCAGGCCTGTGATTGGTCAGGAGTGGTCACGTGGCCCAAACGCAGCCGGTGAGGCTCTTGCTAGGGAATGCTGGGAAGAGATCTGTGCTCAGTCCCGCTGGACTTGGGTCCCTGGAGGACCAGGGACTGCAGGTGTAGCAGCCACAGGGGTGTAACCAGCAAGAGGGTGTGGCCCGAAGGGGAGAGTGGGGCTGGTCCTGGGGCCCCGGGCACCCAGACTGACTTCCTGGTCCCCGGTCAACACAATGTGGCTGAATCCACTTTGAGTTGGGATTTCTGCCTCTTGCAAACAAGACTGCAAAGTAGCACCAAAAAGCCCAGGAGGACTGGGGGACCGAGCAGGGTGGCTGTCCCCGTGCCTGGTGGCCTAGGCCCAGCCCGCTCATCTGCGGCAGATCGGGGCCTCCGCACGGCGCTGCAACCAGGCCGTTTCCTCCCTCGCCCACGACCACGGTGCGTTGGGCTTAATTTATTGTAGGAAGCCCTTAAAGGCGCAGGGGCTTTGGAGAGGCCGTGACAATAGGGCATAAAGCGTGCATTTAACCCGTCTGAATGGAGGCTAGATTTACTGTCTGGGCCAGACGGGATTTTTGTCCCCAAGTCATCTCGGAGTACATTGGCCACTAAAGATCTCAACAGAAGACGAAGCCGGAACAAAGGGAGTAAATTTTAAAAGGAACTTTGTCAAGGAGTTTTAGATGTTCACCAGATAGAATACCACGGCTGCCCTCACCGAAGTGACTGCCGGAATTGCCCAGAGGTTATGGATCAGAGAAAGACGCTAATGACGTAGTTTAAATGCACGTTTGATGGACCCCGGAGAATGGGGCCAATTTCATACAAGCCGGCAGCAAGGTTAAGGAATCAAAGAAGGTGGCCGGCAGATTTGCTGCTGGGGACAAGGCTCCATTGTCAGGGCCTCCTTTTTCAGCCGGGAGGCATGTTTTTAACCACAGTGTTTACCAACGTGTACATCCTCGCCTGGCTGACCGGGCCTGCAGAATTTATGACCAGGAACAAACCTCTTAGAGGGGAAAAGAAAACAGCTCCTACCAGCTGGGGAAGGTCTGTTGATGAGGGCCCCGCCGAGCTGCATGAAGTGTCTGGGCTTCCCCGGGCTCCATGGGGGGTAGGCGGCGGCATTTGCAAAGCCAGAGGCCCAGCATTGCAGATGGAAGGGTCTTGCCTTTCTGGAACAATCAGAGGGGGAAGGAGGCTCCCTCTGAGGCGTCCCGGACAGTTTCAATATGGCTTGTCTTGGGTTCTTTCTCCCTGAAACAATCCACCGCGGGGCCCCTTTCAGCTGAGTCGGCCGGGAGCCTGAAAGCCAGCAGTGACAGGCTGGGCACTTGGAGAGACTCGTGGACCCCCGGCGTGGTCGACGGTGATGGTGTTGATCCCACCGGCGTCTGTGAACCGGCTTCCCGGCCAGGAGATGGAGCGCCCTCTGTAAACCTTCGTGGCGGCAGGTGCCAACACGGTGCTCCAGACTTTGGCCCAAGGCCTTGGCTTGCCCGCTTGGCCTTCCCACCCCGTCCCGTGCTCTCCCGCACCTGCCTGCCTCACGCATGGCTTTCCTTCCCTCAAGAGGCCTGGAGCCGACTTCCGGACCTTGGATGGGCCCCTGGCCCTCCTGGAAATGAACCATCCCACCTGTCACCCCACCGTCAGGCTCCTGAAGGCTGGCCTCTCCACT